>NC_080574.1:94971355-95607744 GCF_029962835.1 Magnolia sinica
GCACACTCCTGCCTCAGATCGGCTGTGTCCTAGCATCACCTGCACGCATCTATCATGCATAAGTTTACAGGAAGCTCAAAGGGTGGTGTAAGTGTGTGCGTAATACATGTGTCAAGCATATAATATCAGAGTAATGCAAAAATACTGGTAAGCACATGAATGCTATCATCCGTACCAAGGCTATGCAATGCAAGGCATGAATGCTGTCGGCCATACCAAGGCTATACGATGCAAGACCTATATAGCTAAATGTCATATGCAAGATGCAATACAAGCATACCAGTCCTTAAATAGATCCACATATCAGTACAGTTCCTCTCTAGGATATCACTGAGGTCTAGTGCACTCCACATTGACTGCCCCTCCCCCAGGCACGCAGCCAAGTGAGTGTAAAAGACCTCATTACCCGCCTAGCCAGTAGTCAGCCAATATCTACCAGGCTCGTCAGTGGACCCATTCCTCTAGCTGGTCAAACTCAACCTATCTATGCCCCCTTCACCTGGGAGAGTAAAGTCACACCCTCTTCCAACCGACCATGACACGGTGGGAGGTGCAACCTAATGGTATCCGACCCTTGGGTGCTCATACTTCCACTCAGTCTCGACGTTGGAGCATCCTCCTTGTACCATAAGGGTTCTAGGACTTACACCCAAGGACATTTAAAGTGCCCACAGTGCTAGAACTAAATATTTTTAGTGTCCAATCCTGTCATCCACGATATGCCTGTGAAGGCCACAGCCCTGATGTCACTAGGGCGTACAGTGATCATATCACATAAATGCGAGATGCATAAGTCATACTATCCAGTCATGCATTAATCCTACACGTACCGCGTGCTCATGTGGGGCAACTCCGTCTCTAAGGGAGTCCCAAAAACAACCAGCCCAATAGCACAAACTATGGTCAATCACTCATAATAAGCATGCAAATGATGCGTATGTGCATGTATCATGATGCTCTACTAGGTATATCTAATGGTGATTTGTACTCTCCTACAATCAATAGATGACCTAAATGGCATACTTATATCAAGGATAGGCCTAAGTACCAAGAGTGGGTTTCCTCACCCTCTCCATTACGTAGGAAACTGGGCTTCCTATGGGGCCCAATAAGCACAAGATGGGCTATATGGCTTAGACCAATCTACAAGGCATGGTGGAAGCATCATCAATAATGGGGGCTCAACGGTTTGGGTTAGCCCACTAAGAGAAGATGAGAATGGGCCTAACAATGGGCCTAGGGAGGTTTCCAACGTGGACATTTAACCACCATTGCCTCCTAGAGTGTGGCCCGCTATAGAAACTATCTCACAATGGGGCCCATGGCCCTTACAATAGCTAGAAAATAAATGGGCAGCATTATATTATCTCATACATCATGGTGGGCTTCAAGGGATGGCCCATGGTCTACATACATCAAGGTGGGCTACATGGAGTAGCCCACAACCCAGAAAAAAATGGCCAGGGAAGACATACAACACATGCATCCTGGTGGCCTCATGGGGCTGCCCATATACTCTATAAAATGGTTGGGCAAGGTGTATAACACATATATCATAGTGGGCTTACACAACAACCCACAAAATTCAGCATACTGGATGGACAACACTTGCATCAAAGGGGGCTCTAAGGCTGGACATCAAGCCCATCTGGGCCTACCAAATGTCTAGAAATCTGGACAGTCTGGTCCTCATTCATATAAATGGAAGGTGGGCCTTACAAGGCCCTAATGGCTCTCATGATCTCAGAAAAATTGATGTATAGTGTGTATGCATTACACCTTCACCCTAGTGGGCCTTACAGCCTCATAATATATAACTACATGTAGCAATATTGGGCCCTTACTAGACGTCCAGCCCTCCCGGCTACTTGGGCCTACTAGGCATCCAGCAGATGGGCAATTTAGATGAAACTCATAACTCATGGTGGCCCATATATATCACAGTGGGCCCCACCAGATGAAAGGCTTGAATACAACACATAAATCAGGGTGGGCCTGTTGCATCCCAATCCCAGCTGGATGGTCCAAAGGGCCTGGACGACCAAGGTAACAAATAAGCAAGGTGGGTGATCAGGGTCAAATATTGCATATCAGACCCCAGTAATTACCAGATTTTACGTATATGATAATGCTTAATGGAGTATTTTAATTGTATTTTTGTTACAGGATGAAGTCAGGAGCGTTAATTGAAAATTGATGTTAAAGGCATGGATTTCATGATCCAAAGTCTCCAGAGCACGGGATGGACTCCAGAGAACCAATAATGAAGATTTTACACGCCTGAGATCTGAGGAAAGCAAGCCAAAGGGGCCCGAAAAGGGTCCAGAATGCAAGATCACATGGTTCCCGCTATCCAATCAGTTCGAAACTTCATACATGGGATGAGGGCCGTAAATTAACCGTACATATTAAATTTCAGCCATAGAAGATCTCGGGAAGTGGTCCAACGGACAGATCAGCCTATTAATCTCTAAATTGGGGCCCACCTGATATTTGGAACTGCCTCAACCTTAGTATTGACGGTTTAAATAAGGTGAGAAACAGGATGGATGGATTGGATTTCTCGAAAGCATCACAGTGGACCCCACCTTGGGTGACATGTGCACGGTGCACATGTGCACTGCCTGTGCACCGAACAAGCATAAGTCGGTCAGCAGCGCTGACCCGACTTCATCTTTTCAAAAACGGAAAGTCCGTTTCCAGCGCCGCAACGGGCGGAAAGACCGTTTTTTACGGACCGCTGTGGGCCCCGGTTGATCCAAGCCGTCCATCGTATAGAGGGCTTTGACAACTACAAAACCATGTTTTCATCTTGTGCCCATGCGTGCACACGTGTGAGCTACAGAGGTCACAAAAGGGCTACCCGGCGATGTTCAAAACTGATCTTTTTGTATTTTCTTCTCTGGGCCGTGTCAATGGACGTTCAAAACCATCCATCTTTGAACGAAATCTCGTCCTCTATCCAATGGACGGGGTGGATTTCTCCGAAAATGCATATGTGGGGCCCACCGAGCATCACAGCGCCGGACGTGCGAAGGCTTACGCACGTCCGCGAAGAGCTGACTTCCGGGCGGTTGTGGCCCACCATCTTCGATCAGATGGAAGATCTGATCCGTCCATCGTGTAGAGGGCGTCGAGAGCTTCAAAACCATGTTGATATTCCTCGCTCATGCGTACACACGTGTGCGGTGCAGAGGCCAAAAGTAGACTGCCCCGGGACGTTCAAAACTGATCTTTTTGTATTTTCTTCTCTGGGCCGCACTAATGGACCTTCAAAACCACCTATTCTTGACTGAAATTTCGTCCTGAATCCAATGGACGGGGTAGATTTTCCAGAAAATGCCTCTGTGGGGCCCACCGATCACAGCTGCGAAAAATTGCACTTCGAGTCCTTCTACGACTCTGCCACCGACCCCAGCCATCCAGCAGCTATAGAAGGGGAGTTTTGGACGTGGGAAAGTCATTCAGAACGAGGGGATTCCAGATCTGGAGCAAGGAAGAGAAGAAAGAGAAGAAAGAAGAGAGAGATCGATTGGTTTGGTGTTTAATTTTTATGAATTTTATTTAATATTTTTCATGAATTTTATGGGTCACTAATCTCTCAGCTAGGGCTGAGATGAAGCCCCTAATTTGATTAGCTCTTGTATTGGTTGATTTACTTTGAATTTCAATTAATTTGTTTCTTTCTTCAAGTGGGCTTTATGGGTTTAAATTCTATACTTCTCCATCTATGAACTTGACCAAAGTATATATATGGATGTTGTTTGGATGCTTATTATAGGTGCTTTATTTAAACCCCCTTTTTTTTTTAATAATTTTTTAGGAAAAACCCGAACTCCCTTTGATTTAGGGGAGGGTTTAAAATTTGAAATTCCTTTAAATGGGAAAGGGGAAATTTTTGGGTTACCCAAAATAAAACCCCCAAACCAAAAGGGGGGATTTGAAAGGGTATCCAAAGGGGTTTTTAAATTTCAAAAGGGATTTCCTGTTAAAAATACCACCCCAACTTTAAGTCACCCTTTCAAATTTGCCCCCCTTTTTCCCTCTTGATACCAAATTGGGAATTTAAAGTTTAAATTTGGGAAACTTTAAAATTTTAAAAATTTCCCTTTTATGACCGTGTGAAATCCTGGCCAAAATGGAAGAAGAAAAAAAGGGGGGAAAATTTCCCTTTTTGGGGAAAAAACCTCGGGCCCAACAATCCCCATGGAACCCTTTGAGGGCACCCATTTTCAAGGGTTATTAAATTTTAAAAAAAAAAAAAAAAAAAAAAGAAGGGGAAAAATGGGCCCCACCAATTTGAAAAGAATTTTCCGGAAAAAAGGCCCAAAAGCTGAGATTCCCAAATTAACGGGTTAGGGCCCAACCCCCCGGGGAAAATATAAATTTTTGGGGAATATCCAAAAAAATTGGGGAAAAAAAAAAGCCTACCTTTAAAACCCCAGCCCCCCAAAATTTAAAAAAAATCCTTTAAAAGGAAATTCTTGGGAAACCCCAAATTTTCAGGACTTTTTAAAAGAAAAAACCCTGCACCAAAAAGTTTTTAAATTTATCCTTCAAAGGGAAATTCAAAGGTTTTGGGGGGGCCCCCTTTTAAAAAACCCCAAAAATTTCCCCCCCTTGGATAATTTTGGGGAACTTAAAATTTAGGCCAAATTTTCCAAAAATTTTATAAGCCATTGCAAAAGATAGACAAACCAAGGGACTAATCTAGGGTTTTTTAAAGATTTTTCCCCTTTAAAAAATTTTTTTTTTTGATTTTTCATCTTTCCCTAATGTTTTTCGCTTTTTTGAAATTTTTAAAATTTTGAAAAAAAATTTATAAAATTTTTTTAAAACCCCTTTTTTCCCCCCCAAAGGGAATAAAGGGTTTAAATTTTAAAGAACCCTTTTTTGGGTTTTTTGGGTGGGGATTGAATTAAACATCTTTAACAAAACAACCTCGAAATTAAATAACAAGGGGTTAAATTTGAAGATGTGTAATTTCCACATTTTAAAGAGGAACAAGCATCTTATTCGGAATTGTAAGTCGAGTCCAAATAAGGGTTTCCAGTATGGGTGTGAATTCTTAACATGAAAGCAATAATCCCTTAACATAAGTTTAATTATAATGGTCAACCAATGATTAAGATAGAATCATCACGGCAATCACTAAGAAATTTGAGCTGGTTTCTTTGGACCAAGTTAAGATATTTCATTCTGGCCTGGGCAAGACTTTAAATAGCGTCGGATTCTCCCAAAGTTTTCTATGAACAAAATCTTGTTATCTTTTTAACTTAAAATTAAACAAGGTGGAAATAACAAATCTTGGGAATGGGTTAATACATGGCAAGAAGGACAATTGGAATCCGAGGAATTCTTTTATATTTGAACAGTCAGCTTACCTTAAATTTCATGGAAGCTCATCTCATTTAGTATATCTTATTTCTTTTTTGCGATTTATAATTCATTGATCATCCGGAGGAAACAAGTTTCTGGGGAAAGAAACTTAATGGTATTTTCTTAATTATTGTAAATTAAATTTGGATTCGAACCTCATAATTGGTAGATTTCACAAACAACTCCTAATCTAAATCATGTAGTGCTTTAGATGAACTAGGAACATTATTGAATGCAGGAATTGAAAAGCTATTTTATTTTTGAAAATTTTGAGAAATCAGAATGCTTGATGTTTCGCCTAATTTTTAATCCGTTATTCTTGTGAGTGTGTTCTTTGTCCATTCCTAATTTTTAATCCGTTATTCTTGTGAGTGTGTTCTTTGTCCATTCCTAATTTTTAATCCGTTATTCTTGTGAGTGTGTTCTTTGTCCATTCCTAATTTTTAATCCGTTATTCTTGTGAGTGTGTTCTTTGTCCATTCCCATGGTTTTTAATGTCAATTTATTAAGTTTAAAGGTTAATTAAATTGTTTGCTTTCTAAGTATTGATTACATCTTTTGTGTATCATGCATCTTGTTGAATTCAAAGCTTTATCAGGGAAATTTGGTTACAAGTCGTTTTCCGTATCATAATGAATATCAATGTTTTAATCGGAAAACGGCGTTGAAATTTTAAATGGATTTTGACTGTGGAGTTCCCCGATCGAAACCTTTAGAACATTTCACCAGCTAAAACTAAGGGAACCTTTAAATTGTTCCAATTCCAATTGAACAAAATGGGACCATTTCAAACTTCCGGATTTCCGTTACGTTTTAATGCTGAAGACCAATGGATCAAAATCAGGCCTTAAGAAATTGGCAGCATATTTAACCTGTTCCCAGTATAGGTAAATGGGAGGAACAAAGGAAGACCAAAGCTAAGTCCGATGAAGGACTTCCCTTCCACACGAACTTCTAATGGATGGCGATCCGATCCTCAACGTCCGTTGACGTGAACCGAAAACGTTATAATCCTCCTTCTGGCGTAAAGCGCCAATGTATTGGGTTTAAAAGTAAAACCGGAGGATCTGTGCTTTTTGATTCTTCTTTCAATGGGCTACCAGTTCAAATGATTTCAAAATATATTTCTCCTGGTAAGACTCAAACCTCCATTCCAAGAAACCGGGTTTTAAGGACTTGTTCCATGGAAATGCAATTGGGGCCACGCGATAAATGGCTTTTCCCGAATTCGGTTTCCTCGGGCTTCACCGTTTGGAACCTCTTGAAGGAAATTCTGTCGCCACGGGAAAGGCATCTGAGTTCAAACATTTTGTTTTCTTCAGGACAGTATGGGGAGAAAAAACGGTAAATCGATTTTTGATTTTTTTTTTAATTTTATGTTAAACAAAATTTTGGATAAATTTTGGACCAATGTGGATAGATTTTCGTCAAGCTTCACGTCATTACAATCATGTACAACTTTATTTTCCTGTCCATTATGTTTTTTTATGAATTTATTTAAATTTAATTAGGTTCCTAATCTACCTTTCACTAAAGAGATTGACCAAATAATGATTGTTTTATTTTATGTTTATAAATTTTAAAATTTTTTTTTATCGGTAAGAATTTAATCCCTAATTTAATTTTGATGGATTTTGGGTATTAATTATTGGAAAATTTCTTGGGAAAAGGGTTTAAGAATTACATTCCATGATACGAACCAATTTTATGTTATGGTTCATCTTAATTAGGGATGGTTAATCAATTGGAAAATTTAATTGGATAAATTCGAGGTTTGAAAATTCTTAAAGAAGATATTGTTTCTTCTTGATCTAAAGTTCTTTCATCTAATTCTTTTTTCAATAATTTGTTTTTATAATTGTCAATTCTTCATTATTTGGGTTTAAGAATTAGTTGAATTAATCTTTGAATTTTAATTTCTGTTTATTGGTTTAATTATTTATTTTATATCAATTGGGCCGGTACTAAACATTTGGAATTCGAGTTGAGAATTAAGGCCCAAATGTGGGTAGAGTCCATGTCTTCCTTAGGTGCAAAATTAATTGTGGTAAATTAGAAAAATCCAGCAAGGGCTCTGGGAGTTGGGCCCTTTAATCCTAAATTGGGGTTAGGGCTCTCCTAAAGGTAATGGGGAAACAAATATATTTTCAAGGTGGGCATTGGTGGACTCACGTGTGCGGCACCATTAAAGGATTTGGAACCTACCAATTGGTAACATGGTGCCCCAAGGATAAGGATTGATTGTTGGCCCCCAATGAGAAATGACAAGGTCCACATAAGGGTCCAATCAAGATCCATTTCACGTCATCAACGTTAGTCTCAAGGGTGGGCGTTAAACGTCTTGTAACTCGCTTGCAACCTCAAGGGTTTTGGGGCAACCACCATCCAAGGGGGGCCCCAAATTAGTGGACCCACCCACTATAATGAGGAACAAGTGATATTTGGCACCACCCCATGGGACCATGGCACGGTGTGCATGGGCAACCTGGACAAATTGGTTGGACCACACTTCTCAAAAGCCGGAGTGGCGTTACCTGAACCGTAGGCCGTTAACCCACGCAAAACGAACCAAGCCCATGGTAGTTTACCAAAACCATGTATTTGGCCAGCGTGCACACGTGGAGCTACAGAGGTCACAAAAGGGCTACCCGGCGATGTTCAAAACTGATTGATTTCTTCTCTGGGCCGCGTCAATGGACGCTCAAAACCATCATTGAACGAAATCTCGTCCGAATCCAATGGACGGGTGGATTTCTCCGAAAATGCATATGTGGGGCCCACCACATCCGGCCACGGCGAAGCTTACCACGTCCGCAAGCCGACTTCGGCGGTTGTGGCTCACCATCTTTCATCATAGACGATCCGATCCGTCCATCGTGTAGAGGGCGTCGAGAGCTTCAAAACCATGTTGATATTCCTCGCTCATGCGTACACACGTGTGCGGTGCAGAGGCCAAAAGTAGACTGCCCCGGGACGTTCAAAACTGATCTTTTTGTATTTTCTTCTCTGGGCCGCACTAATGGACCTTCAAAACCACCTATTCTTGACTGAAATTTCGTCCTGAATCCAATGGATTGGGTAGATTTTCCAGAAAATGCCTCTGTGGGGCCCACCGATCACAGCTGCGAAAATTTGTACTCCGAGTCCTTCTACGACTCTGCCACCGACCCCAGCCATCCATAGAAGGGGAGTTTTGGACGTGGGAAAGTCATTCAGAACGAGGGGATTCCAGATCTGGAGCAAGGAAGAGAAGAAAGAGAAGAAAGAAGAGAGAGATCGATTGGTTTGGTGTTTAATTTTTATGAATTTTATTTAATATTTTTCATGAATTTTATGGGTCACTAATCTCTCAACGAGATGAAGCCCTAATTTGATTAGCTCTTGTATTGGTTGATTTACTTTGAATTTCAATTAATTTGTTTCTTTCTTCAAGTGGGCTTTATGGGTTTAAATTCTATACTTCTCCATCTATGAACTTGAAAGTATATATATGGATGTTGTTTGGATGCTTATTATAGGTGCTTGTGTCTGATCAAGAACAAGTTTCCTATAGAGGAAGAAACAGATGCTTTAATGAATTGTACATCCTTTATGCCCGACCAAGGACATGGGATATGTCATTCATGGCATCGCTTAAAGGAATTAGACAGTCTGTATGCCCGATTAAGGACATAAATTGTGCTTTCTCTATATAAGTGGTATCAATCTAGATCAAGGTGAATCAACAGACAAAACAAGGGTTAGGATAATTAGGGGTGGATTTGAAAGTCCTAGTGCTCTCTCTCTGATTGAATTCTCTTCCCTATTCTTAATTAATTGTTTTTCATAAAATTGTGCTTAGTAATTCATTCCATTATTTGTTGGATTAGTTAAGGAGAATCATAGATTTGAATTGTGACGACCAGTCCTCGTGGGAACGATCTCGTAATACGTACCGTATCTACATCTGATTCGTATACTTGCGAGTTTAAAAATCATTTAAATCATGTTGGTTTAAATAAAACATCAAGTTTTGGCGCCGTGGACTGTTTTGTTCCAATTGGATTTAGGATTCTCTCTTATCATAATTCATAGTCTTAGGTTTTTTACTAACTCTAGGTTAAATTTTTTTGAAACTAACCTATTTCCTGTTTTGTAGGGACCTGACATAAACTACTAATTTGGTAATCTCTTTCCAAATTTTCTATTTTTTTTTTCTAATTTCTATTTTTAGAATTAAGGTTTTATTTTTTATTTTTTTAGAAAGTTTCTATTTCTAGGCTTTTTTATTTTTATTTTTATTTTTTTTTATTTTTAGAAATTTCCTATTTCCTAATTCTAGATTCTGATTCTTCTTTCAAGTAACTTTCTATTTTCTAGTTTAGGTTTTATTATTTTTAGAAGAGTCTTTAGGTTTTATTTTTTTAGAAAGTTTCTCTCTTATTTTCTAATTTCCTATTTTTTAGAAATTTTCCCTTTTTAGAAACTAACTTAGCTTTTATTTCTAAGATTACAAACTTTCTTTTTTTAGAAATTAACCGTTGCTTAGGATTTTTTTTCTAGCATTATTTAATTTATTTTTGTTGTCTTTTTGTTTACAAGAATTAAGGAAGGAAGCTGCTAAATAACATTGTCTTCAAAAGGAGGAGCCCTCTATTCTTCAGACATCAATCATCTCCTTTTCCGGGTTCTTTCTTCCCATTCTTATTTACATAGTTTTAACTTGTTTTAGAATCTCATAGTTTCTAGGTCTAGTTTTATTTCTCTTAGGTTGCTTCTTAGTTTAGTTTTCTTTCTTACATTGCAATAACATAGTTTATGCTAGGACATAGATCTCTGAATATAGAACTAGCATCGTTTGATCCTGAGATTGAAAGAACAATTCGTGAAAGATTGAGAAATAATCCTGTTGAAATAGCGAATGAGACTGAAGTGAAAGCTCTCAAAGATTATTCAGCTCCTGTCCAATTTAATGCGCCTTCATGCATAGTGTTGCCAACCACTACGGCAGCACACTTTGAACTTAAACATGGAGTCATACAATTGTTGCCATCCTTTTATGGATTGGACAAGGAGGACCCATATCATCATGTGAAAGAATTCTTAAACATTTGCTCCACCTTTAAGTTCCAAAACTTCTCAGACGATTCGATCCGCCTACGCCTGTTTCCTTTTTCTTTGAAGGATAAGGCGAAAGCATGGTTGAATTCTCTAGAAGTTGGATCTATCACTACATGGGACCAACTGTCTAAGAAGTTCTTAAACAAGTTCTTTCCCGTTCACAAAACCAATGCCCTCCGTAGAGAAATTACTAACTTCACACAAAAAGAGGGCGAGCACTTTCATGAATGTTGGGAAAGATGGAAGGACTTGCTTCTTAAATGTCCTCACCATGGTTTTGAGAAGTGGCAACAAGTTCAATACTTCTATGGCAGTCTGACACCACAGAACCGTCGCATGGTTGATGCCACCAGTGGAGGGTCATTCATGACCAAAAGTGATGTCGAAGCGTGGAACTTCTTTGAAACCTTGTGCGAAAATTCTCAGCAATGGGATTATTCAAATAGAGGTGACAGAAGTCCCCAACCACAAAAGAGAGGTGGTATATATGAGATAGGAGTCATGCCAGAGCTGAGCGCCAAGCTTGATAACCTGACAAAGAAAGTTGATGCTCTGGTATTAAATAATGGACCACCACAAACAGCTCAAGTCGAGGCATATGCCACATGTTCTAGCCCTGCCCATCCTATGCAGTCTTGTCCATCTGGTGCAGCATTCCCAGAACTTCTCTCTGAACAAGTTCATGCTATGAACACTTTTCAAAAATCTGGGAATGATCCTTACTCGAACACATACAACCCAGGGTGGGCTAGACATCCAAATTTTTCTTGGGCAAAAGGACCACAACAAGGAGGACCATCTGGAAATCCTCCTATGCAACCTTACTCCCAAGTGGGCAATCAACAACCTCAGCAGTTCTCACAGTATCAACAAGTGCTTCCACAATCAAGGAAACCATCTCTTGAGGATACACTCCATCTTTTCATGCAGAGTTCTCTCCAATTGCAAAAAGACACCCAACAAACCTTACTGGCCAACCAGCAAAGCTTACATGCAAATGCACAATCCATTGCCAAGCTGGAAGCACAAATGGGTCAACTAGCTGCCACATTGAGTGAGAGAGAGAAGGGCAAGTTCCCGGCCAACCTGAGGCTAATCCAAAGGGACAGTATGAGATTGGCTCTAATTCCAACCAAGGGCAATATCATGAACAGGCCAAATCGATCACTACCCTTAGGTCAGGCAAGCAGATTGATAACAGAATAGAGATGCCTGGGGATGAATCAAATTCTAAAACAGAAGATCAAGATGAAGCAAAGAGCCATACCAATGCATCCAAAGTCCAAAAGCTCTCTGACTCTCCAAGAGCCACTAACGTGCCACCTTATGTGCCCAAAGCACCCTTTCCTCAACGTCTGGCACCAATAAAGAACAGCAATACCTTTGATAAAATCTTGGATGTGTTTCACACAGTGCAAGTCAACATCCCGTTGCTTGACGCTATCACGCACGTCCCTGCTTACGCGAAGTTTCTGAAAGATTTATGCACTCAACAGCGTAAGCAGAATGTTCATAAGAAAGTCTTCCTTGCAGAGCAGCTCAGCTCCATGATTCAACATAACACCCCTCCTAAATTTAGGGATCCAGGAGCTCCCACCATTTCTTGCGGCATAGGAGATCATAAGATCGGGAAGGCATTACTTGATTTAGGGGCGAGTGTCAATTTGTTACCATATTCGGTTTATGAGCTAGGACTTGGTGAGTTGAAACCGACTAAGGTAACATTACAACTAGCCGATAGATCTGTCAAGGTGCCCGGGGTGTTATTGAAGATGTGTTAATCCAGGTTGATAAATTTTATTTTCCAGTGGATTTCATAGTTATCGATACTCAGCCTGTCCAGAATCTTCATAGTCGGATCCCAGTCATTTTGGGTCGTCCATTTTTGGCCAACTCTAATGCTATTATCAATTTCAGGAATGGAGTTATGAACTTGTCCTTTGGTAACATGAATATTAAACTCAATGTTTTTAATGCAGAACAATCCTCCGATTTGGATGACATATTTGAAGTGGACATGATCGAGAGCCTTGTGCAGGACTCCTTTTGTACATCTTTTGAAGATCCTCTTGAGACATGCTTAGCACAATCGGGCATGGATTTTGACATTGATAGTCCCATCCATGAAGTCAATGCATTGCTCGACCCTACTCCTATATTGGAGACTGAAAAATGGAGAGCGAAAGTGGAACCTCTTCATCCCTCTGAGACTCTTCCTGACAGCACAGTTTGTAACTCTGAGAAGACAAAGGCGAGCAGGCTGCTTAATGTTCTAGCATATAAGGCAGCAATTGAACGGAAGATAGAAAAAATCCAGGGAGTATGCCCCCTGCATGGATGGATCATGCTGTGGTAATATCGCATAACATGCAAAGGAAGCATGATCCTAACATAGAAGAAGTCGTTCGAGCAGAAGTCCTTAAATTATTTGCCTTATTTCAGATAGCACAGTTCATGGGAACTCACATCACTTGTCTAGGATCGGTTAATGAAAGTGTTGAGGTAATTTCTTTGGCGGACCCCGGTTATAAAGATTATTTCATTCATGGTCCGTTCTTGTCTGGCTGAAGACGTTAAACTTAGCGCTCATGGGAGGCAACCAGCCTTTTGCTTTATTGTATTGCTTTTTATTTCATTCATTTTCAATTTTCTTAGTTAGTTACTTCAATGTTTGTGGGTAACATTCGCAAACCCTCACGAGACTACAACTCGTCCACTAGGGGTAACCTAGGGGTTTAAAGGCTTGTTGCATGCGCTAAATGCAATCGAGAGCACCTGCGAAAGTGGTATAGGTAGGATCTTCTTTTATTTTTCTTTTTGTTATTTTTGCTTATGTTGATTTCTCTCTTGTGCTAACTCGCTTTTACGTTGAAATTTTTCACAAATTTTGAGAAAGCTTCTTGATTCTCCATCCAGGTATTATCTTTTCATCACTCCTCTTTTATTCTCGTTGTCCCATGTGCATTACTTGTTTATTTCTAATACATTGAGGACAATGTAGATTTTCGGTTGGGGGTGGGAGATTAGGGTACCTAATCAGTATTTTCTTAGTCCTGAGGAAAATTTGTGAAAATTTTAAAATTTTTTCTGAATTTCTATTGAATTCAAAGTGACTTTGAAGGATAGTTGTGATTTTAACATTATAAGATACCTGATGTTGGTAACTAATGACTCTTGGATTCGGCCATCTGCTTGATTTCACAGTCAATTTTGAATTGTTAATCCATGATTAGACGTTGTGAACATTGATTAAGTCATGATTTTACATATCACATCTCGCTTGCACACTAAGTTTTGGTTCGATAACTGAATGATTAACTTGGTAAAAAGAAGAATTAAAAGGCTAAGTCACATAATCTTCACCATAGGTTTGCTCCCTATAGGTATAGATTTGATTCTCCATAGTTGACTTATAAAAAATGAGGCGACGAGTTTTCGCCATAGGTTTGCTCCCTATAGGTAAGAATTTGATTCCCCTCATTTGTGTTACTGCTCATAAAGAAAATCAAAGGCTGGTAAAATTAAAAATTAATCTGTGAGATAAGTGTTGGTTTCAAGCTTGGTTGTCACGAATTACCAATGATATCATGAGATTGACAATTGGATCTCTTAATGTTTGTAAGTCAAGATTACACTTTACATTCATGGAGCTCGACGTTCAGAAATGTTCTAATTAATGGATTAATATGTTGAACTTGATTATGAAGTTTACTGTGAGCTTGATTTCAGGAGAAAATTCTACTTACCATTCATGAATCTTAGAATTTTCACATCTCAGCTGTCTGTTCACAAGTTACTTGAGTTACAGGAATCATCTTTTATTTCTAAAATTATTTTTCGCATACTTTGCTCGGGACTAGCAAAATGCTGGTTGGGGGTTGTGATCAGGGTCAAATATTGCATATTAGACCCTAATCATTACCAGATTTTACGTATATGATAATGCTTAATGGAGTATTTTAATTGTATTTTTGTTACAGGATGAAGTCAGGAGCGTTAATTGAAAATTGATGTTAAAGGCATGGATTTCATGATCCAAAGTCTCCAGAGCACGGGATGGACTCCAGAGAACCAATAATGAAGATTTTACACGCCTGAGATCTGAGGAAAGCAAGCCAAAGGGGCCCGAAAAGGGTCCAGAATGCAAGATCACATGGTTCCCGCTATCCAATCAGTTCGAAACTTCATACATGGGATGAGGGCCGTAAATTAACCGTACATATTAAATTTCAGCCATAGAAGATCTCGGGAAGTGGTCCAACGGACAGATCAGCCTATTAATCTCTAAATTGGGGCCCACCTGATATTTGGAACTGCCTCAACCTTAGTATTGACGGTTTAAATAAGGTGAGAAACAGGATGGATGGATTGGATTTCTCAAAGACATCACGATGGCGCATGTGTACACAGTGCACATGTGCACTGCCTGTGCACCGAACAAGCATAAGTCGGTCAGCGACCCGACTTCATCTTTTCAAAAACGGAAAGTCCGTTTCCAGCGGCGTGAAAACAGAGAGGGAGCATGATCTCTGTGGGCCACCATCATCTGTAGAGTGCTTCGACAACTAAAAAAACCATGTTTTCATCTTGGTGCCCATGCGTGCACACGTGTGAGCTACGAGGGTCACAAAAGGGCTACCCTCGATGTTCAAAACTCGATCTTTTGTATTTTCTTTCCCGTGTCAATGGACTTCAAAACCATCCATCTTAACGAATTCGTCCTCTATCCAATGGACGGTGGATTTCTCCGAAAATGCATATGTGGGGCCCACCGAGCATCACCACGGACGTGCGAAGGCTTACGCACGTCCGCAAAGCGGACTTCCGGCGGTTGTGGCCCACCATCTTCGTTCAAATGATCCGATCCGTCCATCGTGTAGAGGGCTCGAGAGCTTCAAAACCATGTTGATATTCCTCGCTCATGCGTACACACGTGTGCTGTGCAGAGGCCAAAAGTAGACTGTTCAAAATTGATCTTTTTGTATTTTCTTCTCGGCCGCACTAATGGACCTTCAAAACCACCTATTCTTGATGAAATTTCGTCCTGAATCCAATGGACGGGGTAGATTTTCCGAAAATGCCTCTGTGGGGCCCACCGATCACGCTGCGAAAAATTGCACTTCGAGTCCTTCTACGACTCCGCCACCGACCAGCAGCTATAGAAGGGGAGTTTTGGACGTGGGAAAGTCATTCAGAACGAGGGGATTCCAGATCTGGAGCAAGGAAGAGAAGAAAGAGAAGAAAGAAGAGAGAGATCGATTGGTTTGGTGTTTAATTTTTATGAATTTTATTTAATATTTTTCATGAATTTTATGGGTCACTAATCTCTCATCTGAGATGAAGCCCCTAATTTGATTAGCTCTTGTATTGGTTGATTTACTTTGAATTTCAATTAATTTGTTTCTTTCTTCAAGTGGGCTTTATGGGTTTAAATTCTATACTTCTCCATCTATGAACTTGACCAAAGTATATATATGGATGTTGTTTGGATGCTTATTATAGGTGCTTGTGTCTGATCAGGAACAGGTTTCCTATAGAGGAAGAAACAGGATGCTTTAATGAATTGTACATCCCTTATGCCCGACCAAGGATATGGGATATGTCATTCATGGCATTGCTTAAAGGAATTAGACAGTCTGTATGCCCGATTAAGGACACAGATTGTGCTTTCTCTATTTAAGTGGTATCAATCTAGATCAAGGTGAATCAACAGACAAAACAAGGGTTAGGATAATTAGGGGTGGATTTGAAAGTCCTAGTGCTCTCTCTCTGATTGAATTCTCTTCCCTATTCTTAATTAATTGTTTTTCATAAAATTGTGCTTAGTAATTCATTCCATTATTTGTTGGATTAGTTAAGGAGAATCATAGATTTGAATTGTGACGACCAGTCCTCGTGGGAACGATCTCGTAATACGTACCGTATCTACATCTGATTCGTATACTTGCGAGTTTAAAAATCATTTAAATCATGTTGGTTTAAATAAAACATCAAGTTTTTGGGGCCGTTGCCGGGGACTGTTTTGTTCCAATTGGATTTAGGATTCTCTCTTATCATAATTCATAGTCTTAGGTTTTTTACTAACTCTAGGTTAAATTTTTTTTTTGAAACTAACCTATTTCCTGTTTTGTAGGGACCTGACATAAACTACTAATTTGGTAATCTCTTTCCAAATTTTCTATTTTTTTTTCTAATTTCTATTTTTAGAATTAAGGTTTTATTTTTTTATTTTTATTTTATTTTATTTATTTATTTTTTTTTATTTTATTTTTAGAAATTTCCTATTTTCTAATTCTAGATTCTGATTCTTCTTTCAAGTAACTTTCTATTTTCTAGTTTAGGTTTTATTATTTTTAGAAGAGTCTTTAGGTTTTATTTTTTAGAAAGTTTCTCTCTTATTTTCTAATTTCCTATTTTTTAGAAATTTTCCCTTTTTAAAAACTAACTTAGCTTTTATTTCTAAGATTACAAACTTTCTTTTTTAGAAATTAACCGTTGCTTAGGATTTTTTTTTCTAGCATTATTTTAGTAAATTTAATTTATTTTTGTTTTCTTTTTGTTTACAGGAATTAAGGAAGGAAGCTGCTAAATAACATTGACTTCAAAAGGAGGAGCTCTCTATTCTTCAGACATCAATCATCTCCTTTTCCGGGTTCTTTCTTCCCATTCTTAATTACATAGTTTTAACTTGTTTTAGAATCTCATAGTTTCTAGGTCTAGTTTTATTTCTCTTAGGTTGCTTCTTAGTTTAGTTTTCTTTCTTACATTGCAATAACATAGTTTATGCTAGGACGTAGATCTCTGAATTTAGAACTAGCACCGTTTGATCCTGAGATTGAAAGAACAATTCGTGAAAGATTGAGAAATAATCCTGTTGAAATGGCGAATGAGACTGAAGTTAAAGCTCTCAAAGATTATTCAGCTCCTGTCCAATTTAATGCGCCTTCATGCATAGTGTTGCCAACCACTACGGCAGCACACTTTGAACTTAAACCTGGAGTCATACAATTGTTGCCATCCTTTTATGGATTGGACAAGGAGGACCCATATCATCATGTGAAAGAATTCTTAAACATTTGCTCCACCTTTAAGTTCCAAAACTTCTCAGATGATTCGCCTACGCCTGTTTCCTTTTTCTTTGAAGGATAAGGCGAAAGCATGGTTGAATTCTCTAGAAGTTGGATCTATCACTACATGGGACCAACTGTCTAAGAAGTTCTTAAACAAGTTCTTCCCCGTTCACAAAACCAATGCCCTCCGCAGAGAAATTACTAACTTCACACAAAAAGAGGGCGAGCACTTTCATGAATGTTGGGAAAGATGGAAGGACTTGCTTCTTAAATGTCCTCACCATGGTTTTGAGAAGTGGCAACAAGTTCAATACTTCTATGACGGTCTGACACCACAGAACCGTCGCATGGTTGATGCCACCAGTGGAGGGTCATTCATGACCAAAAGTGATGTCGAAGCGTGGAACTTCTTTGAAACCTTGTGCGAAAATTCTCAGCAATGGGATTATTCAAATAGAGGTGAAAGTCCCCAACCACAAAAGAGAGGTGGTATATATGAGATAGGAGTCATGCCGGATCTTTATGCCAAGATTGATAGACAAAGAAAGTTGATGCTCTGGTATTAAATAATGGACCACCACAAACAGCTCAGTCGAGGCATATGCCACATGTTCTAGCCCCCATCCTATGCGGTCTTGTCCATCTGGTGCAGCATTCAGAACTTCTCTCTGAACAAGTTCATGCTATGAACACTTTTCAAAAATGGGAATGATCCTTACTCGAACACATACAACCCAGGGTGGGCTAGACATCCAAATTTTCTTGGGCAAAAGGACCACAACAAGGAGGACCATCCGAAAATCCTCCCATGCAACCTTACTCCCAAGTGGGCAATCAACAACCTCAGCAACAGTATCAACAAGTGCTTCCACAATCAAGGAAACCATCTCTTGAGGATACACTCCATCTTTTCATGCGAGTTCTCTCCAATTGCAAAAAGACACCCAACAAACTTTACAAACCAGGAAAGCTTACATGCAAATGCACAATCCATTGCCAAGTTGGAAGTACAAGGGTCAACTTGGTGCCACATTGAGTGAGAGAGAGAAGGGCAAGTTCCCGCCAACCCGAGGCTAATCCAAAGGGACAGATGAGATTGGCTCTAATTCCAACCAAGGGCAATATCATGAACAAGCCAAATCGATCACTACCCTTAGGTCAGGCAAGCAGATTGATAACAGAATAGAGATGCTGGGGATGAATCAAATTCTAAAACAGAAGATCAAATGAAGCAAAGAGCCATACCAATGCATCCAAAGTCCAAAAGCTCTCTGACTCTCCAAGAGCCACTAACGTGCCACCTTATGTGCCCAAAGCACCCTTTCCTCAACGTGCACCAATAAAGAAAAGAAATAACTTTGATGAAATCTTGGATGTGTTTCAAAAAGTGCAAGTCAACATCCCGTTGCTTGACGCTATCAAGCAAGTCCCTGCTTACGCTAAGTTTCTTAAAGATTTATGCACTCAAAAGCGTAAGCAAAATGTTCATAAGAAAGTCTTCCTTGCAGAGCAGCTCAGCTCCATGATTCAACATAACACCCCTCCTAAATTTAGGGATCCAGGAGCTCCCACCATTTCTTGCGGCATAGGAGATCATAAGATCGGGAAGGCATTACTTGATTTAGGGGCGAGTGTCAATTTGTTACCATATTCGGTTTATGAGCAGCTAGGACTTGGTGAGTTGAAACCGACTAAGGTAACATTACAACTAGCCGATAGATCTGTCAAGGCCCGGGGTGTTATTGAAGATGTGTTAATCCAGGTTGATAAATTTTATTTTCCAGTGGATTTCATAGTTATAGATACTCAGCCTGTCCAGAATCCATAGTCAGATCCCAGTCATTTTGGGTCGTCCATTTTTGGCCACATCTAATGCTATTATCAATTGCAGGAATGGAGTTATGAAATTGTCCTTTGGTAACATGAATATTAAACTCAATGTTTTTAATGCAGAACAACAATCCTCCGATTTGGATGACATATTTGAAGTGGACATGATCGAGAGCCTTGTGCAAGACTCCTTCCGTACATCTTTTGAAGATCCTCTTGAGACATGCTTAGCACAATCGGGCATGGATTTTGACATTGATAGTCCCATCCATGAAGTCAATGCATTGCTCGACCCTACTCCTATATTGGAGACTGAAAAATGGAGAGCGAAAGTGGAACCTCTTCATCCCTCTGAGACTCTTCCTGACAGCACAGCTTGTAACTCTGAGAAGACAAAGGCGAGCAGGCTGCTTAATGTTCTTAGAGCATATAAGGCAGAAATTGAACGGGAGATAGAAAAAATCCAGGGAGTATGCCCCACTGTATGGATGGATCATGTTGTGGTAATATCGCATAACATGCAAAGGAAGCATGATCCTAACATAGAAGAAGTCGTTCGAGCAGAAGTCCTTAAATTATTTGACGACAGTGTTAGTTGCCTTATTTCAGATAGCACAATTCATGGGAACTCACATCACTTGTCTGGGATCGGTTAATGAAAGTGTTGAGGTAATTTCTTTGGCGGACCCCAGTTATAAAGATTATTTCATTCATGGTCCATTCTTGTCTGGCTGAAGACGTTAAACTTAGCGCTCATGGGAGGCAACCCAGCCTTTTGCTTTATTGTATTGCTTTTTATTTCATTCATTTTCAATTTTCTTAGTTAGTTACTTCAATGTTTGTGGGTAACATTCTGCAAACCCTCACGAGACTACAACTCGTCCACTAGGGTAACCTAGGGGTTTAAAGGCTTGTTGCATGCGCTAAATGCAATCGAGAGCACTGCGAAAGTGGTGGTTGGATCTTCTTTATTTTTCTTTTGTTATTTTTGCTTATGTTGATTTCTCTCTTGTGCTAACTCGCTTACGTTGAAATTTTTCACAAATTTTGAGAAAGCTTCTTGATTCTCCATCCGGTATTATCTTTTCATCACTCCTCTTTTATTCTCGTTGTCCCATGTGCATTACTTGTTTATTTCTTTTTACATTGAGGACAATGTAGATTTTAGGTTGGGGTGGGAGATTAGGGTACCTAATCAGTATTTCTTAGTCCTGAGGAAAATTTGTGAAAATTTTAAAATTTTTTCTGAATTTCTATTGAATTCAAAGTGACTTTGAAGGATAGTTGTGATTTTAACATTATAAGATACCTGATGTTGGTAACTAATGACTCTTGGATTCGGCCATCTGCTTGATTTCACAGTCAATTTTGAATTGTTAATCCATGATTAGACGTTGTGAACATTGATTAAGTCATGATTTTACATATCACATCTCGCTTGCACACTAAGTTTTGGTTCGATAACTGAATGATTAACTTGGTAAAAAGAAGAATTAAAAGGCTAAGTCACATAATCTTCACCATAGGTTTGCTCCTATAGGTATAGATTTGATTCTCCATAGTTGACTTATAAAAAATGAGGCGACGAGTTTTCGCCATAGGTTTGCTCCATAGGTAAGAATTTGATTCCCCTCATTTACGTTACTGCTCATAAAGAAAATCAAAGGTTGGTAAAATTAAAAATTAATCTGTGAGATAAGTGTTGGTTTCAAGCTTGGTTGTCACGAATTACCAATGATATCATGAGATTGACAATTGGATCTCTTAATGTTTGTAAGTCGAGATTACACTTTACATTCATGGAGCTCGATGTTCAGAAATGTTCTAATTAATGGATTAATATGTTGAACTTGATTATGAAGTTTACTGTGAGCTTGATTTCAGGAGAAAATTCTACTTACCATTCATGAATCTTAGAATTTTCACATCTCAGCTGTCTGTTCACAAGTTACTTGAGTTACAGGAATCATCTTTTATTTCTAAAATTATTTTTCGCATACTTTGCTCGGGACTAGCAAAATGCTAGTTGGGGGTTGTGATCAGGGTCAAATATTGCATATCATACCCCAGTAATTACCAGATTTTACGTATATGTTAATGCTTAATGGAGTATTTTAATTGTATTTTTTTTACATGATGAAGTCAGGAGCGTTAATAGAAAATTGATGTTAAAGGCATGGATTTCATGATCCAAAGTCTCCAGAGCACGGGATGTACTCCAGAGAACCAATAATGAAGATTTTACACGCCTGAGATCTGAGGAAAGCAAGCCAAAGGGGCCCGAAAAGGGTCCAGAATGCAAGATCACATGGTTCCCGCTATCCAATCAGTTCGAAACTTCATACATGGGATGAGGGCCGTAAATTAACCGTACATATTAAATTTCAGCCATAGAAGATCTCGGGAAGTGGTCCAACGGACAGATCAGCCTATTAATCTCTAAATTGGGGCCCACCTGATATTTGGAACTGCCTCAACCTTAGTATTGACGGTTTAAATAAGGTGAGAAACAGGATGGATGGATTGGATTTCTCGAAAGCATCACAGTGGACCCCACCTTGGGTGACATGTGCACGGTGCACATGTGCACTGCCTGTGCACCGAACAAGCATAAGTCGGTCAGCAGCGCTGACCCGACTTCATCTTTTCAAAAACGGAAAGTCCGTTTCCAGCGCCGCAACGGGCGGAAAGACCGTTTTTTACGGACCGCTGTGGGCCCCACCGGTAGCACGTACGGTTGATCCAAGCCGTCCATCGTATAGAGGGCTTTGACAACTACAAAACCATGTTTTCATCTTGTGCCCATGCGTGCACACGTGTGAGCTACAGAGGTCACAAAAGGGCTACCCGGCGATGTTCAAAACTGATCTTTTTGTATTTTCTTCTCTGGGCCGTGTCAATGGACGTTCAAAACCATCCATCTTTGAACGAAATCTCGTCCTCTATCCAATGGACGGGGTGGATTTCTCCGAAAATGCATATGTGGGGCCCACCGAGCATCCAACGTACGTGCGAAGGCTTACGCACGTCCGCGAAGAGCCGACTTCCGGTTGTGGCCACCATCTTCGATCAGATGGAAGATCTGATCCGTCCATCGTGTAGAGGGCTTCGAAAGCTTCAAAACCATGTTGACATTCCTCGCCCAACCATACACATGTGTGCGGTACAGAGGCCAAAAGTAGACTGCCCCAGGACGTTGAAAACTGAATTTTTTGAGATTTCTTCTCTGGGCCGCACTAATGGACCTTCAAAACCACCTATTCTTGACTGAAATTTCGTCCTGAATCCAATGGACGGGGTAGATTTTCCAGAAAATGTCTCTGTGGGGCCCACCGATCACGGTTGCGAAAAATTGCACTTCGAGTCCTTCTACAACTCTGCCACCGACCCCAGCCATCCAGCAGCTATAGAAGGGGAGTTTTGGACGTGGGAAAGTCAGTCATTCAGAACCAGGGGATTCCAGATCTGGAGCAAGGAAGAGAAGAAAGAGAAGAAAGAAGAGAGAGATCGATTGGTTTGGTGTTTAATTTTTATGAATTTTATTTAATATTTTTCATGAATTTTATGGGTCACTAATCTCTCAGCTAGGGCTGAGATGAAGCCCCTAATTTGATTAGCTCTTGTATTGGTTGATTTACTTTGAATTTCAATTAATTTGTTTCTTTCTTTAAGTGGGCTTTATGGGTTTAAATTCTATACTTCTCCATCTATGAACTTGATTAAAGTATATATATGGATGTTGTTTGGATGCTTATTATAGGTGCTTGTGTCTGATCAAGAACAAGTTTCCTATAGAGGAAGAAACAGGATGCTTTAATGAATTGTACATCCCTTATGCCCGACCAAGGATATGGGATATGTCATTCATGGCATTGCTTAAAGGAATTAGACAGTCTGTATGCCCGATTAAGGACACAGATTGTGCTTTCTCTATTTAAGTGGTATCAATCTAGATCAAGGTGAATCAACAGACAAAACAAGGGTTAGGATAATTAGGGGTGGATTTGAAAGTCCTAGTGCTCTCTCTCTGATTGAATTCTCTTCCCTATTCTTAATTAATTGTTTTTCATAAAATTGTGCTTAGTAATTCATTCCATTATTTGTTGGATTAGTTAAGGAGAATCATAGATTTGAATTGTGACGACCAGTCCTCGTGGGAACGATCTCGTAATACGTACCGTATCTACATCTGATTCGTATACTTGCGAGTTTAAAAATCATTTAAATCATGTTGGTTTAAATAAAACATCAAGTTTTTGGGCCTACGGTCAGCCCCTGCTGGACGTTGGGCCTGCTAGGGTGTCCAGCAGATGGGTTGTTGCCCTGGCATGTGGCGTCCCTCAAATGGATAGCCTGGATGCTACACATATATCTCATGTGGGTCTCGGTTAGGTGGGCCACAAAAGGGGTGAATGGAGAAGATAAAACACATACTTCAAAGGTGGACAACTGCCGGACAGACATTCCAGCAGTGTCTTGGCCCATCTAGATGTTGGATCTGCCTTTGGGTTAGGCCCAGGCCCTGCTTAAACATAGAGAAATGAATAGATAGTATGCATCTCTATGTACATAGCAAGGTGGGGTCCACATGAGTGGCCCACCAGCCAACCATCAAGTTGATATTTATTTGTCTCCCAACGTCTAGGCCTGCTGGACGATGCCAGCATGTTGGACCGTCCAGCCTTGCTAGGACCACTCCAGTATGGCCTCTCATGGCTGGATGGTTTGGGCTCAACCACACATCAAGGTGGGGTCCACACATTAGTGGACCACCCCACTATAATGAGGAATCAAGCTGATATTTATGGTTTCACCCCATCCAGACGGTCAGCGAGTGTGCCTGGAATTTGGACAGTAGCATGGTGCTACACGTTACAGCCTACAAAAATGTTGGATGGTGTGGTTATCCATCACATTCATCAAGGTAGGGCCGTCCTGTATGGACCACACACATCAGACCAAGCTAATATTGGTGTTTACCCTTACATGTAAAATAAGAAAACAAGGTGGGCCAGCCTGCGTCCAGAAATCTGGACAGAAGGACCATCCCACCTTGCTGGACGGTCTGGATGTATTGAGCACATCAGGTGGGCCACGACCATCAGGGAAAAATGTAGAGAGAGAGAGAGAAAGAGAGGGAGAGAGAGAAGGACACTGCTAGAGGAGGGGCTCTGCCATTATGTGCCCCTCAAGATAATCAAAACATACATGCAAGCCAAGGTGGGCCATTGGCCAGACCTAAAGGTCAAGATAGGATCCTCACCATTGATTGGTGGGTCCTACTTGCCCCATGCTAGAAAATATAGGAATTTATGCAAGAAAATGGAAAGAATCTAATCCTAGAGTACTCCCACCTCTCTTCTTCTTCTCTTCTTCTTCTTCCCTTGAACTCTCAAGCTTCTAAGGAGCTCCTTCAATGGTGGAGATGGGTTTTAGATGGTTGGATTAGGAGGGTTCTAGCTTGGAAGGGGCTGGCGTGGATGGGTCTCTCATGGACATCCCAAGTTCCTCTTGCTAGGAAAATGAGGAAGATGAGAGGGAGAGAGAGGGATGTAATGAGAGAAATGATTAGTTTGTAAGAGAATCATTTCTTATGTAAGGGAGCATGGCATGCTTGTCATTATGACTAGCAAGCATGGGGAGGGCTAGGGTGATGTCACCCTCGGCTAGGTAGCCTAGGATGATGTCATCCTCATGATGGCTCTAGGTAGAGAATCTACTCTCTCTGGAATCTTTGGCCTTATAACGTGCAGTCAATGGCCAGATTATGTGTGGGTCATATCTCTCAGTCTAGGCATCACATTGGCACATAAGACGTGGGGTTGGAACCAGGGCGACGGTGCTGTCGCAATGGCATAGGTTTCAGGTTGAGTCGACTTGGATCTATGAGATGCGACTTAAAGTCGCTCACAAATACTGTCTATAAGTCGTGGGTTGCCGGAATTCGATGGGGAAGATCGCAGGAACCTAAGGAACATTATGGTACTACGAAACAGGCCTTACATCTTTCTATGCAATCTTCTGATTTTGACACTTAGGTTACAATTAGTTTTTTCACCATTTAGACGATCTCTTCTTATTACGCTTGGCTTATCATCTTTTCAGTGCATTAGTATTTGATACAATAGAGACGACACTGGAGTTCAATCCGATCGTACTTTGATGTTCACTCGGATCCGATGATCTCCAAGGAAATCACGAGATATCGGATCTTATTTGTTATTACGCTAACTCCCACCTAGAGATATTAAATATCTCTTAGTGCCTCATAAGTCTGACGCTTTATTTTGAAAATATTTTTTATTTTGAAAGTCGCCCCACTCTAGGGAGTGATACTTCTTAGGGTTATTATAAGATGATTTTAAAATATGTCCAGCTACCAGTCATCTCCACTAGGGATGCCTATCAGACTTTAAGTACGCTGGTTTTTATTGAAAATAGGCAATGGATAGTGTGCATGCATATTGGTCGTGATGAACTTAGCTAGGGATTATGGATTTTAAAAATTTTATATTTTATTGCTTGGATTTTGGTTGTCGTAATTGGGACTAAGATTTGCCATGGATGATTCATTTGATGCAAGTCCGATTAGTGGTCGTGATCCAGAATCCAAAGGTTGATTGGTTTTATCACCTCAAAGGGTAATCAGACTTGATTGCTTAGGGGCTGGTCCGGAAGGTTGGTTGTGATCAACTTTGGCTTTTGATGTCGATCTATCCGTGGGTGGCAGTTAGGATTTCGATTTACGACCAATCGAGTCTTTCGTCCTGTATGTTTGCGATAAAGATTTTAATCCATGATCGATTTCATCATCTCGTCGTGTTGTGGTCAAGATTTCGATCTATGATCAATTAGATCCATCATCCTACTGGTTTGTGGTCAAGATTCTGATTCTTGATCGATCAAATTCATCGTCCCACTAGTTTGTTCTCTCTGGGGAGATGTTTTTTTGTGCTTTTTGAAATGCGATCCAGTCCATTGAATTACGAGTTGATGGTTGGGATTGATGTCGATTTTTATGGAAAGAATTTAGTCCACCAGATCGTGAATCAACAGTCGCTATCGATGTTGGTATTTTGGGTTTTTAAAAAGGTCCAGTCCATCAGATCGTGAATCTACGATCGCAATCGATGCTGGTTTTGAAAGAATCTAGTCCATCATATCACAAATCAACTGACACGACCGATTTTGGTATTTTGGGCTTTTTGAAAGGTAGTAAGTTCATCAAATCATGATGGTCCTGATAGATGCTGGTTTTTGAAAGAATCTACTCCATCAGATTGCGAATAGACGGTCGAGATCAATACTGGTATTTAGGTTTTTTTTAAGATCTAGTCCATTGGATCGCGAATCGATGGTCGCAATTGATGCTAGTTATTATTAGATGAATCCAGTCCATTAGATCATGAATCGATGGTCGCGATCGATGCTAGTATTTAGGCTTTTTGAAAAGATCTAGTTGATTGGATTGTGAATCAATGGTCATGATCAACGCTAGTTTTTATTGGAAGAGTCCAATCCATCATATTGTAAATCAACAGTCGCGATCGATGCTGGTATTTAGGCTTCTTTGAAAAGATCCAGTCCATCAAATCACGAATCAATGATCGCTATCAATGCTAGTTTTTATTGGGAGAAAGCAGTCCATTGAATCACGAATCGACAGTCACAAACAATGCTGGTATTTTGGTTTTTCTTAAGATCCAATTCATTGAATCGCGAATCGACGGCCATGATCAACGCTAGTTTTTAATGGAATAATTGTTAAGTTTTTTAAATGATCCCGTCCATCGGATCACGAATCGATGGTCGCAATCAATTCCGATTTTTATTGGGAAAATTGTGGAGTTTTTACAAATGATCCGGTCCATCAGATCACGAATTGACAATCGCAATCAATGCCAATTTTTATTAGGAAAATTGTGAAGTTTTTTAAAATGATCTGGTCCATCAGATCGCGAATCGACAGTCGTGATCGACGCCAATTTTTATTGAAAAATTATGAGGTTTTTAGAACTGATCCGGTCCATCGAATCATTAATCAACGATCGCAATCGATGCCGATTTTTATTGAGAAAATTATGTGGTTTTTTAAACTAATCCGGTCTATCGAATCGTAGATCAACAGTCGAGATCAATGCTAATTTTATTAGGAAGAATCCAATCCATCATATCATGAATCGACGGTCGTGATCGATGCTGGCATTTTGGTGTTTTAGAAAAGATCCAGTCCATCAGATCACAAATTGACGATTGCAATCGATGCTATCATTTTGACTTTTTGGAAAAGATCGAGTCCATTGGATCGTGAATCGACAACCACGATCAATGCTAGTTTTTACTGGAAAGAATCTAATCCATCCCATCCCGAAATCGACGATCGCAATCGATGTTAGCATTTTGGCTTTTTGGAAAAGATCCAGTCCATCAGATTGCGAATCAACGATCGCGAATCGATACTGGTTTTTATTGAGAAAATTATGTTTGTGAAATTTAAAAATGCATGGGATTTTCTCTCATCCACATCAACTTTTCAAATTCTCCTCAATTTCTCATGATTTATTAAATTTTGGGATAAAATTTTAAAATTTCCCACCATTTTCATCATTTATTCACTTTTCTCTCTTCCATCACCTCACCATGGACAATCCGTGTAAGATTCCTTGCAATAAGGTCTTCCCAATATCTTCTCTTCCCAAGGGAGAGGGCTATGCCACATCTCATCAACAAAATAGGGACTGACGGCCACCTGGTTGCTGCCGGTCCTCCCTTTGCCCACTAGTTTCTTCCATGTTTTAGGGAATGGTGTGTGGCCTCCACTTCTATATATTTCAGCCTAAGGTGGCTCATTCCAACGTGTTGTACTTCAATTTTTCTACTCTTTCTCTCTTTCATTTCTCCCTTTCAAGTGTCCTTTCTCTTCTCCTTTTCTCCATATCCCTTAACTTCAAGTAGGGGCTTTCTTTAGAGCTTTGGACAGTAATGTGGTGTACTCAGTAAGGGTGAAAGGTAAGGTTCATTTGTGTTTTCCCTTTCCTCCATTTGTCCCCATGTTTCTTCATGTTCTCATGCCTTCTCTCTTTCTTCTCATAGGTGCTCTTTCAAGTTTTTAAGTGCAGTGTGAAGTTGTGGACAACAGTGACATTTTAAGGTCAAGATGGTGCATGGAGTTGCTCTTTTCCAAGGCTATCATTTTTTTTCTATTTGCTTTCTTTTTCTCCCTTCTCAATTGTACAAAATGATACTCTATTTCATGTGCATGAAGCAACATGTAAGGAGTATTGTTTTCTTTTGGGAGCTTTTGTGCTATATAAATAATGGATCTAAAGTGATTACTCAAGCCCCATGTGCATTTGGGTGGGCCCAAGCTTCATTTTGGATCCCCTTTTCATGCTTTCTATGCACTTGTTTCCATGTTCTCTTTACTTTCTTCTTTTCATTTTCGCAAGTGATTGGGCCCATTGAGATGGAGTGGCCCATATTAAATTTTTGGCTTTTAAAATTATTCACAGTGGCCTAAATGTCTTTAGGGAATCCTATGTGTAAGAAGACCCCATCCATTTCGTACCATTTTCTATGCCTATGTGTGAAAAGGGTGAGCTCTCAGTCCTAGAGGGGGGTGAATAAGACTATGCCAAAATAAAAATAAATTGCAAAATATAAATACAAATAGTTGAATCAAATTACAAACTCAATTGCAATAGTATTGAGAAGTTGATTCAAACATTGTTCAAAGGATAATCTTACGCCAAAAACTAAAGTTTATGGTAGGACAACCTGATTTCTTGAACACAGTAAGGATCAAAAACTCAAACTAAGATAAGAAGCAATATAAACAAATCTAGCTATTACAACATTCACCACATGTACATGAAATAAATACAAGCATTCACCACACATACATCATCATCCACTAAACTCCAAGAATTATAGTGGCTCGATGTGTATACCAATTGTTCTCAAACAGCCACACCTACTTCACTCCTAATAATCACAACCCACGTGATATTGGCTTTCATTATGAGAGAAGGTTTTCCAAGGTTCACCTTAAAACCTTAACAATTACGTTTTCAATGGGCTATCACAATTAAAAACCCCATGCTGAGATTTTCTAGCTCTCTCAATCAAAACTAGTATAAAGATTTTCTGGCAATCTCAAGAACCAAAAGCAAATAAGCAAAATACTTATATGAAGATTCTACTTTGATGTAGTTGGTAGAACCACTACACTTGTAGATGTAGATGTTCAATGTCCAATCACACATATAGAAGAGTTCTAGGTCTAATAAAATGTTAAATGAATCCAACATTAGGCTACTTTGATTTAATTCCTTGGATCTCAAAAGGGGTAGAGAAGAACACCCTTTTATAAATCAGATTGAAGCAAAGAGAGATCAAGAAATTACAAATTAAAAAGCTATAAAAAAGAATCTACGATTTACCGGACAATAGCTTGATAATCACGGGGACTTTTCTCTTCAAAGTGGAGGCTTGATATGGCTTTTAATGAATGAATAAAGCTGAGAAAAGACCTCTATTTATAGCCTGAAAAATGGTTCCTTCGACTGGTCTAAGGACACCTTCGACTGTTTTAAAATTCAACTAAATTTTAACAATTCTGGCGCGATCGGATAAAACTGAGCCTCGACTAGTCAACTGGGTCTAAAAAACCTTGCTAGAGTTAGAGTCGAGCCCTACTCGACTGGTCGAGCCAGTGTCCACGACTAGTCGAGCAGGGTGCTCGACTGGTTGTCACCCTACCAGAAAAATCCAAAAATTTGAAACAAATCCTGAACTAGTTAAGAAAAATCCTAGACTGGTCGAGCCTGATCCTGGACTAGTCGAACATAGGATAAGACTAATTGAAATAAAGCCTATAAGAAGTATAATAACCCATACCAAATATGTGATATGAATGACCTAATCCTAAGGTCTTTATAAGGTCACTTATACCTGAATATTGAACATTAAACTTTATAGCTTCAGCAGCTTCGGTAGATCTTCTACTTGATTTACTTGAAGCGTGATCTTGTACACTTGAAGCTTTAACTAGATCTTAACCATGTAGCGCACTTGGATTGGAACTTTTTGTATCACTTGAACATGTAGTAGCACTTGAAATTGGTCCTACTCTTGGACTTAAACATGCACTTGAACTTGAACTTTCAGTTGATCTTCATATGAAGGTGAACTTTCCATCATTCTTCACTTGAAAGTGAACTTTCCATCTTTGAACAAGTCCAACATTCTAAAGTGGTTAGTCACGACGGAATTTGACAACACAGGGTGCTTGATATACAACATAACACTTCAAATCTCCCCCTTTGTCAAATTCGTGACAAAACCAACTTAGAAAATTATCATACAAACTTCAAAAGTTCACAAACTCAACAAATTTCACAGCTTTGCATTAAAACACTCTTTCACAAACTCCCCCTCAATCTAAGCTTGGCAACTTGTGTAGTAGAGTACCTATATTAAAAAAAAGTACAAACTCTACACCACACAATCAAACTCATAAACATAACCACAAATCTCTCCCCCTTTTTGTCACAACTTGACAAAGGACGATATTCATATAGAGATAAAGCATAATAGTGATTACGAGAAAAGAAGAGAACAACAGAAAAAGAGTTAACATTAAGAACATAATCATAAAATAGAGTGTCAACACCACCAAGTCATATAAAACTAGTGAAAAAGTGAAAGTGATAGTTAAGTTATACATGCCCAAATATCAAGAAATAGAACTAATCTGATCCAGATAAAGAAGGAGGTGGAATGGATGGATCAATATGATGGAGGCCCTTAGTTATGCGACGAAAGTACTTACGCATATATTTCATAGACGATTTGTGGCTCTCATGCAGACTGTCCTAAGAAATTTTTAAATCATCCACCTTCTCCTCCAAAGCGCGAAGGCGCTCATCAAACTGAGGTGGCTGATAATCAGGGTCAACCTCATCATCTTCGGATTCAAGTTCATAAAAAATATCATGCATCATAGTATCAGTTGGCAAGGCGTCTTCTTCTTCAACATCCTCTGCTTTCTCATCTCTTTGGCCAGGATTGATCTTCAGGTTCATCTTGATTATATTTGAATTGTTGAAAGGAAGAACTGCAATAGAAGCTTCACCAGGTGGCATGACCGCATTACAATGTAAAGCTAAAGTGGTCATCAAGTAGGCGAAAGGAATATATCCGTGGCCCAGATGAAGATGGAATTGAATAATAATATAACATATTAAGGATGGAAGACAGATGGGAATACCCGACACAATGGAATGCAAAATGCGAACCATGAAAGAAGTCAATTCAGCTTTGTTGCCAAAGCGGGGATAAACATTGGCAATGAAATTATGATGAAGAACCCTGTATTTGGGCAACATCTGATTGGCCCAAAGCGCATTTCCCGCACTCCATTCCGAGTCCATGTTACATAATTTATGGGTTAGTGTACGTCGTTCCAATTCATTCATTTTTTCAGCTAAGGTAGGTATCTCAATACCATCGTCATTAACATTAACATCAAGCAAACCCGAAATTAAGTATCAATCGACTTGAAATGTATCTCTAAAGCTAATAGTGAAAGTTAAATCTTTAAGAGATACATCGCTAATGGAAGCGAACATCTCTTGTGCAACAGAGCAGTATGCCGGTCCGCCCCAATTCAAAATGTTTTCCCAACCTACAGAAGAAAGGATGGGAAGGAGCTGAAATTAAGCTAAATGATTTGCATTAACTAGACGCTCACAATAATCTCACGGCTTCGAAGATCCTGCACATATTCCAGGTCTTCCTCGAGAGGACGTAGGGTTCTCACCCTAAGAGGAGTAGATCGAGAAGAGGAAGCACGAGTTGCTTTCTTCTTAGTACGACCTTCCATTGTAAGATAATAATGGAGAAACACAATAATGGAAAGAAGGGTTTCAAGGTAAACAGTTTTTGAGCTAAAAACCCTTAGAAATTGAAAAAACTCAAATCGACTCCAAAATCTAACAAAGTATGCAAATAAGAACCCAAATATGGAAGGAAATAAGAAATGGAGCACTTATAATGTCCCAATGGAAGATGAGTTTGACGAGTCGAAAGGGGGCCAAATGAGGAAGAAGAGAAAAATGAAGAAAATGTGTTTTTCTCTCTCATAAAAACACCCAACCACGCAACTCGACCGGTCGAGTGCATGCTCGACCTGTCGAGCCACGACTAGTCGAGGACATGCTCGACCAGTCGTGCAAGCACAAAAAAAAATCATATATATTTAAAGTTTATTCAATAATTATTTGCATAAAAAATATAAAAATAAAGCATGTAAATATAACATGATAAACTCAATTAGAATTACACATACCAATATCCATTTTCAATTTTGAAAACCTATTCCTATAAAGTGATTTAGTAAATATGTCAGCAAGCTAATTTTCCATTTGAATGTATTCCAACGAAATGCTTTTATCTTCTACTAATTCCCGAATATAATGATACCGAATGTCAATATGTTTAATACGGGAATGCTGGATGAGATTTTTAGATATATTAATTGCGCTAGAGTTATCGCAATACAATATCATTGTATTTTGCACAATTCCATAATCATTAAGCATTCTTTTCATCCATACAAGCTGGGTACAAGCATTTTTAACTGCAATGTATTCAGCCTCAGCTGTGGATAATGATACAAAACTCTGTTTCTTGTTATGTCAGGAAACTAAACAATTCCCAACATAAAAACATCCACCACTAGTAGATTTTCTATCATCAATATTCCCAGCCCAATCAACATCCGTATATCCAACTAATTGAACATTTGTATCATGTGGATACCAAAGGCCTAGATTAGTCGTACTTGCAACATATTTAATAATACGCTTGACAGTAATAAGATGAGATTCCTTAGGATCTAATTAATATCTAACACAGATACCTACACTGAATGTTATATCAGGATGGCTTGCAGTTAAGTATAGTAAATTACCAATTATATTACAATATAACTGGGGATCTATACTTTTACCTGTTGCATCTTTTGAGAGCTTGAGAGTTGTACTCATAGGAGTATCGAATTTCTTACCATTTTCAAATCCAAATTTCTTAACCAGGTTTAAGGTATACTTGGTTTGAGAAATAAAGATACTGTCTTCTAGTTATTTAACCTGTAGACCTAGAAAGTAGTTCAATTCTCCCACTATACTCGTTTCGAACCCGGATTTCATAAGCTCTGTAAACTTAGTGGACAGGTTAGAGCAAGTAGAACCATAGACAATATCATCAACGTATATCTATATTATTAGTATGTGATCATTATATTTTTTTTACAAAAAGAGTTTTATCAACACTCCCCATAACAAAATTATGACTTAGTAAGAATTTAGTCAATTTTTCATACCACGTCCTGGGAACTTGTTTCAAACCATAAAGTGCCTTTTTAAGGTGATACACATGATTAGAGTGTTTGGGGTCCTCAAAATCCTTAAGCTATTCAACATAAACCTCTTCATGTAGATCACTATTCAAGAATGCACTTTTAACATCCATTTGATAAGTCTTAAACTTTTTAAAGTACGCGATGGATATGAATAATCTGATGGATTCAAGACGAGCTACTGGGGCAAAGGTTTCATTATAATCGACTCCTTCTATTTGAGTGTACCCTTGTACAACCAGTCTAGCCCAGTCTAGCCTTATTTCTAATTATATTTCTTAATTCATCAGATTTGTTTTTTAAAACTACTTGGTCCCAATTATATGTTTATCAGATGGTCTTGGAACCAAATACCACAGATCATTCCTAATAAATTGATTCAATTCATCTTGCATGGCAACAATCCAATTTTCATCAATGAGTGCCTCTTATATATTGGTTGGTTTGATTTAGGAAGTAAAACACACATAATTGCATATGTTTTTCAGTTATTTTCAAGTATGCACACCAGTGAGAGGATTGCCTAGAATTTGATCAGTTGGATAGTCTTTGACTGATCCTAGTTTAGTATTGATTAGACAAAATGAGGAGTTAAGTTTTTCAATTATATTGACTTCATCATCTTCTGAACTATATGTTGGTGTGTAAGGCTCGTATCTTAGTCTGTACCGTTCCTTAGGCTTCCACGGTCCTCCCGGTCGAATTTCGGTAACCCTTGACCTGTATCTGACGTTTGTGCGCGATCCTAAGACGAGTCCTACATACCGAAGTCGGCTCAACCCGAAACTTGTACCCTAGCGACCGCACCATCGCCGTGGTTCCAACGCCGCGTCTCATGCACCGATGCGATACTCAAGCCAGAAGATGTGGGCCCATGTTCATTCCAAAGAAACGACGTGCATTATAAATTTCGAGAGAATCTCTACAACATGTCTCATTAATCAAGTCAAGTACACCCTCCATACCCAATGCCACCTCACCCTACCACAAGTACAAGCAACCATTACCTCTTTTGCCCAAAGTCAACTCTCTCTCTCCCCACCCATTCCACCTTTACACAAATTTCAACCCAACCCATGCTTTCCCATTCCTATCCCTTACAACAACCACTCCATCCACCCCTTTTCATCCATCATTTCTCTCTCTCTCTCTCTCTCTCTCTCTCTCTCTCTCTCTCTCTCTCTCTCTCTCTCTCTCATTTCTATCTTCACTCTCCAACCCCAAGAGCAAACACCCAACGTCCAAGCTCTCTCTCAAATCCAAGTGTGGCCCATTTTCCTATCCTCTCATCTCCCATCTCAACCATTCATTCATCATCAACCTCCATCAAGATTGAAGATAAGGAGCCTAGGAGTCCAAGGAGGTAAAGAAGGAGGCCTAATATGGGTGATCCACCATTGATTTCTAATTTTAGGGCCCACTTGTTGTGGGACCCACTTGATATATGCATTGTATAAGGGAGGGCCCAATAATAGCGGGGTCCCTCCCCTTTACTGTCTCTCTCTCTCCTTCCCTCTCTTTGTGATGATGTGTGTGGCCCACCTGTGATATGATATGATGGTCCAGACCGTCCGATTGCAGGACCCACCTTGAGAAATGAATGGCATTTCAGCCGTCCATCCACATGAGAGGTGAAACGGGTTGACTGGGTACCTCACACCAGTTATATAGCTGGTGTATTGACACCACCAAGCTCTGTGGGACCCATTGCTATGACGTTAGCAAGGTCTGTGGGGCCCAGCTAATGTATGTGTTTTATATATACACCATTCATTCAATGCAGCAGATTCAAATCTCAGGTGAAAACCACCCATCTGACGAGCAGCACCTAACTGCTGTTGTGCAAACGTCAGTAAGTTCGGTGGGTCTGGATCATGAGGTGTGTTTCACATCCACACGTGGTATGAGACCGATCATGAGATATGTTTTATATCCACACCATTTATCACGTGTGGGCCCTAGCCACGGTGTATGGATTTTGAATCCTCATCGTCCGTTCTGGGCGTCAAGACTCCCTGGACACTGGACCCATCTAGAGTATATACATATATATATAGTAATATATGTATGAGAGGTGGGCCCCACGTGGGACCCACCCATCTGGATTGGATGGTTGGTGTACCAAGACGTCAGCAAGTGGTGGACCCCACTATAATGTGATGGTGTCATCCACACCATCCAGCACGCTGGACAAGTGGGACCCACCAGCTGATGTATGTGTTTTGGTTCATCCGTCCATCTAGACGGTGGCAGATGGGGCCCATCACTGATGGATGTGTTACATCCAAACCGTCCATCCAATTGGCAAGCTCGTCTCAAGGCCTGAGGCAAAAAAATAAGACAAATCTAGTATCAAGTGGACCACACTGCAGAAACAGTGGGATGAACATCCACCATTTAAAACCCCTTGGGTTATAGGGTTTTGGACCAATATGTTATTTATTTTTCCTCTATATCTAGGTCTTTGTGACCTTATGCACAGACTAGATGGAAAATAAATACTACGGTGGGCCCATTGGAAATTTAACTGTGGAAATCATTATCATCACAGCCATTTATAGTATAGTCCAGATGATCCTTTGAATATGACTCATTTTTTTTATAATGCTCTATAATGATCTCTAACAATGGATGAATGGTGTATTAGAATCGGCCCATTCAACTTAGCCCATTCGACTTGGCCCATTTGATTGAGCCCATTGATTCGGCCCACTTGAATCGGCCCATTAATTCAGCCCATTTGTTTTGGCCCATTTGATTCGGTCTATTTGATTCGGCCCATTTGATACGGCCCGATGTTATATATATATATATATATATATATATATATATATATATATATATATATATAGGGAAAAGGTACTATGCGGTCGAGCTCATGGGAACTTCCCATGAGGTCGAGCTGTGTGGGCCCCACCGTGATGCTTGTCGAACATCTACCCCATCAGTCAGATGCACCATTCCATGGTGGGCCTAGGTTTCAAAAATCAAGTCAATCTGTGACACGTGTGGGCCACACCACATACAGAAGTTGAGAGGGGATACCCTGCATTAAAAAATTCATAATCATTTGTTGGGCCCACCGAGATGTGGTTTGCAAATCCAGCCCATCCATTATGTGTGTCCCACTTAGATGAGGGTTAAGACCAAGTTTCAAACGCATCCAAATTTCAGGTGAGCCCCACCAAGTGCTTTTATATGTTTTAGGCATGTCTTCACATGCTTTTAGATGGCATGGCCTACCTGAGTTCCATATACGGCTGATTTTTGGGATATCCCATAATTTAAAGGGGAGCCATCAAATGCACGGTGTTAATGGTCGACAAGCATCACGGTGGGGCCCACACAGCTCGACCTCATGGGAAGTTCCCATCAGCACGACCGTATAGTACATTTTTCCATATATATATATATATATATATATATATATATATATATATATATATATATATATATATATATTGGCCTATGAGTGAGGCCCAATGTGATGTGTATATGCTCCATAAGCAAGGCCCATGATGATGTATATTAGGCCCTTGTATGAGGCCGTTGGCCCATTATACGATTAGCCCTATAAGCGTCATTCCTTGGGAGTAACGTTGGTTAAAGGTCTAAATTGATGGGCAATGATGGTTGGACACCCACATTGTGACCTTCCCTTAGGCCTTATTAGGCCCATTCTCATCACTCCTTAGTGGGTTAACCCAAACGCTTGGGCCCCATTGATTTTAATTGATCCATCATCGGTCATCCATCTATGGACCCCGCCTTGCGTCGAGGTTGATTATCAATACCGATTATCGGTGCTGATTGCTGATACTGGCTACCGTTGCCGATTATGAGTTTGTGAGAGCATAGTATTATGTTACATGCCCATACGCATCATCTGTATGTTTGTTATGAGATGTGATTGGCCATTGCATATGCCATAGTATAGGTGATTTATGGGACTCCCTGATATGTAGAGTTATCCCACATGAGCACACGGTATGCGCAGGATTGATGCATGATTGGCTGCATGACTCATGCACTTTGCATTTGTGTGATTGTGATTACTATATGCCCTAGCGACATCAAGGCTATAGCCTCCACAGACACGTCGTGGGTGGCTAGATTAGATACCGAAAATACTATTTCTAGTATCGGGGCATCATAGATGTCCCTGTGTGAAAATTCCTAAACTCGATGGTACCAGAGGATGACTTCAACGTCGAGACTGAGTGGATACATGAGCACACGAAGGCCGAATACCAGGAGGCCGCATTTTTCACTGTGTCGTGGTCGGTTGGAAAGGGGTGTGGCCTTACCAACCCAAGGGTAGGGGGCATTGCTAGGCTGAGTTTGACTAGCTCATGAATGGGTCCACTATCGATGTGTCGGATAGGTATTGGCAGACTATTGGCCAGGCGGATAATGAGGTTTCTTATGCTCACTTGGACTGCGTGCCTGAGAAAGGGGCAGTGTCATTTGGAGTGTACTAAACCCTAGTGATTATCTAGAGTGAGAACTGTACTGATATTTGATGCTATAGTGATAAGTTGCATTGATGTGGACTTGGATGAGAATTGGCGTGCTTGAGTTGCATTTCGCATCGCATGGTCTTGATATGGTCGATAGCATTCATATCTTGTACCACATAGCCTTGGTACGACTGATTACATTCATGTACTCATTAGCATGATTCCGCATTACTCTGATACTGCATTCTGAGCACGTTCATATTACGCACATACTTACACCACCTTCTAAGCTTTCTATAAGCTTATGCACGATTGATGCGTACAGGTGATGTCAGGACGTAGCCGTAGCTTCACCACAGTAGGAGCATGCAGTTGAGCTTCAGGAGTTTCTATTATTATTATCTTGTATTTTCCTTTATATACATTGTACCTTAAAGTTTTTTATCATAGTGAATTTTATAATGGTGTTCTTGTGGTTATTATTCGTGGGCTATGCTTATTACGAATCAAAATCATGTTTGAAATCCTCCTTATAGAATTCTAGGATCGGAACCTGGTGTATGGGTGTCGGGAGTCGTGAATGGGGTACAATGGAGGCTGGCGGCGCCAGATTCGGCGATCGGGAATTTTATAAGCCCGGTTTCCGAGTTTGGGGCGTGACATGATGTGTTCAGGTGATCATCAATAACAATATTTATAGACTCCTAAATGATACTAGTTCTCTTATTAAGAACACAATATGCTCGACTATTCAGAGCATAACCTAGGAATATCCCTTCATCACTCTTAGTATCGAACTTCCCTAAATTTTTTCGATCTCGTAAAATGTAGCACTTACTTCCAAAAATTCGAAAGTATTTAATTGTAGGTTTCTTATTAAACCACAATTCATAAGCTATTTTATCTTTGGATTTTCTAATGTAAACACGGTTTATAATATAGCATGCAGTATTAAGAGCTTCAGCCCATAAATTTTTGCGTAACTTCATCCTATTTAACATTACATTGGCCATCTCTTGTAGCACTCTGTTTTTCCTTTCAACGACCCCATTTTGTTAAGGTGACTTAGGAGCTGAAAACTCATGTGATATACCATGATCGCTACAAAACTTCTTAATGCTATTTTCAAATTCCAATCCATGATCACTTCAGATCTGAACGATATTCATTTTTTTTCGATCTAAATACGCTTGATTATTCTTTTAACTTCATCGAGAGTCTCAGATTTTTCTCTCATGAATGCTACCCAAGTAAATCTGGTAAAGTCATCGACAATTACCAAAAAGTACTTTTTACCACCTTTACTCTCCGTTCTGGTTGGTCCAACAAGATCCATGTGGAGAAGTTCAAGAAGTTTAGATGTGGCAGAGGAGTTCACTTTCTTGTGACTACTCCTTGTTTGTTTTTTAATTTGACATGCGTCACATATTTTATCCATTTTCTTCAGTTTGGGTAAACCTCTAATAAGATTGGCTTTGCTTAATCTATACAGATTTTGGCAGTTCACATGTCCAAGGCGTATATGCCATAATTCAGTATCATCGGTTTGGACCATGTAACAAGATAATTTAGATGAGCAAGATTCATTAATGATATAGCAATTCTTAGATGTTTTACGGCCATGTAATATCACACAACCTTTCTCAATCGAGATCTCGCATCCTTGATTTGTAAAATTAACAGTATGCTTGTTATCGCATATTTGAGATATGCTCAAAAGATTATGCTTAAGCCCTTCTACAAATAAAACATTTTCAAATGGAGGAAGGTTAGAAATATGAACTGTGCCTTGGCCAATTATCTTGCAGTTTCTTCCATTACCAAAAGTGACTAAGCCATCAGTCATTTCTTTGTAGGGTGAACAAATCTCTGTCACCTGTCATATGTCTTGAGCAACCACTGTCTAGGTACCACTTTGATTGACTCGAAGCCTTGAAGGCGGTGTGGGCAACCAGACAGGTAACTTTAGGAACCCATTTCCTCGTAGTTTTGAGTCTTGGAGTACTGTTGTTTCTCCTTCGCTTGATATTATTTGGTCTACCAACTCTCATATTAAAGTTAGATTTGAGAGGCTCCTTGAGTAAGTCCACAAATTTTTCAGCTAAAGGATTATAGCATTGTTTTCTAGAGCTAACATTATTATTATTGACTTTAGATGCTTAAAAAGTTTTTACATTTTTAAAGTTGTTTTGATTTTTATATTTCAAGCCCTTTTGAGTTAGAGGATTCTCCTTTAACAAATGTCGGAGATACACTCTTGTTTTTCAGAGGTATGTTTTTGACATAGCCCAGACCCGATCTATCTCCACATGTTCTAGATACGATTAATAACTTTTCAAGTTTAGGGTCTCCATGGGCATACCTCCATGTATCCTTTGAACTCAATAGGGAAGAAACTTCAAGTTTTAGCTTCCCATTTTCTGTTCTTAATTTTTCAAGTTCAGAAGTTTTGAAACTCAAATCGCATTTTACTTTTTCAAAACAATCAGAAATATGAGATTTTTCTAAAATAGAATTTTCAAATTCCTCTTTCAATTTCAAAAATTTCTCTTTTTAAGGTTTTAGCTTGACAGCAATCTTACAACTTTCCCTATGTAGGGCATTATAAGCATCCTGAAGATCATCTTCATTATCATTTTCAGGGTCACTCCTCATATTTTCATATTCAGTTGAATCGCAACTATATGTGGAAGTGACTCTTGCTAGAGTCATTAAAGCCTTGACTTCATTTGAAGTTTTAGGTTCTGATTCATCCGACTCAGAAGAAGCTTCGGAGCTGAATGATTCATCCCATGTAGCTAACATGCCTTTTCTCTTTGGCTTGTCTCTTTTTAGACACTTATTTGTCAAATGCCCATATTCATGGCAGTCGAAACACTGATTATCTTTTAGAGATTTTCAGTTTTTAGATTTACCCTTTTTCTTCTCAGAGGGTTTTTGAAAATCTACTATTTTCTCACTTTTGAAAATCTTGTAAAACTTTTTAGCAAGTAAAGTCATATCATCCTCTGAGTTTTCACAATCAGAAATGACATCACTATCTTTTAAAATTAATTTGGATGATTTAAGAGCTATGGACTTACCATTAGGAGCTTTAAAATTTAACTCGTAAGTTTGAAGTGAACTAACAAGTTCCTCAACTTTCATGTGATCTGTGTCTCTAAGTTCCAGAATGGCAGTCACCTTGGAATTCAATTTCTCAGGAAGTGATCGTAGTATTTTTGCACAGACTTTACTTTTTGGGATACCATCTCCAAGACCCCACATAGAGTTAACTATGTCATTTAGTTTCGTATAGAAGTCTATGAAAGACTCATTTTCTTCCATACAAATTTCCTCAAACCTAGTGGTGAGGATCTGAACTTTAGACTTTTTTACTAAAGTTGTTCCCTCATGTGTCATTTCAAGAATGTCTTAGGCTTGTTTAGCAGTATCACATGAAATGTTTCTTTTAAATTCATCAGGTGATAGTGCACAAGTGATTGCATCTAAAGCCTTAGCATTAACACTGCTTTCATTTTTCTGAGCTGTGATCCATAAATAATAAGGCGATTCTTTAATGGACTTGGTTTCATCACTGCCTAGAACCTCAGACACTGGTGGTTTCCATCTAGTCACTGTGGCTTGTCACACACTTTCATTAATGGATTTCCGAAAAATCCTCATCCTGGCTTTCCAATGAGCATAATTGGAGCCATCAAATGGTAGAGGCCTAGTAATAGATAGGCTATCGAAATTTAACATAATGAAAGCTCTAGATCGATAAGCTCGCGAAATAAATCCAAAAGAATGAGCAACTAGGCTCCAATACCACTTGAAAAGGGTGAGCTCTTAGGCCTAGAGGGGGGGGGGGGGGGGGTGAATAGGACTATGCCAAATAAAAATAAATTGCGAAATATAAATGCAAATAGCTGAATCAAATTACAAACTTAATTGCAATAGTATTGAGAAGTTGATTCAAACGTTGTTCAAAGGACAACCTTATACCAAAAACCAAAGTTTGTGGTATGACAACCTGATTTCTTGAACTCAGTAAGGATCAAAAACTCAAACTAAGAAAACAAGCAATAGAAATAAATCTAGCTATTACAACATTCACCACATGTACATGAAATAAATACAAGCATTTACCACACATACATCATCATCCACCAAACTCCAAGAATTATAGTGGTTCAATGTGTACACCAATTGTTCTCAAATAGCCACACCTACTCTACTCCCAATAATTACAACCCACATGATATTGGCTTTCACTATGAAAGAAGGTTTTCCAAGGTTCACCTTAAAACCTTTACAATTGCATTTTCAATGGGTTATCACAATTAGAAACCACACACTGAGATTTTCTAGCTATCTCAGTGAAAACCAGTACAAAGATTTTCTGACAATCTCAAGAACCAAAAGCAAATAAACAAAATACTTATCTAAAGATTCTGCTTTGATGTAGCCGGTAGAACCACTTCACTTGTAGATGTAGATGTCAATGTTCAATCACACATATGAAAGGGTTCTAGGTCTAAATGAATTTTAAATTAATTTAACCTTAGGCTACTTTGATTTAATTCTTTGGATCTCAAAAGGGGTAGAGAAGAACACCCATTTATAAATTAGATTGAAGCAAAGAGAGATCAAGAAATTACAAACCAAAAAGCTTTAAAAATGAATCTATGATTTACCGGACAATAGCTTGATAATCACGGGGACTTTTCTCTTCAAAGTGGAGGCTTGATATGGCTTTTAATGAATGAATAAAGCTGAGAAAAGACCTCTATTTATAGGTTGAAAAATGATTCCTTCGACTGGTCTAAGGTCACCTTTGACTGGTCTAAGTTCAACTAAATTTTAAAAATTTTGGCGCGATTGGATAAAACCGAGCCTCGACTGGTCGACTGGGTCCAAAAAACCTTGCTGGAGTTTGAGTCGAGCCCTACACGATTGGTCGAGCTAGTGTCCACGACTAGTTGAGCAGGGTGCTCGACGGATCGTGACCCTACCAGAAAAATCTAAAAATTTGAAACAAATCTTGGACTGGTCAAGAAAAACCCTAGACTGGTCGAGCCAGATCCTAGACTAGTCAAACATAGGCTAAGACTAGTTGAAATAAAGCCTATAAGAAGTATAATAACCCATACCAAATATGCAATATGAATGACCTAATCCTAAGATTTTTCAAGGGTCATTTATACCTGAATATTGAACATTAAACTTTGAACTTTATAGCTTCAGTAGGTTCGATAGATCTTCTACTTGATTTACTTGAAGCGTGATCTTGTACACTTGAAGCTTTAACTAGATCTTGACCATGTAGTGCACTTGGATTTGAACTTTTTGTAACACTTGAACTTGTAGTAACACTTGAAATTAGTCTAGCTCTTGGACTTGAACATGCACTTGAACTTGAACTTTCAGTTGATCTTCATATGAAGGTGAACTTTCCATCATTCTTCACTTGAAGGTGAACTTTCCATCTTTGAATAAGTCCAACATTCTAAAGTGGTTAGTCACTATGGAATTTGACAACACGGGGTGCTTGATATACAACATAGCACTTACAATGTGCACGATGATCGATGCCCTTGGCGAGACCTAAACTAGCCGTGCATAATGCACACCTGACTGATCGGAACCCAAGACTTCGAAACCTATTTCATATCAACTGCCCTATCGCCACAATTGTGGAGGTACCACCCGTGCATCTGTACGACGCTCCGTTAGTGAGATATGCCGTGAAGAATTGTAGTATATCATGTGTGCATGGCGCTATATATTCCATTCCACATATGTGCACAACACATGCTATGCACACATGCACCATGCCACACATGGGTGAGAGAATCTCTACCCATGTGTGTGATGTCACAACCCATACCACCTATTTCTCATGTGTACCCCAAAGTCAACTCTTCTCCATACCATATCCTATGCATGACCTCATCACACCATAACATCCCATGTCCTTTAATACACCATTAAGTCCTAATCATGCACAAATTTCCATAGTCCTAGCCTAAGCTAACCATAATCACATTAATCTAACATAACCACATTTTTATCCATTTCTCTACAAATACTTCCCCATCCCTTAACATTTTCATCATTTCCTACCATGAGAGAGAGAGAGAGAGAGATGAGTGATCTTGGTGGGCCACCATCAATTCCATCAATCTCATCCCTTCCATCCATCTAATCCATTAAGGTGAGTACACCCTCCTCACTCATTCTTATTTTATTTTCCTTGTGTTTATGTATAGTGGAGATGGTGTTGATGATAATGATATGATTAATGGTGTAGATGCATAGGAGAAGACATATAAAAAAAATTATAGACCTCGTGTGGACCATTGATAGTGGGTCCCACTAGAATGTTTGTATGTCATACAAACCGTCCAAGTGTGGCCCATTGGGCTGGCCAAACTTAGACACACACACCCATGCACACATGTACACACATCATTTAATATAAATAAATAAATAAATAGAAGGGAGTGGACACTACTGCCCGCGTCTAGAGGAAGATGCAGCAAGCATCATCCCAGCTGCTAAAGAATAGGGAGGAGCTGTGGGACCACAACACCCCCCCCCCCCCGGTGATGTATGTATTTGATCCACACCGTCCATCCAATTTCCCAGCTCATTTTAGGCCTTGAACCGAAAAATGAAGTCAATCCAAATCTCTGGTATGCCACACCATTAAAAAAATCATTTTAATAGTAATATTTACTATCAAATCTGTTAGGGGCCACTGTAATGTTTCTTTACACTTAAACATACTGAATATTGGACTCATTAGACCTGTTACGAGCCAGAGAACCTGACAGACGAAGTGGATCATCCTGATGTGGGCCCCACTTATGAAATTCCATCGAAAAAAGAAGCAAGGCTGGACGGCCTTGCTGTCAGCGTCCAGCAGCTGTGAGAAGGCAGGGAATTCAAGATGGAGTCCAAAATTAATTTCAAGACAAAGAAGAATAGATATTTGATATATCTGAGGTGGTATAAAACCCTAGAAAGACCTTAGGATTAGGTGCTTTCAAAATGTTTAAATTTTGGGTTTTTATATTTATTTTGCCTGAAATTTGGCCAGCCTAACTTTTAATTCGGCTAACCCGAGTTTGGGTTCGACTAGCCCGAGCTTGAAATTTGGATAGCCCGAGAAAGTTTGGGTCAAATTCCAACAATAACATCTTTTGGAATTCGGGGGAATTCGGCCAGTTGAAGGGCAAATTCGACTAGCTGAACTGTGCTGTTCGGTTAGCCAAAGCTGACCTCGAGTCAGCTGAATTTTGAATAAATCTTATACCATGCAATCTGAAATCCTTTAAATTGAATCTGATCTGCTCGAGCTAGTCGAAGACTATCTCGGGCTAACCGAAGTTCTAATTTCTTTACCTATAAATTGAGTTCTCCTCTCATTCCGAATTACATAAGTTAATTATCAAAATCCTTCTGCAAGAGAGAGAGAAGCTCAAGTTATTAGTAAGCTATTGAACATTATTTATAATTTAATTTATATAGCTTTTTTCAATTCCATTTATCTTAGATCTTTCAAGTTTGATTCTAAAGAGAGTAAACTATACTCCTCTTTTGAGATCTAAGAGAATTGATTTAAGTAGCCTTTGGGTTTAACTTAATTAAAATCAATAGAACTCTAGACCCTTTCTATTTGACTAAACAAGGAACAATCTATATTTAAGAAAGAGGTTATTCAACTACAAGCTTTTGACACGTCTTTTACGATGAAGATAAGTATACCTTCTAAACTCTTTTAGGTTTTTTTTGAGATAGCCTGTTAAAATCTCAGTTAAGGTTTTGTTTGAGATAGCCTGTAAAATCTCAGTTTTGGTTTGATTGTGATAGCCCGTGATATCACAAGAATTGTATAAGATTGTTAAGGTGAACTTGAAAAAATATTTTCATGGTGAAAGCAAAAATTACGAGGGAAGTAATTTTGGGAGTGAAGTAGGTATGGCTGTTTTTAAAGCACCGAACCCCTATAATCATTTGTGTCATGTGGTGAATGCCTTTTATTTTATTTATGGTGGATTAATTGTATTTAATTTCGGTTGAGTGGTGAATGTTGTAATACTTTATATTTACTCTTGCAAGTTTGATGTTTTGATTTTAAAGAAATTCGTGAAATAAGGTTATCCTGCCTAAAACTTTAGGTGAAGGTTATCTTATGAATTATTTGGAATCAACGTTTCAATACTTAAGAAATTGAGATCTTTGCTTTATTTACATATTCAGCATTTATTTTGATTATTTGGCATTATCTTATTCACCCCCCCCCCCTCAAAGACATCTTAAGCTCTCCTTTTCAACGCCCGCCAATCAGATATAGTGAAAACGATGGAATGCAATGTATCTGATAAAATGACAATAGACTGGCTAAGGCTTCTGATGGGCATGATCTAATTATAGTGACAAGCCACATGGTATACGCCCACCAGTCAAATACATGAAATTGATGAAAACGCATTACGATGCCGACGTATATAAGGAGCAAGGGATTGAGAAGAGAATGAATGTTACATGATGCTGATGTATTGGTTTGGTGAAATTGATAGATGCTTGAATGGTAGTGTCGCAATGCTAGATTGAGTGGCTCAGATTTGAACCTAGGTGGTTCAAGAGGCTTGGACTCTGGCTAAGGTAGGCTAGACCAAGGCTAGGCTCTCTCTCTCACTCTTAGTCTCCTTAGTAGAAGGATGGCTAAGGCTAACGGGTGAGCTCTCTGAAATGAGAAGGCTCTCTGAAGCTTGGTGTGTGTTAAATAAAAGGAGGCTATTTATAGTCTCCCAACCTGGTTTTCTAGTAATTCCTGGTGATCACAGGGATAAAATATGGTTGAATGGTTGGGATTGAAGATTGCCACATCGCATCATCTCATAGGTTAGATGACTTGGTAAAATGATAATTCTGGATAAGGAAATAGGCATCGGAGTAAATGCACCTCAGCCACATACTTGAGGTTTGAAAAAGGAGCACCCACATGCTCGAGGATGCTGCCCGAAAGAAGGGGAATGCCATGTGGGCGACGACAACCTGGCTGCCGCTGGTCCCCACTTGGACTCCCTGTTTTAGCAGGCATCATCCTCCAGGTGTGTGAAGCTTTGTTGTGAGAGTTGATGCTCTGAGGTTTCGACCATTTCTCTGATTGGGCTTGGGTTCGTGCTTAATTTTGGGCTTGACTAGGTGAGCTGACTGGGTTATGGGTTTCGATAGGTTGACCGAGTGAGCTGACTCGGTGAGTTGATCGGGTGAGTTGACTTACTAAGTTGACTCAAGGTTATAGGGTTTTGGGTTCCTAGGGTTTAGGGTTAAGCCAACTAGTCAAATGGGTTGGATGGGCTAAGTTTAGGGTTTAAGACTGGATTTCTTATGGCTCAGGCTTCTAGGGTTAGGGTTTAGGACCAAGATGTAGTTGTCCATCCATTCATTCAAACTTTATCAGCTTATCAGCTTGAGGTGGAGGTGTCTATAAACTCAAAAGTGAGTTTAGGGTTGAGTTGGACTTGTTTATGGGTAAATCCAAATTTGGTAGCATTAAAATTCATTGCTATGAAGGTTATAATTCTAGCAAGTGAAGAGAAGACCATTCTAGAACCGATTTGAGAGTTGAGTTTGAGTTCGACTGAGTCACGTCGAATCGTCATCGAGTCAAGTCAAGTCAAGCCCAATTCAAGTGCAATTCAGGTGGGTGCGTGTGTGTGTGTGTGTGTGTGTGTGTGTGAGTTGTCTCGTACCTTTTCTCATAATCGTAATCCTACTTTGATTTTGATTTCACTTGAAATTAGTTTAAATATGAATTCTCTTATGTGATTCTTGGTTTTCCCGAGTTAAGCTAATTGACATTGGAAATTTAGTTTCCTGAATTGTTATATGAAACTCTAGATTGATGTTTCCTGGTTTTAATCCTGTTTTTGTTTTTGAAAAGTAAGTTTTTTATATTTGGATTTTGGATTGGTTCCTCGATAGTTGTATTTTCAATAATTTTTGGCAATTCTCGTGAAATTGGATGAATATTATTGTATATATCAAAATCGTTAGATTGCTTGTGATTGGGATTGACATTTGATGCCTTGTAAGGGTGAGAAAGTTAATGTCTTGGTTTATGTTTTTAACGCCTTTGAAAGGGTTAGAAAGTTAATGGCTTAGGGAATAGTTTTTGGAGCCTTGGATAGGCTTTAAGCTAAGAGCTTAATTGTTGACAAATATTGGAAAGTTGTAAGCTTGTTTTTATTGGAAAAGCCCGTGATTATGCAATATAAATGGAAACTAGATCTCTACTGTAGTCCCTTAGGGCAGGTGAGTGTGTCTGGATCGGAATAAGTTCCTCTCGCCTGGCTCAATAGGGGATAGATATGTTACTTGATCGGTCCCTTACCAATGCCCTTTAGGTGGGTGAGTGTGTTCCCAATAGGTTTCCATTCAAAGGGCACACCATTCCCAAGCCTGGTGTGCCCTTTTAATGGGTGAGCATCATACAACAGGTTCCCGCTATCAGGCAAAGAGTGCCCTTCGGATGAGTGAGCATCATACAACAGGTTCTGGTTGCCGGGAAATGTGGGGTTTGAGGAAGGTTGGCTAGTCGGATTAAAATAAATTGTGACAATTCAAATAATTAATTAAACTGTGAATAGAATGATATCAAAGTATTCTCTGCATTGCATACATGATTTAAGGCATGTTTCATATAACTCTTTTCATTGGAATATTTATTACTTGTGCTTGTATGAAAATCTATTTACACGATTTGAAACTTAATTACATATGTTAAATTATATGAGGCTATCTCATTGGATTTTATAGCTGGCCATTTGTTTTGGGAAATAGATAGTTTCGGTTGATGACATTGAGGAGAATGTTTTAGAGAAGGAAGGATTCTAGAAGATTGCTTTATGGTTATTTTTATTTTGTATTAAGTGATTGATGTAATAAGGTTCTTATAATGGACCATAGTATTTGGTTATTGGAGACTTGATGATTAAGTTAATGTATGAGATTGATGATTTAGATTTGAAATTACAATGATTGATGATTTAATAGAAGTTAGTTCTTGGAAATTAGGTAGTGAGTGAATGTGAATGTGATTTGAATGAAAAAAAAAAAAACAAAGTGTGATTATGAAGCATTAATTCGTTAATTATCTAACACCCTCGAATTTAGGATCTGAGTCTCTATAATCGGGTTCCAAAATTTGGGGGCATTACATTTAGAGTTCTATGTCCATGTCAACCGTCCTTCGTAGTATACCCTTGTATCCAAGTCGTCTCAATTGTCCATCTCAACTCACATGTGCATCCAACTCATCTCAACCATGTAAGATTAATAAAGTATGGTCAAGATATAAGATCTTTGGTAATCTCCTCTAGGAGTGTCATAGCTCTCATTTCCTCCTCCCACATTTCCACGTTCGTTGGCAATAATCCAACCGTCCCTTTATCAGTTTTCTATTTACATTTACATATTCCTCCCCTCATACACCCTTTGCTCATAGTACGAGTAGATCCTAGTTATATGCTTTGTGCCTTGCTGAATTTTCGAATCCTAGTACATCAAATGCTGAGTTTGCTTGAACCCTTTTCATTTTTCTTTGATCATCCATACATGGCATCTCTCTAACTTTACTAAGTGGTTACTAACCCCTTGAGTTCACCCCAGGTCAAGACATTGCGACCTCCCTATCTAGTAACTTAGGTGGAACAGTTATACATACATACATACATACATACATACATACACATATATATATATATATATATCTCAAATATTAGTACATATCTTATTGCATCTTCATACATAGCATTTACATTTCTTTTCCTTTTCTTCGTAGCTACCATCTCTTCCAAACCTACCCTAAGTTGATACGCTATGATCTCCTTCGTGGTGATTTGAGGGAGTAGTGGCTCACTAGCTGGTTTCTTACTTGTTGATAACTGTATTATCTCTCTCTCTCTCTCTCTCTCTCTCTCTCTCTCTCTCTTCTTCTTCTTCTTCTTCTTCTTCTTCTTCTTTTTTTCGTATGAGGCTTATCAAAACTCCGAAAATTCCTTAAAAACCTTATATCTTTAAAAGTAGAGACCACAAGTGAGCGCGAGCGGTTGAGGGTGCCTAACCCCTTCCATCACAGTCATTAAGGTTCGTACATAAAATCTTTGGACGCAGGCCTTATTCAAGAGTTATCTTAAGTTGGGGAGCCTTTAATTTCCTAACCCAAGGCGATTCTACAAGTTTAGCCGACCTTAGATTCTAGTATTCTCTTGGCTAGTGGCGACTCCAAGTCTTTCTACCACATTATTCTGAGTCCAAGCTATACCCATTTAATATCAAGATCACAACCATGCTAGACGCACATTTTAGTGCATGCACCCACCTCATGGGGATAATGTTCATAGTAACACATATTATAATAATGCAGCACATGTTGTGCATGTGAAGCGATTAAAGATGGATGATGATCATTTGTTAGTACATGTGCGAGGGTGGCACATGTTACACATGACACATTAGGATATGTGACACATTGAAATGTTGGTTACTAAAAGATGGGGGATGGCTAGTGTCGCATGTGTGGCACTTTAAAATGCATAGTAGTATATGCTACTAAGTTGCACATGTGGCATATTGGTAGATGTAGGGCACTTTATAAAAAGAGAGAGATTATTTCATATTATTTTCTTTAATTTCTTGAAAATTATTATTATTTAGTTTGGGCAAGAAAATAGAAAATGGTACTTTTCAAGAAATGATTTGTAAATGGTCAGGCAAATTGCGTCTTAAAGGAACTTCTGGAAGTTAGTTGGGGCCAACTATGATTCTTGTGAGAAATCCACCATGCCCATCCATTTTGATAGATAATGCTAGGACATGGGCCCAAAAATAAGGTAGATCTAAAACTCAAGTGGGCCGCACAACATGAAATAATGAGGATTGAACATCCATGGGACCACGTAAGTTTTGGATCAGACTATTTTTTTGTGTTTTTAGTTTATCCTAATAAGAATGACATTATGAGCGGTATGGATGGTATACAAACATCACAATAGGCCCCTAGGCTGGTTTCAATGGTGAGCATTTCCCCATCCACTTTTCCTGGTCAGTGAGGCTTCTTGAGTTTTTGTTTTACCTTATTTTTAGGCCCATGTCCTAATATAATATGACAAAATTGATGGATGGGATGGATTTCTCCCAAACATCATGGTGGCCCCATTTAACTTCCTGTCGCAGTAACTTTCTCCTAAAGGCTTTCCCAGGCAATATGCACAAACATGAAATTGTCTCATGCCGTTTGGTCATTGATGCCATGGCTACTAGTTGGTGCTCTGTGGACCCCCACACAATGTTTGCATTTCATCCATGCCATCCATCCTTTTTTCCATATCATTTTATGCCATGAGCCCACAAATGAGGTAGCTCCAAATCTCAAGTGGACTACATAGGAAACAATATTGATTGAACACCCACCATTAAAAACTTCTCAGGGTCCACAAAATTTTGGATCCATTTGGATGGGAGTAAATGGAGGTAAATGAGGGAATTTGGAGTAAATAAAGGTAAATGGTATTTGATGTGTGTTTGGGTGGGAGTAAATGCATGTAAATGAAATGAAATTAGAGTAAATGAGCATGTAAATGAAATCCTCCCCATGAGTCGCATGAGTAAATGAAAGTGTTGTCACGCACTTATCAGCCATGCACGTGGCATGCTCATGATAATCCAAAGTAATCCCATTATCAACTACATTACTAAAATCACACCAAATGAATGATCCAACTGTCCAAAGATTGGTCATTAAAATGAACAGTTAAAAAAATGTTGTCAAGTTGCTTGTTTATGGTTCTTACGTTTGTAGCCTATTCAAGGGACAAAATTTTCTCATATTTTGCTAATGTATGTATTTCAATGGGCTTATTACAATTATTTTTATTAAATATCATATTTACACATTAAGTTTAGATATTAAGTTGACTTGGGATATCACATATATTCATGTAAATATATTAAAAGATTCAAATGCAATCCAATTCATCCCATTTACTCCATTGAAACAATATATTTAGATTTCAAATGCATTTCATTTACTTCAATCTAGATATAACTTAAAAGTCATTTCCTTCCAACTTCTTTTTTTCACTTGACTTCATTTACAAGCTCCTAAACAAGGTTTTACAAGCTCCTAAACAAGGTTAGGAAACAATGATGATTTAATATTCATTATTAAAAACTTCTCGAGAGCAATCAAGATGTTTATTTGCCATATGTGGATAAGGTCACAAAGACGTTAATGAAATGACCTCACAATTCCTCTTATTTACTCCATCGGAACAATATATTTAGATTTCAAATACATTTCATTTACTTCAATCTATATATAACTTAAAAAGTCATACACTCTCAATTCATTTTCTTCCCGTTTCATATTTCACTTGACTTCATCTACAAGCTCCTAAACAAGGTTAGAAAACCGTGATGATTCAATATCCATTATTAAAAACTTATCCAGAGCTATCAAGATGTTTATTCGCCATATGTTGATAAGGCCACTGGCCTCAATATGATGACCCCACAAATATCAGCTTGATCCAATACTTTGGTGGCCAATAAGAAGTTTTTAATGGTCAATTACCATTGTTTACCGTATGGTGAGATTTCAGTGTGCTTCGTTTTTGGATTATGATCTAAAATGAGATATGAAAACATATGAATGGTGTGCATGTAAGAGACAATACATATATCATGGTGGCCCCACAGTCAAGGATCCACTCACCCTGGTGGATTCCCGATCCATCAGCCTGATGTTTGGTTTTTTCCCTTCATCCAGGTCTGACCTAATCGACAAGGTGCATGTACTGTGACCATTACAGTGGGCCTAAGAGGTCTGTAACAGTAGACATTCAATTACCATCGTTTTCCTGTGGTGTGGTCCATCTGAGATTGAGATCTGCCAAGTCCTAAAATGATCTGAAAAAATGGATGGACAGAGCGGATAAAACACATACATCAGGGTGGGCCCACATAGCACCGACCAGTAGGCAGGTCCAAACGGCGTCCGAAATTGCCATATTCGAGGTTTTCTCAAATGTATATTTCAAATATTTCCAAAACGTGCGTACAGGAAGCATATATACGCGTACAAATCCTAGTCATAATACCTTTTAGGATATCTGCACCTTCGCTTCTCCCACGGCTTTTCGAAAAAGGCGTACCTACGTTCCTCATCCCTTTCACTTCTCCTCGGCTCCTTGCAACTATATTTCCACCAAGATCGAACATCTCCTTCGATCTCTTTCTCTGATCCAAGCTTTAGGCTTCTCTTCTCTCTTTTCTTATCTAAATGGAGAACGCCAAAGAATCTAACCATGGCGACAAACCTAACGAAGAAAACCCTAACCCTAACTCCGAGTCCGAACCGGAACCCGAATCCAACCCCTCATCTCGACTGCCTTCCCGCGCGCCCTTCACCAGCCTCAGCCAAGTTGATGCCGATCTAGCCCTCGCCCGTACACTTCAAGAACAGGTTCGATCCGTTATTCTGTTTAGGGTTTGGGTTTTCTTGAATCAGCTCCTTTTTTCATTCTCTGTCTTTTTGGTTGATTGGGTTTTGTTGCTTATGGGCCAGGAAAGGGCGTACATGATGCTTAGAATGAATGGCGGTGATGGAAGCGATTATGGAAGTTCTGATAGTGGTAGTTATGTTTATGAAGATGAAGCTGGTGATGATCCGAATGATGATGGGAATAACGCTGGGAGCATTGATGATGGTGAAGATGCATTCGATGTGCATGGACGGGCCCCGAGTGAGGATGAATTGGGTGTGGAGATCGACCCGTCATCATTTGATAGTGATGAGGCATATGCGAGGGCCCTTCAGGATGCAGAGGAGCGAGAAGCTGCTGTTCGCTTGATGGCCCTTGCCGGCATCAATGATTGTGAGTTCCCTTGAACTATGGTATTTTAAATTAGACAAAATCTGGTTGGATTGCATGGCATGAATTTCCATGACTGCTGCACTACACTTGCATTGGACACCATTAGCACCTGAACCGTTTGTGGGATGGGTTCTACTGTGGTTGGGCCTTTGTAGATGATATCACCAATTGGGTTGTCTTATCTATCCTATCTGATGACTTCTAAATGGATTACAGCATGGGAAAAGCTCGCCAGGTGGATCTGTAGGATAATCCAATCTGTGCAATTTGTGGAGACTGGTCTATTTATTTGGGGGGCCCACTCAATGAATGACCTGGATCATGGAAAATGCTTGTTCCACTTTCTTGGTTTGAGTGCAGCACACCTGACAAGGGATTTGGTGCAATGCACTGAAGTTAGTTTTCCCTTTTCAAGTTAACATTGTTTTGGGTTTCTAAGTTGCTCTTTTCCACATGGGTGATGTGAATCATTGTATACTTATATCTGCTATAGATTGAATTATTTGAGTTTGGTGTTTTAAGGGGAAGCGGATGATCCGGAGGACCATGGTAGTAACTCTCAGGTATTAATGTTTGGATTTTAATTCCTTCAGTCATTAGTTTTGGAGATTCAATAACTTTTGATGTTAGTACATCCCTAAAATCAAGGATATGTGGTTTTATACTATACTTGTGATTTTTGTCCTTTATCTTTATTCTTTACTTCTCTCTATTGCTATCTTTTACATTTCCATTGATGTGTAGCAACTAGCATTGGTTTTCAATGCATGTGTGTGTGTGTGTGTGGCAACAGAAAGAATTGATTAAAGTAAGAGGGGTGAGATGTGAACTGCATCAAGGCAGTGGATTGGAGTTCCCTAAACAAAGAGAGGGCTGGCCTATGGACCCCTTTGCAAGAACATCCTAGTACAATCGGACTCTTGGGGCATGGATATATTTAATATCGAAGGACCAGGGCTGCATCTTTAGGTAATTTCGGATGAACGCTAAATTCCTAGTCGGAGGTGACTTCTGGAAGCCCAAGCAATCGCAGAGAATGAGTCCCTTCCACTATGAGAGATCTACCCCCTTTATTTGCAAATGTTTCTGCTTTGGTTGTAGTGGCCAACACTTCCCCACAGTTATTGTGATCGTATCCTGCTGGTCCCAACAAAGTGAACTTCATCGCAGCATACTCATTTCAAAGTATCATTATTGTTATATTTGGGCCTCTTTCAACTTCCAATTGTTATGTACAATTGCAGTTCAAAATATGGGTCTCAATTTTTTTAATCAAAATGATGAATGAATAACAATGGAATGGAGCATGTAATTTTATCTAAACAGCGATTTAAAAAAACTTAAATTTATTGACAGCATGAGATTGAAGGAATTTACTAGCTGCTATGGTCTTAAGATAAGCTTTTGATTGCGTGGGTGATTTGAAGTTATTGACCATAATAAATTTATCATGCTAAAATTTGCATATTCAATGTGTTCAACATGTAGCTATTTCTTATATGCTTCTCATATTTGCTCACCTTTCATTTGCAACTAGTCCATGATCAATGTTGGTGCATGCGTATTAATTAACCGAGTGCATTCTTATATGGGAGATTGGTATATGAGAGGTAGATGATGCATGGGAACCGGATTCTTTATGAAAACTTTCAGTTTCCTTTAGATCCTACTCCATCTATCATCTATCACTTCTGGCAGCCTTTTTCAAAGTCTTCACGTCTTATGACTGCAAATTCCATCAGACAACATAGCCCATGGGATTATTCAAAGCACCCTTTGGTGATATTCCTTCTAGAGCATCTGGCCTCTATCATTATAGAAGCCAATTTTGAATAATAGCTATGGTTTTTGGCTAGGACAAGTTGATGCAAAAGAGTTTTAGGGTCCTCCAAATTGCAAAATCAAATGAGTAGAAAAGGAGTTGGTTCACTGACCTCCACTCTTAAACACTTGATTCACATGTTCATTATTATTTTTCACTAGAACTGAAGATGGTTGATTGTGAGCACTTTATATAGGAAAAAAAAAGCACAGTTCTTACATGACATGGAATAATTTTGGAATTATGTTGTTGTGGTAGCCTCCCTTCCTTTTGATGGAAAGGTTGGAGGACTTATCGGAGAAGACTCCCTCTTTTTCAAGGACCAAATTCTACTATCCCTTTCATACCTTGGAATAGAAACTCCTTTAAGAATTCCGAGCAAGTTGGTAAGAGGTAGTGTTTTAAATGTCAACGATATCAGCCGATATATCCCATGATATATCTTGTATCCCACCTGTGTGATACGAAACGCACAGGTAGTGTTGATATATCCCACCTATTTGATCTAGTGAGCATTTTCAATTTTCGGTCCATGTTTTTGTTGTAAATCATGTTAAACCAGTGTCAAATGGTTACAAATATAAGACTCTTCATGTTTTCCATGAAAATCGTGGATTTGGAACTTCGAATTTGAGATTTGGGGGAGATGGTTCAAGTTGTGGAAAATTGAGAAAAATCAATATTTCTCAATTTCTCACAATTCAATTGCAATCTTTGTATCCAAACACAATTAAACATGCAACCTAATTTAGTGATTCTTCTTTTGCTTTTGAATGTATTGCTTGTGTTTCCATACATGTCTTTTTATATTTATAAATTATATGAATAGACTTTGAATATACTTGCATCAGTTTAGTTGGAAATCACGTATATTAGGACCCCATGCAAAAGAAACCCCTATTATGTGTACTTTTTTTTTGTAATGTTTTGGTTTCTAAATGTGTATTGATGTCCTTTTCAACAATCCCTAAAGTTTCATTGAAAAATTCGACCAATTTCCCAATGTTCCCATGTTTCCCGACAATAACGATACATTACGTGATGTAACCGATATATCCCATGCGATAACCGATATTTATCTGTATCCCAAGGGTGTGATACTTTACACGATAACGATATTTAAAACATGGTAAGAGGTAAGCTCCAATCTCCCGAAAATTTCATTTGAAATAGAGTCTCGTCTCCACACCATATGATCCCCCAATTGACTCAAACAATGTTGGAATGGGATACATTTACTATGAACTAGTCTATATGAAGTGCCATAGTGATGTAGAGTGGAGGATCACCACATGAACGGTCTTACCAAAGTTGCACCTCTCACTTTGAATTGAATCCTTATTCTTCACGTCATTGTTTTGGATAGTCTTGCATATTCTTGATTTTGACGATAATGTGTAACTAGAAGCCAAGCCATCCAATTTAACTCTCTACTTGCATCTAATAACTGATCTAGTCTGGTTACATGGAAAAAAAAGAATCTATATGAGAACTTTAGCTTGCTTTGGGATCCACACAAGTCACCGTTGGAGAAAACACAAACAAGTTTGTCAAGATAATACTTTTTTATACACTTCCATGTTGGTTACATCCAACTTGTGCACAAAAATTAAAGATTTCACACTTGTCCCCTTCTACTATGGAGGGTTTATATTCATCATTTTCAGAAGGTTGTGGTTTTAGGATTTTAATTCATTGGTTAATTAAATAATTTTTATCAATGGACCATTGGACTTCGTGGCATAATTAAATAGTTATTAAGTTTTTTTTTTTAAATTTATTTATTTATTTAAATTCTTGCAAGTAGTTTTTTTATTAATTGGTAAGCGAAAAGGATTTTATTTATTTATAAAGCACCAACAGTTAGGAGAAAACTCTCCAACACATAAGAGTTGAGCAATTTAGATTTAGACATTATATAGTAAAAGGAGGAACATGGTTGTGCTACTCATGATAAGAGTCATTTGCCGATGAAGTTAAAATGTTAGCAATTACATTTGCTTCCCTATGTATGGCAAGCCGACCATCTAGTCATCTTGAGCAGGAGGCGCTGACAATGATGGAGGGGAGCAACCTGCCATGATGCTTGAGTCTACTGTGAAAGAGCTCAGATAGTAATTAGTGATTCCTCTTATATTTCTAGGCATGCAATATGGTTCGCTATTAACAACCCTAGGTACAATCCATAGCATTCAACTACTTCAGTTGAGTGGTGTTGAAGTTTAGAGGAATAAGCTACCACACCCATCTAGATAATCTTTGATGATGCCTCTCACTCCTAAATGGGTTGACTAGTTTGTTGGTCTATCAAAGCTGAGCTTATGGAAGCCCATATTGGGAGTTCACCATTTAATGGGAATGATGCGAGGGCTGGTTATGTAGGTGCGATCCTGATGCCAATTTGTAAGCACATGCATCTTTGATTGGTTGAAGGTAGCTTTGGTTGGGAAATGGTTGCAAAATTTTGAGACTGCATGGGAGCTTTCCCATATAATGGATTCCATGCTTAGGTTTTGATTTTAGAAAATGTTCTTGTTTCTTACAAGCTAGAGATGCCATAAGAGCATGGGGGAGCCAAATGATCTGGAGATGGGCCTTTAAAGTGGCGGGTACGATGCTAGGTGACAAATGCTTGAGGTATGTTGGTTGACAAGGTGTGAAAGAGTTGAATCCAATGATTCCAAATGTGTCGGTGATGTAGACTCCACACCATTCAAAGTATATCAACGCAGGATGCGTGCATTATCCGTGTCAATGTGGTTAGATGACGGGTACAGGTTGGTTCTCTAGAGGTTGAAAGCTTTATACGTGTTCGTGATATGTTGAAGTTGCTTAAAGGAGACATTTGGACCGTTGGATCGCGATGATGGTGTGATCGGACTGTTAGATTGTCACAATCCACCTTCATTGTGCCACCTTCATGGCGCTATCATTGGGACCCATTGGGCATCTTGAATTTGAATTTAGTTTATGAACATTTGATTTATCTAAGTTTTGACACTGTGTACACAATTTATGTGTGAATTTTTTATTTTTTATTTTTTTAAAACTTTTTTTAGTAGGGGTATCTTGATCATTTCATGTAATTACGAATTTATAAGGGTATTTTACCCTAAACATAAAGGATGCTATGTTATGTTTATGAAAAGAAAGAAAACTCTTGCTTCTGATGATTTCGTCTTCGACTTCCAGTGATTGGAAGAGGGCGTGAGGCCCAGGGAAGTGATTTCTTATCCTCTACTTCTCTTTCCTTTATTTTCTCAAGGTATTCTTTTCTTTAAACCTATTTTTTTTTCCTAAAATCTTTAGATCTAGAAACTAATCCGATTTCTTTTTATCTAAATTATTAGATCTTGGAAGATTTTCATCCTCACATTTACATATTTTGACCTTCTTCAAATCCCATCACCCAAAGCCTTAGATTTAAAGAACTATCATTTTTTTTTTTTTTGAAATTTTCAGATTTTCCAATCCAGAAAATCCCATTTTTTGGATTAGAAAATCCACTTGTATTGTTAAACGGACCTATTGCAAGACGAAAGTCCTATCTTTTGTCGGATCCGATTAAATTCAAATTTTAAAGTTCAATACTACGTGTTTGTGGTGGAAGGTCATGATGATTGCTGCATTCACTTTATTTCATTCTTGTGTTTATGATATATAAGGTTGATTTTATTTATTTATTTATTTGTAGATTGCATAAATCTCCCCCTTTCAAATACCACATTCATTTAAGATTGGATTAGGCCATCCTACATCAGTTGGATAAAAGGGCAAGAGATGAAGAGGTGGTTACTAGTTTCAGGGTGATTATAACATAGGGGGCACATATCATCCACTTGGATATTTTTCCGTTGAAGCTAGTCTTTGGTCATGATTCGTTGGTGGAGTGCTCGGCTAAGGGAAAATTTTATTTTGGGGATGCATGGATAGTACCATGCACTTTTCCAAAGGTGGGGCTTCGAATTAGCTGGTACATGGCTGTCCCTGATGATCAGTCAATAAGTCAATTTAACTGAGAATGTGCCTGATGTTGTAATCTTTCAATGACACAAGTAGTGGTATGGGTGGGTTTAATGGGGCTTTGAAGGACGTGCTGGTTTATTTCCATGTCCCATAATTTGGTGATAGTTATTGGTTCCATTGTAAATTAATGGGCCGTATGATGTCTTTAACATATTTAGTGGGGTGGCATGAGTTGATGGCTTTTAGGTTTGATCTTAATGGGGTAATATAAAAATAGGCACCAGGGCATCAAGCATCATTCCAAATGTGAACTTTTGAACGTTCTCCAATGGTCGACCCTTCTCCAATGGTCCAATGGCCCAATGGCATTCTACGTAAGTTGGACAAAAGTAGAGTTAATTCCCTTCCAAATTGCCAACGCATGCTTGGGTGGCATGTGGGTGGCGGGACCCGAGTTTCGAAGATGTTTTGCTTGGGCTACTTACCCATCTCGGAGAGTTTTGCTCCTTTATAAGGTGTCATCTGAGCTTATTAAAAAAAGGTTAGTTTTCTGAAAGATTATGAATCCCCACGTTGTCATCCACTAAAGGCTTGCAAAGAGTAGTCTTGCTAATGGCATTATGAGAATGTTTGGTTTGATTTGAGTGCCATACATGAATGACATATTGTAGTTGGTGAAAAACTGACATCCAATAGTTTGGCATTGAGCTCATGATGGCTTTTATTAGGGTTACATGACCTGCAATGGATAATGATAGCACCTTCCATCTTGCTAATTGGTTTTTTTATTCAATCAAGAAGAGGTTGGCTATCTTGGCTTTTGATTCTTCCAATTTAAAGAGGGATGATGGGTGGTCTCCTCCAATGGCCATGCCCAATCTTGCTTGATGATTCCTGCTTGGCTGATTGTAGGCAAGGTGTCTAAGGCTTTAGCCTAGAGGATAAACAGGTACGAGGAGAGAGGGTCACCTTGCCGGAGGCCTTTGGATGGATGGAATGGTTGGTGGTAAATAGTTAATATTTTTCCTAGTTTGTTTTGTGGATATTTTTTTTCCTAGTTTGATAGCAAACTTTAGGTCACAAGTTCCATTATTGGTTTCTAGGAACTTGAGGGATAAGTACTTTTAAAGGAAATAAAGGAACTTGAGGTATAAATAATGAGCTAGAGGCCTTTTTAAAGGAAATAAAGGAACTTTGTTCCATTATGGGAGTTGATGGTCCAGATTTCGTTGCAGCTTTAGTTTTTTGAATATTCTCAATTTCAATTGTAAGTATGAATACTAAAAAAGGGAAGAGGTGATATCTTTTAAGGGATATATTCTATAAGGTTCATGAAATGATTTGTCAAGAAAGCCTATCAATTGATGCTTAATGCATGCTGTGATGCTAAGCTCATACTAGTCGAGATGCTAACCCTACATGTGGTATGAATGTGATTTTAGGAATTCATAATTTCCTTTAATCACTATGCTCATGTTATTCTTTGTGGATTATGCACTTGGGCTAGCTGTTGTGGTCCAACCATCATGATTTACATTGATAATTCTTTTTAATAGTTCATTAGCCTCCTCTGAAAGGCTCCATGACCATTTTTAAGGAAAGCTAAATTGATGAGCTTAGATTCCAAAAACGTCTTTGATTTCATTCCCACCCACAACCTACTGAACAGGCCATTAATGCCAATCTCCAACGTGCCCTTCTGTCATTCCTTAACGTGACATAGTGCCAAGCAAAGAAGAAGTCCTCTACTAATTCCAAGATTACCCAGAACATGCTTAATAATGCACTCCACATTTTCTGTGCTTCATAGCAATGCATGAATAGGTTGTCAATTGTTTTTGCACCTTTCATGCACATGACACAAATATTGGGTAGCGCCATCAACCTTTTTTTGTAGGTTATCCACTATTAGGACCTTTCTCCCTAGAAGCCAAGCAAATGCCAACACTTTTGGCGGGACCCCATATGACCAAATAAAGGAAGTACAATTGCAACTCATCCTCATTGCCACAGGGCGGATCATATTGTGGAAGGATCAGACCTAGAATTTTTTGGATTTTTCCGCCTTCCATTGCATTTGTCTTGCATTTCCAATGTTGGGGAGCAACTTTGGAGGATCCCTTAAAGCTTTGCGAGGTCTTCTGTTTCCTCATCGAGCATATTTTTCGAGGGGGGAGACCAAATGATCTTGCCCGCATCTATGGAGAAGCATTGGGAAATGGGCATGTTTCGTTTCAGTGATAAGTTCGCTAGCTGTGGGAACATATCCCAAGTGGCTTCTCCCCTAACCACACATCCTTCGAAAATCGAACATTTTCCCCATTACTAACCACATATTTGATCCCCTTGTTGAATGTACTTTTGTGGTAAAATTGACTTCCGGATGTATGACAACCTATATAGAGATGAGCTCTTGATCCCCTACCCTCCATTTTGGCTTCCATATCTGCTAGCAATCACCTTCCTCCGCGGATTCTTTTTCCACCTCAAACCTCCACAACCATTTCCCCTCAAAAAGCCTGGTTGACTGACTCAAAATCCCAAATGTTGGTCCCTCCCTCTTCACAGGGTTTGCATACCTCGCGCCTTCTCAAGAGATGAACCTTTCCCTTTTCCTCCATCCAAAGGAATACCCGTCTCAATTTGTCCAATCTCTAAAGGATAGATTTGGCGCATTTGAAGAGTGACATAAAGTACAATGGCGTAATTGATATACTAACTTTAATCAACATTAGCCAGCCCCTAGTGATATGTATCGGCGCTTCCATCTCACGAGCTTTCTGTCAACCCTTTCCACCACCATGTCCCATAAGTGCTTTGCCGGTCTCCCAATAGAAAGGGGAAGCCCAAGATACGTTGAGGGAAAGAGACTTGTCTTGCACCTAAAAGACTGCCGCTGTCCTTTCCACCTCTTCCTTTGTAATTTGGATTCCCAACATCTCACTCTATGTTAACTTTCAGACCTGATACCATCTCGAAGTATCTATCCTTTTTAAGTTGTCTGCCATGCTGATGTCCGCATCACAAAACAGAGTATTGTTGGTAAACTGTAAGTGGGATATTGGAGAGCTCCCTTTCGCCACCTTAAATCAGCAAATGAGATTAGCCTCTTGACTTTTTTCCGACATTCCAAGCGCGTCATTCACCACCAAAAAGAGAAATGAGGATAATGGGTTCCCTTGTTTGATTCCTCGCAAGCTCTTGAAGAAGCCTTTGGGGGAACCATTTACCAGCATAGAGAATGAAGCGGATCGGATACATTCACGCATTGAACCTCTCCATTTAGGCTCACATCCCAATTGACACATCATGCAATCCAAAAAGTCCTAGTCGATGTGATTGTACCCCTTCTCTAGATCCAGCTTGCACACTGCCTCTCTCCTTGTGGTGAGTGTCCACACACTCATGAGCTATGAGCACGCTATCCGCAAGGTGTCTTCCTTTAGTAAAAGCACTTTGGCTCCTTCAGATGACTCTTGCAAGAACCTTCCAAAATATGGATGCCAGGGTTTTCGTTAGAATTTTATAGGCCCCATTGACTAGGCTTATCAGGTTATAATCCTTCAAGCTTGCAACGCTGGTCACCTTTGAAATAATGACAATGAAGGACGTCCCTCAAGGATTAAGTTTTTCCTCCATTTTTTCCAGGGTTTAGATACCTCAGCCCAATCCACTTTGTGGTATTTGAGCATCTCCTCCTTTCCTTGCCTTGTCAATTAAAGTCCCCTTGGACCCTCTTCAATCACTTTACCCGTTGGGCAATGAAAAAGCTACATGAAAAAAGCAAAAGATTGGAGTGAGTGGCTTTTAAGTAAGGTGATGCACTTGTCCAAAGAAGAATTTGGTTTGCCCATCAAGAAAGGTTACCTTTCTATGCATTCAATAGCAGGATGCCATTGAGCTTTGGAGGATTGCCCACACAAAGAGGTAGGCGAAGTTCGTTAGAAGGAAGATTCCAACCTTGCCTCTGGAAAGAGCTGTGAACTTCCCTGCCCCTCCATTCTAACCCATATCACCTCATTCTTGAGAAAATTGTCCTTGAGCTTTGAGATTGGCTTATAACATCTCAGGACCATATTCAAGTTGTGAATTTGTTCCTAGATGAATAGTGTAGTTAGCTAACTCTAGAAGGATACTTGAAAATATGCATGAGGCAACCAATATCAATGATACAGATCAATCCTTCAACTCTACCCTTCTAAATTGGTCTACTTGGAGCCTATGTTTCCTTCAGCCAATAAGTTTGATAGAGGGAAGTCAAATACACAAATAAATTTATTAGGGCCCTTTCTCTTGCATAGATGCTTGTTGTCTACACAGTGCTTTCTTCCATCATTTCACTAGCCTAGAGGGCTTTTGTTTTTGTTAGGAGGAGGCAGATCCTAGAGGGGGCACTTGTGAGTCTGTGACCCACAAATACATCAATTCTTGCGAGAAGGGCAGCCGGGTTTGTATACAAACTCTATTAGTGCAAGCTTATGATAATGTTGTCTATTAATTCACTGTTCAAAAAAAAAAAGTTACCCTGCAAATTCTCAAGTACATGTTGACTGTTGAGTAGAGTGGCTTTGGTGTTAATAGGGGATGGATCAATGTGGGTATCATGTCTGCCTCCTTTTTCCTGGCCAACTGCTTTCCAAAAGGCTTTAAACAATAAACCCAGCTACTGATTCCCAAATTGTCAAAATCAGATTGCATCCAGCCCTTGGAAACCAAAATCCCAGCTGCTCCTTACTTTACTACACTTAAGCCACATCCACTATTAAACCGTCTGCCCACAAAGTCAATTAAACAGCACATGACTACCCTTAACTTACCCCTAAACCTGTTCCAAAAGTGCACAAATTCTGTCCTAAATCAGTCTTAATACGAGCCCCAATTCAACCCCAGTTGTAGCCATTATACAATCCTGAGAATCAGCCTTAAATCCTGTTTACACCTACTTCTACCTGTCCTAACCCTGTCCTATAAATCAATCCCTGGGCCTAAAAACTTCCCATATCCAGTCTATTCGGTTCTCTCCAGATCATAGTTGTATCCAATCCGACACTTGGGCATGGAAATTGGCTAAAAACTGTCCAAGGAGAACATGCCTCAAGAGGAGCTTGCTGCATAACCCAGCAAGTTAATTCTCTATCCCAAAGATTCAGTGAATTAAAGGAGGTACAAGATTGTCACTACGAAACAATGAACAATCAAAATATGGTGTTGGTGTTGGACCAATTGTTGAAGGCTGTTAAAATAATTGGAAAGGGGCTTGGAGATAGAGATTAGAGGAATCATGGAAGTTGTGGATCAAAGTCAGCCAAGGGGAGACATGGGGACAAGTTGATTGCAAACTGGCTATGCCTCTTTACTTCCATGTCCCTTTTCAAATGTCTACAATCGGTTATGCCTGGGCTGAAGAAACATAGGCGAGATTTCATGTTGAAAGAGGTGGAGGAAAAACAGAAATTTCATCTTCTCAAATGGGAAGAGGAAAGGGTGGTTAGCGAAATGAACCCGGCTTTGCTAGGTAAATGTCTACGAAGTGTTGGTACAAAAGAAGGGAGGTTGTGGCGAGAGGCAATTGCTAGTAATTATGGAGTCTAAGAATGGGATTGGTGGATGAACGACTCTTCTCTTTGTGGTGCTTCAAGTTTGTGGAAAGCGATCTTAGTGCGACTCCGAAGTTCAAGGAGGGGGTGTCATTTTCCCTCGGAGGTGGTGGGTGTATTCGTTTGTTGGGAGGACACATGGTGTGGTGAAAGAGGTTGTGGTGAGAGGTAATTGCTAGTAATTATGGGGTCTAAGAATGGGATTGGTGGATGAAGGACTCTTTTATTTATAGTGCTTTAGGTTTGTGGAAAGCGATTTCAAGTGTGACTCCAAAGTTCGAGGGGGTGTCTTTTTCCCTCGCAGAACAACCATTGTTCTCATAGTAGGAGTGGTTTTGTGGAAGAATTGGTAAGGTCAAGGTGACTGTGGTGGAGTGGACTTCCATCTTGGAAGCCGTAGATGATTGCAATCTTTATTCTTTGATGGGGTTGTAATTTTTTTTCCCTTCGCTTAGCTTTTGCTTAGATGGGTTCTCTCAAAAAAAGTTGTCACCTTTCAAAAAAAAAAAAAAAAAAAACTAGTAGAAAATAACATTATCTTCTAAGCCTTATCTTAGTTAATTGGGGTCAGCTATGTGAATTTTGTTCCATGTGATAAAAAATATTAATTAATAAAATATGATTTAATTCACTGATTTTTAAGAAATAATGTTGGGAGAAATGAACCCGGCTTTACTAGGGAAATGGCTGCGGAGGTTCGGTACAGAAGAAGGTAGGTTGTGGTGAGAGGTAATTGCTAACAATGTTTGAAATATTGGTATCACATTGTATCACGCACTTGGGATACATATACGTATTGGTTATCACATGCGATATATCATTTGTATCGGGTAATTTATCGTACTTTTTGTGAAACACGGGGAAACATTGGGAAAAAGGTTGAATTTTTCAATGAAATTTCAGGGATTATTAAAAAAAAGATCTTAACACACTTTTAAATCATAACATTTTTTAAAAAAAGGTGCACATAATAGGTTTCCTTTGCATAGGGTCCGAAGCTATGCACTGTTTGACTGAACTAATGCAACTATATTTAAATCAAATGCATAACATTTATAATTGTAACAAGACATGTATGAAAAATGGATGAACGGAGTGGATTTTGAAATTGCGTGGATTGTCTACCATGGTATAGGCAGAAGTTTGGCGGAGCTTAGAATTATGGCTGAGGCCTAGATGGGAGGTGAATAGGACCACTTAAAATTATGCCTAATTAATATAATTTATTAGTTAAAACTAATAAGGCAAATTAACACTAAGGCTTTTAAGCTAAAGTGGGTCCAATCACATAGACTACAAAAGATGTAACAATTAACCAACTAGTCTATAGAGATAGTGAGCTTGTGTGTGCTTACAAGTTAGGTGCCTAGCATATAATTCATATGATTTAACTAATTAAACACAAGCATGAATAGAATTGTGCTCAAATAATAATCACAAACACAAGCATATATAGTGGTTCAATTTCCTTACTCTACACTCATTGGATGCACACCCCTCGAGTGTATCGGTATTCACTATCTTATGAGTTTTCAATAGGTTCACCACTGACTTTTACAATGATTTCTCTTAGGTTAACCACTAACCTGTACACTCCCGTGTCGTTTTCCACCTATGTCAGTGGCTCCCGCAAGATACTTTAGTTGATATTCTATCGGCTAACCAACAACCACTAACGGTCCTAATCCAAGGCTCTACGTACACTCCCACTAGAGGCTTCACAAGGAGACTAACATATACACACTCGTGTCCAGTGAATTTAGCCATGTACAAGAGCCTAGGTCTTGCACAATAACCTTTTCGAGTTTGGATCACAAACTCTACACTCAATCCTACGCAAGGAAAGAGTGTGGACTATAAAATTAACTTGTCGGATTGAATCTCTTTTGTAGCGCCTTCTTGAGATGCTTGATCAATGTTATCCCATGCTTGAATCAACTTCTCAATTACTCTCTCGATTGTTGATGCCAATGCTTCAACTCCTACGATCAGTTGCCTTGCATATGATGCCCCAAGGAGGTGAACAAGGTGGTGGGAGGATGGTGAAATCTCCTAAAACTAATGGATAGTTGTTTTCCAAGAGGGATTCACCTAGATGGGTGTTCTTGGGGATTTAAATAAGGATTTGACTATATTTTCATGTCTAATCTCTATAACAATGGAGAGATCAAGTTCATCTTCATAATCGAGGTTGGAATCCTCATTAGAGTGATAAAGTTCAAGAAGAAGACTTAAGCTCTTTGGTTTAGAGGCTTAGAATGAAAGATATGAGTGGAGAATCACCTAACTTCTATTGCACAAAAAACCCATTCAAATGCCCAATGCCCTTCTTTTTTTGACAAATCCTAACTTAAATCCCATAATCCTCGACAAAAATGCAGTTTCCTTTAAAAATAATTATCTTCGAAAAGAAAAAAAGGGGGTTTAGGTTTTTCTTACATGATATGGGGATGTCGACAGCGACCCACCAAATCTAGTTGAAAGCTACCTCAGACAGTTCACAAAGGTAAGAGAAATTTTTTTCGATATATTTTTTAATATACATACATATACATATATATATATATATATATACATATATATGTATATATATATATATATATATATATATATATATATATATATATATTGTAATTTCTGGATGAGAAGAGATGTCAGGCATTGTCATGCAATATATTGTTGATATCGCATGCTATTTTGCGATATCTTGCGATTTATCACATGATACGCAAGATTTCGTGATTTAAAAAAAAAACATTTCTGAAGGCCTTCTGAGGGGTTTCGTATAGCTGGCCTGTGATAACGATAATATTGGCCAATACTATCCATATTATGAACATTGATTGCTAGTTATGGGGTCTAGGAACGAGGGTGGTGGATGGATGACTCTTTTCTTTATAGGGCTTTAGGTTTGTAGAAAGTGATTTCCAGTGGGCCTTCAAAGTTCAAGGAGGGGTTGTCTTTTTCCCTAGGAGACAGGGGGCATATTCGTTTTTGGGAGGACACATGATGTGGTGAAAGACCGCTTTGGATGGACTTCCCCATGTTAGCTCATCTATCTCTAAAAAGAAGTGTAACAATTGCTCAATGTTTTTCCATGAGGGGAGATATTGTGGTTTGGTGCTCTTCGTGTCAAAGGGATCTTCTAGACGAGGAAGTGGGTGACTTTGGTAGGGTCCTAAATCAATTGCATGGTTCTCATCCTGATTTTGGGGAAGAGGCATGCAATGGTGTGGCATGTTTGCAAGTCAGGTTGCTTCTCGGTTCCTTCCTTCTACAGACTACTTTGGAAACTACAACTGGGAGAGCAGAGGGTTTGTGGATATTACCATTGGCATTATGGTGCTTCTTGAAGGGATGCTGCCTTCGTTTGGTTGGTAGGTAGGAAGAAGAGGGTTCTCACTATTGATATCTTCAAAGATGATCATTGGTCCTCTCCAACGTGTGTTTTGTGCATGAATGATGTAGAGTCGGTAAACCACCTTTTCATTCACCGCCCTTTTGCTTGAAGTGTGTGGGTTTGGGAATCCTTCCTCACTCCTTTCTTGGGTGATTTCAGAATCTATTGAAGACCTCCCTTGTTGGCCTGGCATTGTAGAGAGGGGGAAGGATGACAAGGTGATTTGTTCTAATGGTAGTTCTCTGGGCTATACGGGGGGAGCATAACTATTATTCTTTCATAATAGGAGTGGAGTTGTGGAAAAATTGGCAAGGAAGGTCAAGGTGGTCGTAGAGTGGGCTTCCGACTTGCAAGTTGTGGATGTTTGTAATCTTTATTCCTTGATGGGGTTGAAAATTTTCCCTTGCCTTAGCTTTTGCTTTATAGGTATTAATGTTGCTATTGTTTATATTATTGATAATGTCAACAATATTATTGCATTTACCAGTGTATTTGTTTCAAAGGGCTATCGTCCATCTCGTGATATCAAAGATATTAGATATCATGTGCTATTGTTGACTGCATCAATAACTAATGGTGTTGATACATGAATTTTAGTATTAAGTCAAAATGAGCTCCCACCTATTCCAACGGAACCAAAGTGCCTCATCAACTTAGCTCCAATAGCTTTGCGCTGAATTATGACGTCATCATGTCGCGATGAGGAAGTAGGATACCAAAGAAAGGCTCTGCACCCCACACAGAGACGTCTATGCTATAAACCAAAGAAAGCCACTTGCAGAGAGACCCACGCCCATAGGCACTAAGAAAATCGGGCACACAACCCTATAAATACCCTTGCAACACAGACAAGGAGAAGACAGACAACAAGAAGAGAGACAAGTACATAGTACGACAAAGAGGAGTGAGCAAGACTTGAACTTTGGAACCTTTTGGCGTAGACGCTCATAAGTCTTGCCTAAACCTTCCACCCCCTACACTGGGATGGCCCTGGGCCATGTGCTAGGGATCCCAATGAAGGAAGATGCTTTGCGCTATACGTTGGGGCCTCACAACGTAAGCCTTGATATCAATCGCTATTGAATCTAGCTCTGCACCTAGGTGTAGACCAACCAACAACTTTGTGCATAGGCGTAGAGCTCTCCTTTGGCCTATAAGATGACTATAGGCACAGGCAGTCCATGACAGGCCTCTCATACGACCATGCTCCAAATCATGCCCACACTCTCCTCTTATGATTGGTGCTAGGCACATAAGGCCTCATCACCACATGGTGAGAACTAGAGAGCCGTCTCTTATTCATCCTCGACATGTGAGCCCCCACAACATTGTTGAGACAATCGCTCGTGTACGCCAAGGTCATCACAACCCTCTTGATTCTAGACACCGAAAATTAAGAACCAAGGATCAAAACATGTCTTGGGCCGTGCCATAGGACTTCCACTCTAGTTTTACCTTTTAATTAAGGGGTTTCCCTTGAGGGATGTAATTAAGGGCTAGTGCCAAACCAGGGTCTGGAATATAAATGACCCCAAACATTAATGAAGCCACTCAGCTCGACTTTCTTTGGGTGCATAATGTGTAAACGTTTGCATTTACGAATAGACATGATTTAAAATACTCGACAATCTCTCAAGGATAACAATGGCTCCTCAAAGCAATTAAGTGGCTCTAAAACCCATTTATTAGGAATTATCTCTTTCTAATGCCTCCTGCCTAATCGGCCATCTGATGCCACTGCTTCTCAGTTCTCATGGTCTAACCCATGATTGCCAACCACGACAATATGAGACATCATTATCATTTCAAGGTGTTTGTTTAAATAAGAATCGGGGCTTATAAATCAAGAGTCAAATATATTAGTAAAGGAAATTGTAATCATTACATTTTTACATTATAAAACCACCATTTTTACAATGATTTCTGGGTGAAACAAAGAATGGTAGCAAACTCATCATTGTTGTTAAATGTAGGTGATATCACCACACAATTATAGGAGTAAGTAATCATTACCCATTTCCAGCCATTTACTGTTGTAATTGGAAAACCAAACAACCCCCATAGATACTTCTTCATTTGCATCTCTGGCATATTGGACTGGGACTCGTCATGACTTTTTCTCTCGATGCTTGCTATCCATACAGACTTGGGCAGGCTTCCTAACTGATTCTTCAGATCTATTGAAGTCTTTCTCAAAGTCTCTCCATTCCAACCACATCATCTTGACCTTCTTTGATCCACAGATGGGTTCTTGAGTCAGGGGCGTTCTTGACTAAGCAACATATTGCTGCCACTTCCTAACAAGGGTAGTTATATGAATCCCCATAACAATCATACAGTGATGGGTAAGATTTGGGTGATATGAATATGGTTCAGAACAGTATGAGGCACATGATTGTGGATAGTAATAGCAGTGTGAAGCATAAGAATGACTGCTTCTTGGATGCATCTCAACAGGAAGTAGGGAAGGTTGAAGGACAGGCCATGGACTGCAGGTTTGTATTAGACATGGGCGGGATATTGGTCTAAACTCTTGAGAATATTTGAGTTGTTTTGGACATGTTATGATTGGCAGGTTTCAGATTGGCTGCGAGTGAGTTGGATTGGTATAGGTTGAGCTATTCTAAGGGTTGATAGTGGACAGATTTTTGGGACAGCTGAGGGAGAAATTTTGGTGTAGCTTGGGGCATTTTAGGGACAGGTTATAAGACTGTAAGGACATGTTATAGGAAAGTTTTACATGTTAATTGTGGACAGGTTTAGGATAGGATATTAGATGGATTTTCGGGCATCAAGTTGCGATTGGAGGTGATGTGTTGATCATTCTTGGAGGGGCTGGAAATTATCAAAATCTCAGCTGCAGGGTTAGAGTGGAAGGCTGTGGTATGGTGTAATGTGGCATTCAGTTGGCTATACCAAGGGTGTAGAGGCTGTTGATTAGGGTATTGGGGCTATGAAACAGGAATTAGATGCAGGTTTTGGTCTTGGATGGTTTGAATGATTTGCAGTTGGGTGCAGAAGGCCTATTAAGGGCCTTTGCATTCAGAGTTAGGGGTGGGATTTTGCTTCTTTTTCTTTGCTTTTTGGAAGCAACAGAATTAGGTTTGGAGTTGCTTAACAGGGTTGGGAATGGACTGCGGAATTTGTGAGGATTTAAGATTGTTGACGTTGCTGTTTGAGTTAGGGTCTGTGTAGGGTTTGGCTGTAGGGCTGAGAATGGGATGTTTTTGGACAGAGAAGGGCTGTAAATGGGTGTGGGCTAGGGTTTTACGTGCACGAAGGACTGCAGCTAGGTTTTCATGAATATGGAAAGGTTGCTCTCTGGGTTTTTGTTTACATAGGAAGATTGAGGATTAGGGCTTCAGATTGGGTTTTTTGGCTGCAAGAAAGGGCTGGATTAAATTTAGGGCTGGATTTAGGTTTAGATCCGGATTTTGGGTTTTCTGCTTGGAAGATTGTTAGATCTTGTTTTAAAGGTGGACTTAGGGCATGAAAGGAGAGGTTTCAAGCATACAAGTGGAGTTTGGGAGCATTTGAGTCTAGGATATAGGTTTAGGCACCCAACAAGGTTTGGGTGAGCAGCCATCACCATGGGTTTTCTCCCTGCAGGTGTGGGTTCAATTCTCCTCCTCGGCATTACCCGATACATGTGGTTTTGGGTGATTGCGTGTATCTGCATGGAATAGTCTCGCCTCAAAAGGGATGGGGACACCCCGTCTTAAAAAAATGATATAGGTTTAGGCAGCTTCTGTGATGTGGGATGGATGAGAATGAAGAGAAAATAGGAGTGATTTTTCGTACAAGCCACCCAATTCAATGATTTGATTGCTTCCAACAAAATTATTCTCCCTAAGGTCACACTTCCTTATTCGAATCTATCATTCTTTTTTTTTTTTTTGAAATTTCATTCCAATCTATCATTCTTCGGGTGCATAGCCTTAAAAATCTCTAAATACAACTCTAAGGGCCTGTTTGATTTTTTAAATCCTTGGTAAATACCTGGTAAATAAGCAATTATTACACTTTCACTCCGTTTGAAAATACGCTGGTATTTCCACTTTGAAAACAGGTCCAAAAGGGCTGGTTTAAATGTGTGGGCCCCACCTTGATATATATGACATATCCATGCTATCCATACGTTTTGCCAGAACATTTTGAGGCATGAGCCGAAAAATGAGGTGGATCCAACCAAGGTGTTCCGTATCTGTTATGATACGCCCGTAAAGGCCGATATGTATAGGTAACGGTCATGACTGTTACACGATACGAGGGTGAAACGGGGTAGTTAATTTTTGGGACTGTATCTGCTGTTACAGTGGTCGCAAAGGCCATTACGGGGCATAATGACAGTTACCCTCGTAACAGTTGAAAAACGGCTACTTTTTTTTCCTATTTAAATCCATTTTTCTCCCCCCCTTTTCTTTTACTTTTCTCATTCCAAAAACTCTCCTAGATTATTTTACAATAGATTTCGACCACTCTTACCCTAGTTTTAAATATTAAAATTGTAGGTTGCAGTGATTTGAGCAAATAGAAGATCTGATGGCCCTTTTTTTTCAAAAAATTGAAAAAGTAGTATTTATTCAATTTTTCTTATTTATAGTTTTAATGCTTGATTGTGATGTGTAAACATTAGATACTTATAATCACGTTCACAAATTCACTAGACAACCTGATACAACACTCCCACCAAAGAGTGGACTGCTACACTACCATAAACATGTTCGAAACAAAAAATGAATGCATATTTGGAATATTTACATTAATTTTGATTTTTTAAATATTTTTTTCAGAATTTTTTGGACTAAAGAGAATTTTCAACCATTGCGGTGGTCATAACAGTCGTTACATCCCCGTATCGGCCGTTACAGCCGATAACCGTATCGGTAATGGTGGTGACCGTTACGGTCACCATTACCGATACGAAATACCTTGGATCCAACACTCAAGTGGCCCACACCAAAGGAAACAGTGGCCCCCAGAAGTTTTTAATGGTAGGTGTTCAGTTCCCTTTTTCTTATGGTGTGGTCCACTTGAGCTTTGGATCTGCCTCGGTGCTCATGCCCTAAATTCAGCTGGTATAATGGATGGATGGTGTGGATAAGCCACATACATCACAGTGGGCCCCACATATATTTCGCTTATGTGTTCAGAAAGTAAGCCCATCAAATCAAGCATTGGGAACCATGTGGTAATTACTTAAGGAAATAATCATTACCCATTTACGAGGTATTTACGGTGGATTTGGAAAATCAAATAGGCCCTACATGTAAGGCCACTGAATGCTCTTAAAAAAAATAAAAATAAATAAAAATAAATAAATTTAAAGACATCTTGGTTGTATGCTTCTTGTGATTGTACTCACACTATTCCAATCGATCATTCATCAACTCTCCTTTGCAATATAGCCTTAGGTCCTTATATACTCCAAAATACAAAAGATAGTTAAAAAGAGATCCTATAATCTAGACTTCCGAAGTCTTTAGCAGGAGCTGATGGAGGGCAATGTGCCTGCCATGTAATTCTTTCACCGGTTGGATTGGTCGAGCATTCTACATCTTCTTCTTCTTCTTTTGGCAATTTGTTTCCTCCAAGATGGCTTGCATTGCTTCTTTGATTTTAGAATTGCTTACCTCAAATGTTGGATTGGTGATCATTCTTTCCTCCCTTGCTCTGGATAGGCTTCCCAATTTTGGTGCATCTCATGATATTAAAAAACAGTTACGCAATGGCTGTAACGTAACACTAATGGTGGGACATGGTATGCGATAAAGGGTTATAGCACTTGATCTTAAAAAGTGGCTTGTAATGGGCCTGTAACGGCCATTAAGGGGTCCATAATTGGCTGATATGGGGCTAATGCATTTTCTTCCGTAAATTTTTTTTTTTTGACTGCTATAGGGTCATCACGGCCCGTATCATGACGGCCACAAGGCGGGCCATTATGCCACCATTACCGTTATTGAATACCTTGGTGTGTTGTCCCTCTTATCCAAGGTGTGCCAAAACGGTTATGTATCGGCCGATACGTAACGGTAACGGTGGGAACCGTTACGCGTTTCGGGGTCTATCGGCCGATACCCGATTTTGTACCCGTATCGGCCGATACGGGCCTGTTACGGGGTGTAACGGCCGTTACGGGCCCGTAACGGTAACTTTTTTTTTTTCATTTTAAGCTCTGCTTTTGCTGTTTTTTTGAAACCTCTTGCTTCCAAACTGTTTCTCACTCCTTTTACTACTAATTTCGACCAACCTTTGCTAGGTATTTGAAAGAAAAGCACATTATATTATAGATTTTTTTGAATCAAAGCTCGGTGGGCCATTTTTCAGAAATTCGTCAAAAATAAGTATTTATACTTTTTTAAATATGTTTTGTTGTTTTAATCATGTCATATGATGTGTTAATCATAGTAGAACATGTTAATGTGCATGTTACAGATTTGGGGTGCCATTTAATATTTTTTTATATTTTTTTCTATTTACGCATGAATTTTGGCCCCTTTTTTTAAAATTCGAAAAATCAATTTTTAATGGTTGTTTTGCTGTTTTAATGATGCCATTTGATGTGTTAATCATAGTAGAACATGTTAATGTGCATTTTATAGATTTGGGGTGCCATTTTATATTTTTTTAATATTTTTTTCTATTTACGCATTTATTTTGGCCCTTTTTTTGAAAATTCGAAAAATCATTTTTTAATGATTCTTTTGCTGTTTTAATGATGTCATATGATGTGTTAATCATAGTAGAACATGTTAATGTGCATTTTACATATTTGGGGTGCCATTTTATATATTTTTTATATTTTTTTCTATTTACGCATTTATTTTGGCCCTTTTTTTGAAAATTCGAAAAATCATTTTTTAATGATTCTTTTGCTGTTTTAATGATGCCATATGATGTGTTAATCATAGTAGAGCATGTTAATGTGCATTTTACAGATTTGGGGTGCCATTTTATATTTTTTTAATATTTTTTTCTATTTACGCATTTATTTCGGCCCTTTTTTTGAAAATTCGAAAAATCATTTTTTAATGATTCTTTTGCTGTTTTAATGATGTCATATGATGTGTTAATCATAGTAGAACATGTTAATGTGCATTTTACCTATTTGGGGTGCCATTTTATATTTTTTTAATATTTTTTTCTATTTACGTATTTATTTCGGCCCTTTTTTTGAAAATTCGAAAAATCATTTTTTAATGATTCTTTTGCTGTTTTAATGATGCCATATGATGTGTTAATCATAGTAGAACATGTTAATGTGCATTTTACATATTTGGGGTGCCATTTTATATTTTTTTCTATTTACGCATGAATTTTGGCCCTCAAAAATAATTGCAAACACCTAAATGTAAGATATTTTCATATTACATTCATTCTAATATATCTATCATTGATAGTAGATAGTTAGAAAATTAAATATATGAATTTTGTAGTCAAATTCAGGTTATCTGGTTCATAAATTCATCAGACAGTCCAATACAACTTCTCACCAAATAGTGGACCGTTACACCACCATAAACATGTTCCAATTTATAAATGAATGCATATTTGGAATGCTTAGAATATTCCGGATTTAATCCATATTTTTTCATATTTTTTTGGCAAAAAAAAAAATTTTGCTCCGTTACGGGCCGTTTATCCGTATCGGTTTTGGAGGTCACCGTTACGCCAACTGATACCGATACGGGACACTTTGCTCTTATCACAAGCTTAGGATTTGCATACTTTGATTGTCATTGGGGTAGAACCAACACATCCATCTCATCTCAGCTTCCGCGATCTCCTCCCTTTTCGTCAATCCAACCGTCGATCCCTTGCTTGTTGCATTAACTAATCCATTGATCCTTGTTGCATTAACTAATCCATTGATCCGTTGATATATTCATCTATCAATACACCAATGGACTCTCTCCATGTATTCTCTTGGATCGTGCATTGAAAATTCTCAAATTTCTAGTAAAACTTGAGCATCTCAAGTTTTACATGATAAGCATGGTCATGACCCTCAAATGGGCATCTCTTCTACCATGAGGATGATAGAATGCAACATTGTTGGAACCTGTAGCATCTGGTTCCAAGATGTTGCTACCTTCTTGCGCACGAGGTTGAGGAGGCACTATTTGATGTTGTGTTGAATTGTCAAATTATCCAATTGATTGAAAATCTTATGGAGCATTTCCCCCAAATGAACATATCTTCTTAGTATTTCCTCTATGACATTCCTCTAGTTTCCTACTACTGGTCTCATACACACCCATGGATGAACATGCTCTGATGCCAATTTGACATGGTATGGATGAGGAAGAAGAAAAGAAGAGAAGAATGGGTTTTTGCACAAGCCACAGAATTACGATTTTGATTTTTATGGTTTTCTCCCTTAACTGACACCTTTTCTTCATTCTAATCTATCATTCATCAAGTTCCCTTTTCAATAGCCTTGGACATCTTTATATAGGACAAAATACAAAAGATAGATATAAAGGGATTTTATACATCCAGACTTCATTAGTTGTAGTTTGAAATCATATCAAGATCCCTGAAGATGCTAATATCCCAAGATAGAAAACCAGTAATGACTAATGACATGTAAGATCCTATTAAAGACCACCTCCTTCCCCCTTGGAAAAAGAAGAACATCTTTTACTATATTAAGACTAAAGAATCAAACTGCATTAATGGATACCCTTAAAAATCTCTAAACACAAATCTGTGAGCCTACTGAAGGAGCTGTAGGATCCGTAAATTGGATATATATTTTTTACCCTTATCATCATTGCCACGCTTCTTGTGATCACACTTGGTTGCCCTATTACGGGAAAGAAGGGTAGATAAAAAGAATAAAAAGAAGCAACCGCCATGGACTTGCTCCAAGAGCAAAACTAGTGCAACTGCAACCAATGTTTCAAACTGAGAATATGGATTTGTGTATTTCACAAATTGAGAATTTGGATTTGTATATTTCAAATATGGATCCAGTCTTGAAGAACCTCATAAGATGCAGCAAAAGTAAGAACTGTGGGTTGATACCCAACAGGCTATTAGCCTGGATTTAAATAGCGGTTTTGAAGTGTGACTTGCTATGGGTCCGAAATTGGTACCACTTGTGCCATATTGGCTAGCTTTGGTCTAGTGACTCGCTTCATTTAATAAAATCGTCATCTTTAAAGAAGCATGTTACAAAACAAAAAGAAGCTGATTGCAGGTGCCCCTCATCATTAAAATGAGGCTGACTGTCCGAACAAGATGGAGGGAGGGATATTACAGAACGAACAAGAAGAGTGAAGATACAGAGATTCTTATGAACCACAAAAGCAAAGGAATAAGCTTAAATAACTTTCCCAACTAAATGCTAAATTGAATTAATTGTGAGATGTTAGGCATATCTAAAGCCAATGGAGATGAATGCCTTGACATTACCCCCTTGGTTCCTACATCTGTATGTCCGTTTTAATGCACATTTGATACATCTTTACATAGTTCTCTGCTTTTTAACATGCAATCCTGCATACAAATATTCTCAATTGAGTGCAATCCAACTTACAGAATAGGTTATAAGATTTAAGCAGATGGGGTATGCAGGTATGTAGTATTATAATACTGTTATTTATGAGTTTGTAAGCCACGGCAGGGAACTCTTATTGTCTTAAACTTCTAAGAACAGCTATAAATATGATTCTTGCAGTAGATAAGCAAACAATTGTGAGGGAACATTCAAAAGAAATAGTGTGAAGCAGGGAAATGTTGATGGGAAACCAGAGAGGAAAGGTTGGTGAGAAAATCAAATTGAAATAGCTTCAACTTTTATGGTGAGAATCCAGTGAAGGTTGTGCCCCAGAAGTCTGTGCACCAGCTCAGATAATTTTCTCCAGGGTTCTGTATTTTATATCTTGGTGTTTCTTCCACTCGGCGAACGAAGGAACTGAGCGATTGTGTTTTGGAGTTTTGTTTTCTCGATGACATAGGACAGTTATTTTTGTTCACATTTTTGATTTGTAAAATCTACAGAAACCTTGTTCATAAAAGAAACATCTAATTTTTATTGGTTGGGATTTTGAGTTGTAAATATGCTTCTCACACATTTTTGTCTTTTATTTATTCAGGATACATGGCAGGAGGTTGATCCCGACGAGTTGTCATATGAGGTATGCTGTCATCAGTATATCAATGGATTGCTGTAATCCTGTGTTGATTTAGTTTGTTGAGAATGCTTCTTTGTATTACCTCAGGAATTGCTTGCATTGGGCGAAGTCGTTGGGACTGAGAGCAGGGGGCTTTCCGCAGATACAATTGCATCTTTGCCTTCAGTTAATTATAAAGCACAAAGTTCACAGGATGGAAGCACCGATCAGTGAGTCATAGCACTTAGTTATATATATACATGCATACATACATATATAAAAAAATATTTATGATTTATATTTAATCTTTGATGATTTGGGATGAAATCTCTATGAGCATATTGCAGGTGTGTCATTTGCCGGTTGGACTACGAGGATGGTGATCCGCTGATTGTGCTTTCATGCAAACATTCATACCATTCAGAGTGCATAAATAATTGGCTTCAAATAAACAAGGTATATCCTAAGCACTTCATTATAAATTTTCATTATTTCACTGTTTAGGATCCCCATTGTGGTCTGAATTGTTGTGTCCAATCTCTATATTCACATTGTCAAGTGTATGCGACATGCATAGTGTTTCCAGGTCATTCATTGGCCAGAATGGGTTTTCAGTGCATCTGTTTTTTTTTGCTTGAAATTTCCTTAAGCATTCAACATCGCTGAGCTTTTTAATTTTTCTCTGAATCTCTCTCTCTCACCCGCGTGACCACTTCCTTTCTTGCATTCAAGGGCTTCATTGCTCATGTGCTTTCTCACAATCTCTTTAGCTCTCGTTGTGTTAGGCAGCATCACCAGAGTGCATGGAGTGTTAGTAGCTTTTAGGGGGCGGTGTGTGGGGGTGGTTGGGAGGATTACGAGAATCTCTGACCACTAGTTTATATTTTTCTATCATTTGGGGGATACGACTTGGTGTGCTTTTTTGGGCAGGTATGTCCTGTTTGCAGTGCGGAGGTTTCCACTTCAGAAAGCAGCCAGGGATGACACGATGGACAGGCCTTTTTCTATAGTGGTAGATATGACTGCCCTGCTATCTTGTGCTTTCTTTCTTGCTCTGCGTTAAATTGGATTGATATACTGGGGCCCATTTATTTGCAATATGTATTTATATACATATATACCTCTCGAACTTTTCTTTTACACTTCCCTCATTAAAGTTCTTGAGCTCCAGCAAAATTTATTTGGAAAACAGCTTCCAGTAAGGGTGGCAATGGGCTGGGTAGCCTGCCTGCTTGACCTATTAAGCTCAGCCTGGGGGCCGGGGCTTGGGCCTCTCATGTATATGCCAATCAATTTCAGGCCGGGCTTTAGATGAAGCCATTTAGATCTGACCTTGTATGTACGTGTGTTATTTTCTACTAATCTGTAGGCAACCATCTATCCTGTGGACTGTTGGTTTCAGCCCTCAAAGATGTTTATTTTTTGTGCATATGTGGTCCACTTCATGAATGGATAGATTAGGAAATTTCAATGGCTGGGTCAGATCGGATCAGTTTAGGCCTGACCCAACTATTCTTTTGGGTAGGTATTGGGCCCTAGGGCGGCTGGGTCTGGGCCTAAACTTGCCTTGTCCAAACCCAGGCCATTGCCCACCCCTAGATACGAGGCGTGGGCTCCCAAGCTTAATTGTATTAGAGCTTCTCTCTGGCCATAATGGTGGGAGAAATGGTTGATTCATCAGAGCATATGATAAATCTTGTGACTGCAGTTTGTTCACGTATATCCCACGAACAATTTTGCCTCATTTGTGTAAAAATGATCCATCGGTGCACAATTCATTGGGCCACCAAATGAATGACATATGGATCCTTGAATGTTGGGCTGAATGATGGTCCACAACAAATTGATATACACTTGGGTACTGTGGATTTTGAATGTTCCATAAATTTCCATGGGGGATGGAGGATCCCATATTAATTTACTTGTCCATAGGCCTGGCCTGCCACCTGGCGCCCAAATGAGATCAACAGTTTGGATGCCTCTAACTGTTTGATTTTTCAATTCGTCTGTAAATACCCTGTTAATGGTTAATAATTATTTCCTTGGGTATTTACAGCATGGTCTGGTTTGGCCGCAAAAATGGAGAACACTGCAAAATATTTGTGGGGGCCTACCTTGATGTATGTTTGGAGAATACTGCAAAATATTTGTAGGGGCCTACCATGATGTATGTTTCTTATCCGCACCGCCCATCCTTTATGTCAGCTGACTTTATGGCATGAGCATGGTTACTGCATTTTAGGCCCAAAAAATAAATATAAATAAATAATAATAATAATAATAAAAAAATAAAATTGAGGTAGATCCACTTGAACCACCACAGGAAAGAGGGAATCGAACATTTATCGTTAAAAACTTTTTGGAGCCCCTGTTTCCTTTGCTGTGGGTCACTTGAGTGTTGGATCTGCCTCAGTTTTTGGCTCACGCCTCGAAATATTCCAGTTAGACGGATGGACAGAACGGATGTATCATATACATCACGGTGGGGCCCAAAAATTTAAACCAGCTATTTTGGACTGGTTTCCGAAGCATAAATTCCCATGGATTTTCAAGCAGGGTAAAAGAGTAAATCGTTACCCATTTACAGGGTATGAACACCGGATTTTAAAAACCAAACACGCCCTTAAAATCCTGTTTATCTGCAGTACAGAGGTTGAAACCATATTACCTCCATCCTTCTACAGGAAGGATTCCAGCGATTGCTCATCCTCAAACTGCTGAACTATACCACATCTGAATATAAAGAATTGATACGCAATCATACACTACAAGAAAAAGGGGTAGAAGTAAATAAATAAATAAATAAAAAAGAGCGCTAGTAGAACTTTTACCGGTGCTCATACAAGCACCGTTAAAGGGGTGTGTCGGCAAAGGCTTTGCCAGTGCTAACCATCTTTTACTGGCGCTTGTCTGAGCGCCGGTAATTGTGTAGACTTTTCCGGCACTTTCGGGTGGCTGCTGGTATTTTTAAAGAAGCGATGGTAAAGTTAAAAAATTGTCGGTAAAAGTCTATCCTAGTATAGATTTGAGAGGTCCTGGTTAAAAGCCATGCAATCCGTGGCATAGGCCAGTAAATTTGTTTTTTTTTTTTTTTTTTAATATATAATTCAATTGAAACCTATATTTTTTTTAAATATTTGAAACATAAAAATGATGTAATACAATTAAAACTAAATATTAAACAAAAATTATATTACTTCACAATTTAAAAAAATATAATATTTACAACAATAAGTTGAAAATGGTCTCGAATAAAATAAAAAAAAACAAAAAAAAAAAACATCCACGTGGTCCACTCCTAGCACGAGTGGCGTCAAAAGGCTGAAGTGCTTGTAGGCCTAAATTTAGGTGTAGTTGCTCAAAATCCTGCACATATAAGGAAAAAAAAGTCAAAAAGTAGCATTTTATGAAAATAGAATAAATTAATTAAAAAATAAACAATTAATTGCAAGGTTAAAACAATATAACAAATCTATCAATGGCTAGATGGGCCATTCAACAGACAATATTCAACAATTTAACCAACCGATTTTTTTTTTTTTTCCATAACGAATTGAACATGTTATAAAAAAAAAATGAGCATGTTATAACAAACTTGAGCAAGAAACATGCTTCCCATATAAAAAAAGGCCCCATTAAACTAGTAAAATACTGATTTATTTATTTATTTTTACATGGCATCCCTGCGTTTAAAAGTGAATGGCATGTTTTAACTGATTGCCATTGTGCATGCTTTAAAATAAACCAAATTCATTTATGTTAAAATATGTCAATGGTACAGAAAATGTAAGGAAGCCTGTCCAAAGAGCTATTTTGACGAGTTCTACATAAGCATGTCAAATCAGCAAAAAAAAAGTTTTTTTTTTCTTTCCCTACAAAGAAAGACATGCCTTTATTACAAATTTGTTAAAGTATGGTTGCACATCATCAAAGTTAAATTGGATGCAACTCTTAAATCATATCATGCATCAAATTGTATATTTTATTAAGGAAAACAATTTTATTATACAAGTTATGGCTTTTAAGATTTCTTTCATACTTATGCCTTTAAAAAGAAAAACAAAATGAACCCATCAAGCAAACTATCAAATGCAGTGAAAGTAATAGTATCAATCAATCTATCACATCGTGAAACAATCACTACACAAGCAATTTTTTTTTTTTGAAGACTGGATGGAACTTTTGCTTCATTTCCAACCAATGCAAAACTATTTATTTATTCATATTTGTTCAGGGCTAGTTAGGATCCTCAGTTGGACTGAATACTAGGAGTTCAACTAAATAATTCGAGGCTCATACATTTGATATCTGATCCATGTATCAGGTTCGCCCCATGGTTTTATGATCTGGCTGAAAAAAGGAGTTTGGAGGCAACACCCTCATAACCTGACACAATCAGACAGTCTTAGGAACCTCCTTTGTTTGGTGGGATGTCTACACTGCTAATAAAAGAACCAAGATAAAATGCATAGGTAACGTCGATTCAAACAAGATTCTAAAATCAATCAAAACACATAATCGATCTTACAATGGTGTCTTGTTACGTTTTCTTTTTGTTTTATATGAATAAGCTAAAATTTTATTCAAAGCGAAAAGGAGGTACAATGGCAAACACAGAAAATCAATAGCAGATTATCTCATTCCTTATGACTTATGAGCAGTTCCTTTCTCTTTCTTTGTTTCTCTCTTTTTATTTTTTAACTTTCATTTTTGAAAGGATAATTATGAGCAGTTATTTTTACTTTTCAGTAGCTTCTTTCAACCAACATTTATGGAAAATTTTGTTTTTTTCATCAAGGAAACAATGATAAAGGTTGGTGAAAAGAGTAACAAAACCTTCAGGAGAAAATAAAATTATGATGGAACAATTAATGCCCCAGTCGTGATTACTGGATTCAAATGTCTCGAAAGCAAGACCTGCACACATGCCAATATGTTAGCATTAATATTATAAAATCCTATGTGTGTGTGTGTGTGTGTGTGTGTGTGTGTGTGTGTGTACTACAAAAAAAAACACTAACAAGCTTTTATTCTCTTCACAATTTTTTGAGAGAAACTAAGAAAAGAAATAGTACCATGCCTGATCAAATGACACCTGATCATCACATCAAGGATTAAAATAGTTTGTGTGATGACTTCCAATGTGTCCACACGTGCAAACATGGGTAGAAGCTAGATTGTCAAACTTAATTTTAGAGCATTTAAGCAACCATGAAAGGTAAAGATAAATTAGTACTGGGTGCATAGGATGAGATTTAGCTTACAGGAATGATTAGCTTTTGCCCCCCATGATGGAATTCAATTCTCCAAAAGATTTCCTACAAGGATAGTTTGAGTCTAAATACATTGAGCATGACGAAAGGAAAAACAAATCTCAGTAGGATGAATGCTGCTAATTCAAGGTAATTAAGAACCATTAACTAAAAGATGATTTTTTAGAAACTAAAACATGAATTGAAAAAATGATAAAATGATAAAGAAAGCAAGAAAAGAATTCACATTTAGATACAAATGGCAAAACAAAATACCTTTGACAAAAACATTATAACGTGGATTAATTGATGACAGATATTTAAACCGCAGATAAGTATATGTTATTAAGCTCTGTTATTCCTCAAAAAGAAAGTGACAGTATAAACGGGCTTCTTCCAAGTTCAACCTTGCAGCAGCGGATGATGAAATCTTAGCCCTGTTAAGATAGGATTAGGTGCACTAACTGACCTTGAAATGTTGAGGGGAACAACGCATCAGCTTAACTCGCAGACACATGAGTCCAATAACTGTTGCCATGCTATAATATCTAACTTTTACTCTGAATGTCACCTAGAAGGAAAAACAATGCAAGTTCAAGCTAATTAATAAGATAAAAAAAAGAAAGAAAATGTAGAAAACAACCGGGACACAGGCACAAAATTTAGAAACACAACAAAAGTAAAAATATATTTGCCTATCCAAGTGACCAAGAAGCTTGTAAAGCAAGAATTAATCCTCAAGCATTCAACCGTATTCTTATGAGATGAGATATGAAAAGTATATGCTACAAAAGAGAAACTAACTATAAGCTGATTTAATATCTAACTTTCCCTGAAAAAGGAACTGATGCATGTATAAACTAGCTAAGTTTGTACTCCCAAGACTCTCCATAGATTCTGTGAATTTTGTTTCCAGGCAGGCCATACAATCCATGGTCAGGTGTTCTACCAAGCTTGTAATCCCAAGAGAGAAAAAAACAGATTAAAACTAGGAAATTAAAAAAAAAAAATTACCTTAGCAGTGAACGATCATGTAATTGCCTGTTTCCTAAGATCAATCTACACAGAGATACTGGCTTGTGACAGATTTATGCTCAAGCCCTGTAGTGCCTTGTTAGAGTAGTCAATAACCTACTTCAAATCGTGCCATTGGATTGTAAGTTTGAAGTTCAGATAAAATATCAAAGAAATGCTCAAAAAGTACCACTGATAAAAGAAAATCCAGAAACCAAATCATCCAAACAATCACATTCTGACATTGAGCAGGATAATCAGATGGCAACATTCGCCAATAAACTAGGGACAACTTGAAACTAATGCAAACGTACATAGAGGCCAGGAAATAGGCAGTAAGTCCTGATAAAATGAAGATAAGAACAGATTACATAACTCAAACACAAGTACTTGCAAACACATGTAGGCACTTGTTATGCCCTGTAATTAAAATTATTTAATTTGTATATCATGATTTTGGATATACAAAAAGCGTTTGGATGAACTATCAAGTTAAATTGCAATTATTAGTGCAATTAAGTAGGAGTGACCAAGCATTACTGGACATTCATATTGATGCAAGGTTCAAAATCAGGTTACATTGCTTTCAAGGTGAAAATAAATGTAGCTGTAAATTAAAGGCATCTCCTCCAACAAGAAAGAAATATCATGATCTTACAAATGTTGAAAACAATAAGGATAATTTCTAAGGTATTAATGTCAAGTCTTATATAGGGCGTTGGGCAACTAGTAGCCAAATCTGTGAAACTGAGCAAGACAAGTGGCACAACAGATGAGCAGACCGTCCTAATTCCTGGGCCAGGAATCTACATAGTGGAACTCGCCTGATGTGTTGCTTGGATTTATCATTATTCATGAGCTTTGTAACCCATGCCACCGGTAGGCAATTCAGAAGCTAAATTAAACTTTTAGCCTCTTTTGTTTCCAACCGAGATTAAATCTAAATTTTGGCCTCAGTTGACTCCAACCGAAGCTAAATCTATTTTTAACCTCAGTTCTCAACAATTGAGCTAAAGCCTTTAGCCACAGGAGTTGTAGTCTCGGTTTGCAATGCAATTGCTCCGATGGTAGACTCTTAGGAGTTTCAACACCCGGTCAAGGGTTCGAGTATCCATAGGTGGTGAAATTCCACTATGGTGTGTGTGTGGGGGTGTGTAAAAAAATGGCTTGTTTAAAGAGGCCCATGTCAGGCTAAGCTGAAACAAATAGATATGCTTGTTAAAACATAACAAAGTAGTTTGTTTTTATGATGTAGAGCTTGACTTAACATCTTTTACTAATCCAAACAGAAGTGGCAAGTAACTTTAAGAGATTGTTGAAGATCAGCCAATGTTGAACCTCCTGTAAACATTAGTTTCATCTAGTTCTATCAGTGTCAGGCTTAATCTAACTAACTGAGCAAGATTCTTCTAGGTTCAACTAACCATGACATGTCATTTAGAGAACTATGCAAAAACAGAGGAAGTAAAAGTTGAGGAGCTTATAAAAGCAGTTGCAGACTTAGGTATTATATGTTTTATTTACCAAAAACATGCTGGTTTTTAATAGAACAAACCAACTAGAAAAATTAGGACACACATAGGTTACCTTAGCATCTGATGAAAACAAAGAGAAGACAATCCTCCTCTGGTTTTCTTGTATTTGAGACAACCCTAAAGGGTTGAATACATAGAGATCTACAATTATCTATACAAGGTAAATGATAAAAACAGAATCATCTATCTATACATGAAAATTAGCTATACAAGTCATGTGGCCTGTCTAACATGAAAATTAGCTATACAAGGCATGTTTCATGTCTAACATCCCCCCTCAAACTAATGCTGGTCATTGACAAGTAACAGTTTGCCAACTAGAAATGAGTGACGTGCAGAAGTGAGAGACTTTGTGATAATGTCTACAATCTGATCATGGGATGCGACATGTGGAAGAGAAATGAGCCCAGACTGAAACTTCTCTCGGATGAAGTGACATTCAACCTCAATATGCTTTGTCCGTTTATGAAAAACAGGGTTAGAGGCAACCTGAATGACACTAGATTATCTAAATGGAGTGGAGTAGGATTCTATAGATGAATGCCCAAGTCAGAAAGAAATCCATGTAACCAGACAAGCTCACTACAAGCAGCTGACATTGCACGATACTCTGCTTCCATGCTTGATTTGGAAATAGTGGCTTGCTTCTTACACTTCCAAGAGATGAGAGAAGAGTTGAGAAAAACATAGTAGCTAGTGGTAGATCTTCGTGTAAGAGCGCAACCGGCCCAGTCAGCATCCGAATAAACATGAAGATCTAGAGTTTCCGTAGAGGAAAACAATAGTAATCGATCCAGAGTTCCACATAGGTACAGTAGGATGTGCAACACTGCAATCATATGAAGAGTCTGAGGAGTAGATACAAACTGGCTGACTACTTGGACAGCGTAGGTAATATCAGGGCGAGTCATTGTTAAGTAAACTAGACTCTCAACCAAACGACAGTATAATGTGGGCTGCACAAGGAGATCACCATCGTCACGACCATATTGAATGTTAAGTTCTAAGGGAGTCTGAACTGTCTTCTGATCCGTCAATGAGGCCAAGGTGAGAAGATCCTTGGCATATTTACACTGGCTGACTAAGATCCCACGTTTAGAACGTGAAAATTCAAGCCTAAGAAAGTATGTCAGATGGCTGAGATCCTTCATCTTGAAGGATGATTTCAGAATCTCCTTGAATTTCGAGATGCCAGTATCATCGCTACCAGTTAGGAGTAGGTCATCAACATATACGTGAACAATGACAATTCCGTAATCAGTGGTGCGTAAAAATAAGGCTGGGTCATGACCATTTTGAGTAAAACTAGCACCCGTAACAACATCGTGAAAGCGTTGGAACCATGCCTGAGGTGCCCGTTTGAGGCCGTACAGAGCTTTCTTTAGGCGACATACCTTATTAGCAGGGATTAAAGAGGCAAGAGGAGGTTTCAAATATACTGTTTCTTTGAAGTCTCCATGAAGAAAAGCATTTTTCACATCTATATGAGTGAATGGCCAAGAACGAACAGATGATATTGCCAGAAGAGTACGAACAGTTTTCATTTTGGTCACAGGAGCGAATGTCTCATCATAATCAATTCCGTGTTCCTATTTGTATCCTTGAGCGACAAGCCGAGCCTTGTATCTATCTAATGATCTGTCACACTTGAGCTTTACATAATAAATCTATTTACTACTAATTAATTGTTGGTCAGTGGGTCGATTGACAATGTCCCACATATGGTTATCATCCAATGCTTCAAGTTCTTCTGCCATAGCCTTCTTCTAACAATCATGAGTAGCTGTCTGAGGGTATGAAGTAGGAATAGATATAGATTCTAGAGTAGCATTCATGACAGACATAGAGTATATCAAGCGATCAGGTTGTTGATGTACACGAGTGGAACGACGTATCAAGGTGGGTTCTGGATCGGTAACAAATACAGTAGGGAGACGAATAGGTGGTGGATCTGTACATGGTCATCATGAGTAAACCTACAACGGACGAGAGAGTGTACTTGAGGTAAAGAGAATATTAGGAAAAGCAGTTAGACCAGGAGAGTTTGGTGCATGCGGAGGAGGAACAGATGAATGAAATGTAATATGCTCAAGAAAAACAACATGTCGTGACACCCGAACTCGATGAGAGACCAGATCATAGCATTGAAAACCCTTCTGAGTGTCTCCAAATCCCAAGTACATACATTTGACTGATTTTGGGGAGAGTTTGTTACATTCTCGTGATGCCAGGTGAACATAACATACACAACCAAAAACACGAAATGTAAAATATGTAGGGAGTAAACCAATGAGAACAAAGTAGGGAGATTTACTGTTCAGAACTTTGGTTGGCATCTGGTTAATCAAGTAGACTGAATGCATCATAGCTTCCACCCAGAAAGAACGGGGAACACTCATAGCTGTCAGTAGGGTGTTGGCAGTTTCAACAATATGACGATTTTTTTGTTCAGCCACCCCATTCTATTTTGGAGTATCAGAATAGGTGGTTTGATGAATAATCCCATGACCCTAAAAATATATACGAAAATTTATGGAGAGATACTCTTCCCTAGAGTCAGAGTGAAGAGTTTGAATTTTTACTTGAAATTGAGTGTCCACCATAGAGTGAAATATCTTGAATTTTTCAAAAACCTGTGATTTAGAGTGCAAAAAGTAAATCCAGGTGTACCGTGTGAAATCATCAATGAATATAACATAGTATCGTCGTCCATAGAGTGACATAATTGGTGAAGGACCCCAAACATCTATATGATTTTATAGTACTTAGAGAAAAGAGAATACACTTACTTTTTGAAAGACAACAGGAAGAACAAGAATAATCCAAATTACTTTTATTAAGAGAAATATTCCCTACCATGCCAGAAGAAAATAACTGAATCAATCGATCTGAATGTGGATGACTTAGGCGAAAGTACCAGAGTTTCCACATTTTATTTGTTGAACAAATATTTGAGGAAGATGGAGAAAAGAAACAACAAGACACAGTGACAGATGGGTCAAAGTCTAACACGTATAGACGACTATGCTGCCTACCCCTCCCAAGTACTTTCCCTGTTGCCAGATCCTTCACAAAACAACATGTTGGAAGAAATATGACTAAACAGTTATTGAATGTAAGTTAACTAACAGAAATTAAATTTGAGGAGAGTTTATAGACATGAAACACATAACGAAGGGTGAACTGGCGATGGGCAGAAGGAGAGAAAGTCAATGAACCAACGGACTGAATAGGTAGTTTTGTACCATCTGCAGTAGAAATAACCTGATTGCGTAGGGACAAATGTCTCGAAGATGTGATACGTCACCGGTCATATGATTGGAAGCACCAGAATCGAAGAACCATATAGAAGATGAGGATATACCTGACATACCGGCAGTAGAAAGGGCCTGTACGATCTTCTAGAGCATCGCATGAGTCAAAGGTGAGGAAAGTCCTTCAATAAAAATAGTAGATGCAGTATCACTAACAGAAGGCTCAGAAGAAATAGTGGTAGAAGTAGAAGAAAGATCACGACCACAGTCACGACTTCAACCACCACGTCCACGGCCGAAAGAGGATGCATAGGCATGTAAACGGTAGTCCTGAATACCATGACCAGTCTGTCGACAATAAGCGCACCAATCTTTGCAATGAGCGACGGCATGTCCCACTTTGTTGCAGCCATGACAAGTTAAAGGGGTAGAACCACAGTTTGGTGCAGAGGTGGATACAGCGAGTACCAGATCAGATGGTCCCGGAGGTGGGGAAGTGGGAGAGAGAACTTTCAATCATTGTTCCTTAGCTAATAAATCATTAATAACTGAATTCAATGAAGGAATTGAGTTATGGTTCAGGAGAGCAGCCCTACAATGCTCAAATTGCGGACGCAACTTCATAAGAAACTGTCGAACTTACGCGCTATCGTGCATTGTTTGGAATATCTTAAAGTCATGAGAAAATTTTGGATCCATCATAGCCATCTCTATCTAAATTGCAATAATTATAGAGTAGAATGTTTGAATACTTTTGTCACCCTGAGTAAGGTGAACCAGATCTTGTTATAGGCTGTATAACCGAGCCGCATTACTCTGTTGATAAATTGTCTGGAGATGCTCCCACATTGCCTTAGCAGTGCGGTGTGGCGTAAGGCCAACAATAATTGACTGATCGATCTAATCGAGAATGCAGGTAATAATCTGTCCATTTTTTTAATTTCCCACTCAGCTATTTTATTGGCATTTGTGGAAGTGGGGACAGTAACGGATCCATCAATTAGTCTTCACAAACCATGACCCTTGAGGAAACTCTGAAAGTGGATGGCCTATAGATTATAGTTGGTACCATCGTAACCACAACGTGGGCCCTCTATACGAGAGGAGTCTTTGTCTATATATCTGAAGTGATGTAAACTACGTCAAGGAAGGATATACCTTGTAGCAGAATAGCTGGTCGCAGTAACAGCAGAAGATCTGGTTGCAGTAACAGTAACAACAACAACAATAGAAGATCTGGACGCAGCAACTGCAATAGGAAAGGGGTTAGGGTTGGTCAAACGGGGGTAGTTGACGCAGCAGGGGTGGTCAGAGGGGGATGGGTGATGCAGCAGGGGTTGTTGGACGGCGGCTGGGTGATGCAATAGGGGTGCAGGGGGTGGTGCAGGTGACGCAGTAGGAGTACAGGGGACCAGAACAGGGTTTGCTGACACAGGAGGGGCCGGAACTGTCAGGAGGTGGTGCCAGTGACGAAGGAGGTGCCGGATCAGGATGTGCAGCTCAAGATGGTGGAGCAGAGTTGGATTGCCGGAGATTGGTATGGCTCTAATACCATGAAAACAAAGAGAAGACAATCCTCCTTTGGTCTTCTTGTATTTGAGACAACCTTAAAGGGTTGAATATATAGAGATCTACAATCATCTATATAAGTAAATGATAAAAATAGAATCATCTATCTATACATGGAAATTAGCTATACAAGACATGTGGCCTGTCTAACATGAAAATTAGCTATGCAAGGCATGTTTCTTGTCTAACATCTGAAAGTTAGAAAGAACACCCTTTGAAGAGTTATACACCATTGATTGGAAAATTGTGTTAGAAGCCTTATGCAAGGGATGAGGAGAAAACAAGGGAAACAAGGGATAAGGGTCTCTACTCATGGCTTAGTGGTAGTGTCACTAGAGTTTCAACACTAAGGTCATGGGTTCGAGTATCCATTGTGGTGTGTGTGGGTGTGATGGTGTGTGGTTAAAAAAAAAGGAGCAGTGGGAATTGGAACTAACCTCTCCTAACATGATTTAGTTTTAGTGCTATAGAAATATAAATGACAACAGACAAGTCACCTGACATCATTAATGCATGCACTGAGCAAACCTTCTACTGCATAAAGAACATACATGAGAAATAGAAATGACTTGTAAAGGACCAAAAAAATACTGCTATATAACAAGCTTAGCATGAGCAAACCTTCTACTGTACAGAGAACATATAGGAGAAACAACAATAATAGAAACTTTCTCAATGGAGCAAATAAAGGTCTTTTTGACAACACACGTCATTGAGCGAAGTATTGTGTTTCTTTTATCTAACATTCTGGAAAGCATTGGAAAGACAAAACAAAGGATTTGGATGAAAAAAAAGAAATTTTTTTTCACCAATTCCTTTCTTTTTCCTCATCACATTATCCAAAGTTCAAACCCTTACTAATTCATTATACCTATTGGCTGTAACTTTTTTCCAAAGGCTACCACGTTTCTAAGTAATTTAATAAGTGCCTGCGTATCATCCATCACATTCTGCCAGAGTTCATCATAGGAGTTCGTTCCCGATTAGTAGGCCCGGAAGGAAACTCGCACTAGGCCAATAATCAATGCCATTACACGCTGATGACATCTGCCAGAGCTGTAATACAATGCTAAGGCCTTTAGGTTGTGTACCCGGAAGCAGATTGCACGTGGCACCCACCGTAGGAATATCCCTGTTGCATATCTAGGTTGTTTATCCATTTTTCCAGCTCCTATTACGAGATGACTGTAGAAATGATACCGATCCAAAGAAGCAAATGATGCCGATCCAAAGCTCAAGCTGACCCATCATAAAAAATAAAATAAAAAATAGTGGAGATTGAACACCTACGGTTGAAAACTTCTTGGGCCACAAAAGTTTTGGATCAATCTTATATTTAAATTATGAATTATAAAAAAAAATGTTCTTGCTACTTTCTTGTATGCATTAACTAATGCTTTTGGTATTTGGGATGTCTGAACACAGAAATTATGAACTAAGTAAACTACAATTTAAATTAGAAACATGATCCAATGCATTTGTGTCTCAGGATGCAACCTCCGGAGAAATAGAAACCTAGCTCATTTGTTTCAGAAACAGAACATACATTTGAAAAACAACTCAGCAAAACTATCAACATAAAGCACATTTTGAATCCACTATCTATAAGAATAAACCTTGGGGATTTTAGAGGAATGCAATAACCCTTAGAAATGCAGACATAAACTTATCATTTAACAAGTAAGATATAAGAATAATTTACTCTCAAACACAATTCTACCCCTTCGAAACATCAATAAACAAAGACCGACAATTAGCAGATGTTGCAGGTAATAAAAGTTTTCCATCCAAATGTGCAGTTTCTAAATGCGAACATATTGACATATGGTACCTGAGAATATTTACGTTGTGCACATTTGTCATAGAGAGCAGTGACAATTTGTGACAATCTAAACATACTTTCACTACAAGAAAAATGACCTTTACCGGCGGTCGAAACCGCCCCTAAAAGTCCAAAAACCCGCTGGTTTAAGAATAACCGGCGGTCGGGCACGTGCCACTAAAAGGGAGCTATGCTGAATCTTTTACCGGTGGTCTCGCATTTTTAGCGGCGTTCTTAATTGCCGCCGCCAATAGTGGACTTTAGCGGCGCTTACTATACTTTAGTGGCGTTTCTTTGATTGCCGCTAAAAGCTATAAAAGCGCCTGTAAAAACAATAAAAGCGCCGCTAAAAACTCCACAAAGTGTCGGTAAAATTGTACAAACGCCGATAAAACTCCAACAACCGCCGGTTAAAAGCGATAAAAAACGCCGCTAATAAAAACGCCGTTGAAGTGATAAGAAACGCATGTAAATTTTGTTAGAAACGCCGCTAATGGTACTAAAAACGCCGAAAAATGTAACAAGTGCTACTATAAGAGTAAAGAAACGCCGCTAAAAGCTTTGAAAAACGCCGATAAAGTACCGATAATAGAGAGGAATGATTCTTTACTAATCCTTTCACACAAATTCCTGTTGATTCTGACTGATCCTTTCCTATAATTGCTGTCCTATAATCAAATCTCCATCAATCTAACTATCAAATTTCTATCTACATAACTATCAAAAACCTATGATTGAATGACAAGAATTTGAATTACCCAATAATCTAACATTCATCAAGACAACAATTAGCACAATATCAACAAAACAATTAATGTTCTATTTAAAGCTTTCAAAACAAACTATAAATGTTTTCTTTTCCTAGCCACATCTTCTGGAAAATGTCTACAACACCAACCTCATTGGCCATGATCATGTGTCCACTATGTGTGATGTACGCCCTTTTCTTGCAATGAGCCTAAATTCCTCCCTGAGAAGTTTCCCTGCGATGGGCTGAGAAGCATATAGCTGATTCGGTAAGTGGCACAACATTGAGATTATACTACTTGGAGTTGTAGAGTGTTGCAGAACCAAGCCCTCTATTTGTTGAAGACTTGAACCTTTATAAACAATCAAGGCCTATGATAAACAAGAAAATAAAAGGACATTCAGCTTCACAAGTCACCTCTATAGTTGGGAAAGTGTCACAGTAAAAAAAAATTGTCATTGTATCAATTGGAACTTTTCTTCTCTTTTCTTTCTTTTTTCATTTCCTTTTTTCTTAATGATTTGCTTTCAATCGGAACTTCAATCACAGTAATAAATTGTCATTGTATCAAACTATACGGTGCTATAAGGCTTACAAGCACCACAATACAACCCCTACTCAATTGCTTGCTGGCAGGTATTGCAAATCATAAGCAACAAAGGAAACAAAAATTGGCCTTGTAAATGAAAACTAGTAAGAAAAATACACCAAGTATGAAAAAGTTTAGAAAGAAAAAGCAAACAAAAGTCATCACCTGATATTCTTGAAGTGGATTTCATTGCTAGTTAGGAATGTACAAGAAGCATCCAAAACCTGAAGAAATAAGAAAACTCAACAGTCAGAATGTTGATGATAAATATGATTGATTCCGTTCATTCATATTCGTAAGATTCCATTAATTTACCTTAGGGCCCGTTTGGCCGGTCGGATTGGAAGGGATTGGATGGTATTGGAAGGGATTGGAAGTTAAATCCTAGGATTGGCCGGGCGTGCCAAACAGAGTCGGTAATCTGATCCCAATCCCATGGATCTTAAGACAATCCACTGACAACACCATCATTACCTTTAAATCCCATCCAATCCACCCTAATCTGTTCAAATTTGCCTGGGACATGTTCGGTTCGTGGGATTAGAAGGGATGGGAAGGTTTAATCCCCAGATTGGCCAGGCGTGCCAAACAGACTGGATATAGCAATCCAGGGATATAGCAATCCCATGGATCTCAAGACAGTCCACTGACAACACCATCATTACCTAGAAATCCATGCCATCCATCCTAATACCATTCAATCCCTTCCAATCCACCCGGCCAAACGGGCCCTTAGATACTCTAACAAGACCATGATAGAGGTGGTGATAATGGACAAGATAGCTTTTTCACTCGCATAAGATAAGGTCCTAGATAGGAATTTTGGCAACCAAGAAAAAAAAGATCCTTGAAGCAGACCCTAAGAAGCTGGGACAAGATACTTCTCTTCTACCAAGTCTATCCAACAAAGAAAAATAAACAAGGAGCAGCCCGCAGTTTTTAAATGCTAAGTAAATTCCTAGCATTTCAATAGCAAAAGGAAACGAACCAAAATCGCAACTTGCTATGAGAAACTAATGAAAAACAAACAAAAAACAACAATAAGGCCACTGAATCCTAGCTTTTTTAACATAAGATGCCTTAAAATGTAACCGAAAGGAAAACAAACACAATCTAATTCTCAGGCAATATCCGACCAAAACTTAGATATAACTAACTCTGCATGGTCCTGCAACCCCATTTAGAAAAAAAAAAAATCGCAAGGAGAGATGAAATGCCGACCTTCTGCTTCTTGAGCCTTTCATTCTCTTCTTCCAGACGTGAAACCTTGTTCTCCAACTTGTTCGTGTATGCCTGCCACAATGAGGAATAAATTCTCAGTCTTAAAAAAATAGAAAATGGAAGTAACTGGTTTTCAAAACAAGCAACCTGATTTTCCATTTCATTTTTTAATGGGTGCATGGTTGTATGATGAAATCCATGTTTTTATGTGTGTATATGCATGCATGAATGGATGGAGCATGGATGGATGGATGTATGCTTGCACGGATGGATGGATGAGGTTTGTTTATGAATGTGTGTATGCACGCATCATGATGGATGGATGGATCCACGATTTTCTCCATGTTTCCCTGAGTCAACGATATGTGCTTTTAGGCTCCATTAAGGGAAAATTTATTATTCCTAAATATGCAAACATGCATCTTAATATTTAGTTAGAACAAAATCTAGGCTTGTTTTTTGAAAGGTCAAAAGATATTAGTACCTAGATGCATGGTGCAAAAACAATTGTCTGACTGGCACTCATTTGATTTGATGCACCAGGGCTGATGATATATTTTGACTACTCAAAATGGCTGGAAAAGATCAGGGCCAAATTACCTTGTTGTGCATGTGCAACAGAAAACTGAGATTGGTCGTTGATGACAGGGAATGAAGAATCGCCAATGCAATCCTTGTTCTAAGACAAATAAGAAACTTAAGTATCATGCAGTCCATGCAGATTCACAAACTGTTAAAAGAAAGCCAGCTATTGGCCAGTGTTAGGACTTACTCTTTCATACACATATAAGTTTCCATCGGCATGAGCAACGACAAAAGTGCCTTCACTTTCAGGAACCCATGCGATGTTGGTGCATTGACTGTGGAAAATAACATTTGCAGCTTTAGGCTAACAAGCACATGAGATCTTCTATAGGAGCAAACAAGCATCAAGTCATCTAAGAAATTGCATATAATAAACAGAACCAACAAGGGATGTAACCATTAACATGTTGAAAGAAGTTATAACCTAATACAATATTAAAATGCTTGCAATCTGCTTTTCCTTGCCTGGCTATGTAAAGAAGACATTTTATCTTTTAATAACCAAAAGAAGATTCAGCTTTCATTAAAAATAAAAAATAAAAAATCTCTTCCTTTTCTTTTCCTTTCTTTCTTTCTTTTTCCTTTTTTTTCCCCATCTTTTAAAGATAACCAAAGCTTTATAAAGAGAGAGAAAATGGTGAGAACAAAACAACATTAAGGGAGAGGCAACAAGGAATCCACGGTGAGTGACCTTCTCACTGCTTCCTCTTTCGCACGAGTATCAACAACCTTTTTTGTATCCATTTGAAAATTATTTCTGCAACTACTCCTTGAATGCAGCAGCAACTCACAATGAGAATTAAGCATTGAGATGAAGATGCGCAATGCACACACACGCACATGTGAGCATCCATTGTCATCAAATTTCCCCTTCATAGAGAAGGGTTGTTTTATTTTTGTGAGGACGTACACTTCAGATGTAAGCAGTTACTGTTCAAGCATGTCAATACTAATAATGTGAGCTTTTTCTGATGGAAAAACATGTTGAAGGGTCTTTTCCTACTTTTTGTTGATGAGAAAAAGTTTGTGCATTCTCCTAGTTCCTATTGATGAAGCAGAGGTGTAGGTTCCACCCCCAACTATTGTCGATGAGAAAATGGTGGATTCCAACAAGCAATCCTTACACTTTTCCAGAATTTGGATTCTTGGCAGAAGAAACTAGGTGAGCATTGTGAGAGGAACATGAGATTTCCACTTATTACCTAAACAAGAACTCAAAATTGGAATCCATCTTTCAATAATTCTCTTGAAAATTATCATTGGATGATTATTGTTTTTTTTTTTCCCTTTCTTTTGCCTTGGATTTTACATGTCCTTCGTGTAATCCATGGAGATGCAAAATCATGTACCATTTAAAAGTTTGCACAAATGGGTTGGTTTAGTTATCATCTAGTGCATGAAAAGATTTTTTTTTTTTTTTTTTTTTATAATCATTTTAGTGTATACAACCTGGATTCTTGTATACAAAACAGATATTTTTTTTCCATTCAAATTAACTGCAGTTTACTACACCGGTTGCATTCTTCAGTTTGCTGATTCAGTTTTTAACACATCAAAACTGAAAGAAAGATAGGCCCAATAGTTGAGCACCTCTTTCTTGTGGAACCGAATGCAGTATAGTACAAGTATATTCTGGAACTATCTTATAAAACCCATGTTAAGGAAGTATGTTTGACAGATGAAGCTACCAAGCAATAATTTCAAAAAGGGAGCAGCCACAATTTACACCCACCTTTGTCACTAGCATACAATCAATTTTTCCATTTGGGAATTGAAATAGTACAAAAGCATAATATTTTAGCTTTGTGTCCAATGCATCTCACAACTTTCTGTGACCAGCTGTGGTCCTTCATTATGGTGTAGAGAACACACAAAATAGTCACTTAAATACATCCAGACAAATCACAGTAGCACTTCTCTAACATTCAAAATTTTCAAAACCGAATTGGAAAAAAGAGAATCAAAGTAAACTAAATCAGATTTGAAAGTTGCTCAAATCATAAATAGGCGTATTATGGACGGAGACATTGTTTTCATTAATAGGCCACCTAGTACTCATAAACATTCATTACAAGCATTTTCTGTCTATGTGCATGACGACCATACTGTTAAGATCAATCCTCTTATTTGTGCTCCCCTAGGTGCGGATTTTGATGGGGATTGTGTTCATATATTTTATCCATAGTCTCTACCAGCAAAGGCAGAGGTTTGGGAGCTGTATAGTGTTGAAAAGCAAATAAATTGTTCTCATAGTGGCAGTCTGAATTTACAACTAGTGCATGATTCTTTATTGTCACTGAAACTCATGTTTAGGACCTTTTTCTTGAACAAAGCGACTGCGCAACAACTGGCTATGTGTGTTTCACCAGTTTTACCAGAACCTACTCTGCTTAAGGCTCACCATACAGGTCCTCTGTGGATTGTTTTGCAAATAGTACATAGTGCTTTACCTGCATTTTTTGACTGCTTTGTGGAGAGGCATTTGATCAGTAAAAGTGAAATGGTGAGGATTGATTTCAATAGAGATTTACTGCAGTCATCATTCACAGAGATTGTTACTTTTGTTCTTGACAAGAAGGGAACAGAAGAGGCTGTTAAGTTCTTTAATATGTTGCAGCCATTGCTGATGGAGATTCTCTTTTTAGAAGGATATAGTGTTGGCTTGAATGCTTTTGACATTCCCAAGGCTGTTACTGAAGATATAAAGAAGAAGATTTAGGACATATCACCTTTGCTGCTTCACTTGAGATCAAATTACAATGAACTTGTAGAGTTGCAAGTGGAAAGCTACCTGAAAACTGTAAAACTGCCTATCGTGACTCGTATTCTAAAGTTATCTGCTTTGGGTAATTTGATAGATTCTAAAAATGATTCAGCTATCAGTAAGGTTGTTCAACAACTTGGCTTTTTGGGGCTTCAACTTTATGACCGAGGGAAGTTTTATTCAAGGCGTTTGGTTGAGGATGTGAGTTTCTACTTCCAAAATAAGTATTCTGTTAATGGTGTTGACTATCCTTCTGAGGCATTTGGGTTAGTTAAGAGCTCCTTTTTTCAAGGTTTGACCCCCTATGAAGAGTTGGTCCATTCCATATCATCCAGAGAAGTGTTGATCAGTTCTTCCAGAGGACTTACTGAACCAGGAACTTTGTTTAAAAATCTAATGGCCACACTTAGAGATGTTGTTATCTGTTATGATGAGACAGTGAGAAACCTCTGCGCAATTCTATAATTCAATTTGAGTATGGACAGGTGGACGAAAATAGTCCTGGAAGTTCTCTTGCTGGTGAACCGGTTGGTGTATTAGCTGCTACTGCAGTATCAAATCCTGCATATAAAGCAGTTCTTGATTCTTCTCAGAGCAACAACTCTTCATGGGAATCGATGAAGGAAATACTTTTGTGCAAAGTTAACTTCAAGAAGAATCAGTAGGCCATTTACAGCAGTTCCTGGTTCAGTAAGTCCTATATATAAAGCAGTTCTTGATTCTTCCTGTCGTAGAATTCCCCTTATTCACCAACCACTCTTTGAACTGCTAAACACACCCTGGAACCTACATTTCATGAATAGTTTCTAACATCTTACATCAGAAAGTCATTTAGGCTGCATTTGGCTCATGAGCACAGGCATAGAAAAACAAATTTATGACTTTGGAATTTCTACTCTTAGGCTCTTAGTAGGTTTCTGTAAATTATGAAATATGAAGAAAAATCTCTTTAGTGGCAACCAAATGTACTCTAAACTAATAACCATTAAAGCAGAATAAAATTATATACATCAAAATTAAGCCAAATGTACATCACAAAATTATCTACTTTCAAAGTTACAATATCAAAATTAGTTTTTTAAAAAAAGAAGTCCAAACATTGTATATTTTTCATTTCTCAACAAGATGAGAAGTGTCATTAACCATGAAGTGAGCAAGATAATTGCAAATCCATACGCATAGGGAACGTGTAAAGTTGCAAGTCCATCCTTCAACACATATTACCAATACAATTGCTCAATCATTCACATCTACACTGGTCCTCAATGCACCCAAAATCTAGAACAGTTGAGCAAATTAAACACAAAATATTTCATCTGTCATGACAAACAGCAAAAGCAAAGTAATGGGGAGAATGTTTATGCAATAATGAGTTCAATCACATCAGGTTATCTATTGTGCTGAACTTCAAGAAATACAAAGAAAATCCAGAAACTTTCACACAATGTAGCTTTTAAATAGATACAAAGATGCAATTACATAGCACACAACTTCTATTAGATGAGATGTTCATTTATTTAGTTTCTTTCTTAGTTGTGAGCACTGATGGCAATAGATTTCAAACACATTAACCATTTATATTGTGTCTAATTAAGAAAAAAATGTATGCAAGGTTTAAAAATCAGTTTCAATGTACCATATTGTCACCACTAAAACCAGGTCATATCTCCCTCTATCAGGCCAATACAATGGATGAAACTAGTTCCATCAGGCGATGCATACTGGTCTCAGATGATACTTAAAATCAGTTCTATAGCGCTTTGGGTTACATGGGCATCATGTAACAGGGGATACACACAACTTGGGTCCCATCATCATCGCCTTCTCCTTGCTTTTTTGGGCTGGCAAAAGTTCAAAGTTCAATGATGGGATGCTTAATATCAACCCTCCATCCAAGTCTGGGTCCCACCCAGCCAGCACATCATGACTAGGTGGAACCTAAAATACTTGTTTTATTTGATTTACAATGCATTTATTTATCATGCCTATTCAAATTACTTGAAAGATCCAAAAGGAAAAAAAAAAGAACTATTTAGCAGAAATAGATGTAGCTAAAACTACAACAAAAAGCCAGGAAGATTACAACTATCTAGCTTGAAAGATCCAACCTTATATGTACATATATGTACATATATAAATACTTAAACATCCATCCGACATTAAAAAAAAAAAAAAAGAAGGATTGATGGCGGTAAGTATGCAAACCTGCTGAAATGTAGCTGATCATATGTATTTTTCAGCTTCATCTCAAACCTGTGAAATATTCAAGCACAATTTGAGAAAAGGAAGAAATAACTGAGAAATGGATAAGTTGCAATTTGAGAGAGGGAGGGAGATGGGCATACATGTCAATTCTCAAGGACACTACAAACTGACAAACTATCATCAATTATAAGATGCTAACCCTTCTACAGAAAGTAGAGATATTGAAGCAAATGATCTTTCAATAATTAAAAGATATGTTGCTAAAGTGTTTGATTTCACAGATATTCAAAGCATGTATTTTTACTATTTGTCAAAAGATAGGGATATATCAGCCTTTTCGCTTCACAATCCCACAACCATTTGATGGGCTACGGACTTGGTATTTCATCTCATGAAATCAAAATAACTATTAAATAAGGGTAGCTAATGACCTGCTTCTTCTTTTTCAGCGACTCCTCTGCAGCAGCAATCTTATCTGCACACGCTTTTCAAGATCAGATAGCATGCTATTTTCTCTCTTCCCTGAAAACCAATGCAGTCCTGCATATCAATTAACAGTACTTTTTATGTGTAAAGTAAATTTCCAAAATTGTGATGTTTCCTAGCATTCACAGTTGGAAAGTAGCCATCAGTCACATGGCAGCAACGTTGCTTTCCAGTTGAACTTGAAAGGAATATTGCTGTCATTTGGAGCTCAGGTCATGAATGATTAGGGAATTAAGATTTGGTTATTTCCAAATTATTAGGCTAACAATTGCAGAGCTTTGCTAAGCAAACACGCATGTGCAATAAAGCTCATCTACATGCCACAGATGTGCCAACATGGCACATGGATGCAAAATCCAATCCATCCAATAGGTTGGTCCAACCCTGTACATGTTTTCCCAAAAAATACACTGGTCCACTAAATACATAGGCCGCAAGATATATTGGGGCCTATGCCAAGATTGGAAATAGGTGGATGTGTTAGAGAACCTCAGCCAAGATTTTCAGAGCTGTAGATTTGTTTGGATCTCGGATCTATCATGCCATGCCGACACATGAGCTTTATTACAACAAAGACCAAGAACCACGCAGGTTAGGATGGGTGAGTTGGTACAAGTTGAAGGCTCTAAAAGGGCAAGAGGAAGGCTCAAAAGGAGGTGGATGGAGGTAGCAAGAAAAGTCTTGATGATCTACAGTCTAACTGAAGGACTAGCCCTTGAATGGAATGGTGGAACAAGATTCATGTAGCTGATCCCAATTACTTGGGGTAAGGCTTAGATGATGATAATGATAATTGCAGGAGTTACTGGAAAGGAACTCATGAGATATTTTTTGTTTCAAAATTACAGGTATGGCATTTCCATAAGTGGATTTGCATAAGGGCTGCATCATATTGAAAGATTAAGACCTCCATGGCAAGACTGCTCCTTGTCAAGGGACACATAGTTCCGTTTCCAAGGAGGGGCTCAAAGGCATGATATAAGCAACAAACAATGAAAACAAGGAAAATGAGAAAGGAATATGTGTTAAGGATTTGGAATAGAAGAGCAACGATCCCCACTTTCATAAATAAGGCAGATTTCTCTTGTTTTGAGCTTGTTTTCTGAAGCCAAACTACAGTGTTTGATCTATTAATACTTTGTAAGTACTAGCTTCTTGAGTTTATTACTTTGATTATCAAGCACTGCAATCTCGTTCCAGCAGTGGCGGTAGTGCGGAATATGTAACAGTTAAATATCTCCATCAGCATTCTCTTGTAAGAACAAACAAATAAATTTGTCTAAAGTTGGTTAAAACAGATGGAAGAATACCATGTGCAGCTGATGGAAAAAAAATCCATCTAAAATTGTTGAAGAAAGAAGTTAAACATAATGATCAAGATGGAACTCTTAGATCAGCTTATAAAAATTTAAGCTCCCACTGCTGTGAGTGATGGTTTCCTAGTCTGGTTCAGTGTCAGCTTATAAAAATTTAAAAGCCTGCGAGTGTGCTTGCAACATTCAACCTTCAAGCATTGCACATGCAACTACGAAAAAGTGTACACACACCATAGCCTACATTTGTTACCATACATTTGGCATGTCACTAAAATTTCTACAAATACAAAATAGAACAAAACAAAACAAAAAAGCAGCAGTATATTTGTTGATTTTTGAATATGTTGCACCTGATAGCCATTTTATTTAGCTTTCAGCAGACCGACCTATCTCAATTTGAATAGTATTATGTAGATCAGATAGCCATTTTATGTATAAAATATATACATACTAAGTACGCATGTGCATAAATATTAATGGGCACTATTACCAAATTAATATTAAGCATAGAATATTGTCTGGTTGTACATGCATGTTATGTTATGTTATGAGAGAGAGAGAGAGAGAGAGAGAGAGAGAGAGAGAGAGATACATGGATGCATGATGTGCGCATGTAAAGAAAATAGCGTTCATCAATGAATATTGCATGGTATTTACTGGATGTGAGGTTTGGAGCATATCCTTTTGGACGTACTCCTAAAGTTGGAGATCCGATCTTTTGAAATCATTCATAAATTCTTATGATGGGCGTTGATTGTGTAGTGTTAGTCAAGAAGAGCCAAAGGGATTTACGTTCCATGCACCCAACGTGTAAAGGCAAGTAACTAATTATGCCAGAGACCCAGCAATCAAACTATCAAAGTGTAGTCATCCCTCAAACGCATGACACCTTTGTTAGAAGGAATCCATTGCCCCTTGAATGATATCTTGTCTCTATCTTCTTATCACCTTTCTTTCTATCCTTTCTTATATCTTTTCATCTAAATGTAATTAAAATCCAATGTTAAAATGAAAGTGGACCCCACGTAGTGGATGTCTCCTTCAAATCACAAATTGGCAGCAACATAGAATATTGTCCCATCTTCATGCACGACACAAACGATAGCTGGAAACCAAGTACTCTTGAAAGGGATGGAAATTAAAGGGTGATTCCGTGCATCTAGAGGCTGGGCCTTTTCTGTGTTTCATTTTCATTCTGAACCCGCCACACACGTGGATGAGATCTGAACCATTCGTTTCATATTCCCAATAGTGAATGGGCTGTGGCCCAAAAAACTCAGTGTTTGAGCCAATCTAGCCCTTTAATTGGTGGCATATAAATCTAAACTAAGAGACCAAAATCACTAACAGCTCGTCAATCAAAAAGGCCCATTTTTTAGATGGTTAAGATAATCCTATCAAAGGTAAATTTGGTCAGTGGCTAGTAATATGGATGATCCCATGTGATGCGAGGTTCAGATCATGTATGTTTTATGTGCGAGGTACACAATCTAGCTGCTCAAAAATGCAATGTGCCACCATGGGCAAGGTAGGCCGATTTTATCATATCAGCATTCAACAGTGACTAGCTTTCTGTGTATCCCTGTGCAACCTTACCTTCAAGTTCGAGAGCTCATTTTCCACGTCACGTCATTCTTCCAAAACGAACCAAACACATTCATTTCGCCAAGGTAATTCAGCAGCACGAGGCTTGTCTCAGTCAGCGATTACTACCATCTCGAATTAAACAGGTAATTTTAATTTGAGATCAATCGGCTTTAGCATTCATTTAATAAGCCTCATGATCAGAACCTAAGAATTACCCATTCCAAAACTTTAAGTGGGCCATGTGGCATGACTTGAGAGGTTTTTAGGGATAATTTTCAAGGGTGGCCACCTAAGTGTTGAACCAGTCTGATTTTTGAAGTCTTGTCTAAATAAAGGTGTACACTATTTCTAGTGAAAAAGAAGCAAGCAATGAATGTCTAGGTGCAGATGCTGATGATCTTTACGAGGAAAATAGATACATGGAGTTTTGTCCTTCACCGGAGCTCAACTCAGCATCTGAAAGGCCAACGTTTGATGACTCTGCTGAGATTCAGAGCAACTTGGAGGATACGGAACTTGGAATGGGAAAGCTAACATGTCATGTTGGGGACAAGCTGCAGCTGCAGAAGTGAAATCAAATGATTGGGGTGGCTGGGATGTTGATAAACATCCCAATTCAAGCAAAAATGATATAACACCATCCAAAACAAGTGTTTGGTCTAGTTGGGATACTAATAAAATGGAAACATAGGCAACTCAACCTATCCAATCATCAGATTTGCCCGGAACTAGTTCTTGGAATAGTATCGGAGATGCGAAAAAGAAGCACCATACACAATCAGATCAGTCTAATGCCTGGGGTGGCTGGGGCGGTAATAGTGTGGGAGATGCGGAAAAGATGCACTAGACGCAAGCAGATCAGCCTAATGCTCATGATGGCTGGGACAGTAACAGTATGGGAAATGCGAAAAAGCACCAGACACAGTCAGATCAGTCTAATGCATGGGGTGGCTGGAATAGTAATAAAAAGGAAACACGGGCAAGTGAATCTAAAAGACCAACAGTAGAGGAGTTTCCTAGATTTAATTCTTGGAATAGAACGGAAGTGTAAAAGAAGCAGCCCGTTCAATCTGATTAATCTACTCCCTGGGGAGGTTAGAAATCAAATGATGCAGGAAAATTTTTTTTAAAAAAAATCAAACTTTGTTACTAAAAATCCAACAACATACGAATTCAGCGAAACCCATCACAGAAACAGTACTCAAACTTTAAAATTAAAAAAAATAAAAAAAATCCCCAAAATAAAATCTTTTGAATTTCCAATCAGCTACACCAAAAATCAGTTTCAAACAGTAGTTGAGAAATAGTAGGTGTTTTTCCCTACAGGTTAGAGAAATGCTTTACACAGGTCTAGGTGAAACAATTTGAGAACAGGGCAACAACATCATTATAGGTTCTTGAACACAGTAAATATCCTCTTGAGGCCAAACCTTTGTAACAATACTACAAACAAAGCCAACTACTGCATTCATTAAAACAAAGAAAAATCATATCAAAAATTAAATGATTAAAGATGGACATTAAAAGGATTAATTTGTTGTTACCAGTCCTGTTGCATTTTGCAAAACCAAAAACCACTCCCAAGAGGACTCAGACCTTTTCGAAATGTCACTCTCTTTCCAATATGCCAGCTTCTCACAACCACTAAATTCCCACCTCAAGGAAAGAGATGATGAGTTTGCAAAAGCCCTTCCTAATGAGGTGGATCTATGTTGATTGTTCCCCTCCCATATATCAGGTTAGTCCACTCATGGATGGGCGAAAAAAGTATGAAAGAAACAGAGAGATTAAATGTACAACAGTGGTACATGTTATTGGTTGAAGCATTTCTTCAAACAACTAACCAGCAGATGTCAGCGGCCATGGACAACCGCGGATATGGCTGCCGCTGCTTGATAATCGAAAGGGGAAGTGAGAGAGAGAGAGAGAGAGAGAGAGAGAGAGAGAGAGAGAGAGAGAGAGAGAGAGAGAGAGAGAGATGAAGGGAGAGAGATTGAGAGAGAGTACCTTCGATTTTCTCTTCTTTTAAGAGAGGCTGGAGTGGAGGGACGTTGGAGAGAGAGAGACTTTTGGGATTTGGGGATGGGGCGCACGATTTGGGGATGGGGTGATTTGGGAGATAAGAGGGAAGAAGGGTTTTTGGGAGAGAAGAGGGAAGAATGGTTTTTGGGAGAGAAATATTGGCGCGCGCGATTCGGAGATGGGGCGATTTGGGAGAGGAGAGAAAAATGGGTTTTTGGAGAGAAAGAAGGCGGGCGCGATTTGGGGATAAAATTTGGGAGGCAAAAGACCCTTTTTTTAAAAAAAAAATTCCAGCGGCGATGGCTCATCGGTACACGGGCAGCCACGTAAAAACGCCGCACATTTTGTATCTACACGGGCGTTTCGTTGGGGCCGCCAGTGAGAATCCGCCGCTGATTATGATATTTCTTGTAGTGTTTAGGTGTCCGACTCAAGAGAGCAAATAGTGAGTAGTAAGCATACAACCTAACAATAGTAAAAGCAAACAATAAACCACAAACTAAGGACTCACAATGTAAAGCAATAATCTGATCAAATATGAATCAACACTGCTCTGGATGCTGTAAGATTAAACCATCTTATAAGTTCAAGATCAGATATGTATCAGCACTGCTCAGGATGCTACAAGATCAGACCATCTTATAAGTTCAAGATTAGATATGTATTAACATCCCTTACAAATAATATGAAAGCATCAAATACAGATTTTCGAAGTTTAATAAAGACCAAAACTAAATTCTTTTACAATATAATTTCAGGTCTGACTCTAAGTTCGACACAACAAGAAAAAATGACAAAATGAATCCCTATCCCACTTAATTGGGGTAAACTACATGAATCCTGCTCCACCATTCTACTCTCTGAAGGGCAAGACCTTTAATTAGTTGGATTATCAGTCATCAAGTCTTTTCTTACTACTCCATCCATGTCCCTTTGGACCTTCCCCTTGCTTTTTGAAGCCCTCAACTAAGTCCAAACTCAATCTGAGTTCAAATTCATAGAATTTCATGATATATCAAACTTATAATTTACAATTTTTGCATATTCAAATTGGTTCCATTATTATCTACATATTAATATGCAAGCACTAATACTTTGGTTAAATGAAACCCAAGATAAATTGTTTTGCTCAAAACCTTTAACAAGATTGGTGTAATCTAGTTCACACTCAGTCCAATTCACATTAATATTTACACACTGTGCTGATTTGAAAAAAAATTACAAGAAACTTTCTCATACCGTGATAAATAAGTATAACCTTGTGTTCAACCTCGTCATCGAATTCAGTCTACATTTCTATCCCTCTAATGGTTACAGGTCTCTGAAGTTGTTGATCTTCCCAGTAGCATTATCAGTAGTAAGTTGTGATAACTTCTTGTTCTATGGCATTGACATCGTTGTTCCATCATTGTATATCTGCAATCCACATACATACAATCTACATAAATGGGACTAAAAACTCAGCTTACATGTGACTTATAATCCTCTAGGTTAAGCCTAAACCTGGCCAAGGTGGACTGATGGGGACATCACGCGCACACGCACATGCACACCGCCCCCTACGCACGTACACAAGGAGAAGGAGGACCCCACCATCGATCTGGATTGATGACGACGTCCAGGGAGGGCCTCCTAGCTAGAAGACAGAGTTTTGGTTCGTTGGAGTAGGCCCGATAGTCAAGTAAAGCCCATCATGGGATCTCATGATCGTGACCCACTAGTCTGATTAATCTCATATTTTAGGTTTTTCTTATTAATGTTATTTAGAGTATCATGGATGGTTTAGATTTCTTTGATTAGTTTTTATTTTTGTTTACTTCATCGCCAAGTAATAGGTTGAGCACATAGCGTGAGTTTTGGGGTATAGGGTTTTCCTATAAATAGGCACCCTTTGTAGGTTTTTTCATTGAAACTTAATAAAAATTTTACATTTTTCTACTCCTCTGAGTTCTTGAGTTGTGAAAATTCAATTGGGTGCAAAGCCCTCCCTTCATCGAAGGGCTAACTATCGTGGTGTGAAGCCACATCAATCCCGATTCACCCTCATCCTTTACCATCTATATTTCTCATCTTCTACCACCATCCGCGCTTCAAATCTATTCTTTATTACAACAATTTTTCTCTTTATAGTAGAATTTCAGATTCTGGCCCTGCATGAGGGCTGAAACTTCGACAGAGTACCATGCACAGACCACGCATCCGATCGACACGAAACTTAGGAGTTTTGAAGCCCTCCCCTGGCCGACCAGAACTAAGGAGGCACTTTCTGTGTTTGACACTCCCCCAGGCATGCGGCCAGACCCCTGGGCACGTGCGACAGGCCTAGTCCGCTGTCCGCGTGCGGGGACTATCTCCAGGTTCAGATCTACCTATTTTACTCCTCTCATACCTATCCTCCCTGACCCTAACCCTATATTGCATTACTTTCAATTTATTTGCCCATTTTTTTACCCTAGGATTCTCTGAATTGGAATTAATGAATCCTTTGGATTAGAGACTGATTGTTGTGCATGTGTGGATAATTTTTTTACTTCCCTTTGAATATCATTTGGTCCATAATTTTACTGATCCAGCCCTAGCTTGTGTAATCCTGGACCTGCACAGATTTTCCTTGCTTGAATGTTTGAACTTTTGTGTGGGATGTGGAATTTTATATGATTGTTTTTAAATTAGTATAATCTAAAGCCTGAGATCTTGCATATCATATTTAATTTTCATGTACTACATCAAAATTGGTATCAGAGCCTAGGGTTCTTATAGGGAATGCATTACATGTTTAGGGTAGTTTGTTTAAGTCCATCATGCATCTAGTTTCATCATATATAGCTGTTTAGAAGTCCATAATTACTGATATTAGTTGCTGAAATTTCTGTTATCATGAAGCTAGCAATTCACATTGATGTAACTTTCTGTTATTCCCTTATTTTGACAACTATATTGCTGAATTTTAGTAGCATTGCGTAGTTTCCCTCATATAGAGTCTCATAGGATCATTTAGTCCCATTTAGTTGCATATAGTCATAGTAGAAAGTCCTTAGGTGGAGTTGCAGTTGTATGCCCACACGTATAGGTTGTGGTTTTGGTTTATACCCTACATTAAACATGGAGCAACTGCAAGAATTAGTGAACAAGTTAACCCAACAGGTTAATTCTTTGAGTAAGCGCTTGGAACAACGCATAGATCAACGCCTTAACTAATTTAATGATTGCATTACCCAACTTGAGGCCTCCCTCAGGGAAAACCCCACCATTGGAGAAGATGTCCAATCTCAGGTAGGTGGTTAGAAAGTTAGACCAAGGAATGGAGGCAGCCAATGAGTTGGTTATGGGCGCGCACTTGTGCACCCATCCCGCGATGGACATCATGACCAATATGACCCAGAAGCGCAACTCCTCAAGGGAGTTAGAGTAGATGCCCTTACGTTTGATGGACACTTGAACCCTAAAGCCTTTTTAAATTGGTTGGTGGATATAGACCACTATTTTGAGTAGTATGACATGTCGGATGCTCGATGAGTCTGGTTCGCCAAGATGAAGCTTGTGGGCCAAGTAAAGAAGTTTTGGGCAACGGTAGAGTAAAAGAAAGAAAGAGCGAGGGAACTCCCAATAGTCCATTAGTGAGAAATGAATGAAATACTTAAAGAGAAGAACCTCCCTTTCTTTTATCACTTGCGGTTGGTTGAGGAGTGGCAGTCTCTTTGACAGGGTTCCATGAGTGTTGCTGACAACATTGAGAAGTTTGAAGACTACTTGACCTGTTGCGAGGTTAATGAGGACCCCGTACTCACCCTTGCTAATTTTAAAACGGGCCTCTGTCCTGATATTAGGAGATAATTGCTCCAAAGATATAGACATTATTGAGTAGTTGTATCAAGTAGTGTTAGACGTCGAGTAATACCTCAAGGCATTTGTGGGAAGGCGATTTGACTTTCGCGATTCTAGTGTTAAGGCCAACCCCTCTGGGCTAAACTTAATACTGGGTACCAGAACAAACCTTCGAATAGTTTTCAACCTAGGCCCAAGGTTGATAAGGGTAAAGAAATTGTTGGGTCTAGCTCATGTGGAAGTGGAGCAACTAGGTGTTTTAGGTGTTAGGGGTTTGGTCATTTTACTGACCAGTGCAGCATGAGAGAGGGCACCAAAGTATTCCTTATCGATGGGCAAGTAGAAGTAGTGTCCTCAGAGAGTGACGGTGAGGAAGAAGAATATGAGCCAGTAGAAACCCCTAGTGATGATGAAAAGGGGGCGCAAGAGTCTGCGACCTTTGCAGTTGTGCGTCACACCTTTGCTCAAACTAAGAATACTGACGATTGGCGTCGTAACATGATCTTCTATACTTACACAAAGTGTAGAGAAAAAAGTTGTAAGATCATCGTGGATAGTGGTAGTTGTGCCAATGTGGCATCGTTTAGCACTATGAGCCGTTTAGGCTTAAAGCTAGAAGCCCATCCTCAACCATATAGAGTCTCCTGGGTTGATGAAACTTTCATTCTAGTCTCACACCATTGTCTTATTCTGACCCAGTTTGGGTCATATAAAGACACACTTTGGTGTAATGTTGTTCCTATGAATGTTGGCCATATTATTCTTAGTAGACCATAGCTCTATGACAGGGATATTACCATATTTGGTCGTTTAAATGTGTGTACATTCTGGTTCGAGGGTAAGAAGGTCAAGCTAAATCCACTGCCACCTAAGAACACAACTAGAAAGGAGTCCACCACACAGAGTGGTGTGAACGGCTCAAAAGAATTGAAGGAGTCGAAGTCCAAGTCCAAACCTCTCCATATTTTGAATGCCAAAGACTTTGAGCGAGAAGCGAAGGTAGACTCGATGGTATACACCATTGTGGCTAGGGAGCGTGTACTAGAGGCTAGTGTAGAGTTACCTACTGAGTCCATTCAAGTAGTGTATGAGGTTCGTGATGTCTGTCCTGATGATCTATTGAATAAGCTTTCCCCTATGAGGGATATACAGTATGCCATTGATTTAATCCTTGGGGCGACTCTACTAAACCTCCCGCATTAAATAATGAACCTAAAGGAGTACGTTGAGTTGAAGAGGCAGATTGATGAGCTCCTAAAGAAGGGTTTCATTTGAGAGAGCATGAGCCCGTGGGCCGTGCCCGCCCTTTTTACACCTAAGAAGGATGATACATGGAGGATGTGTGTTAATAGTAGGGCCATCAACAAAATCATAGTCAAGTATCGGTTTTCCATACTGCGTCTTGATGACATGTTAGATATGATAGCCAATGCTACTATCTTCTCAAAAATTGACCTAAAAAATGGTTATCACTAAGTCCGTGTACGCCCTCGTGATGAGTGGAAGACGGCCTTTAAGACAAAGGATGGGCTATGCAAGTGGTTAGTTATGCTTTTTGGGTTAACTAACGCCCTAAGCACTTTCATGCGTGTGATGACCCAAGTGTTGAGGCCCTTCATGGGGAAGTTCCTGGTCGTATACTTTGATGATATCTTGATTTATAGCATGACCAAGGAGCAACACCTCAACCACTTGAGGCAGGTTTGTGGGATCCTTAGGGCCGAGAAGTTGTACGCCAACCAAAGAAGTGTGCATTTTTGTTTAGTAGTGTGATCTTCTTAAGTTTTATTGTGTTAGCTGAGGGCGTATCGGCGGATCTCGAGAATGTCAAGGCCATTGTCAATTGGCCTGAACCCTGCAATATTCATAAAGTGTGCAGCTATCACGGCTTAACCACCTTTTATAGGCGGTTCATTCGAGGTTTCAATTCCATTATAACTCTCATCACAGATTGCATAAAAAAGGGAGAGTTTCAATGGGTAAAGGCAGTCTCGAAGGCCTTTAAGGAGATAAAGGTTAAGATGACCGAAACTCTAGTCATGCGACTTTCAAATTTTTCAAAAGCTTTTGAAGTCGCATGTGACACGTTAGGAGTCGGCATAGGAGGAGTACTTAGTCAGGAAGGGCACCCTGTCGCCTTTTTTAGTGAGAAACTGAATGAGGCGAAACAAAGATATTCCACCTATGACAAGAAATTCTATGCGGTAGTATAATCATTACGCCATTGGCGTCATTACCTATTGTTGCAAGAATTCATATTATTCTCAGATCATGAGGCCTTGAGATATCTGAACTCTCAGAAGAAATTAAACCCTAGGCATGCCAAGTGGGTTCAATTCCTTCAAGAGTACACTTTTATACTTAAGCACAAGGCCGGTGTAGAGAATAAGTCTTCCAACGTGTTGAGTTTGTTGAGTCGCATTACTCAAATCCATGAGTGTCGAAGTTATGGGCCTTGAGTGCATTAAAGAAGATTATTATGAGTGTCCAGATTTTGGAGTTGTGTACGCGTCGTTGTTAGAGAGTCCGTCAGGAGCTAGTAGTGAGCATTTGATTTTAGACGGATTTTTGTTTAGGAGTGACAGCTTGTGCATACCACGCACCACCCTCCGTGATTTTCTTGTCTGGGAGTTACATTCAGGAGGGGTCACGAGTCATTTCGGTTGAGACCAGACCATTGCCCTAGTGGAGGATAGATTTCATTGGCCAAGCCTCAAGCGAGACGTGGCCAAAATTATAGGGCAATATCGTACTTGTCAGCTAGCAAAGTATAAGTGCTATGGTTATTTGCTCCTTTGATTGCCAAATTTTGTTGTGCCAAAACCACAATCTATGTCTTGTGTAACATGTTGTTGTATATGTTCAAGGCAATGCATCTCATGCTCAAGGACAATGCTTCAAGTCAAGTACAATGATCTACTTCAAGAAATGCAAGATCAAGTACATTATTCACTTCTCTAAAGCTTCCAAAGATCTCTAAAGTACAACTCAAGAACTACTTCCAAAGATCTTTGAAGTAGAACTCAAGAACTACAAGTTCAAGCTTTCAAGCTTCATTAAGTGTCGAGATCTAAAGCTTCATGATCTTCAAAGATCATCCATCATTTGAAGAAAAGAATGTTCAATGTTCATACTTCATGTCTCAGGTATGAATGATCTTAGATTGACCTTAGGGTAGGTCATTTCGGATATATAAGTCAATTGCTTATTTTATATGTGTTTTGGTCTATTCTTAGACTAGTCCTGGACTTTGTTCGATTAGTCCTAGAACTGGCTCAACTAGTCCAAGAAATTTCAAGATCAGTCCTAAGTTCTTGCAAATTTTTAAAATTTTTTGGTTAACCTACCGGCGGTCCTGGAGTCTGCTCGACCGATCGTGTGAACAGTGCACGACTCGTCCAAGATCAGTCCAGCAGCTACGACTCAAACTCCAGCAATGAATTCTGGTGTCTCACGACTAGTCGTGGTCAAGTCACGACCAGTCGTGGAGGACTTACGACTGGTCGTGCAAGGCCTACGACCAGTTGAAGAATGGTTTTATCCAATCACGCTCAAAATTTCAAAATGCTGTTTGTCCAATGACCAATCGTAGTGTTCACAGGACCAGTCCTAAATGCGATTTCTGTAACTATAAATAGAGCACGAATTTCAGAGTTTTATATCCAATTAAAGTAAAATCAAGGCATCACTTTGGGAGATAAGTTTGTGTTCTTTTTAAGCTACATTGTGCATATTTGATATTCTCTTTCGTTAGTTTTTAATATTTGATTTTGTTTCTGCATTCCAATCTGATCTGAAAGAGGAATTGTAATATTCCACTTCTTGGAATCAAAATCAAATAGAGCTAGCCCAACTTGATTTAATTTAAAATCAATTAGAACCTAGAACCATTTCAAAGTGAGTATTGGACATTGAACTTCTACATTCGAATTTCTACTCCGACTTGGTTCTTCCGGGCTGCTATAAAAGAAGAAATCCAGGTATTTTATATTTCTGTAAATCTTCTATGCTTTTGGTTTCTTTGAGATTAAGCCAGAAAAATCTCTAAGTATTGGTTATCTGAGGAGAGCTAGAAAACTCAGAGTGTGAGGGTTTTTGAATTGTGTAAGCCCATTAGAAAGACACAATTATGAGGGTTTTAGGTGAACCTGAGAAAAACCTATTTTTATAGTGAACACTAAATCCCCTGTGTGAGGATATTAGGAGTGGAGTAGTAACCTGTGTGGCTGTTGTTTAACAGTTGGTGAACACACAGGCGAACCACTATAATTCTTTGTGTCTTGTGATTTGAATGTTTGTTTATTTGCTATATCTTTTATCATTCAAAGTTGTGGGATGTATGTGTGGATGTGAATGTTGTAATATTTATATTTCAAGAATATGGGCATTTGGCAAATAAGTGTCCTAAAAAGGACAAACCCAAAAAGAAGAGTATGTTGGCTACTTGGGATGAATCTTTCGATTCTGAAGCTTCTTCTGAATCAGAAGATTTTGAAACCGAGTCGGGTAATGAAGTCAAAGCCCTAATGACTCTAGCCAAGTTCACTTTTTCAGATAACGATGATCTAACTAGTGAAGAAAATCTGAACAGTGATCATGAAAATGAAGAAGATCTTCCAGATGCTTATAATGCCCTTTACAAGGAAAGTTGTAAAATTGCTGTTAAATTAAAACTTCAAAAAGAAAAGTTTTCAAAGCTTAAAGAAAATTTTGATTCTCTTATTTTAGAAAAATCTCATATTTTAGATTGTTTTGAAAAATGCAAATGCGATTTAGATTTTAAAACTTCCCTTATTGAAAATCTTAAATCTGAAAATAAAAAACTTAAACTTGAAGTCTCTTCACTTTTGAGTTTAAAGGACACATGGAGGTATGCCCAAGGTGATCCAAAGTTAGGAAAACTTTTATCTGGATCAAGAAAATGTGGTGACCGATCCGGTTTGGGCTACGATAGATATATTCCTCCTAAATAGAAGAATACTCTTAAGTTTGTAAAAGGAGAGTCCTCAAACTCAAAAGAGAAAAGTTCTAATCAAAAGTTTTCTAAAAATACCAAAACATTTGAATAATTTAAACCTAAAAGTAACCATATCAACTATAATAATCAAAACCAAAACCCTTTAACAGAAAAAATAGTTGATTTGCTTAAGGAGCTCTTAAAATCTAATTCAGTGGGTCACTCTTACAACAACTAAAAACATAAGAAGACCAACTATACTCCTAAACCCAAAACAGTTTTGAAATGAGTTCCTAAGGTTACGTGCTTGGTTGCTCACACGACATTCAAAGCTACAAGTCATTCAAAGTGGTACTTAGACAGTGGATGCTCAAGGCATATGACTGGTGATAAAGGTCAATTCACCAATCTTAAAGACATGACTGATGGTTTAGTCACATTTGGTGATGGTAGCAACTGCAGGATTATTGGCCAAGGTACGGTTCAACTTTCTAATCTCCATTTATTTGAGAATATTTTATATGTAGAAGGTTTAAAACATAACTTGTTAAGCATTTCTCAAATATGTGATAAAAACCACAACGTAAAATTTTCTAACCTAAGGTGTGAAATTTTAAACAAAAAGGGTTCAATAATATTAACTGGTCGTAGAACTTTTGAAAACTGTTACATCGTAAGTGATTCTAGCTCATCTAATCAATTGTGTTACATGGTCCATACCGATGAAACTGAGTTATAGCATAAACGTCTTGGACATGTACACTACCGCAATCTATATAAATTGAGCAAAAGAGAACTGATAAAATGTCTACCTAAATTATAGAAAGTAGACAAAATATGTGTTGAATGCCAGATTGGTAAAAAAATTAGGAGTACTCACAAAAAGATAAACTCCAATGCCACATCAAAACTGTTCGAGCTTCTCCATATGGATCTTATAGGACTAATCAGAACGGAAAGTCGATGTGGCAAAAAATATATACCGGTAATCATGGATGACTATACCAGATTTACCTGGGTAGCCTTCTTAAGGGATAAATCAGAAACCCTTGATGAAGTAAAAAGAGTTCTCAAACGAATCCAAATGGAAAAAGATTCTCAAGTCTGTAAGATCCGTAGTGATCTTGGATTAGAATTCGAGAATAGCAGTTTTGAGAAATTCTGTTACGATCAGGGAATATCACATGAATTCTCTGCACCAAAAACACCACAACAAAATGAAATTGTTGAAAAAAAAATAGAGTGCTTCAAGAAATGACAAATGTAATGTTGAATAGTATGAAGCTCCCTAAAAATCTTTGGGCTGAAGCCGTAAATACTGCATGCTATATAATCAACTAGGTTTATACAAGTAAAATAAATAATAAAACTACTTATGAAATGTGGTTCGATAAGAAGCCTACTGTCAAATACTTTCGAGTTTTTGGCAGCAAGTGCTATATTTTACGTGATTGTGAAAATCTGGACAAGTTTGACACTAAAAGTGATGAAGGGATTTTTTTAAGGTATTCTTTAAACAGTCGAGCATATCGAGTACTGAATAAGAGGACCGGTGTTATTCAAGAGTCCATAAATGTGGTCATTGACGATCACTTAAATACACCTGCCTCAAGTTCTGATAATGATGAAGTTCTTTTAATTGATAGGCCAGATACTTCATCAAATCAAACTAACTCTGAACTAAGGACTGTTAAAGATCATCCAATCACTCAAATTCTTGGAAACCCTCTCACTGGTGTGCGCACTTGTAGACCATTAGAAGATATATGTAATTACGTGTGCTTTACATCCCAGATAGAACCGACTAACGTAAAAAAAGCTCTTACTGATGAAAACTGGATAGTAGCGATGCAAGAAGAGCTTAACCAATTTGTGAGAAATGATGTTTGGTATCTTATTCCTAGACCTAAAGATAAACATATTATTAGAACTAAGTGGATTTTCAAAAATAAGTCTGATGAACTTGGTAATATAATTCGAAACAAGGCTAGACTAGTTGTATAAGGGTACACTTAAATTGAAGGCATCGATTATGATCAAACCTTTGCCCTAGTAGATCGTCTTGAATCAATCAGACTATTTATATCCATTGCTTGCTTTAGAAAATTCAAAATTTATCAAATGGATGTAAAGAGTGTCTTCTTAAATGACGATCTGCATGAAGAAGTTTATGTTGAACAACCAATGAGTTTTGAAGACCCTAAGAATGCTGATTATGTCTATCGCTTGAAAAAAGCTCTTTACGGCTTGAAACAAGCTCCCAGGGTATGGTACGAAAAATTGATTAAGTTTCTACTAAGTCGTAATTTTCAATTGGGTAGTGTTGATAAGATTCTTTTTGTTAAGAAACATAATGATCACATCTTAATAGTATAGATCTATGTTGATGATATTATTGATGGATCTACCTGTATTAATATAACTGTTGAGTTTGTAGATTTAATGAAATCTAAGTTTAAAATGAGCATGGTTAGGGTTGCAAGTAAAATAACAACTTGATGGTATTTTTATTTCTCAAACCAAATATGCTCTGAACTTAATTAAAAAGTTCGCATTTGAGAATGGAAAAAATTTTGATACTCCTATGAGTAGAACTTTAAGACTCTTAAAAGACTCTACAGGTAAAAATGTGGATCCTAAATTATATCGTAGTATGATTGGCAGTTTACTTTATTTAACTGCAAGTAGACCTGATATTATTTTTAGTGTTGGTATTTGCGCTAGATATCAATCTGACCCTAAAGAATCTCATCTAATTGCTGTTAAGCGGATTATGCGATGTGTCGAAAGTTCAGCTAATTTGGGTCTCTGTATCCATATGATACTAGTGTTCAGTTGGCAAGGTACACTGATGCTGATTAGGCTGGAAATATCGATGGTAGGAAATCAACCAGTGGTGGTTGTTTCTATATCAAAAATTGCTTAGTTTCTTCGTTTAGCAAGAAGCAAGGTTCCGTATCGCTCTCAACTGCTGAGGCTGAATACATCGTAGCTAGAAATGCATATACTCAGCTTGTATGGATGAACAAAATGTTAAGTGATTATGGAATTGAACAGGTTTCAATGGTTTTATATTGTGATAATTCCAGTGCGATAAATATATCTAAAAATCCAATCCAGTATTTACAAACCAAACATATTGACATTAGATATCATTACATTCGTGAATTAGTGGAAGAAAAAATAATTTCTTTGGATTATATTCCAACTGAGACTCAACTTGCTGACATTTTCACTAAACCGCTCGATATAAGCAGGTTTAATAAATTGAAATTTGATCATGGTATTTGTAATTTAAATTAATTATTCATGCATTTCTGTATTTTAATTTATATATTTTTGTTAGATTATAATTTTAAATTTCAGAATTATGTGAAAAATGCATGTTTTTGTCTTTGCACGACCAATCGAGGACGTACTTGACCAGTCGTGGCACGACCGGTCGAAGACGACCCACGACCAGTCATGTAGCGTGCTAGACCTTTTTAATTTGGGGAAAAACCTTTTCTTCCTCATTTCATCTTTCTTCCCCAATGGGCCGTAACAGAACTAGTCGTACCTAACTATTTGATTCATCACGGTTAGTGTATTATTTCAGTTATTCTTGTAGATTCAAGCTCTAATCTCTTCATTTTCTTCCTTGGAGTGCTTGGTTTCAAGTTTTCTTAAAGATTTTTGGGGTTTTCTTCACCCAAATCTATTTTTGAGAAAACCCATTCCACATCTTTTGTAACTCCTTGCTTCTTTGATTTTCTTGTTGCAAATGGATGCTAGAGAAAAAGGAAAACTTCCCGTGGTGCTTCCTCACCTAGATCGGCTCCTTTAACAAGGCGCTATCTTCAGTCACCCGAAGATGATCCCACACATGTGCGAGATTTAAGAATGCGCAATGTTATTGTTGAGCAACCTGTTGATCTTGAACAAATTACTCCTTTTGGTCTCCTTCTACTTCTCCAATCTGTAGGTTGAGCTAACATCCTACATTAGGGTGGGCCAGCATACCAATCTATTGCACAGGCTATATTTGCTTGCATTTATGATTTTTTGACTGAGAATTTAAAGTTTAAAATAGTTACTTGAGAGGGTCCATTTGATATAGACCGTCATCTGATTCGGCTCTAATGGACATACCTGTTAATGACGAGAGTATTCCTATTCATACTTTAGTTGAGAAACCCTCTGAATCAGAAAAACGTTTACTAACTAGAGCATTATGTAACATGGATTTGCAATAGACTCAAAAAGGGAATGCACTTGCTTCTAAGTACTTGTTACCCAAATACAGGGTTCTTCATCGAATATTTATTTCAAATCTGTATCCATGTTCTGGTAACAAAACAGAACTGACTTCCTTTATGGTTCGGGTTTTGCATTCCATCGTCTCTAGTACTCAAGTTTGTCTTCCATCTTTGATCTGCCATTTTATCATTCAATTTCGTCTCCATCCTAGACACAATGATATTCCATTTACCTATCTTATGACTGTGTTAGCTACTCACATGCTAGTTGCTATGCCTATGGGAGAGGCTCCTATTCATCATCTTATTTTCAACAATTCAAATATAAACAAGATGAAATTAGAATTGGCATCTGGACAAATGGATGTGGGTGATGGTGGAGCTGAAGTAGGGAATGTAGAAGAAGGTGGCGATCTTCCTCTTGATGATATAAATATGGATGACATTTTTGATGAAATTAAATCAGACTCTGCAAATGATCCTGACTATGAGCCATCCAATTTTGATGCTCATCTTTGTGTACTTGAGGAGAAGGTAGAGAACATGAATGTTGCCCATGATTTACAATTTAAATATATGCGCAAGTATCTTAGACGTTTAAACAAGGGCCTTTATCAACTTGATCCTACCATACAAATCACCTTTTTTAGACATCTCTAACAACTTTTTTTTTGACAAATATGCTCATCTTTACTAACTGATGCTGAAATGGTACATTCTGTAAAGATTGTCTAGACACTATTAATAGTTCATGGAGTTGTTTCCTACTCTGGTACTTGTTGCTTGGAATCATTGCCTAAACGATCAACCATTGATGGTAGAAATCCTAATCATGTCTAATTTCCATGCGAACCTTTTGATTTAGATCCAAGTTCATGTTTCCTCAAGATGCCAACTTACCTTATCCTTAAACCTTCTTTTGGCAACTAAAGACAAAACTTGCACTTTATCGCATGAGCTGGTGGAGACAGTGTAGTGTGTGTGAGTGATCTAGGGCTCCATCCCTGGTAGCATTACCTTTCAAATAATAATAATAATAATAATAATAATAATTCATTTAAATATTTGGAGGTATGTAACCCAAGATCCTGCTTTGATTTTACCTTGAGGTTTTAGTGAAACTTATTCCCATGTAGATTGATGTTTGTGGAGTTTATCTTCTGTAAGTAATTTTTTCCATGATTGTTTGTTTTACATTTATATAAAAACTTGGAGGAGAAGATATATATGCTTATTCAACTGATGGTACATAATGTAACATATTATATAAGAATTGATTGGACGCTTAGGGCCCATTTGGATACCACCAAATACGTTACTTTTTCTACTTACAGCAGTAGATAAGTGACTTATTTCAGATAAGAAAGTTTGGTTTATGATTAGTTATAAGTAACTTTTTTACTTAAAAGTACTTAATCACTTCAGTTAATTTTTTTAGCTTTTCAACTTTACATAAGTTTTTAAAGAGAGGAGAAGTTGATAAGTATGTTGTTTACCAAACATACTTCTCTTCTTAATTAGTATAAACTAAGATAAGCTACTTATGGCATAAGTAGCTTATCTTAAGAACTTATGATCTAAACGCCCCCTTAATGAGAAAAGTACCTAAGGAAAGTAAGTAATGGCACTGGATTTTGACCTGTGCAATTTCAACATTTTGCAGATAAAAAAATCATCATCATCTAAGTATTATTCAAATTAATTGGGGTTGGCTAGGAAAAAAAAATCATTTTGAAATTACTTTTAATGTTTTCTACAATATTTTCTAATAAAATAAATTGCGATAACCTAGGAGTTTTACCTATATCAGTTCAGCAATATTCTCACCTGCTGCAAAAGATGCATATTATAATAAAATAAAAAAAATCCTTCTGCAAGGTTGTTGTGCATTAAATGGGCTGCACATATTTAGGCAACAATTTTGAAATATTTTGCAGTTTTCTATAGATGCACATTAAATGGGCATAACTTCTCATGAAAAGTCAGAAAATACAATCTATAGAAGGTGCATCAATTTCTCCACATCCGGATTTTAAACTGGGCAATTATTTGATCACATCTGGATACAAATCAATATTCTAGAAGGGCAAGGATATGATATTGAAGGTGTAAGGTTTGGTCTTTAGTTTTTATAGAAAGACAAGTCTCAGACTTAAAAGAGGATAATTTATCATTCATTACTCACAGAAATGACTTAAGAAGTAGTCATCTCAATTTCTCTTTTTGAGGGTATTTGAATATTAAATGCAAAAGTTTTATTGGTCACACATAAAAAAGGAGATGCTCTCAATGTTCAATTCTCTAAACGTGTGTTTGGTTACACCAAATTTCATGAAATTTTGCACCTAATGAGACTGTTTAATCAATCATGAAATTTTATGATTTGGTGTAACCAAACACAGCTTAAACTTTTTTGCTTGTTCCAATAAACAAAAATAGGTTCTATATTGTTGTTGTTGAAATTTGATTCCAGATATCCAGCGAAGTAGAGGGGGTACAACTCGATGGGGTCGGGTTGGGTTGGGTTGGGTTGAGGGTACACCCGAACCCCAATCCGACCTCAAGAGGACCTAACCTATAACTTGACCTGACCTGAATTTCAACCTGAGGTGTTGAACCCTAATCCATCTATGCCCCACCCTCACCTAACACAACCCAATCGAAATATATGTGATTATTAGCTTACATTACAACTCTACCAAAGTATCAGCTTATAATGATGCACTTGAGAAAAAAAGCTGGACAGAAAAGTATGCGACTCTTACACCAGGATTGACATGCTAAGGATTTTGAATTTTGGTTTTATCTCATAATTTCTAATTTACTTCTCAAGGATTATATGATCCTCAATTCAAGGATATGCAAAGATTGTTAGTATTTCAGTTTGTTTATGAGGAGTCTGTTGTTCTGGCATCCAGACCATTTATTTGATGTGTCCTGCCACAAATAGATCATGCCCTGAAGAGAACTCAAATAGGAAGAACCGAGAACATGTGTTTGCAAGTACTTACTGCCTATTTCCTGGCCTTTATGTATGTCTGCATTTGTTTTAAGCTGTCCCTAGTTTATTGGCAAATGTTGTTATCTGATTATCGCGCTCTATTTCAGAATGTGATTGTTTGGACGATTTGGTTTTTGGATTTTCCTTTATCAGTGGTACTTTTTGAGCCTTTCTTTCATATTTTATCTGAACTTCAAACTTATAGTACTCCAACGGCATGATTTGGAGCAAGTTATTGACTACTCTAACAAGGCACTGCAGGGCTCAGGCATATATCTGTTGCCACTACAACGTTCAATATTGAAATGGTAAAGTTTTTAACTATTTATTTTATCTTTGTTTTTTCCTGTTCTTCATAAATAATTTGATTTCTTAGCCTCCTGTCATTACCAGCTAGTCTTGTCACTATTTGTACATATGTCATCTCATGAGTCCTACTTTTTGTAATTTTCCTACCCCTGTAGTGATTATTAGAAGCAGTGGGCCATCATTGAAAGATTATCCTTGTAGTGAGTCCAATTAAGGTATGGATAATACATGGTTTTAGTTCATGGTAAATGGTACCTTTTATTGTGGATCACCCCTGGACCGAAGACCTGGTACCCTTTGTTGTTATAAGTTCCTAATTAGTTTGTTTCTTTATTTGCGCTGGAGCTATCCGGATGTTGAACGGGGGTCCCTGGAAGGTGGGAACCGCTGTTATGACCATGATGAAGCTGTCCATTTCCTATGCACAACAATATAGGTGGCTTGACCATTTGGACAAGCCTGTATTTATGTATTATTTTGAAATTGATGAAGCAGATCCAAATGTGCGTCGAAGCTATCTGGATGTTGAGCGGGGATCCCTGGAAGGTGGGAATTGCTGATATTTATTTTTTTCCTTCATCATTGTCTGTATGATCTTGTAAATAGGTTGGATGATAAATAAACATCACTACAGGTCCTAGAAAGGTTTTAATGATGGAAATCATTATACCCACTGTTTCTTGTGGTATGGTCCACCTGAGTTTTGGATATGATTCAATTTTGGTTTCAACCCCTTAAATGATCTAGAAAAGCAGATGGATGGTGTAGATAAACTACATATATTTATAGTGGGTACAATGATTTCCTAACCCTAAACCTAAACTTGAAAACCTAAATCTAAACCCGAACCCAAACCCAAATTCCTAAACCTAAACCTATAACCTATAACCTATAAATTAAACCTAAACCTATAACCTATAACCCTAAACCCTATACCCTAAACCCGAACCCGAACCTGAACCCCAATTCCTAAACCTATAACCTATAACCTCAATCTAAACCTATAACCTAAACCTATAACCTATAACCTAAACCTAAACATAAACCTAAACCTAAACCTATAACCTATAACCTACCTATAACCTACACCTAAACCTAAACCTATAACCTTAACCTTAACCTAAACCTATAACCTATAAACTAAACCTATAACCTAAAACTTATAACCTAAACCTAAACCTATTCTCAAATCCCTAAACCTAAACCTATAACCTAAACCAATAACCTAAACCTATAACCTATAACCTAAACCTAAACCTAAACCAATGACCTATAACCTTAACCTTAACCTAAACCTAAACCTGAACTCGAATTCCTAAACCTATAACCTAAACCTAAACCTATAACCCGGTGTGTGTGTGTATATATATATATATATATATATATGAGAAACATTTTGGCTTGATTTTTCTCTCCTCTTTTTCTTACTCATGTCTCTCTCTTACTATGTAATGTTTCTACAAGTATGTTCCAATTTTGTTAGTTATATATGTAATAACTTATTGAGGACATGCAGAAAGCAAAGGAAGAGATAGAAAAACTAAAAGGGAAGGCACAAGCCAACAAGTATCACATGCTACAAGTGGTTAGGATTTTTTACTTGGATTTATTATCTGATACTCTTAAGGATTTAAATATTTTATGGTATTTTTTTGACAGTAGAAAGAAATAGCACAAGTGAATGAAGTTGCATTGAAGCAAATTGAATCTTCTCATGAAAAATTCAAGGCTAAGGTACATCCCTGTATCCTGAACCTCATTTGTTTGAAAGTTGCAATCCCTGTTTTCAGTATTTTTTTGTCTTTCTTTCTTTTAAGATGTGTACAAAGGCATGCTTGTTTGATTATGTCTACAAATGCTGTTTTATACAGGCCGACAAGCTAAAGAAGTCATTGGAGAATGAAATTTATTTTCTCAATGGAAGGGTTTTAGAACTTGAAAGTGATCTTGTGTCAAAGTCCATAGAAGTTACATCTACAGCTTCAGGGAAAGAAGAAGCTCTATCTTCTGCATTTGCTGAAATTGACTGTCTGAAGGAAGAAAATTCTGTAAAAATGTGAGCATTATTGCATTATATGGAGGGTGTTTACTGTGTTGGAGTGTATTTGATTCTTGCACATGAGGGCACGCCTTAGTTATATCGAACCACTCTTCTTGTTGTAGGTCTCAGATAGTGGAATTGGAAATTCAGACCTCTTCTTTGAAGGAAGATCTTGAAAAGGCATCTATGCTGGCGTACTAGCCAGGGCAATTATGAAAGACAGGTTTACTCTTAATTTCTTGTCATAATTCTTATTTCCCATCTCATTCATGTGCAGTGGGATATGGAAGAACTTCGTAGGAAGTATTTGGAGATGGAGTCAAAGCTAAAGTTCGAACAGGTTCCTTTTTTATAATTCTTCTGATAGGTTGAGCAAAGTGAAGTATTGTTTATTTAGAAATGTGAATGTGGGATGCATTGTATGATTTGATTGCTATTTGTAATAAATGCATCATTTTTTTCCTAATTGCATTTTATGTACTATTCCTATCAGCATTAAGCTTAGATGAGTTATCAATCACAACAAGTTCTTGCAATGGAAACAACTACCATTATTATAATTTTTTTTAATTTTTTAAAAAATAGCTACGGATTTTAATCGTAGCTCTTGTTCTGAAAACTATAGCTATTGCTAACTTCAGCATATTGCTACGAATTTCATTCCACTTTTAGCTATTGATATTATCCATAGCTGTAGGTACATTTCGCTACCGAAATGATAGCTACGGCCTTTATTTGTATCTAGAGATATCTATTGCTACGGATTTAATCTGTAGGTGTAGGTATATTAAGCTACAGAAATTATAGCTACGGCTTTTATTCGTAGCTACCGATCTCTATTGCTACGGATGTAACCCATAGCCATCGATTTTTTGACCTTTAGCTACACCACCAATAACTACGGACGTGCTACGGACTAGATCTATAGCAATAGGCCTTTGGCTACTATTTTTATCCATAGCCTTTGCCCCTTTTTCTGGTAGTGTGTGTAGGAGTAAGTTTCCTTGTGTAGGCTCCTAATTGTGTCCTTGTGTAGGACTTGTTGCCTTGTGTAGGCACTTATGGGAACCTTATGTAGGTCTCATAGTTAACCTTGTGTAGGTTATATAGGTTTATGGTTAACCTGATTTAAAACCATTAGATAGTGAAATTCGGTACACTCTAGGAGAGAGTGCGTCTGCCGGGAGTGGAGTAGGCAAGTAGCCGAACCACTATATATGATTGTGTTTGGATTGCTTTGAGTACGTTTATCTAGTTATGCTTATGTTTATCTTATGATCATTATGATGCATGATTTAATTAATGTACATGTGTTAATAGAAATCACATCCCACACACCATCACATTCACTATCCTTATAAGCTTGTCCCTTATTTGTAAATCCTATGAAAGCTTATGTGAATTGGACCATCTATTGGCTTGAAAGCCTTATAGGTACTTTGCCTTAACCTTCTATTTAAAAGTTAGGCCTTAATTATACTTATTTGAAAATAATATTTGAAAAGTTATAGTCACCCCCCTCTAGGACATTTGGTCATACTTCATACTTCATACTTCAGTATTAGTGATTCTACCACAATTTCACTATGGAACTTTTGCGTCTCTGAAACTTCTGCATACATGCCTTGGATGCTCATAAAATTAGACATATAACAGTCTAAAATGAATGTACTAGGTGTGCTAGATGAATCTAATTATCACATTAGCATGCATTACCTACTATTTTTAATAAGATTCTTAAGGATGGACATTTACATTCTAGCCCATTGTCCATCGATATAGCATTTGTGCCCCTTAGACTTCATTTGATATAAGGTAAATCATGGCCCTAGTATCCATAAGCAATGGGCTTAGCTTAAGCCAACTCAGGTTCAACATCATCAAGTCCCCATCATTACTATAAGATCTACATTTGTTATAGTTATTCATTACAAACTATTTCCAACACGTATAGGCTACACCTCATGTGCCATCGTCATCATACATTTTTCACACACCTCACACCATCATACAACCACCATACATCATATGCCATTATACTTTTACAACACATCTCATGTTATCATACATTTACCATGCATCATGTGTCCTTATACTGTTACCACATATCTCATACCATCACAAATCTATCATCTATCGCGTGCCCTTATGAGCTTTACTAAAACACTGTCAATGGGTCCAAGAGACTAGGAAAATGGCTTACTTAATCTCTCATCCTTCAATTCTTGGTAATCTATTTACATCCCAAGTTTCATGGGCATGTGGGCTTTACAAGGGTGTTAGGCCTAACTCAAGAATACCTAATGTAATGAAAGACTCATCTTTAAGTGTTTCCAAATCACACATTAAGGTGCCATAATCCCTATGAATACTCAAGTGAGCCACCAAAGATTAAGTGGCCTACACATGTATAGAGTGCATAGGTTATGGTGGCATATAAGGGTTCATATGCATCATCATACCATAGCCATCATTCAATGTCTAGTTGCATCATCATTCAGTATACCATCATAAGCATATGTGCTTTCAACGTGCATGTGCATGGAATGTATAACATATAAGTGAAAGTGCCCTAGTTTGTCAAATTATATGAGTGTTGAGTCAGTCTTACAAATGATCCCCAAACTGAAGATTACAAGATCAAGAACTCAACCAAGAAAAAGTTTGAGTGCTCCAAATAGGTAAATGAAGCCTCACTTCCCTAACCAAACCCTTGAGGTATAGACCCCATTTAACATAGTCATACCCTCAAAAATCATCTTTGGTATGCTTAAGTTTTGAACACTTAGAATATTAGAGGAGTAAACATGAACTATATAGGTAAAATTGATTGCATTGATTTGTAATTGAAGACATTTTCAATTCTATCGAACATGGTTCGATTGCATCGAGAAATAGGCTCATTCTGTCCAGTAACAAAATGACCATCTGCTAAGAAATGTTGATCATATCGAACAAAGTTTGATGATATCGAAATTCAAATTTCGATAGCATCGAACCCGCTTCGATGGCATCGACTAAGGGCATTCCCTCTACACAGAAAATATTGTCGAAGTGTTCATCGATATAATAAAGTCACCTTCAATCACATTGAGAGTAAGTTCTGGATGGAATCGAAGACTGTTCGATTACATCGAACATTAGGAGCATTTTGTTTAGCAAGCCATCCAGGTATATCCATCTTTTCGATTACATCGAAGACCATTCGATGTCATCAAACTTTAAAATTCGATAGCATAGAATGATGATCGATAGTATCAAAAATTGGGACAAAATCTTCTAGCAACCAAAGATAATTTTCTAAAGAGAATCCGATGGGAATGAACCACCTCTCGATTTCATTGAATTACACGTTGATAGAATCAAAGGGTGCTTGATAAAATTGAGTAGAATCTGTTCTACACAAAAATGAATATATACGTGTAGGAAGTCGATACAATCAAATAAGGCTCGATAACATTGAAGTTCAAATTTTGATAGAATCGAAGACTACTCGATAACATCAACAATGACAAATTTCAGCCCTTTTTTTTACCATTGGGATTCTTCTTTATATATACAAGTGGGTTGCTTCTTATCAAATAGAGCAAGAATTGAAGGAATCTTGAGAGATTTATTGTAACAGATCATAACCTCATCCTCAAACCTTCTTTTCCCATAAGAGTTCATCATTCAATCCATAGCACGGGCATTAATTGTTATTTCTTTACTTGGATTGAATTATGAACTCTGGCATTCATTGAGTTTCTAGTAGCACTTTTTATAAGAAAATCATTGTATTGGAACTATTGAATGCTTGCTCATGAGAATCATCTCTAGGTATTTAACTCATATCATTTAATAGAGAAGATAGTTTCAAACCCTAAACCTCTAAACCTCAGAGCATTGATCGAAGCATCAGAAGTAGTTGCAATTCAAGGGGGCTAAAGACTCTTCATCAACATAGAAGATCTTTAAATTGTGTGAGAAAGGGGCTCACTCACTAATTTGTAAATATAAGGAGTCCGTTGAGTCTGAAGCCCTTTCCTTGTGTAGGATTGGGATTCAGAGTTTGAGTGACAAACTCGCCAAGGCCTTTCATATGGCTTCCGATGGGAGAATATGTTGTCCTTGTGTAGAACATGTTTGCCTTGTATAGGCATGGGTTGCCTTGTGTAGGCTCCCAGGAGAGTTCTTGGGTAGAACTCATTGCCTTGTGTAGGCATAGGTTTCCTTATATAGGCTCCTAGGTGTATCCTTGTGTAGGACTTGTCACCTTGTGTAGGTTCCTTAGTTAACCTTGTGCAAGTTCTGAAGGTTAATGGTTAACCTGATTTAAAATCATTGGATAGTGAAATTCGGTACACTCTAGGAGAGAGTGCATCTGTCAGGAGTGTAGGCAAGTAGCCGAACCACTATATATGACTGTGTTTGGGATTGCTCTTTGTGTATTGATCTAATTATGCTTATGTCTATCAAATGATTATTATGATGCATGATTTAGAAAATGTCTAAGTATTGATAGGAATTAAATTTCACACACTATCATATACACTATCTTCATAGGCTAGTTGCTTTACATGGAAATCGTGTGTAAGCCTATGTGTTTGGACCCTCTATTGGTTTGGAAGCCATAGAGTTACTTTGCCTTACTCATCTTGATTAAAGTTAGGCATTGTTTGTCTTTATAGGAAAATAATTTTTGAAAAGTCCTATTCACCCCCCTCTAAGACACTTGGACATACTTCCATACTTCAGTAATAGTGGTTCGACCGCAATTTCAAGAAGGATTCACATGCATCATCATTTTCATAGCCATCGTCAATACTATTATCATACATGTCTTAGGTATGAGGCACATGTTCATCGTCATTCATATGATTTTCTTTGGATGCATTATCATCATTTATATTATTATTATCCAATGAACCAACATCAAGTAATTATATTTATCAAATACATGTCATCATCCACTACACTAAAATTGCCTAACTAGTATGGTTGGCATTTTGGTTTAGAAACGGCTTTAAGCCGTTCCTGATTTGAAACGGTCGTAAACCATACTAGAATAGTTGCTGTTGTACGTTGTTTATTCCACTATTTTTTGGATCTTCTTATTTATTATTATTACATTTTATTGTATTATTTTGAAATAGATGGTATTAGAACCCTCTAAGTGGACCCCACATGGCCCAAGAGTCACATTTATTTAAATCTACCACAGACTACTGGATTATTTTCATCCCCAAAATGCCCTAAGCCCTTCAAAATGCACAAAACACCTCCCTCTCCCTCTCCCTCTCTCAATCTCCCTCTTTTGATCTCAACCCTCCCTCTCGATCTCCCTCTCTTTCAATCTCCCTCTCCCAATCTCAACCCTCTCTCTTGATCTCCCTCTCCTGATCTCAACCCTCTCTCTCAATCTCCCTCTGCCAATCTCAACCCTCTCTCTTGATCTCCCTCTCACTCTCCCTCCCACTCTCGATCTATGGTGAGTGTTTGATTTGTATTGCAGAGGCCGAACGACATAAGAAAGAAGATGCAGAGCGAAAAGCCAAGCTGGATGAGATCGCTGAGAGGCAAAGGCAGAGGGAGAAGGAATTAGAAGAGAAGGAGAGGTTGAGGAGAGAAGCTCTCTTAGGAAGGACATCGGAGTCGTTCACATAGTCTATGATTTTAGGTAAGTTTTGTGATTTGGGAGTCCTTAACAATGATTGTTTAAGTTTAACCAGAGCTGGAGTAACACATCTGTAATGCAATGATTGATGTTGTTTTTGCTGAGGTTATATGTGTAGGCAAAGATCTAGCAACTGAACAAACTGTGAGCCGGATGATTAATCTCTTGAGGCAGCTTCAGCAGGCATTGCCACCTTTGGCCCTTGCATCGACCTGGTCTTCCTTGTAGCCCCAGCAGTAGCTTGCATTGCAATCCATCATGTCATCCTAAGGATCTTGTCTTAAAACTATCTGGTTGGTTTGTCTATTTTCTGTTCTTTACCCATTCTTTATATATGCATCTCTTCCTTGCATGATCCTGCAATGTGGTTGTTAAGGCATGAAAGCTATGTGAGGTGTAGATGTGGTTTCGGTGTAGAATGTGTATATTACATGCGATAAAAGCCTATTCGTTATCTGATAGTTGAGTAATCAAATAATCTTAATCTTTGGTACATGATACATGTAAATTAGGACCCATAAATTAGATACATTAATTTAAATTACTCTTAAAACATGATTGTTTCTTACTAATGGTCTTTTGGACCTCATCATTCCACCAACTTTCCTTATGAGAATGGTTTTTCCCTCTTAAAACTAAAATGGCAGTTTTTTGAGTCCCAGTACCTGAATCAGGATCCTGATCCATTTCTTTTAACTATCATCTATTGTATTTTCTAAGGGAAGGCATAACCCATCATATATGTATTGGCTCATTATAGACTATTACTCTGCTGATGATCTTGTTGTGCAGCAGAGATCATCTTCTGAAAAATGAATTTAGTACACTCTGATCTAGTATACTTTGAGTAAGCGCTCTATCATGAGATACTGCTGTATGTTTCATATACACAACTAAATAGCATTTTCAAAATGCCAGGTATATGCAGATGTGTAGTAGAGACTGATTTATATAATTGATAGTTCTTCAAAATTGTGTACTTCATATAATCTTTTATTTATCTATAATTTTCAACAATTATTGGAAAGGACACACATTCCTATCCAAGTATACCTTTTACTCACAGTACCATTTAATATCGAAGACAATTTTGGTGAACTGATCCATTGTGCATAATGAAAATTTTGAATTTTGGTGAACTAATTCATCATGCATAGATGACCAACTTCATAATCTAATTAGAAAAGATAATTTGGTAAACATTTTTGGGGATTTGACTCTAATGCTTCTTTTTCTGAATGAATAACCACATTTCATTTCAAAAAGTAACAAAATCATCCTTGGTAGGTGGGTTGTGAGTCACCAGGTTACTTCAACAACATTTTATCTCAGTGACATTTAACTACTGAAAGTGATGTCAGTGCATGGGTACTGATTGCCTGCATTTCATGGAAGAGGCAATTGTGGAAGGTGGACACTGAGTGTTTGTTTATAGGTATAGGAGAGAGATGTATCCATTACCTTGATAAATTGCTTTCTTTTTTCTCCTCTTACTAAGTGCTTTTACTATTATTAATAAAATAAGTTATCCAAGGAATTCTATCAGTTGTCGTAGTGTTTGTGGATCATAAGGTCCTAGGGAGTGACATTGATGAAGCAGCGAAAAGGCTTGAGATGAAATAAACTGTAGCTGCTATAGCATGTTTTTTCCTTAGAAGCCATGAGAGGGAATGGAGGCATGCTTTCTGCCAGGGATATCTGGCGCACTATCCTGCTAATTCAAATTAAACTATCATACAAATGGGTCTTGATTTAGATGTATGATGAACCAAAAGTTATGCTTATTTATTTATTCTATCAGATTGGTGGGCCAACAATTTGGATGGTCTATATTGTCGTACAACTATGCCATGCGTGCAATCAAAGAATCAGAACTGTTTTTTATATGTTGCTAAATTAACATGGTAGTTTGTTATAAATTAGAAGAGAGAAAAACTTTGATACTCTATCAGAGATTTTATGCATGAATGTAGAAATTAATTAGAAATTGCACACATTGCATATAAGTAGTCACTTTCTACTTTCTTAGTTTTTCTTTTTAGCATTTATATATTCTTAGTCTCTTTCAGTCCTTAAAACATGATTGTTTCTCACTGAGCATGGTGTACAAACAGAAAAACTTTTTTTTATATAAAAAAGTAGGTTTGTATTAATTACATTGCCAATGTTAATTGTTCTCTTTAGCTTATTTTGTAACTAGAGAATTAAGATTTTCAGAAAATTTCTACATTTCTCGCCTGCTTAAAGAGTTTGGATAAAAAACTGTATCAATTTTGCATCTGATTTGGATAATAAATAATCCCTTTTGACTAAGTATCTTTAGATGTTCTTTACTTTCCATTTTCTGGTGAGGTGCATGGTGAATGAAGTATGAACTGCAAAATATGAACTTTGAGGTATATGATATACCATTTTGTTCTAGGTACTTATGTACTGCAAACTTTTTATTAGCATCCTTGCTTGATGTTTCATGGGCTTCCCATAATTCTTTAGCCTACTTAGTGTAGGAGTAAAATCCTAGGAAGAATCATGCACCACACACAAGATGTGGTTGGAACGTAACTAGTCATCTACTCTCAATTTCTTACCTTTCATGAAACCAGCAGGTTCCATCTCTTTAAGCAACTGTCATGGATTAGTGAATTCCTTTTTAATTTTATTTTTTTATATAAATAAGTGATGCTATACAAACACATTTAATGCACTGCTAATTTTAGAATAAAGAGCTTTTCCTTGTTGTGTTCTAATGCTTGTAGGCTGTCAATGCTGATTTTGTTTCAAACTTGAGGAGTGAGCTCGGACACCAGTTAGCTGATAAGAGCCATAATCTCTAGTTGCGGTAAGTACCTTTCACTAACTTAAGTTATTTAACTTACATTTAAATCATTATTTCATTCTTTTTCTTATATATTTTCATATTTATTCTTTAAATGTTTATATTTATGATTCATGGCAAACCTCTTCGAGAAGATCTTTATAAGGTTGCCATTGATATCATTATCAAAGGAGACGTCAAATTGCCCGAGCTAGACGGATATTATTTGACTTTAGGCGAACTTGGAATTGGCTCATTTGTTGCATGGCATCATTGCTTTACTGAGTTCACCGAGTAGGGACAATAGTCTAACACTTTTTTGGACAATTAAACTTTTTAGACTGTATATAAGTTTTGATTGTATAGCTTACTTGATTAGTTGTTTCTATAGACTGGACATGATAGATGTAATGTAGGTTTGTGACAAATGTGTTGATGGCTTCGATCATCACTGCATGGTAAGGAATTATATCATAGATAAAACACTTTACTGAAAGTAGACTCTACCAGTTTTTGATGTAGATTTAGAGTTTTAAGACAACTGCTAGTTTTGATGTAGATTTAGAGTTTTAACATTTCTATATCATGTATATTCAACAGTGGTCAGGTTATTTTGTTTGGATAACATTGCATTGTTTTTGCATATTTTTATGTATCTGTATAGGAGAGATTTGCTTCTCTTGTGTTTTATCTTGTGGTTCTCTTTGTTCAGGCTTGACTTGTGTTTATGGTGCAAGTTCAAGCATATATTCAGCTTAACTAGAGCAGGTGCAGCCCCAAAACTGCAGCAGGTGGAATCCCCTATTGTAGTGAAGGTTAGGAAAAACCTTATTTGAACCATATTCACGAAATAGGTGTCTATATCTATCTTAAAGTGATTAGATCTTACTATACATTTGTTGTTTATTTATTAGTTTCAATATTTTTAATTAAACACACTCTAGGCCCATATGATTCCTTAGGTGCTTTCAACACCTTCTTGGATTTAAATTGTTGTTCTTGCATCAGAGTTCAATATCATGAGTTGGGCTTGATACTAGTTTTTCAGGCCATAGTCTTAGCTATGCCTATTATATTACTATTTTTGATGTGTTGCTACACATTTCTATTCAAAGATGTGAGATTGCTGATGTGTTGCTAAGATTAGAGGTAGAAATTGCAGGAAGAAAGAAACCTACCTACATTTATCAAAATAGATATAGTGTTGCTGCACTTTTCTAATGTGTTGCTGCACTTTGAGCAGGGTATTTTTATCTCTACATCTGTGAGTCTCCCTGGTGCAACCAGAATTGAAACAATCTAATTGCAAAAATTTGAAATTCAAGACCAGAATAAGACAGGACATAAAAGAGATAGGATTATCTCTGTTGGATCAATTAAATTCTATTTTTTCAGTGTATTAAAACATGAATTGGAAATAGATGATGAAATTAGACTGTTTGGAAACTAATTCATTCGAGAGATCCAACCATTTAAGTGGTTTGCATTTGCAACTGGTACATATGTAGATTGTCTTTACTCTCCCTTTTCCTCTTATTGATTTGAAAAAGATTTCATTGTTGATAAGAAAAGAAAATCTTAGTTGCAAGGTCCTCGTAGTTATGAACTTCCAATGAGCATGCTTTTTCAGGCTACTCTTTATCCAAGAGTTGTTCCATTGTCTGGATAGTGAGAATGTAGCAAGGCTTTTTCTTGGTCTCACTTGTGTTCACTTCAGTATTGTAACGTCTCGAAAAAAATCCGTACAATGACCCGAGTACCACCTCAGGCAGAAATCACTAAGGACTGAATCATTTAAAAATTAGACGAAAATTAATTAAGTACTAAACTGAATTAATTGGTGAGTTAGTTCGAATCACTTTCTATATGAACTACCAGACCCAAAACTAGTAGAATCACTAACTCTACGTTACTTAAAAACTTAGGATCAATCTTAAAACTCGATTGCTCTTGGGAGCATCTTGAAACTCCGTTTCGAACCTGGACTACACGTAGAAAGTCTGATTAACTCGAAGCTATACGGTTATGACCACCTTACCGGGCTTAATAACCATCTCGGGAATCAAGTCCAAATAGTATCTGAAAATGTACAACTTGAGCCCAGAGCGAAGTGTGTGAGAAACGCGAATATCTTTAGAAAAGGAACTCAAACTTAAGTGAATTAGGCCATTCGCTTACATGCCAAATTTAAGGTTTCAGACCGTTAGATTTTGACCCAACTACACCCATGGATCAGGGAAATTTCCCTACACATAACAGTGTACTTGTGGCCTTGATCGAGTGACGATAACCGTTGAATTGAAACTGGTCCTCCATGGTCGATCTACAAATCTAATCGGACTGAAACTTTAACCTGGCATAAATCGATTGCCAAGGAACTTTCTTCAGACCGTATGCGAACAATGGACCTCCAGATGAGCTCCGTTGGCCCGAAATAGATGACTTTTGGCTACTAAGTATATCATGGCCCTGGGGCCATTGACATCAGTTCTGGGCCTACATAAGGGCCTTAACCGACCCCTCTCTCATTCCATACAAATTTTCTAAACCCTAGGAGAGAGAAGAGAGAAAAGAGAAGGAGAAGGTGAGGAGAAGTGAGAGAGAGTTATGGTTTGTTGCTAGGATTCATTCCCGCCACTCAACGTGCTGAATCCCCTCTTCCGTGTTGCTATACTAGTAATTTCGACTCCATTTTTGGGTAAGGAATCCTAAAACTAATCTTTTTTAGGTATCCAAATAAGTAGATCGGTGAAATAACTAATCCAAATAAGTAGATCGGTGAAATAGCTAACCTATTTCATGCTATAGGTAACCGTTATGCCATAAACAAGGCATGGTGTACGAGCCGAGTTCGTAATTGGCATACTGATGAAAGGTGCAGACTATAAACATTTAGGTTATGGTTTTCAAGGCTTTCAATGTTAGTTAATGATTTATGACTGACTTGATTGCTGTCACATGTACTTGGATGCTTTGTTTTCCAAGTATTATACATATATATGAACTATGTTAAATATAATGCATTCCATGTGTTTGTTGAAATATTTGAATGAATATGGAATATGATTTGTGCTTGCTATAGTTATGGATTGAGAATACATGATTGTTGTATGTGTGACAACTCTTTTGTAAAAGGATTTGCTATAATATATGTTATAACAAATTTATTACATGTATGCTGATATGTGTAGTCTAAGTGTTTGATAAAATGCTTGAATGAGAAAATGCTTGTTAAAATGTATTTAATGAAGGTATTGAGATAAGATTTTCAATTACCTTATCTATAGCTACAGTTTCCTTCATGTAACCTATCTTACTACTACGTGATTTATGGGTGAAATACCTATGTATAATAACATTTGCACTATGTGTTTATTAAAATGCTCAAATGAGATTTATATTTGGATTGGTTGTCACATGTTGTTTTTGGCTATCATATATGAATGCCTATTGTGTTTGAGTATGATTGGGACTAATATGTAGTTCAGGCAATTGGTAACGGTTTACGACAAGTGGCCGAACTAATTTCGCCACAACAGATACGTTCGATGAATCCGGGGCATGCAGTGATTATCGACAGTGGTCAGGCCACGAGGAGTGCGTATGCACTCCATGTCAATTAATTCAATGTGCACTCGTACCAGTCGAGCTTGTCAAGTAACCCAATTGGCCTCATGTATGTTCACCACGTATGGACGCTACTGCTTGAATCTAAGGTACCACTTACCATTGAAAAGCCCATTTAACCTTGGTACCACGATTTGCTAAGACTCATGAGCTAGGCATGGTGGTATGGGACACTGTGGTCGAGCTGTCAGCCTACGCTGGGGTGACGAGCCTCCCCGTAGTGTCCATTGAGCAACCCAAACTCATGAGCCGAATACAGTGATATGGGACACTGTATTCGAGCTGTCGGCCTATACTAAGGTGACAAGCCTTTCTCGTAGTGACCTCGAGTATAAACTAGGTCTATGTCGAGGTGACGAGCCTCCCCTAGGGACCTGAACTTACCTGTCTACTATTTTTAAATCACGGGTGACGTTGCCCTATAAATTGCCTATTATATGTGATTAACTAGGATTGACGACCCTATATGGATTATCGTTTGGGTATATGATATAAAAGGAGGTACCTTAGCTTCCCAAATCTACTGTATGAATAAACCTAATTAAATATGAGCTAACATGATCATGCACCGCATTGCATATGCTTTGGCGAGGAAGCGCACGTTTAGGGAGTTTGTCATGCGCGATCGTGAGATGATGTCGCTGAGGGAGTGCAGGCGAGGGCATGCATCATTACAACATATCATTCTTGCATTAATAAGAGCACTTATGATATGATCGTTGTATTTCTTTATCATTACTGCTTGTTTGAATTGATAACATATTAACTTTTACCTTATAGCTTCACTGAGTTGATCACTCACTCCCACTCTGGGACGGTGTTTTAAAACACCAACTAGACTCTGTTTTAGCTGTAGATGATGGCAATGCTTATGAGGCGGAGCCTGACTTTTATGATGACGAGGAGGAATTTTCCTACATGCAACTCTCTGGCGGGTCTATGTAAACCTAGAGTTGCGTCAGTGGGATTGCAGGGATACAAACTAGTTGAACATTACATTGTATCATTTTGTGAATTTTTGGAACTATACATGTAATTATTTAACCTGGCGACATGTTCATACTCTAGGGACTTACAACTACTTATATGCTTTATATATCTATCACAGTCTTCCGCTTGCGTAATCTAATTATTTCAGGAGTATGATATGCTGATTTAGTGTAATCCCATTCATGTTTAATGCACTAACACAGACAATATTTAATCATTATCTATGTTGCATAAGTGATGTATTGGAACTCGGGAGCTGAGCTTCTGATCGACACCCGATTTTCAAGGCGTTACAAGTATGTTACAGAACTGATAAATGAGAGCTGAAATAAGCATTTAACATGCTATTTCCAATGATTGTTTGTAGTGCAATGATAGTAATTGGAAAAAGAGTAGCACATGTTATGTTTTGACCTCTTACCTGCAACCTTAGCTACTGTGGAATGGAGCAACACTCATTTGCAGGTATTATTGATTTTTAACATTACCTTGTTGAATTTTGTAAGGTCATTATCAACTGTGATGGCCTTTGCATATTGTCTATCAAGGTGAGTGTGTTTGCTGTCACTTTCCTTAAGAAACAGTTTGATGAGGTTGCTGGTCCAGTGATAATTAATTTAAAAAACTTCTCGCTTATTGTTCATCTCCAATTTCATCACCATCAGACTGTTCATCTTTGGGATGGGCTCCGATTGGACCATTGATATTCAACTTTAGACTAATAGGATTGTTAATCTTTCATATTGGTTCTAATAGAACCAAAGAAAGAAAAGTCCAGCCTTTCTAAGAACGATTTTATATGTCTGTGTTTGTTATCAACAGGTGCGGTGGAAAGTGATACAGCAACCACTAGCACTACTACCATCATCATCATCATCCAACTAATGTAAGTGGAGGCGCACATGGTTTGTTCCTGATGCAGCTTCCTTCCTAATGCTTTTCCAACTCTGATTAGTACTGTTTTTATCTTCCAACTAGTGTTTGAGCCACATTGGTTTTTCCATTTTATATCAAGTTTATTCAGTTTTGAAATACAAACATTCAAAGCACTCCTAATACCTTAGTTCCATCTCTGTACCCAATTTCAAACGGGTTTCTCTTTTATGCTCTCTCTAAAGTTAGGTTTGTGATGAATAAGTTGTTGATACTGCGATGAGGGTGCTGAAGGAAGGGGGCATGGATGCAATCGAGCTAGAAGGAGGGGCGCCTTCTAGAATTACAGCGACGAGGGGGACTATAGAAGTCGGAATTGCCGTCATGGGGCATGTGGGACTCATGCCGTAGGCGATTAGTGTCCTTGGCGGGTTCCGGCCTTAAGGACGAAATGTCACTAGTGCCCTCAAGATTGTCTTCTTCCTCCCAAGTTTTTTTCCCCCTCTATGTCTTGCTAATTGTTGGGTCCTGCAGGTTGTGGAGACGGCGGTCGCTCTACAGGAGGCTAGATGTTTCGCAATCATTTTGGAATGTGTGCTTGCACCTGTAGCTGTAGCTGCAACCTCTGTCCTCCAAATCCCCACCATAGGCATTGGAGCTGGCCCTTTCTACAGCGGCCAGGTTAGTTGATTTTCAGCCTTTCTGCTATAATAATACCATCAGGAAGGCATCTTTCTTTCTTTTCTTTTCTTCCTTTTATTGTTGGAAGAAAGAGGATTCATTTGTTACTCTGGCGAAGCATGATACTCCATACACTTGCACATAAAAATTGAATTACACATCTCTAACTATGGGAAAATTGTAGGTCTGCAAATGTGTGGAAAGAGCTATAGATGCCGGGCCGAGTCGGGCAAGCCCATCCATGTCTTGGAGAGCTTTTAGTACAGCATGTTTAGCTTGCTCTTGCTCATGTTTCGGTCAAAAGCTCCATGAAAGCGATGTGAAAGAGATCAAAGCTGTGCAATAGAGCTTGCTGTTAAGCGCTTCTTCCCATTCCATCTTCACTTTCTTGCCAATGCAGGGACAGACACAACGTCCACATCACTACTGTGGATCATGGCGAACTTGGTGAAGTATCAGGATGTGCAGGCCAAGCTGGTAGAAGAGATCGATCAGGTTGTCAGGGATGGACGAGGAGATATTGAAGAGGAGGATTTGCAGTGGATGTCATATCTGAAGGTAGTGATCATTCTAGAAAAGAGCAAGGATTATAGCTGTAGTGGGTTCCTAGCACTCAAGACAGGAATTGTTGGATTATAGAAGCCTGGAAATGAAATTGAAATATGTACTTGAAAAGAAGGAAAAAATTATTGTGTGAATCATTCTATTGTCTTTTTCTTCTATTTGTGTAATTATCTGGCATATAATAAAAGTAGATTATATACCCCACTCTCTCTCTCTCTCTCATACAATCAACCAAGGGGTTTAAATTTTTTTCTAAAATTCCGTCCTAAAATCTGACCATTGGCAACATTAAGAAGCGTTTAAAACCGGCTCTAAAATTGTGCCTAAAATGTGATCGTTGGCACTAGAATGATTTAAAACCGTTCCTAAAATTCCGTTTTTAAAAATTGAAATGGTACCCTAAACGGTTCTGAACCGTTCCTGATTTTCTGTGACGCCTCATTTAGGAACGGTTTTAAACCGTTCCTAAAGCATTTATGAACAGTTTTAAACTATTCCTAAATGATGATTTTGGTGTAGTGATCATGGCCATTAACACATGCATTATTATCTACTTGGATATCAACATCATCATCCATGCAATGAACATTAAGTAAAGCATGATGATCATTTACATTTCATCATCATGACCATCAACACATGCATTCATTATCATATCACTTTTAATATGTATGCTACCATAACTACTCCATCCACAACCACATTACATTAAATACAAGTAACATCATACTTGTCATCAATACTATTTAGCCACCATCAAGTTAACACTACCATAACTAGCATTAATTAAATTATACCCATCATCATTATGTTACCACACATGTATCATCATCTCAACTATCAATAGATGGGTCTCACCTATGTGTGACCCCCCTACATTGACCTTAGACTACGTGTAAGGCACGTGATCCTATAATGGTCCTATAGGTCAAGCACAAGTCCCACTTGGCAAACCATTGGGCCAACTCCAAAGGATAAACTTCCAATCAAAAAGCTTTCCATGGTGTGGATACAATTCTACAACTAAGAGGGCCCTACTAGCCTCAGGTAGCATGTCCAAGACAAGATTGTGGCCCACATTTTACAACAAGTAATGTTAATAGGCTTTTCAATGATTTAACATTCTAGTGGTATGGCCCACTTAATTTTAGGTTTGGTTGGGTAGTGGATAACGGTCCCCCATTAAGAAAAGCATACATGGATACATACATATAAAGTGGATCCTATAAGGTAATTTTATTTATTTATTATATTTTTTACACATGCACACACACCCCAAACACTCACGCTAGTGGAATTTCACCACCTATGGGTACTCAAACGCTTGATTCGGGGGTTGAAACTCCTAAGAGTCTACCACCTGAGCAAGAGTAAGGACCCTAAGGTAATTGGACCCCACACATACACAATCAACTACAAGATAAATTACAACCTCAACGTTAACATAAGACCCACATCCCAACATTGTACAAATTCCAAATCATGTTGGGCCCACAAGCCTCATACACAAGTAAAACAAGAAAGCTCAGCTATTATGGCTTATACAATCCAAATGGCCCCTACTAAGTATGGCCCAACTGACTAGTGGTAGTGTGAAAGCACACTGCCCACTCGATAGTTGGATTGGCCCACAAGCCTCATACACAAGTAAAACAAGAAAGCTCAGCTATTATGGCTTATACAATCCAAATGGCCCCTACTAAGTATGGCCCAATTGACTAGTGGTAGTGTGCAAAGCACATTGCCCACTCGATAGTTGGATTGCCCAATGGACCTAAGAAAGGTTACCATGATGGGGCTTTTGACTCCCAATAGATTCTCTAAGGATTTGGCTCGCTTGGACTTTATATTTGCTTCATTTAGATGGGCCCAAGGCTGCATATAACTCAGGAGAAGAAAATGGGCAGCAAGGTTGTCCATCACATGTCTCACAACATCAGAAGATGATAAGCTTATATTGCAAGGCGTGCCTCACTCGGCAAGGGTAAGGCCCATAAAGACAACCCACAACAACTGGCCCACCTAAGGTTTTAAGCCCACCACCATATAAGATTTCATTTTCATGGTTTTTGGCCCACCTTGGGTGTTGAGAAGTGGAGCCACATCTAGGGCCGCGCACAACCGGTCATGGCCCCAGCTCGACCGGTCGTGGAGCCCGCTCGACTGGTCGTGATCAGTCGTAGACTAGTACAACTCGAACTCTAGCGAGCATCAGTTTTTTTGGGTTTGAGGTGCTCGACCGGTCGTCAGCCATGCACGACCAGTCATGGGGTCCGCTCAACCGGTCGTGCAGTCTGCTCGACCGGTCGTGGTTACGCAGATTCGTTTCCGAATCTGATGCGGACTGCAAAAAATTGTGTCGCCTTTCGCAAGGGTGCGAAAGGGAAGTTGCCAAAACTATAAATTGGGGTCCCTAGGGCTATTCTAGGGTTAAGGTGAATACTGGGGAGTTATTCTAAGGTGTGGGAAAATGGTTTTCTCTGTTTTTCCAAGGGAGAGGTTAGTATATTGCCTTACAATCTTCGTTATTCTTTATAGTGGAAGTTTTGCATCCGTGGTTTTTTACCCTAGTTTGGAATTTTTCCACGTATATCTTATCTTGTGGTTTGTTTGGATTGCTTTGATCTGTTTCTAGTTTATATTTCTTCTTGTTTATCGTTTGTGGGTGAGGCCTAAGTTTGGATCTAGGCTCACTGTGTTATTAGCGTGCTGCGCAACAACTGGTATCAGAGCTTAGTTTAGTTCTATTGGGAGCGATGACGGAAGAAGGGAAAACTAGAATTGAGACGTTTGATGGTTCAAACTTTGCCTTCTGGAAGATGCAGATAGAGAATTATCTGTATCAGATGGACCTCTATATTCTTCTAAGAGGAAAAGAGAAGAAACCAGAAAAGATGACAGATGATGAATGGTTTTTACTAGACAGAAAGGCTTTAGGAACGATCCGACTCTCTTTGTCTAAGAGTGTCGCCTTCAACATATCCAAGGTGAAAACTACAAAAGAACTAATGGAAGCCCTAACCACCATATATGAAAAACCTTCTGCGTCCAACAAGGTTCATCTTATGAAACACCTATTCAACATGAAGATGTCAGATAGTGAAAGCGTGGCTGAACATCTAAACGAGTTCAATACAGTCATGAGCCAGTTGGAATCCGTTGGCATTATTTTTGAGGATGAGGTCAGGGCGTTATTGATCTTGTCTAGTTTGTCAGACAGTTGGGATGGTTTGGTGATTGCTATGAGCAATTCCTTAGGGTCGATAAATCTGAAATTTGATGATGTGGCCGGTCTAATTCTCGGCGAAGAATATAGAAGAAGGGCATCAGGAGTTTCAGGGAATTTAGGAAATGCTCTAAACATTGAAGGAAGAGGAAGATCGCTGAACAAAGGAGGCAATAAACACAGGCGTTCTAAGTCCATGAAGAAGTCTAAAGGATCGAAAGGCAATGACGGGTGTTGACATTGTGGTAAGAAGAGGCATATGAAACGTGATTGTAGGGTACTCAAGAAACAAGAAGGAAGCTCTCAATGCTGGAAAGATTCAGTGAATCTATCTGAGGAGAGCAACACAGAGGCATTGATCCTGTCTCTTGATGCGAGGAATGAGTCTTGGGTTATAGACTCGGGTGCTTCATTTCATGCCACCTCATGTAAGGAAGTTCTGTGGGATTATGTGTCAGATGACTTTGGGAGAATCTACCTGGGTAATGATGAGCCGTGCAGTATTGTTGGAAAGGGAGACGTTCATATAAATCAGAAAGACAGAACAGAGTTGAAATTGAAGGATGTTAGACATGTACCGAGTTTGAGAAGGAATCTGATCTCAGTGGGGCAGTTGGCCGATATCGGTTATGTGACGACATTCACCAGTGATTCCTGGAAGATCACAAAATGTGCACTGGTGATGTCTCAAGGCAAAAAGGAAGGTACTTTGTATGTGACTTTAGGATCGTATAGTTCACTCGCAATCGCATCAACTGGAGTGAATGGGCAGTTATGGTATCAGAGGTTGAGACATATGAGTGAGAAAGGGATGAAAGTGCTATTGTCAAAAGGGAAGCTACCAGGGTTGAAGTCTATTGACTTGGAATTCTACGAGGACTGCGTGTATGGGAAGCATAAGAGGGTAAGTTTCAAGAAGACGAGACGCGCTCCAAAGACGCATCTGTTGGAGCTTGTACACACTGATGTGTGGGGACCGGCACGGGTATTATATCTTGGTAGCTCAAGTTATTTTGTTTCTTTTATTGATAATGCTAGCAGAAAACTGTGGGTTTATTTCTTAAAGCATAAATCTGATGTATTTGATGTATTTAAGAAGTGAAAAGTTATGGTAGAAAACGAGACAGGTAAAACAGTAAAATGTCTCAGATCTGATAATGGGGGAGAGTACTGTGATAAGAGGTTTGAGGAGTATTGTGCAGCAAATGGAATCAAACATCAAAAAACGATTCTAGAGACACCGCAACAGAATAGTGTGGCTGAGCGCATTAATAAGACCATCCTTGAGCGTGCCAGGAGTATGAGGTTATATGCAGGGTTGCCCAAGACCTTTTGGGCAGATGCTGTGAATACTGCCGTATATCTTATTAATAGAAGTCCCTCAACATCATTGGATGGTGGGCTACTAGAAGAAACGTGGACTGGGAAAGAAGTGAACCTTGCACATCTCAGAGTGTTCGGTTGCACTTCATATGTTCACATTGATGTATAGCATAAAAATAAGCTGGATGCGAAGTCTAGGAGGTGCACGTTTATAGGCTATGGGCAGTATGATTTTGGCTACAAGTTTTGGGATACAGAAAACAGGAAAATCATCAGAAGCAAGGACGTAGTCTTCAATGAAAAAGTGATGCATAAGGACAGTGTGCAAGAAAATAAGGCCGAGGAGAAAAAATTCGTAAATATGGAAGAGTTACAGGACATGAGTGTTACAATGCCACAGGATGATCATGCACAGGAGCATTATGAGGCAAAGCTGCATACACCGGTTGTAAGGAGGTCTACACGGAAGAGGAGATCCACGGTCCGTTACTCACCCTCATATTATCTACTGCTGATAGATAATGGTGAACCAGAATGTTTTGAAGAGGCGTTACAGTCAGATACATGGGTTAAGTGGGAGCAGGCTATGGATGAGGAGATGGACTCTCTTGAGTCCAATCGTACATGAAAGCTAGTCACTCTACCCAAGGGTAAGAAAGCTCTTCATAACAAGTGGATTTACAGACTGAAAGAGGAGCATGATGGTTCGAAATGGTACAAGGCTAGATTGGTTGTGAAAGGGTTTTAACAAAAGACAGGTATTGATTTCATTGAAATATTTTCACCTATGGTGAAAATGTCTACGATTCACATGGTCTTGAGTACAGTGGCTACAGAGGACTTACATTTAGAGCAGCTAGATGTTAAGACAGCGTTTCTTCATGGGGGCCTTGAAGAAGAGATATATATGCATCAGCCGACAGGATACATGACACCAGGAAAGGAGAACAAGGTGTGCAGACTGAAGAAGAGTCTATATAGCCTGAAGCAGGCCCCGAGGTAGTGGTAGAAGAAGTTCGACAGTTTCATGTCGGGAAATGGTTACAGGAGATGTCATGCTGACCACTGTTGCTATTTGAAGAAGTTTAATACGTCATAAATCATCCTTCTTCTGTACATTGATGACATACTTGTGGCCGGATCAAGCATAAAGGACATCTTAGATATCAAAAGACAACTGTCTAGAGAATTTGCAATAAAGGATTTATGAGCTACAAAATAAATCCTAAGTATAAGGATAAAGCGTGACAGGAAAAATAAGAAATTAATTTTATCACAGGCAGAGTACATAACCAAGGTACTTGATGGATTCAATATGGGAGGTGCTAAGCCGATTAGCACTCCATTAGCCAACCACTTCAAGCTATCTAAGGAGCAAGGTGTAAAGATGTAGGAGGAACGGAATTACATGGTTAAAGTCTCATACGCGTCAGCCATTAGGAGTCTCATGTATGCTATGGTGAGCATGAGGCCAGACATTGCTTAAGCGGTGGGAGCTGTTAGTAGGTTCATGAACAACCCCGGGAAGGAACATTGGGAAGCTGTGAAGTGGATCCTTAGATACCTGGTAGGTACTAAGGATGTAGGGCTGTGATATGGTGGATCAAAAATCAAGCTACAAGGCTATGTGGATTCAGATTTGGCAGGAGATATCGATGGTAGAAGAAGCATTACAGGTTCTGTCTTTACTCTGGGTAGTGCTGCAGTCAGTTGGGTCTCTCAGTTACAGAAGACAGTATCTATCAGTACGATGGAAGCAAAATATATTGCGGCTACAGAAGCATGCAAGGAGATGGTATGGATGTAAGGTTTTATGGAGGAGTTGGGTAAGAAGCAAGCAGATTGCAAGCTGTTCAATGACAGTCAGAGTGCAATATACTTGGCTAAAAATTCAGCATTTCATTCAAGGACCAAGCATATTGTCATCAGATATTACTTCATACGTTCGTTACTGGAAGATGAATCGATTGCTCTAGAGAAGATTCATACAAGTGAGAATCCTGCGGATATACTGACCAAGGTGGTCACACGGGAGAAGTTGAAGCTTTGTTCAGCTTTGATTAGTCTTCAGGCATGACAACGGGAAGGTGGTGTACTCTGGATGAAGAAGACAAAGGTTTATTGCGATGTCTCCAAGTGGGAGATTGTTGAGAAGTGAAGCCACATCTAGGGCCGCGCACGATCGGTCGTGGAGCCCACTCGATCAGTCGTGACCAGTTGTGGACTGGCATGACTTGAACTCCAACGAGCATCAATTTTTTTGGGTCCGAGGTGCTCAACCGCTCGTGGGCCAGACTGGTTGACCGGTCGTGGGGTCTGCTCGACCGGTCGTGGTTACGCAGATTCGTTTCCAAATCTGATACGGACTGCGGAAAATTATGTCACCTTTCGTAAAGGTGCGAAAGGGAAGTTGCCAAAACTATAAATTAGGGTCCCTAGGGCTATTTTAGGGTTAAGGTGAATATTGAGGAGTTATTCTAAGGTGTGGGAAAAGGGTTTTCTATGTATTTCCAAGGGAGAGGTTAGTATATTGCCTTGTAATCTTCGTTATTCTTCATAGTGGAAGTTTTGCATTCGTAGTTTTTTACCCTAGTTTAGGATTTTTCCACATATATCTTGTCTTGTGGTTTGTTTGGATTGCTTTGATCTGTTTCTAGTTTATATTTCTTCTTGTTTATCGTTTGTGAGTGAGGCCTGAGTTTAGATCTAGGTTCACTGTGTTGTTGGCGTGCTGCGCAACATTGGGAAGGTGGTGGACCCCACGAATGTGGCCCCACATGAATTTCCTATCAAACAGATTTTTTGTGCAAGGTTAGTTTTTTGCCATCTTTGAGTTAGATTTAAGTCCACATTAGGCCCACTTCTAGAGAAGGAAAATAGTATTTTGGTAGAACCAAATAGGAGCTTTAAAATACATAAGGCAGGCCTCCTTGGTTGCATGTATACAATTTTTGGTGAAGGCCCAAACATGGGTGCTTGAAAGAGATGAGATGTGCAAAAAACTATGCAGCGATGGTTTTTGGTCATTTTTGGGTGCATCCCATGATCAGATTGGAACACCTTTCGGCATGCCACTAGGTGCCCATGATATTAATATGTATGGACTTCAAAAGTCATAAGGTGGCCTCTGCTGGATGCGCATACATAATTTTTGGCATAAGATTAAACATTAGTATTTCAATTTTCTGCGTAGAATTTTCTGCACAATTGTGCTTAGCCCCATTTGGAGATCCACTCCTTGATAACGTGGGGTCTGCTTTGGACCAAGTAAAATACTATTTCTCTGTTCATTGGTATAGGATAGAAGGTCCAGGTGGCCTACCCATGTATCTTGTACATGGGGCCCATCATGGATGCCCAAATGTGGCTCAAAAACATAAAATCAAAAGTACAATTTCTGAAACATAAATTGTACTAACTTAATAGCCATAATGTAAAGCATATTCAAGGTAGATTCCTACTCTAGTGGGCCCCACAGGGGTCCACATGACCTATGGTTACTCAGAAAAATATATACACAAGAGATCACTTCAAATTTTCACATGACCATTTTCAATATGAAAACATCATGAATCAACGCATCATTACATGCCAATGACTGCCCCTTAGACAACACTCATTACATGGCCAGGATGTGGACTCATTCGTCACAAGTGGGTCCCACTTAGTTGGGCCATACAACAAGGAGATGGAATGGATGTTAAACACATGCATCGGCCCACTATAAGCGGACAGACAACATGGATAAAGCATGCATCATGGTGGACCCCACTACATACGGGCTACCTGTTGGCCCTCCATGGCCAGCGCATCATGTGTACAGGGGTCTCACAACAGTGGGCCCCACTTTGTGGCTCCAACTAGTCAAAGTGGCTTGCGAATATTGTGTCGGTTCCAAATAAGGACAGTAATGTCTAGATGTGCATTGACTTCAAGGACTTTAACAAAGCCAATCCTAAAGATGACTTTCCGTTACAATGTATCAACATTCTGGTTAATAATATGGGGGGCCATAGAATCTTCTCATTTATGGACGGTTTCTCCGACTATAATCAAATCAAAATAGTCATAAAAGACCATGAGAAGACCTTTTTCATCATACCATAGGGAACATTCTACTACGAGCTTATGCCATTTGGATTGAAAAATGCTAGAGTTACGTATTAATGAGTAGCAACCACCTTGTTCCATGATATGATGAATAACGAGATATAGGTCCATGTGGACAATATGATCGTTAAGTCTCGCATGATCGAAGGGCATTTTGACAATAGAGAAAACCTATCTCGCCCTCATCTAGGCTAACATGACAATTCAGAAAGAAATGAGTAATATATTTATTACTTTACCTAAATGTTCACCGATTACAAGACCAGGTATTCGATAATAGAGAAAACCTGTCTCGCCCTCATATGGGCAACCAACGGCTCCATCAGATCGCATGGTTAGAATTATCAAACCAAAAAGCTGCTTTCAAATAATAAGCAATATGAAGTGGGCCCTATTTTATAGATGGTTTAATATGATGGTTGGACCTATTTTGTTTATCTATGCAATGTTGGTTTTCATTTTTCATTTTATTGATTGGAAGTTTAGAATCATCCGATTGGTGTGATTTTTGCACCATGGCTTGTATTCCTGTTATATCTGAACTGAATTCTTTCTCGTTAAATTTTTTTTTTTTTTTCAAGTTTCTCTGGAACAATTAGGACATTCTTTGAAAGAAATATGAGGTTCTACTTTTGGCAGTAACATGCTATTGGGTGGTGGTCCCGCTGATGGGGTCAAATCAATACGTTGTAAGAAGAAATATTTAAATATCAATATCATCGATATTATTAGTATCATACCAAATTTCGTCAATTAAATCACTTTTTAAAGAAATATGAGACATCCAAGTTGTACAAGTAAAGAGAGATATTTATAATTCATAAGAAAAAGAAAAAAAAAATGTGAATAGTGATTTGATTGATGATGAAGAAAGAGAATTCTTAGTTCGGTTCTCTACCTTAATGATAGAAAAAAGGATTGATCAAATTCTATTGAGTCTGACTCATAGTAATCATTTATCAAAGAATGACTCTGGTTATCAAATGATTGAACAACCATGATTAATTTACTTATGATACTCAGTTGCATGAATGAATAGACGATTTATATTGATGATTGGGTGTTCCATGCATCATTCAAAAGTTGTCGGGATGTTGTTAACATTCCTATGGAGGCGGGGATGTTAGCACAACCCATATCACACACACACACACACACACACACACACACACACACACACACACACAAACACACAGAGTCTCGGTCTCATGCGAGTAGTGTTGAGATCATCCATGGTGTAAAGAGTTTGGCGGCTCATATGGCCTCATCATGATGTGTTTTTGAAATCTACTCTGACCATTTGATGTGTCACCTCATGTTGGGTCTAAGGCTAAAAAAACTAGGAAAAATTGTGATTCAAGTGGACTATACTGAGGGAAATAGTTGAGAGGTGGATGCCCACCCTTGATTTTTTTATTGGGCCCACTATGATGTCTATGTGAAATCTACAACAATTATTAGGTGCATCTCTTATATGAACATGTTATTCATCAACAAAGCAATAGAGTGAGTTAACAGTTCCATTAGTATGCCTCTACTACTTCAAAAAAAAAAAAAAAAAAAAGAAAAAGAAAAAAAAGAAAAAAAGAAAAGAAAAGAAAAAAAAAGATAGATAAACCATGATTAAGGATTTTAAGGGAATTTATGAAAATACAAGAGTTTAGTAAAATCAATGCATATATGCATGTTGGAATGCATAGAGGGTTCGCCACAATAATCGGTATGGTTGATTTTCATTGAACACTAGGGCCACTTCACTATACTTGTCTTCAACTTTCCTTCTCATATGTCTATTGCACCCTTTTGTACTCACCCAACCAACCTCGATTAATGAGGGGACCTATTTATGCGTTAGCTTGGTCTATTGCACTCTCTATCATGATCACCCACCCAGCCTTGATCAATCGAGGTCCACATGGTTCCAATTTGGAGTTTAGGGACTTTCAACCAATGGCTCAAAGTTGTCCCATCTCTTTACACTTTATGGACTTTTAACCTAGGGGATTTCATCCCCTCACCTTTTTTTTAGTGTTCTGAATTGGTTTCAAGTTTATAAAATATGCATTATGGCTCCCAACATTCAACTTCTCAATTAACCCGTGATTTAATTCAAAAATGTCTAATCGATGCCAATTTCTTTCAACATATTTTCATGGAACCGATGTCATGATACTGAATTTTACTCGCATCCCCAATATCATGCTGCTATGAGATTTCATGGATGCAAGAGGGACAAAACGCACGAGTTTACCAAATTGAAGACTTCATTTTTTTATTTTTTATTTTTTATTTTGGATCCTTAATGGCTATAATATAGTATATTTGGACTGAATTAAGGCTGATCTTAAGGTCTAATATTGTATGATTATAGTGATCACCCATGGTCCACTTAAAAGTATGTTTTGTGGACTTGATTAGCAGTCCAAGTTTGGACTTATTTTGTAGGCACTAAGGGTCTAAACTTCAAATACTCTTATAATAATTTGCATTTACTGCCAATTTAGTACACTGCTGTTGAAAATCATACAAGAAGTAAATGATTTGTAAGTCCATAAAATGCCAAGCAAATAGATAGTTTTTTTTTTTTTTTTTTTTTTAAAAATAAATTGTGTAAGTTCATAGGATGCCAAGCAGTAAGATAGATTTAGACCTCCACACGATGTCCAAAGTTGTACATATCAGGTCCACTCGTTGGTCCATTTTTGGGTCGGATTGGTTCCCACACGGTAACACGTTAGGGGACCTGATTGGGCCCCATACATGGGGCTGTTAGTGGGCCAAATATGGTTCAAAATAGAGTCCAACGTGGGCAGGTTCATGGGCCCAAAATGTGGCCTGACACAGATATCTAATCAAGGCTCATTTGGATGAATTTCGGGGTCTATTCAAGGTTCAAATTAGACAGCAAGGGTGTCTAAATGTGGTCACAATTTATGGTATAAAATAATGTCTAGATTGGTTAGCTTGTTGGGGGGGACCGTGGAAGCACAAAGAGATTAATCAATCAAAGTTTTCCAATCACACGATAAGTCTAAACACAAAGACTCTGAATTTTACTTGGAAAAACTCTTGGGGGAAAAAACCATGGCACAAAGCAATGGTATTCCATCATGAAAGTAGAAAATTTCAAGAGAGAAATTACCTAATTCAAACAAACCTCGTATCTCCCCCAAGCTATGCCCTTGAAACCCTATAACAAATTAAAAAGCTATTAATACTCCCAAATCCTTATTACACTTATATATATATATATAAGAATCATAATCGAAATAGGAAATAAATCCTGCATTTACGTAATTCCACATACACTTGATAGCATCAAGAAAATACCAAAACATTCTAACAATAAAACATGAATATTTTCGATGGCATCTTTGATGGGACTTTGATGGCATTAACGACCCGTCAATGGCATCTAGCAACTATCAATGACATCAAACAGATGTTGGTGGCATCAATGGTCCGTCAATGGCACTGACAAACCCTGTTGTTGCCAAAAGATTTGAGACATCAACAACATAACTTACTCTCTAGAAAGTTGACAGATCTTGGCCATAATTGGTTCCTACATGCTGTCCAGAAGTGGACACGTCTGGGCCCACATGCTGCACAGATTGTGGGCCACAGATGATGTCCATTTTGGACAGATTTTAGGCCCACACGATGGACAGTTTTGGATGCTTATTGGGCCCCACTAGCTTGCTATTTAGTGGGGTACACTTGGACCTTTAGTGGGCCAAATTGGCCACCACACGTAGGATTTTTCAAGAGTCCAGATGGCTCTACATGCTGAAACATTTAATGGTCCAGAATGGCACCACCACACGATGGATCATTTGATGGCCCAGATTGGCTCCACATGCTGGACCATTTGACGGTCCAGATTGAGCACCATTAAGTGCCAAGTTAGAGGTTTCAAACTGACGGTTATGCATCCATTTGAACAAAATCCACCATGCCTGCTGCTGTCTAGTTTTGGACGTTAATTTCAGCTTGTGTTGACAGCTACTGGAAGTCCACTAGTGGTCCATCTTGACCATTTAGAATTCATGTTCAATGGTCCCAAGGTGGCCCACTTTTCGAACCATGACAATGGTAACATTTTAAGAAACCTTTCCAAAGGGGCTGATTTAACGTCCTTGGACTGATTATGATTGATTGGTGCACAAGGTGAAAGGTCCTGATTTGGGCTGGCTTTGACACCCTAAGGTCTAAATTTGGGCAATAGAAGAAGCCGGCTGAGGGTCCATGCCAGCTTTATGGGTTTTGATCATAAAAAATGAGGGTCCAGTGGAGACGTACGGGTTTAGACATCTACTGGCTATCCAGACTGGACACATCATTCTGCTCATCTAGTGGTTTGTTTTGGGACAACGTATGTTGTCCAAATCTGGTTTCAACGAGATAATACGTGAGCACTCCAAAGTTGGTTGATCAATAGTGGTGTTATACCTTAATTAAGAGAATAATTTGAGCTGTTAAGATCGTCAATCATTCCACTTTTTACCAATTACAATTTTTATTTTATTTATTATTATTATTATTATTATTTTGTGCAAAAGACCATATAATGAACCAGCAATAATCAAAATATAAGGAATAATAGATGAATAATATAACAGTTATTCAATAAAATAAAATAAAATAAAAAAGGAAAGAAAAGAAAATGATATTGAGAAGAAGTGTGGAGCTCCTAACCCCTCTCTCTCTCCTAAGATTTGGGCGTGCAAATGGTGAGGAGGGAAGGTCCTTAAGCCCCTTTATATATATATATATATAGAGAGAGAGAGAGAGAGAGAGAGAGAGAGAGAGAGAGAGAGAGAGAGAGAGAGAGAGAGAGAGAGAGAGAGAGAGAGAGAGAGTTGAGGTGGTGCTTAATGGGCTCTTGATATAATAGGAAGAGAGAGAGAGGAGAGTAGGGAGAGTGGAAGTGGGAAATAATGGTGGGAAACTTCATGGAAGCTTCCCTGGTTGAGTGTACACAGCGTATAGTGCGGGTGTGTAATACCTAATGTGTGTAAAAGAACGTGTGATGATACGGAAATTTCTTGTGGCAAAATGTGTATGGTCATAAGTATACCATGAACGAGTTGATCATGCACAAACTTACTTATGTACATGTACAATTGAAATCTACTTTTATGAATCGATTTTAAGATACATGGGTAAATAGTTACTGTAATGAATAAATGATTAATGTAACGGATGAAAGAATGTATACTTAGCTAAATGAATGAATGGATATTTAGATGCACGGTTAGATAGGCAATTGGATGAGTGCATTGATAAATGAATGGATGAATGATCCAATACATTGGTAATTAATTAAATGAACAATTAGATTTGATGAATATCCAAGTGCGCATCTAGTTGATGAGGTTGGTCCGATGCACTCATTGTGTGGGCCCCACATCCATGTTTTGGTCCACCCATGATGTAGAGTGGGTCGCGGACAGCTTAATGGTCAAGATGGGCTTGGTCGATGACAGAAGTGATCCAGATTGTCAAAACTTGAAATGAATGTATTTCGCAAATCAGAATGAGGTATCGAACATAAAATACATGATTTTGGGGTAGGACAAGCTACTTTAGCCATCCAGCCTTGCTATGCCAGGTTACCCACGTCGAATTTGCGAAATACCATCAGATTGATGGTCAAAATCCTGCTCTAATTTCATTTTTACTATTTATAATAAATTTTAGTTTGGTTATAACTCTTCATCGGTTGGGCTTAAGGAGTTGTGTCCAACATTAAAAGTGCTTAGGATAATTAGGAGTATAGCATGGTTGAGCCAAACTGGGCACTTGTTATTTTTGGCCGAAAACCATGAGGTCTAGTGGAAATTTGGACCGTTTATAAATAGTAAGTTTACTATTTATAGTAAGTTGTGATTTCTAGGAGTTTTAGTTGTGGTATAATTCTAAAAATTCTCCCTAGGAATTGTAGCCATATTTAAAGAATTATAATCTCGTTTTTCATCATCAATAAAACTATTCCAATTTTTTTTAAAATTAAATTTTATTTTTCTTCATTTCCTAGTGGATTAGAGGCATCTCTATGATGAGTCTAGAGAAGTTACATGAATTCGGAACAATTATCCCTTGAGGAAGATGGTGCTCGACCTCAACACGTCCTTCCTCGCATCAACCAAATTAACAGTAACAGTCACCAGCTTGGACTTGAGCTGGACCCTCCGTAAACTTGTTGGGCTGGGCTAGCGCTGGATTACTTTGGGCTTGGGCTAGATTTGGACTTGCATTGCACAAGCTAGGCCGGCTTGGACAGAGCTTGGCTGACGCAGGGATGAACGTGATGAGGATAACTACTCCGAATCCACGGAGCTTCTCTGGACTCCTCACAGAGACTTCTCGAATCCACGAGGAAAGAAAGCAGAAAATAGAAATAAATTCTAATAAATTCGAAATTGATTAATTGATGAATAAAAATGAGTTTACAACCCTTTAAATAGGGGTACCAAGCAATGGGAAAGAAATTAGAATCAAACTACAACTCAAACTCTTAGAATCCGCGACTTACTATAAATAGTAAACTTACTATTTATAGACGGTCGTGATGTCTACTAGTGCGCAAGGTTTTCGGCCAAAAATAGTAAGTGTCCTATTTGGCTTCACCAACCTGTTCTCCTAATTATTCTAAGCTCTTTTCACGTTGGGCGCAACTCCTAAAGCCCGACGGATGAAGAGTTATAATCAAACTAAAACTTACTATTTATAGTAAAAACGAAATTGAAACAGGGAAACGACCATCGATCCAGGGGTTTTTCGCAATTTCGGGCTGCGCAACCCGGCATAGCGGGGTTGGTTGGCTAAAGTAGCTCGTTCTACCCCAAAATCATATATTTTACGTCAGATAACTCATTCCGGATTGCAAGATATGCCCGATTTAAGGTTCGATGGTCTGGATCACTTCTGTCGTCGACCGGGCCTTTTCTGATCCATCTTAGCCATGTAACTGTCCGCGACCCGCTCTACATCAGTCTCCTCCACTTCAAAAGAACTCGTCCTCGAGTTCTCGTCATGCCTCTGATTCATGATACTCGGTCAGGTCCGCGACATTGAAAATCTGTGAGATTGCCATGTCATCTGGAAGATCAACAATATAAGCATTATCATTGATCTTTCGGATGATTGGGACGGGTCCAATCTTCTTATTTTTCAATTTGTTGTACGTCCCGGTCGGAAATCTCTCTTTGCGCAGATGGACCATAACGCGGTCGCTCACCTCGAACACCTTTTGTCGCCGATGCTTGTCCGCTTGTTCCTTGTACTTCTCGTTCGAGGCATGTAGCTTGGTCTGCACTTCTGCATGGATGCCCATGATCTTGTCTGCCATATGTTCTGCTGCAATGCTCGTGCCTGGGTACTTGGGTAGAGGGACCAAGTCAAGTGTGTGGCGAGGCACTCGTCCGTAGATAATCTGGAATGGTGATCTCCCTGTCGAGCGGTTTACCATATTGTTAAATGCAAACTCTACTTGGGACAAGGACAAATCCCACTGCTTCGGTTTTTCTCCTGAAATACAGCGAAGGAGGTTTCCCAATGTGCGATTCACAACTTCGGTCTGCCCATCAGTCTGTGGGTGGTAAGCACTGCTGAATTGAAGTCGTGTATCGAATCGATTCCATAAAGTTCGCCAAAAGTGGCTAATGAACTTCGTGTCACGATCGGAAGTAATGGTCTTGGGGACCCCGTGTAGCCGAACGACCTCCCTGAAAAATAAATTCGCCACATGTGTTGCATCGAGGGTCTTCTTACATGGGATAAAGTGCGCCATCTTTGAGAAACGATCTACCACCACGAACACTGAATCCATGCCGCGTTGTGTTCGTGGGAGACCAAGCACGAAGTCCATTGATAAATCCTCCCAATGACCGTTAGGCACAGGTAACGGGGTGTAGAGGCCCGTATTCTGAGATTGCCCCTTGGAGGTCTGACAAACATGACAACGTTGTACGGCTTTTCCCACATCGCGTACTAACTGCGGCCAGTAATACCGCTCTTCCACAAGAGCTCGCGTCTTGTCTCGTCCCAGGTGTCCAGCAAGGCCACCTCCATGTAGCTCTTGAATAATCTGCTCCCTCAGAGAACTTTGGGGGATGCACAATCGATTCCCTTTGAAGAGAAAATCGTCCTGTATATGAAGGTCACTGGGGTGACCTTCTTGACACTTCATCCAAGAATCTTTGAAGTCCTCATCCTCGGCATACAGCTCCTTGAGACAGTCGAAGCCGACTACCTCGTTGCTCATTGTAACTAGTAGTGATGCACGACGGCTAAGTGCATCAGCCACCTTGTTCTGCTGCCCTGACTTGTGCTTCAGAACGAACGTGAATTCCTGTAAAAACGCAACCCATCTAGCATGCACACGATTCACGTTAGTCTAACTATTAATAAACTTTAATGCTTGATGGTCAGTGTACAAAACAAACTCTCTTTGAATCAGATAATGCCGCCAATGTCGCAGCGCCTGAACAACTGCGTACAACTCAAGCTCATAAGTCGACCACTTCTTTCGGGCTTCGCTGACCGCTGTAGAAGGCTACCGGCCTGCCTTCTTGTGATAATACTCCTCCAATTCCGACGTATGAAGCATCACACTCAACCTCAAACAATTTGTCAAAATTAGGAAGCACTAAGACCGGTGTTGTAGACAAACGATGCTTGATCTCATGAAAGCTCTTATCAGCTTTATCGGTCCACTGGAACGGTCCTTTCTTCATGCAATCTGTTATAGGCGCGACTATGGTGCTAAAATCTCGCACAAATCGATGATAGAAAGTCGCCAACCCATGAAAACTCCTCATCTCATGAATGTTTGTCGGGATCGGCCATTCCCTAATAGCTCGCACCTTTTCATCGTCCACACGAATGCCTGTGGACGTTACAACAAATCCTAGAAACAATAGGCTGTCAGTTAAAAAACTACACTTCTTCAAGTTGAGGTACAACTTGTTAAGTTGTAGGACCTGTAGCACCTGCCTGAGATGTTTCCTGTGCTCCGCCTCATCCTGGCTATATATCAATATGTCATCAAAATATACTACCACAAATCGGCCAGTGAACGGTTTTAGGACTTGATTCATTAAACGCATAAAAGTACTTGGTGCGTTCGATAGGCCGAAGGGCATGACCAGCCACTCATACAACCCTTCCTTGGTCTTGAATGCCGTTTTCCACTCATCACCGGGTCGAATATGAATCTGATGGTACCCGCTCCTTAGATCTAATTTAGAGAACACCTTGGCCCCTTCTAACATATTGAGCATGTCGTCCAACCGTGGTATTGGAAACCGATATTTGATGGTAATTTTGTTGATTGCTCGGCTGTCGACACACATGCGCCAGCTTCCATCTTTTTTTGGCGTTAATAATGCTGGTACGACACATGGGCTCATGCTCTCTCTCAAGAGACCCTTACGGATCAATTCCTCCACTTGCCCCTGAAGTATCTCGCACTCCTTCGGACTCATCCGATAATGAGGGCGATTGGGCAAGCTAGCCCCAGGGACGAGGTCTATGTGATGTTGGATGTCCCTCATGGGGGGCAATCCATTAGGTAAATCCTCAGGCCAGACTTCTTTGAATTCGTTTAGCAACAGTCTTAAACTTGGAGGGATGTTTGAGGGTTCCTCTTCCTCGCCCTTCACTACTACGACGTATACCTTGCCAGTTTCCTTGGATTCCTCCATGAAATTTCGAATGGTCAAGAGGGAACTCCCCTCCACTTTAGAGGCTTCAGGGTGGTTCTCTGGTGCCATAGGGGCAAGGATTATTTTTCGACTATCCTTGACAAATACGTAAACATTATCTCGTCCCCGATGGGTCGCATCACGGTCCGACTGCCAGGGTCGACCGAGTAACATATGACAAGCTTCCATATCGACCACGTCACAAAGTATTTGATCTTTATAATTTTTGCCAATTGAAAACGAGATAGTGCATTGTTCAGTTACCTTGGTCTCATTCACCTTTTTTATCCAACCAATTGAGTACGGGGAAGGATGTTTCATCGTTGGTAGCCGCAACTTGTCCACCATCACTCTTGAAACGATGTTCTCGCTACTACCACTGTCTATGATCACATCACAGACCTTTCCATTGACGGTGCACCGAGTACGAAATATATTGTGTCGTTGTGGATGTAATTCCTTTCGTGGGGCATACAGCAATCGCCTCACAACTAGAAATTCGCCATGATCCTCGCCCGTCATTTCATCGCCACCTGCTATTTCTTCAGTGATTTGTTCATGTTCATCAAAGCGATGGCCTTCCTCTACGGCCTCATCTTCAGTGCCCACTTCGTTTATAGTCAAGTGTGCTGCGGGACGTTGAGGATAAGTGTTTGATAAGTGGCCTGGTTGGCCACAGCGGTAACAATTGTTCGACCTTGGCCAAGCATAAGGATTTGAAAGCCCACTCGGACCTGTTGTTGTGGGTGCTGCACATTGAGGTCTGGAGGAGCCGCTCCGCGTATCACAGTTTGTGGTTATAAGAGGTTGAGGTACTGGATCTTTTCCTCGTGGCAGCACTGGATCCTGCGTGGGACCCGTCATGGGGGGTCGATTTGAAGGATATGGACGAGCAGGAGCTCTTGCAAGTTGTGTTTCTGCCCTACCCGCCAATTGAACTGCTTCATCCACGGTCCCGACTGGGTACATCTGAACTCGATCCTGAATTATCGGTCGCAACCCACCTATAAATCGTGCCACCTTCTGTGACTCAGATTCTGACAGATCGTTTCGTGTAGCCAACCGTTGAAATTCTTCAGTGTAATCTGTGACAGTTCGATTTCCTTGTCTGCAATTTTGATATTGCTGGAATAATATCTGCTCATAATCACTGGGGAGAAATCGTGATCGAAGAAGACGTCTCATCCGTGGCCATGATGAGATGGGTGCCTTGTTCTGGCGGGCTCGTGAGAGTTGTAATTGTTCCCACCATGCAGAAGCACCAGATTTTAATTTAAACGCTACCAATTTTACCCTTTTATGATCTGGCACGTCCATGTAATCAAAATATCTCTCTACTTCGGCTAGCCAATCGAGAAAATCTTCTATACGTAATAAACCATTAAAACTAGGAAGTTCAGCCTTACCTCGATAGTCTCTTTCAGCACGATCTAGATGATCACCTCCATGGATTGGTCGTCGAGCAAAACCCTCATTAAGGTCCTCGTCGCTAGAACTTGAATCATCTGGTGTAGCCCTACGGTTTGCCACTGGTAGTGCTCTACGAAAATCGGGGTTGTGTCGTACAGCAACCATGGGTGGTGGAGCCACCATGGGTGGTGGAGCACCGCCTAGGGCTCGGGGCGGAAGTAGCGCATCCGCAAGACGGTCGAGAGTTGCCTGCAGCCCTTGCATGGTCAACTGACTCTCCCGGTGGAAAGCTTCCATTCTTTCCGAAAGATAACGAATCCCTGGATCACCGTCCACAGGATTTTGATTCATACCTTCGTTGTTTGCCATCGGCCCAAGGGGAAACCTGCTCTGATACCAATTGACGCAGGGATGAACGTGATGAGGATAACTACTCCGAATCCACGGAGCTTCTCTGGACTCCTCACAGAGACTTCTCGAATCCACGAGGAAAGAAAGCAAAAAATAGAAATAAATTCTAATAAAATCGAAATTGATTAATTGATGAATAAAAATGAGTTTACAACCCTTTAAATAGGGGTACCAAGCAATGGGAAAGAAATTAGAATCAAACTACAACTCAAACTCTTAGAATCCGCGACTTACTATAAATAGTAAACTTACTATTTATAGACGGTCGTGATGTCTACTAGTGCGCAAGGTTTTCGGCCAAAAATAGTAAGTGTCCTATTTGGCTTCACCAACCTGTTCTCCTAATTATTCTAAGCTCTTTTCACGTTGGGCGCAACTCCTAAAGCCCGACGGATGAAGAGTTATAATCAAACTAAAACTTACTATTTATAGTAAAAACGAAATTGAAACAGGGAAACGACCATCGATCCAGGGGTTTTTCGCAATTCCGGGCTGCACAACCCCGCATAGCGGGGTTGGTTGGCTAAAGTAGCTCGTTCTACCCCAAAATCATATATTTTACGTCAGATAACTCATTCCGGATTGCAAGATATGCCCGATTTAAGGTTCGATGGTCTGGATCACTTCTGTCGTCGACCGGGCCTTTTCTGATCCATCTTAGCCATGTAACTGTCCGCGACCCGCTCTACATCATTGGCCTAGCCCTAAACGGTCCCATAGACACTCCGACTCTAAGCTACATGTGGCGCCCACCGACCATGATGTCTTCCTTATATCCACTCTGTCTATAAGTTGTGCTAACCTAAGTTAGTACTTGATCTCGAAGGTCAGGCAGACCCAAAACTCGAGTTGGCGACACCATAAGGAAATGAGAGGATTGAATGCCTCACATTTACCTTCTTTAGGCCACAGAAGTTTCTTACGAGGCTGATATTTATTTTTAACTTCAAGCCAGTGAAATCACCTCTGCGAATAGGTAGGAATTAGGATGGCAAACAAACATATGGCACCTCTTTTCATTCCTAATTTTTTACTGTGGTTTCTGATCTCACTTGGGTTTGGAATATCACCTTTTTTTTGGGGTCGCGCGTACCTTAAAATGAGCTGGCGATATGGATGGACAGGGTGGATGATATGACAGTGGGCCCCGTAGAGCTTAGAGTTGCATCATCGGAAGCGGATTGGCTGGTGTACTACACACCAGCTATATAGCTGGTGTAACTACGTGTCGTGCGAAGACGAGCGCTAACTCTCCTCAAGCTCCGTATTGTACGAACGGTTCAAAGTAGATCAAAGTTACATGGCCCCCAAAATGATGTATTTATTATATCCACACCGTTTATCTATTTTCAGAGATCATTTTAGAGCATGAGCCAAACAATGAATCATATACAAAGATAAAATGGACCATACCACAAATAGCATATTCACCGTTGAAACATTCGTAGGGCCCAAATTAACATTTATTTTCCATCCAATCTGTTCATAAGGTCACAAATACTTGGATGAATAGTACAAACAAATATCATATTAATCCGAAACTTCCGTGACCCCAAAAATGGTTTCAATGTAATAAGTTCAATCTCCCACTGCTTTTTGCAGTGTGGTCCATATGATCTTTATATCTTTCTTATTTTTTGCCTCAAGCCTTAAGAAGAGATCTACAAGTGGATGGACGGCTTGGATATAATACATACATCATGATGGGAAGCACAGAACTTGCTGACGTTAATACACCAGCTATATAATATAGCTGGTGTGTGGTACACCAGCCAATCCGCTTCCTCAGCCGCTTTAGATGCAAGTGAGTGTGTTTAGCCTAGTCATATCACGGGGACAAGTTGGTCGCTTTAAATGCAAGTTGGGGTAGCTAGCCTAAAAGGCAAAGGTATTTTCCCAGCGTGGACTCTGATACTTAGGCAGGAATGTTAATGAGCGGGAACAGTAGGTGTGAGAAAGGATGAAAAGAGGGGATAGGTGCAGTTGGAGGCTTGTAGCATTGAATGGGGAAATTTGCAACTAACCGGCTGCACTTGTGGTATGTCGTTACCTAAAGGGCCCTTTATGCATGTGAAGCTATTAAGGGGCAGTGTCGGCATGTACTCTATCCTTTCCCTATATAATAGGATTGAGGTGGATGGAATGGTTTGTACACCCCCGAGTTAAGAGTAGTTTCTTCTTTCTCTCTCTTGGGTCGAGCTCCTCCATCTCCTCATTTGATGAGGGTAAACGTTTGTTTTGCCCTCTGGGCCTTGTTTTCAGTGAGCTTGTTATGCTCGTCTGATGCTTCCCCTAAGAACGACAAAACTGCCGTGGTTGTTGGAATTGGAGAATGTGCTGACTGTTTGAAGAACAATATTAAGAGCAGCGATGCATTCTCAGGTATCAAATCCTCATCTTATCTTCTTTTCTTCTTTTTATTTATTTATTTATTTATTATTATTTTTTTATTTTTTTTGAGATTAGATTGATCTGTGGTTTCTACTTGAAGACTTGTGTTACCAAAATGTTATGCTCTAGCTGGTGGGCCCTGCCATACTGTCTATTTATTTGATGATGATCAGTGGCCATACTTGATTAAAGTCAACTGTTCAGGAAGCATGCTAATCTGACAATCTAATTTCTAAAATCTTGTGGGCCACCTTACATTGAGCCCACCTGATGAACCGTCTTGGTCTCACCTGACACTGAAGACTTTCAAAGCCATGCAAATCTTACCACCAACATCAGTTACATTCAAATGAGAGATTGGAGCTGCAAATAAGGTGGGACCCATAACGGATATGTCTTGTCGAACATTTGTAACTGCTGGACTTGATAAAAGGATCTACAGTTGAGAGAAGTCCTAAAAACAATCTTAACGTTGAAATTCAATGGTGTAATTCAACATCGGGGATTGTCGGTTTGATCTAATCATGTCATTTTGTGGTCTACGCCTTTGATATTGAAACACGTGTGTGCACGCCCAAGTAGGCATATGCATGTAGGATGAGAATTTCTCATACTCTCTCTCTCTCTCTCTCTCTCTCTCTCTCTCTCTCTCTAAGATTCTTCGAGTCTAATGAGAGTGCTGATGGTCCGGTTGACCTGATGATGATTCATTGGATCACCCGATCCATTATAAATGTATATGGATCTAACGTTAGGCTCATTGGATTTGCTTCAAATTTTTTTTTTTTTTTTTTTAAATAAAATAAAAAAGAAAATTGAAGTGGGGGAATAGATAAACTATATAAGCCCTGCAAATTAAAATTTCCTTATGATGACTGTTTATTATAACTACCTGCCGGTAATATAAAAAAGCATCGACCAATGTGATTTTTTATTCTTATTGACTTCTTCAATTTGACTCTTCCTCTAATTTTAGCAAACATTTAGCTTTTCCACCTTATTCTGCTTGTGAAAGAAAGGTTTTGGAGCATCTAAAGTCCTCCCCTCATCTGGAATTTTGTACCTAAGTTGGATGGATTCAACCATCCAAAGCCCAAATTTTAGAATGGCAGAGTACTACACTGCCTCAAACCAACTTTTAAATGAGTCTGGTGAAAGTGGACATGAGACCGTACAAACCCAATTCAGAACCTACTCCTAAAATTCATCAATTTTAAAATAACTAAGTAAAGCATGTAGTTGGGTGCTTAATTAGAGTGGGAGGATTCAACAACATGGATTGCTATGTCAGTCTATACTATTAGCAGCCCCATGCATGCATGCAGAAAATCACGCTAAATGGACAATCCTAATCATCTGATCAATAATATACAAATAAATGTAAGGTCACGATTAAGTAGAGAAGTACGTCAAATTGCTATCTTGAAACTTCAATTTGGTCTGATTCTACCGCAGCAGTTTGGTTAGGCAATGCTAACCATCCAATGCAAATGTGGATGGTTTTTGCTAGATGACCAACCTTCTAAGGTCATAATAATGAGTGCGGATCGTTTGTGTTAAAGGCTCGGGAAATTCGCGTGCTGTGGTTTTTCATTGGTACACATCATCTCCGGTGACCCTATCAACAAACTACACCCATTTTCTCTCCCATCCAGTATGCCACTGCGCCGTACACAACCAATTTTTAATGTGTGAAACTTCTGTGAATCCACCATGATTTTTATGTTAGATCCACACTGTCCATCAATTATCCCATATTATTATAGAACATGAGCCAAAAATGAAGCAACATCTAAAGCTCAAGTGAACTACACCACCAAAAGCAGTGGAGATTAAATGAACCACCGTTGAAACCTTTTTAGGGATAATCATGAGGCGTATTTGCCATCTAACATGTTTATAAGGTTAGACATACCTAGATGAAGGTAAAATACAAATATCAACTTCATTAGAGCCTTCTATGGCCCCTAGAAGTTTCCATAAGTAGGCATCCAATTCCCACTGTTTCCTATAGTGTGTTCTACTTGAGCCTTAGATCTGCCTTGTTTTTGGTCTCGTGCCATCAAATGGTATGAAAAAATAGATGGGTAGTGTGGATCTGTTACATACATCATGATGGACCCCAACCCTTTCAGTTTTCTTTTCTCTCCTTGGAATGTGCTGCACCACACATAGCAAGCATCGGAATTTCCTAACGTGTGAAATTTACGTGGGCCCTTAGATCCACGCTGTCCATACTTTTTTTTAAAGATTATTCTAGGATATGAGCCCAAAACCAAGTCAGATCCAAAGTTCAAGTAGGCCACACCACATAAAAAAATAGAAATGAATGCTATCATTGAAAACGTCTTGAGGCTACACAAAGCTTTGATCAAGTTGATATTCGTGTTCCACCTCCATCCATGTATTTGTGACCTGATGAATGGGTTAGATGGCAAAAACGCCTCATGGTTATCTCTGAAAGGATTTCAATGGTAGTTCGTTGAATCCCCACTGCTTTCTGTATGGTTCACTTGAGCTCCAGACGTTACTTAATTTTGGGCTTGTGATCTATAATAATCTGAAAGAAATTGATGGATGGTGTGGATCTAACACAAAACTCATGATAGGGCCAGATAAGTTGGAAAGCTCGGTAAAGTAGCACGCAATGCATGGGGAGAAAAAATCCACGTATTTTGTGACCGAGTTATCGGAAATGACGTGGACCAAATTTAGGCAACGAGATGGAATTTCCTGTGCCTTCAACACAGACTATCCACACTCTATAATAATACATTTACGTGATTTAAAACCGTCTCTTGCAAACAGTGGTACAGAATAAACGAAGAGTCCCGATCAATGATGGGCTTCTTCATTTATAAGATCTGGGCGCGTATGATTGCTATATCAGGCCACCCACTGTCTCATGCGGGCCACACGTGAGCGTGTTCAATTTGAACCGGACATTTTCTTTTCTTTTCCCTTTTTCAACCGTTCACTTTTCACAGGCAGCTTACTTATTGCTCCATCAGACTAAACTTTTGGATCTTCATGATGGGACCCACTTGATGAGAAGCTCGGATGTCATGCTTGTGCTACATGTGTACCAAATCTCTGCATCAATCTCTTGCGTGAATTCCTGTGGCAATTCTTATATGGACGTGGATTGCCTGGGAAAAGGGTGTCGCAAGAAGTTCCACTGATCGGAAGCTAGGTGGGGCTTATCAGGAAGTTTTTGACAAATCCGTCTCGTTTATCTGTTTTGCCAGCTCACTTTAAAACGGAAGAATAAAAGCGGGATAATTCCAAAACTCAAACTCAAGTGGAACACACGAAAGGAAACAGTGGGAAAAGAAACGCCTACTGTTGGAACTCTCTTGGGTCCACCTTAATGTTTATGTGCTATCCAAAACATTCATAAGGTCATTCCCACTAGTTGAATTGAAAACAGGAAAACTTTCCTTAGCCTGATACAAAACAACCGGGGCCCTACAAATGTTTCAACAATGTTCACTCAATCCCTACTGTTTCTACTCGTGTGGCCCACTGAAATTTTGGATCCACATCAGTTCTTGTCTAATCCACTAAAATAGGATGGAAAAATGGATGGATGGAGTGGATTTCTCATAAACATCACGGTGGCCCACCTAGCTTACCAAGGCAAAAACTTCCTCTGACACCCCTCAGGCAATCCGCGTCCTTCTTTATATATATATATGAAAAAGATAATGTACGGTCGAGCTGTGTGGGCCCCACCGTGAGGTATGTTGGACATCAACACCCTGCATTTGATGAGTCCCCTTTAAATTATGGGATATCCCAAAATCAGCCGCATATAGAACTCCGGTGGGCCATACCATCTAAAATCATGTGAAGACATGCCTAAAACATATAAAAGAACTTGGCAGGGCCCACATGAAATTTGTATGCATCTGAAACTTGGTCTGACCCCTCATTCAAGTGGGACACACATAATGGATGGGCTGGATTTGTGAACCCCATCTTGGTAGGCCCAAAAAATGATTATGAATGTTTTAATGGAGACTAACCCCTCTCAACTTTTATATGTGGTGTGGCCCATACAAGTCATGGATTTACTTAATTTTTAAGCCCCAGGCCCACTATGGAATAGTACATTTGACTGATGGGGTAGATGTTCAACATACATCATGGTGGGGCCCACACAACTCGACCTCATGGGGAGTTCCCATGAGCTTGACGGTATAGAACCTTTTCCATATATATAGATGGAAAAGGTACTATGAGTCCGTCCCATGAGGTTGAATTGTGTGGGCCCCACCATGATGCGTTTCAAACATCTACCCCATCAGTCAGATGCACCATTCCATCGTGGGTGTAGATCTCAAAAATCAAGTCAATCTGTGACTTGTGTGGGCCACATCACATACAGAAGTGGGGAGGGGCCGTGCACCATTAAAACATTCATAATCATTTTTTGGGCCCACCGAGATGTGGTTTGCAAATCCAGCCGATCCATTATGTGTGTCCCACTTGGATGAGGGTTCAGACCAAGTTTCAGCAGCATTCAAAACTCAGGTGGGCCCCACCAAGTGCTTTTATATGTTTTAACGGTGTCTTACATGATTTTAGATGGTATGGCCCACTTGAGTTCCGTATACGGCTGATTTTTGGGATATCCCATAATTTAAAGGGAACCTATCAAATGCACGGTGTTGATGATCGACACGCATTACGGTGGGGCCCACACAGCTCGACATCACGGGAGCTAATCGTGAGGTCAAGCGCATAGTACCTTTTCCCGTATGTATATATATATATATATATATATATATATATATATATATATATATATATATATATATATATATATTGAACGGAGTCCGCGTACCACCATTTCTACATTATAAATGCCTTCGGCGTGTCATAGCAGCCAAAGTATATGGAGCAGACTGGAAATCGCACAAAGTGGATGAACGTAACTGTATGTCATTGCCTATTGAATTTTGACAGATGATATTGTAATAAGGTGATAATCCATCACTATCTTGCAAGTCGTGATATCCCATTTACCATCCATGTGACATACATTTACGATCCACCATGCATGTCCCATGTGTTTATGCCAACCTAAATGCATTAAGTATTTTGCTAGACTACCATTTGCTTGACTTGGGATATGGAATCTTCAAAAAAAAAAAAAAAAAGCAAGGAAAAGAAAAGAAATTCAACATGTGATCTTATATATATATAGAAGAGGTTGAGTTACCTATTAGGTTCAAAGAGGGAACTTTCTTGCTTTAGTATATAGATGTGGTGTCCATGGTTGGTCTATCCAAGCCATTGATCTGATGGTCCTCATCGTGGATAAACCATTCCCAAAATATAATCTCGATTAGTCAACTCTAATCTTCCCATTATTGTCATGCAAATGCATGGTTAGAAGAAGTACACAAACAAATCACATTTAATGGAAGGAATTAATATATATATATATATATATATATATAATTAAAAAAAAAAAAGAACAAAGAATAAAGATTTGATGTCTAGGATCTTCCAATTTGGGAGAGTTTGGGCAAATGGTCCATCCATGATGGGAGCCATAAGTTCATTGGCTTGGATAAACCCACCATGGGCCTCATAAATACAAGCTACTTTATGAAATTAATTGGTAACTTGGACTCTTAAAAGAAAATAGGACCTTGTTTGAGTTTTCACCTGAACACCACAAACTTGACATTTCATGGATTTCCCGGAAATTTGGATTTGATGAACTTAAGAGACATCTGCTGTTGGGTGACCCTTGAAAATTAATTATCATATCCAATTTTGCTTTTTGGCTACAACTTTTTGTAGGTAAGTCTTAATAAAAACAGTTGATTATTGCCAACCACCATGTGTGCCTACCCTTTGGTAGCTTTCTTGCAAGATAGTCCATTCGATCATCAGGACCACTATATATATATATATATATCAGCTACGTCAATTGTAGGGATGGAGAGCAGCAGCGTACAGATTCAACCTGCACAGGTGACCAAACCTCAACTGTCCTACTTGGAAAGTTAAATCTCGTACATGGTACATGGTAGAAAATGGATGGTTAGTGAGGAATCAACTGTCCATACTGCATATGTTACCACCAAATGACCGACTGGTCTGTTTCTTGCCATGTACATTTATGGAGAGGCCCAAACAGATGAACGTTCTCAATATCAAACATGCTAAATTAATGAAAATTAAGAAGTAAAATAGAAGACAAACCTAACATGATGACCCCAAAGATATCTACGTAATCCCTTCATAAATGAGTGCAAAAGTACAGATGATCAACTCAGTGATAATAGTGTCAATGGTGTATTTATTCGAGGGCGTTTGGATTGTAAGTTAATTATAGATTAGGTACTTATACCTTATGTTGCTTTTTGTATAAGTTATTCACCTCCATGTAATATCTATTTCCTTGCCGGTAAAAGCTTATGCACCACTTACCATGTGGTTCCCACATTGTTGTGTGTACCATCCCGCTTTCACATTAAGGGGGTGTTTGGATCCTAATTTACTTTGGATAAGCTACTTATGACAAAAGTAGTTTATCTTGGTTTCTACTTATTCAGCCTATAAGTATGTTTGTCAAACAATATATTTATTAACCAAAAAGTAAAAAAATCATGTTTGGTTTCCAATATCTTAAGTATTTATTCCTCAAGTCTGGTTGGTGCCCCTCACATCCATCATCCATCATCCATCATGAGGGGCTAACCTTTGATGTGGATCATTCATTGTGTGGGCCCCACCTTTGATGTGGGCTATTCATCATGCAAGGCCCACCTCGGTGTGGGCCACACATCATTATGGCCTGACCTTTAATGTGCATCATTCATAATGTAAGGCCCACCTTTAATGTTAGACATCCATCAAGTGGGGCCCCCCATCAATGTTATTGTCCATCATGTGGGCCCCACCTTCAATATCCATTGCCCTTCATGTGGAGCCCATCTTTGATGTGGATTATCCATCTTATGGGCCCCACCTTTGATGTGGGTCGTCCATCATGTAAGGCCTACCTTGGATATGGGCCGCTCATAATTAGGCTTGACCTTTGATTTGGACCATCCATCATCTGGGGCCTACCTTGATATGGATCATCCATCATGTGGCCCGCACCTTCAATGTGGGTTGCCCATCATGCCATAGGTCATTCATCAATCGAGGTCGACCTTTGATGTGGAGCATCCATCATGTGGGGCCACCTCAATATGGGCCATCCATCATGTGAGAGCCAACTTCAATGCTCACTGCCCATCATGTGGAGCCCACCTTTAATGTGGACCATCCATTATGTAGGCCCCACCTTTAAAGTGCGTCATCCATCATGCCAGCCTTTTTTGGATGTGGGCTTTTTATCATTATGGGCTGAGCATTGATGTGGACCATCCGTATGTGGGCCCACATTAATATGGGGTCATCCATCATGTGGGGCCCACCTTTTATGTGGACCGTTCACATTATGAACCCCACCTTCAATCTTGACAATCCAACATTTGGGGCCTCCTATTGTATGGACTGTCAGGGAGTTTCCTTTGGCATGGACAGCTAGAAAGAGAAGTAGAAAAGTCACAAGTTCAAAAGCTAAAAAAATCTAACTTTTTAAAACAAGTAGCTTTTAAAGATAAGTTACTTATATAGTAATGTTTACTAAACTAACTTAAGTGCAAAAAGAAACTTAACTACTTAACATAAGTTAGAAAGTAACTTATTTTGTGGTGTCCAAACTGGCCCTAATTGAGCCCCCACGTTGATGAGATGTCCCGAAAATCAGGCCCATCCAACATTAGGTAGGCCACACCATATAAAAGAATGATGATTACTCCAAAACCTCCAAATTCACCGTGGTTGCCTATTTTGGCTGGATAGATTGGATGCCATACACACACCAAAATTATCCCATGCACAGCCCTTGCAGAATAAGCTTTTACTCTACAAGTACTTGTAGAGCTACCTGCCTCTTATAACCCTAAATATAAGAGTTGTTCTACATTTCTTCTTGAATTTTACAGAGATTTTTTGTAAAAGAAGAGGCTAACTGTCAGCTCCCATCTACAACCATATTTAATTTCTTGGTCTAGGACTGTTGTTTCTAGCCATCCTCTATGCGGATGGGATTTATGAGTAGTCAAGCCATGGTGGTGGGACCCGCTTGATGAGCGCTTTGAATCATCACCAAGTGGTGAGAAACAACAACCAGATGAGCATAGTTCAAGGAATCTTTTTTTCTAAGATGGAAATGGAAATAATCATTATGTTATCCAGGGAATACAAATAGAATCCATGTAGTTGTTTATACTTGTTTCGAAAAGCGATCAAACAGTAGCTTGCTCTTGTTGGTTAGATGACTTCTCCTCTTTGGTCACATGATAAAATCTGGCCCCATACCTTTTCATAGAAAAACCATATTCAAGCTGAGTGACTCGATACGAGTTGAACGAGTCTGTAGATTCTAAGTCCATGGGACAACTCTGCCCAAAAACCCATCCGAATTGAGTTGACTCAGCCAAGTTTCGAGTGAAGTTACTGAATTTTAGAAATATGGGAACGACAGTTGGTGAGAAAAAAGCACGAGAAGTGCTAGCAAGTGCCACCCAAGTCATAAAACGTGAAGAATAAAAGCACATAATTGTTAGTATAGAAAGACACTTTAGTAGGAGGTTGATCTGAACATGTCCTTTGTGTTTTCTTGAGCAGGACTCAGTGTAGCCATCGACTGCAAGGTCGCAAATGGTGGATTCAAGACAAGAGGAACTGGGAAACTCGACCAGGATGGAAAATTTCACGTGAAACTTCCTAGTGAGCTTGTGAATGAAAAGGGAGAATTAATTGAAGAATGCTTTGCACAGCTCCACAGCGCGTCACAAGATCCCTGCCTGGCCAACAATGGCCTCGAGCCCACCAAGATAGTCCTCAAATCAAAAGAGAAGGGAGAATACACGTTTGGCTTGGCCGGAAAAGTAACATTCACAACAGCCACTTGCACATCAGCTTTCCTATGGTCCTTCAAATTCCCTCCACTGCCCAAGTTACCTCCATTCTACAAGCCCTCACCATGGTTTATGCCCTTACCCAGCATTCCACACCCACCATACAAAAACTTCCCATTCCCTCCAAAGGTTTTCCCTCCCTTCCCACCAAACGTATTTCCACCCCTAGTTCCTGTCTACAAGCCCCCACCAAAGGTGTTTCCACCCAAAGTTCCTGCTTATAATCCTCCACCTAAAGTTCCTATCTATGAGCCTCCACCAAAGGTATCTCCACCACCTGAAGTTCCCATCTATGAGCCTCCACCAAAGGTATCTCCACCACCCCAAGTTCCTACCTATAAGCCCCCACCTAAGGTATCTCCACCCAAAGTTCCTATCTATGAGCCTCCACCAAAGGTATCTCCACCACCCCAAGTTCCTATCTATAAGCCCCCACCTAAGGTATCTCCACCCAAAGTTCCTGTCTACAATCCCCCGAAGGTCTGCCCTCCACCAGTCCCAAAGTTTAAGAAGCCAAAACCACCACCAGTGCCCATTATCGAGAAGCCTCCACCAGCCCCAATGATAAAAAAGCCATGTCCTCCCCCTCCTTCGCCTAAACTTCCTCCCACCCCAAAGATCCCTCCCATCTATAAAAAGCCATCGCCTCCCGTCCCAAAGATCCCTCCCATCTATAAAAAGCCATCGCCTCCCGTCCCAAAGATCCCTCCCATCTATAAAAAGCCATGTCCTCCCCCTCCTTCGCCTAAACTTCCTCCCACCCCAAAGATACCTCCCATCTATAAAAAGCCATCGCCTCCCGTCCCAAAGATCCCTCCCATCTATAAAAAGCCATCGCCTCCAATCCCAAAGATCCCTCCCATCTATAAAAAGCCATCGCCTCCAATCCCAAAGATCCCTCCCATCTATAAAAAGCCATCGCCTCCAATCCCAAAGATCCCTCCTGTCTATAAAAAGCCATCGCCTCCAATCCCAAAGATCCCGCCCATCTACAAAAAGCCATCGCCTCCAATCCCAAAGACCCCTCCCATCTACAAAAAGCCATCGCCTCCAATCCCAAAGACCCCTCCTGTCTACAAAAAGCCATCGCCTCCAATCCCAAAGATCCCTCCCGTCTACAAAAAGCCATCGCCTCCAATCCCAAAGACCCCTCCCGTCTACAAAAAGCCATCGCCTCTAATCCCAAAGATCCCTCCCGTCTATAAAAAGCCATCACCTCCAATCCCAAAGATCCCTCCTGTCTACAAAAAGCCGTCGCCGCCCATCCCAAAGTTCCCTCCCATCTATAAAAAACCATTGCCTCCCATCCCAAAGTTCCCTCCCATCTTTAAAAACCCATTGCCTCCCTTCCCAAACTTTCCTCCTATCTATAAAATACCATTGCCCCCCATCCCAAAGTTTCCTCCCATCTATAAAAACCCATTGCCACCTTTCCCTCCACATGGCAGTTGGCCTTCTCATATACCTCAATATTCAACCAAGGGCGCAACCCAAATGCCCTAGAATATGTAAAAGGCAAGAAATCTTTGTTAATTATTGTGTTTCCATTTAGCAGGTTGTATTATCTTCTTTCACAAGTTTAGAGGGTTTTCATGGTAGGTTGGTCATATCATAAGGCCATGGCGTAGAAGAAGAAAATCCGTTGGAAAGAGCTTGCGAGTAAGGTCCTTGATTTCCCTTATATGTTATTTATTGAATATGTGTACTGGTGTTACATTATTGTAGGTGGGATGTTGTAATATCAAGTGGTTGTTTCCACCAAGAATAATATAATGTTCTCACTTCTTGTACAGCTCATGAATGGTGACCAAGTTTTAAAAAATCAGTTGAACCTGCCAAACCGAGCCCTTGGCCAGCGTGTCAAGTTACCGTTTAGATCTTCTCTAAACAAATTTTCAAATCCAAACTTTCAGTCACATGGGCCACCTTGTTTAGATTTTCTGGTCTAAAATCGAGCTGTTTAACTTCAATTGACACAAGTGTACAAAGATAATGGATAGCTAGAAAAATAACTTTTCTAGCCATCTGTTAGCTTCGACTGGATGAATGTATCCAGGAGGTGTTCACTCCTTCTCTAATACTAATTTGACGCGGGACAATTAACCACTAACTCTAAAAGCTTGAACTTTTAGAGTATGTCAAATTAATCCCTTTATCTCATAGCCCATGCCCCACATCTCATGGGTTAGGACCTCGGCCAAACCTCCCTCATGGGCTCGAGGGCCCCAGATCACATGGGTCGCCCACCCCGAGTGTGTCCCTGCATCCCAAGGGTTACCCCACTCGAGCCCGGTGTGAAATGCCCCTGCATTACATGATTTATTTAGCGCAAATTTTATTACCAATCAAGATTGCTCAACAGAGTGCAGGCAACAACAACCCTAAATAAAATACAAAAGTAAAATTAAAACCAGTCTGCGTGGCGGAAAATACAAAGAGAAGAACAAACACTGGCTACCCTCTTCTATGGCATGCTGGTTTATCTCGAAATATGGAACGCTTCATTATTTATTTACAAACACAGGCTGCACTTCGTTTTGGCATAGTTGTTGAAGAATCGTTTTGGTCTCTATGGTGGGGCCACTTGGTGACCATGGTGGAAAAATTGTCGATGAATAAACCTAGATGTCCAACTTTGTTGCTTAAGAAGGGTTTGGGGCTGAAATCTGCTAGGTGCTAGCCCACTAAATTGACTTGGGCCGGTCAAAAAATACAAACCCTTTTCCATCAAATAGCCTATGTACATGAAAATTTTAAAATTAAATACTAAATTAAAATTAAAACCAAAATACAAAGAGACGAACAAAAACTATTTTTGCCAAAAAAAAAAAAAAAGCAATGGAAGAACGACAGTCTAAACCGTCGCAAATCCAGATTAGCGACGACTACAAACCATCTCCGGGTCTGTTGCATTTTTCTATTTTACAAAAATGTTGTGACACCAAGATCTCATTTTTTTGGTTGTAAATAGCACATAATGGAGCTCGAGCATAAATTCCGAATTCATTCATCAAAAGGATCTCGGGGGGCTTATGCTTGAATTCTAGTCTTTTGAATATGAGTTGGGCTCCTAAGTTGTGTGTTCGTGGAGCCAAACCAAAAGAAGAGCAAAAAAAAAAAAAAAAAGGGAGGAAGAAGAGGGTTGGCTATTTGTGGGGTGAGGCCACCTAGTCGTGTCAATTCGAACTTGCTTGATGTGTTTAATTAGTATGTTGTCGTAAGTAAAATGTGTCGGTTTTCATCTGTCATTATTTTCCAATTGTAAAAAACAAAACAAAAAATTAAATAAAAATTAAAAAAATTAAAAAAAAAATCAACTGTATATTTGTTGCATTTTGAATTTCTTTCACCTGATAAAAGAATTAGAAGCAGAAAAAGTTCAAAAAAAGGTAAAAAGAAGTCTCTTTTTTTTTTCTCTCTTCCTTTCGTGGATGTTAATTCATATTCTCAAAAACAACTTATTTTCAATTGAAGAAAACCCCCCAAGAAAAGAAAAACTCTTTTTCCATAATTTCTTCTAATTTGGAAGGAATCATTCACATAGTTTCAATGACTAAGATCATCTAACTGCCACATTTTTGCAGTATGGATCATTTACTTGGTATCCCAGAAGATTCAGTCTCATGCGCCACATGTAGGGTAGTGATGAAAAAGGGAGATTAAAATGCTTACTGTTAAGGAGGTGGGCTGCAATGGCAAACCACCTATCTAATACAAATGCAACTACTCACACCATTTCTGATGCAGAGACATGTGATGACCTAACCATATATGCATGTATAATTAGGTTGAAGAGTGCCTCTTAGGATAGAATCACGTAAACAATAAAAATGGAGGGTCTAGGGATATGACGATATCTCAGATCTACCATAAGTTAGTCCATAATAAAGTTGGGATCCAATTCTCCTTATTAGCGATCCCTCTTTTTTGTTCAAATCAAAAGGGTATATCTAGAGAGGAACGAAAGGGATGAAGAAGAGAGATATGTTTGAGATGAGAGGGAGTATGAATTCTAGGGCATCAAAGAAAAGGACAGTTGATTCTTACTTTTTTTGCACCTCGAAGATTTGGAAAGAAGGATAATCTGAAACCGGGTGGTATCCTCAACACCCAAGGGCTAATCTTGAAACCTTAATCTCTTTGGTAAAAGAGGAAGAAAGAAAACACATTTCTATTCATTCAATAATAATAAAATAGGATTTCTCCTCATGTGTATATAAGACATGGAAAAAGTAAAAGTGCACTAAAGCTCCTGAAAATGAGAAAAATAACAAAAATACCAAAAAAGCAAAAAAAAAAGAAAAAAAAGAGTGCACCAAAGTCCCTGAAAACAAGGAAAAGAACAAAAAACGCCTAAAACTAAAAACACCCGCATGATAGGGTGTGAAATCTGTCCCATGTACCTATGGTTAGAGTGCATTCATGTCGCTCCTGCACTCATATCATGTCAGAAAATGGGTCCGAAGGACCCGGTGTCCATCCACATCAACTCCTCTACTCCGGTACTCTATTGGCAATGCCTCCTCCTCTGTTACAGTGTAAATGGTGCACCACTAATGTCCGCATCAAATTCCTTTGAGATTGAATAACATCTCCTTCTTGTTGAATTAGATAATGAGCTAAGCGAGATGTAGAACATAATGACCTAATAATATCAAGATAAACATTTAGATTCCTCTCTTCCAATTCCCACGAACCATTTTGATCATAAGAGGTGGAGGCTATCAAGAAATGTACCTGCCTAATTTTCAATTCTGAGTTCATGGCCTAAAATGAGCTAACAAAACAGATGGCTGGCATGGACAAAAAACATACATCACGATCGGCCCCATCGACTCCTGCCACCACGGAGGTTGGTGTCACCACAACACATTTGCAAACTGATGTTAAAGAAGAAATGTGGCAAGGCTTACATATAACAGAAGAATGGGTAGGATAGTTATAATTTGGGAGATTTTAGAGCATGTTCCATGATCAATGGTGGGGCCCTTCGGACAAACAGTATGGATTAATGAGCAATGACCCACTCTTGAAGTAAGGATCATGGAAATCCTCTCGCATGGGTTTGGTGGGAAATCTAGCAATCATAATTCAATCCTACTCATGGAATCTCAACTACAAATGGTGGTCACTTTTAAATGCACAAAAGAGGAAACAATACCTACTACTTTTACGAAAAGAGAGCAAGGAATTGCAAAGCCATACATATTGTTCTAAATCAAGATAAATGTAATTGAAGTTCAAATGAGAAAAATTTTAAAAAGAAAAGAAAATGTTTAGCCCTCCCTAGTTTGACAAACCTGCACAAAGAACTGACAAGGAAGACCCTGGCTCGTGTAGGGGACCCTCCGATGCCTAAGTCAGGTATGGAATCTAGGTCTCAGTTGAATGGAGGACTTTGGGTTAGAGATTGTGTATACCTTTCACCATTGGGGTACTCTTATTTATAGATGGGGAGAGGCGGTGGTGTAGAGTGCATGCATCTCCTGTTTTGGTAGGGACGAGTCATAGTAGGATTTGAAGTCCTTTCTTAGCAGGAGGATCTCTCTGGATCCTTGGCTAGAATCCCGAGTAGAGCCGTATTGGAATCGGTTTCCTGGATCTTCGGCTGAGATTGTGGATAGACGAGATAGAGGTCAGGTCAGATCCTATAGAGGGTGGGTCTTGCCGACTTGGTTCACGCGATTAAGGTGAGTAGTTAATTGTCTTTCAGAGCATGGTCAGTCAATGATTATTCTAACTATGTTGAGAGGTTGAGCCCGACCTTTTTCTAAACTTGGTCGAGGAGATGAGGGTCAGACCATTGGGTCGTGCCTCCTGTTGTTTGAAGTGCTAACCTGGTTTACATTAGTTGGTCGGTCCATTTTTCCCATAATAGTAAGCCCCTACTTTCTAGTTCGCATAGTGGACTTAATAAGTAGATCGAATTTGCCTAGGTCAGACTGAATTTGGGATCGAACTCGAGATCAGATAAAACTTCATCGTTGAACAGGTCGGGACGTCGAGAAGGCAGATCACTCTATCATTACAAATGATGGGAAGGCGGTGAGCGCGGGGCTTAAAGCGAAGTCAGTGATGATAACATTTCTGGCTTGGTAAGAGAGACAACGTTGTTTGATTGCCGAATGTACAGTTGGGTGCCAGTTGGCTGTGGGTTAGTGTTCAAGATCGGTCTTGGGTTGAGAGCCCGCCATGTGGTCCACAGGGGGGACGTTTGCATGTGACGTTGCGGCCCCTCGTGCCGAGGCATTGATTGCAGGCCATAATTGCGCTGGGCTGGGCATGGATATAAAGGGGGGAGGAACACCCAAAGCCCTTCACTTCTCTCATTTCTCTTGCTCTCCACCGGACTAGGCGATTTCTGGTAAGTCGAAAATCCTTTTCATTTCCCTCTTTCCAGTGGTTTTTCCTTTTTCGATCTATTTTTTCCTTTTCTGGCCTGTTTTTTCCTTTCTTATTTGGTTGGGATGTCAAACTGGTCTAGATTTAGGTCGGCGTTAGGGGCTTTCCACAATGATTCATACCATTCAAACGAGGACACTCGGGCGAATATACCTCTTCCGTCCTCCTTGGACCTTTGGGACGAAATGAAGGAGTACCGGGGAGTTAACGAGGAGGGAGCTCAACCGGGGTCGGGAAGTTCTCATGCTGAGCTTAGGAAGGTTGACACTTTGGGTCCACCATGACAGAGGCCGACCTGGCTCGAATGAGGGAGATTATCAGATCCTGAGTCGTTGGTGCTTAGAGCACCCGGAGTAGGAGAAGTACCAAGCCAACCTCGTGAGGGTGAGTTGGCCATTTATGTCATGGCTCTGCAATGTGGCCTTTGTCTTCCCTTACACCTAGTCGTCTAGAGGGTTGTGTCTACCTTAAGGTTAGCTTTAAGTCAGTTGATCTCGAATGCCTGGAGGTTGTTGATCGGAACTTACGTCCTCTGGCAGCAGCTCAGTCATTTCGAGCTATTGGTGGATGAGTTCCTGTATCTATACAGGGTGAAGATTAACTCCGTGAACTTGGGCAGGTACTATTTTTTAGCCTAGGTCAACCATGGCCAGGCCCTCATAACTGACAACTTTATGTCCAACAAAGGGTGGAAAGATAAATGGTTCTTCATATCCAGGGCGTGGGAAGACTCAACGATTAATGTTCCTGCCGAGTTTATGACTCTAGGTCGGGTGTTGTTGAACTGAAGTAGGTTGAATTTGGTTTGGATTTGTGTTGATTTTTGCTTTTGATTTCTACAATTGTCTTCCCTTGCGTGTGGCTCGAGCTCTCCTTGTCATAGCTCCAACGCATTGCTTGCACAAGACTGTTGAAGCCTGCCTTGAGGAATTGGAGGAAGCTGACCACTCCTTTAGCTCTCTTCCAAGCTGGTATAACCCAGGTCGCCCCGAGACTAGGTATGTTGCTTTAGTTGGGTTTGCTCATCGTTCCTTAATTTCAGTTTCTTTATATACTAACATTGTTGTTTTTTGCAGTTGTGTTTAGCAATTTGCACCCTGTGAAGAGGATGAAGTTGCCCTCCACGACCGATGTGGAGTGGCTCAGAAAAAATATGAAGGAGGAGGCTCGTCGCCGGGGCAGGGCACCGGTTAAGACTATAGCACATCCTCCTGGGATCCCAATACCCATTGAGCAGCCCCAGGCTGCTTTGGACGAGCTGCCCGCTGCCACTGTTGCTGTGGCCAAGGTCGTTGCTTTCGAGATGGAGTAAGCCCATGAGGGGGGGTCTCCCACTCGCGGGTTTGAGGGAGCGCATCCTGCTGCTCCCAAGGCAGAGGGAGGAGCTCGTTTTGTCCTTGGTGTTGGGGTTCCTGCACATGAGGTAGAGTGCAGTAGGTCGACCTCTAGGTTGGGCCCTCTAGCGAAGCTTGCCAGGTGGGCATCTCGCTATGTGGACGAGTGGGACATCACTGCCTTGTCCGACCTCCACCCGATGGACGTGCTGCGGGAGGCGAGGATTTCTCTTCTGAAGTGTGTTCTCGGACTGTTCACTGAGTCTTGCTTCCTTGCGTAGTTTGTTCTAAACTTTGCTTTCTTTTTTAGGTGACTCGCGCCCTCTTTTCAACCCGGCTGGTCTTCCAGGAGGTTGGTTGTGGTTATGAAAAGATCGTGGTTGATCTTCAAACGATGACCTCTGAACTGCATGCTGTGGCTGGAGCTAGGGATGTTGGCATGGCTTCGTCAGAGGCTCTACAAGGAGCTCTGCAGGTGTTGGAGGGTCTTGAGGACCCAGTTGGATGAGGCTCTCCTGGAGGGACCCTCGAAGCAGTCGGCGCTGGAGGACTTGAAGGCCGCTCTTGTAGAGTCAAACTCCAAGTTGACAGAGACTTCGACTCGCCTAGCAGAGGTCGAGGCCTCTATCCCCAAGATAAAGTTGGCCATGGTGGAAGCTTTCAGGGCTTCCGATGAGTGAACGGAGGAGCTCGAGGATTATTTCAACTTGGGTAATGCTCAGTGCGAGGAGCTGATCAGGCTGAAGCATCCGAGCATCGATTTGGATGCCTTGGCTGAGGATGTCACCGAGAATCTTGCTCCCACCGAAGCTCCTACTTCCGCCGAGCCCAGGGTTGGGGACATCCCCTGAGAATTGCCAATATTATTTTACTCTTTTTTTTTTCTTTTTTTTGTTGTACTTATTTTTGTAATCTTTTAATCATATTAATGAAGACTTTTTGTTGTAATGGTCGCTTGTGCAAAAATCTTAACAGTCGAGTTAACCTTTTTAGGCTATGTTTTTTGAAGTAGTAGCGATAGTTGAGGGTCCAACCTCTTCTTTAAGGGCTAAATCGTTAGTGAGGGCATCTTTTTCCTTGTATTAGGGGGAGCCCTCAATAGATTTTTGTAGGTTGAGCACTAGTAGACAGGAAAGTAGAACTAAAAATTCCCTTGACTCGGGATTTTTATTACAGTTTCTTAAGGAAACATGTAGATCGTAGATTCAACTGAGTATCATCTATGTCAATCTGGACGTCCATGATCAACCTTTTTGGTTCATCTTGCTCATTTTGATCATTCTTACTGACTAGGGAGCTTTCATTGTATCTGACGTCACAGTTAGTGATGACCTTACATGTGACCTTGTCAAATAACCTTTAACCTTTCACACCAATGCCATATCCAATAAAGATGTACTTTTTAGCTCTATGGTTTAGGTTATCTCTCTCAATTAACGGTACATGAGAGTAAACCTCACAACTGTAAGTGCTATGTTGTAATTCTAGCACCCGGTATTGTCAAATTTTGTTATGTCAAACCACTTGGAGTCAGTATCTTGTTATGATAAGATGGAAAGTTTAAGATCACCATCGTCAACTCTTCTACATTTTCAAGTTGAAGAACATTGTTAAAGATCGAACACAAACTCAAGTATAATAACAGAAATTCAAAGCTTAAGTTAAAGTTCATGATCACCACTTTATGTCTCAAGAACACAAGCTCTACCTTATGCTCAAGTTCAAGACTACAAGGTCAAGCTTCATGTACTCCAAGATAATCGAGTTACCGAAGCGATCGATGTTTCGATGTTTTAAACTCACATTTAAGGAATGAATAACCCTAGATTGACAATAGGTTAGGTTATGTTAATTATATATTAAATTTGGGTCATTGTATAAGTTTATAGGCTTTTCTTCGACTAGTCCTAGCCTTTGTTCGACTAGTCCAGGCACTGGCTTGACCAGTCCAGGGATTTTTTCAACTTGTCCAAGTTTTGTTGAAGATTTTTTGAATTTTCTGTTGGACTCTCAACAAGTCATGCACACAGCTCAACCAGTCGAGTGAACAGTGCTCGACCAGTTATGTAGTGCTCGACTCAAAGTCTAATATGCTTTTCTAGTCCCACTCGACCATTCGAGTGCATTGCTCGACCAGTCGAGCAGGCCACTCGACCAGTCGAGTAACGGGTTTATCCTATCACGCCAGAATTTTTAAAAATTAGTTGGTGCTTGAACGAGTTGAATCAAACCTTAGACCAGTCGAGGGAACAATATTTCTACCCATAAATAGAGGACATTTCTCAGAATTATTTATAAATTCCAAGCCTAATCAAGTCATTACTCTGAGAGATAAGTCCCTACAATTATGAAGTTATTACTTATTCATTTTAGATTCTTTTATAGCTTTTTGTATTTGATTTTGAGATCTCTTTATTCAATTTTATTCTATTAAAAAGAAAATTTTGATTTATTCTTTTGATATCAAAATCAAATCAAGCTAGCTCCAGGTTGATTTAATTTAAAAATCATTTAGACTTAGAACCCTTTCATTTGTGAGATTGGACATTGAACATCTATGTCTATATCGAATTGGTTCTACTAGGCTACTTCGAAAGAAGAATTTTCAGATAAATACAATTTCATTTTCTATATTTTTGGTTTGTGAGATTCAGCTAGGAAATCTCATTGTGGTGTGTAAGCCCATTTAAAAAACACAATTGTGAAGGTTTTAAGGTGAACCTTGGAAAACCTTATTTCTTAGTGAAAGTCAATATCCCGTGGGTGTGAATATTGGGAGTGGAGTAGTTGTTTGGTTGTTTGTGAATAGTTGGTGTATACACACAAACCACTATAATTCTCGGAGTTTGGATGATGTTGTGATGTATGTGTAGTGCTGAATGTTGTAATTTTCTTTATGCGCTTGTGGTTAATGTTGTAATAATTTAGTTTATTTCCTTCACCTCATTCACAGTTTGAGTTTTTGATACTTACCAACATTCTAGACATCAGGTTGTCCTACCATAAGCCTTGATTTTTGGTGAAAGGTTGTCTTTAGAACTCAGTTTGTATCAACCTCTCAAGACTAGTGCATTTAAGGTTATTATTTAATTGTGTTATCTGTCTTTGTATTCCGCATTTATTTTTATTTGGCAGTCCTATTCACCCCCCCCCCCCTCCCCCTCTCTCTCTTTAGGACTTAAAGCTCGACCTTTTTAACAACCAAATATGCGCAAATCTAAGTAGTCTATCTTATGACTACTCCATACTTCCTCTGTGATCTTACAATCAATTACCGTAGAAGGGGACCGGTTCACCAAATACCAAGCCGTATTAACAGCCTCAGTCCATAGGTCCTTACCCAACTTAGCATTACTTAACATGCATCGGGCCCTCTCCAAGAGAGTCTGATTCATCCGCTTAGCCACATCATTTTGTTCGAGCGTGTGACGCTCTATGTTGTGCCTAATGATCCCTTCATCTTTGCAATATTCATTAAACTCAGTGGAAGTAAATTCTCCACCATTATCAGTCCTTAAAACCTTTATTTTTCATCCTGATTGTTTTTCCACAATTGCCTTCTATTGTCTGAATATGTGAAAACTTCAGATTTACGTTTCACGAAGTAAACCCAAACTTTCCGGGAGTAGTCGTTAATGAATGAGACAAACCATGACAACCCTCCAACGAAAATCAAACTCTTCTTCATATCAGGAATGTGCCTGACCTCAGTCATTGTACTCTCCATCCCATCAAACATCTTGATGCACACTGTACCAATAGCCACAACATTATAAGCATTGTCATTGCCCATAAAGACCTGTCCATTATCATACTCACTATAACTGGTGAACCAAATCCAATGATGAGTCGTGTGATATGAATCTCCTGTGTCATGGATCTACTCATCTCTATGATCATCGTGCAAGTGTCCAATCATAGACATAGACAACACTTCACATGTGTTTGTCTCTTCATCAGATGTGACAACATAGGCCTCCTTGGAAGAAGCCTCGGAGTTTTCTTTCTTTGCTTGTATCCACTCATCCCATAGTTTCGACACTTTAATTTTCCTTTACCATTGCCCTTGGATTTGGATATAGGTCTTGAAGATCCTATACCTCGCTTAGTATTCCTGCCTCTTGTAAGCAGTGCATCAGAAGATGTCCCTATACTACAGTTTATCTTTCTCATGGCCTTCCCTTAAAGGGATGAGATAACGGTGTCCACACTCAAGGACTTATTTCCAGTGCACAATGAGTCCCTAAATAACTCATAAAATGCCAGAAAAGAATTCAACAACATACATGTCTGATCTTCATCTTTGACCACTTCCTCCATGTCCAGCAACTTGCAAATCAATTTATTAAAATTACTGATGTGGGCCTCTACATCTCCACCTTCTGTCATGCTGAAATTGAACAATTACAGCTTCAAGTGTATGCGATTCTCAGTAGACTTTTTAGCATAAAAGTCCTCTAACTTTACCCATAAACTCGCTGCGGTTTTCTCTCTTTGAACGTTGTAGAGAACCTCATCCGTGAGACACAATCGGATAGAGGATAAGGCGTTTTTTTTCAAGAGTATTCCAGTCTTCATCACTCATGTACGGTGATCACTCCTCAAGAGCCCTATCTTCGCCTTGCTTAGTTAAAAAGCTAATCATCTTGACCTTTCATAACTCAAAATTATTTTTCCCTGAGTAGTTATCAATATCAGACTTAATGTTTCCCATTAAGACTAATCCTTCAATTTCAAGCCTGCGCCCCAACATTAGCTCTGATACCACTTGTTGGGGGAACAACGGAAGCATGCATAGATGAATCTAAGATAGCAATTCAAAAGCGTCAAGCAAACAAAAAGAGGACACATGGATTTTAACGTGGAAAAAACTACGATACAAAGCGACAGATGATCACTATGAAAGCAGAAATTACAAAGAGAAAATGCTTACCTGATTTGAACAACCTCGAATCTCACCCTTTCTACACCCCTTTGAAACCCTATAACTATTTAGAAACCCTTAGAATATCTCTTAATCCCATTTACACCCATATATAGCCTTAGAAAGAATCCCAAATGAAATTGAAAATAATCCTGCAATTTCACAGTTTTGCGAAAAATCTATGCAAAATCTATTGATGCTATCGAAGACCTGCTGATATCATCGAAGCTAATCTATCGATGCCGAACACTCATAGATGGTTACGAACTAACACCTCAACTATCTAGAGACAAAACATGATTTTTTGAAAATTCTCGATGGCATGAACACTTATCGATGACATCGAAAAAAGTGCCCAATTAGTCTAGCAACCAACTGAAGAAAGAAGAAAATCTAGAAGACACTGATGGGATCGAGAACTATTCGATGCCATCGAAGGTGACTTCGAACAGACTGGTGATGACATCAACAGACCCAGTAACAAACATGATTTACGACATCTATTACAACATTATTACTATTATTATTATTATTATTATTATTATTATTATTTATTTTGTAAGTTTTACCTTTATTTCAACTATACTCATTTCTCACCAATATCTCTCCACTTGGTCTGAAAGGCCCATTTTCCGATAATGCTTTCGTTCCAAAGAACAAATAGACCCTATAAAAGAAGATATGAAGAAAAAAAAAATCAGATATCTTAAAAGACGCAATATAGGACTTCTTTTTCTTTTCAATTGAAGAATTTCAATTCCTATAAAAAGAGAATTAAACAAATTCAAAAACCCAAAAAAGGGTTGCCCTATTTTTAAAACCTAGAATTAAACCCTTAGTTGAAATCTTCCAATATTCAAAACCCAGAAAAATCTTCTTCCTTTTTTTCATTTCAACTGCAGTATATCAAACAAATTTCAAAAAAAAAAAAAAAAAAAAGAGAAAAAAGGAAAAAAAAAGAGCCCCAAATTATGTAAAAAGAAAAGACTCCTCTTTTTTCTCTTCCTTTTCTTCTACTTTGGATGTTACCATTCATATTCCCCAAAACAACAACTCTTGGATGGAAAAAAGAAATCAGTATAAATGTGCATTTTGAATTTCTTGTACCTGATAGAAAATAAATAAATAAATAAATAAATAAAACAAAAAGCAGAAATAAAAATTTGTTACTTTTTATAAAAGCTCAAAGATTTTGAGACATAAGTCAGACTAAATAAAAAATAGCAGAACTTTTAATCCACTTCAATAGTTAAGTCAAATGCTAGCCCTACCTCAAGTACACGTACAAAATTGTTGAAATACAAAGAGGTTTCACCAGATAAGGATGGATTGATGGATCACAGATTAGCAAAACTGTTGATAACCTGCCTGTCGACAGAAGCCATTAGTATTTCAACAAACCCATTTACTAGGTTTCACCAGATAAGCATGAATTGTTGGATCGGCCTTTGAGTCCTTCCATATCCTTGCAACCTTTAAAACAGCTGCTTCACATTCTTGCAAGTCCTCTGAAGTGCATAGACATGAAGGGCCCGTTTGGATACTACCAAATAGTAGGTAACTTTTAATTTTCTTATTTCTTAATAAGTTAGTTTTGTTATTAAACTTAAATAAGTTACTTTTTTAACTTAAATAAGTTACTTTTAGAAAAAGTAACTTATTTTCACTATTTTTATTTTTATTTTTATTTTTTTATTTTTATTTTTTGTTGCTTTCAACTTCATAATGTAACTTATTGCCTTCCTTTTTATTGGTAACACAAGTTAGGAAACTATTTAAGGGAATATGCTCCATGTGGCTATGAACCCTTTCTAAGTTCATGAGAGTGGAAAATCATCCAATGAATGAGTAGATATCTAGTGGGCGGGTGACGGACAATTTCATGGCCATGATGGATCAGAAAAGGCCCGATCGGAAGCGGAGGTTATCTGGACCGTCCAAACTTAAAACGGACATATCTCGCAAACCGGAATGAGCCATCAGACGTACCATATATGATTTTGAGGTAGGATGAGCTACTTTAGCCACTCAAGCATGCTGAATTTGTGAAATACCATCAGATTGACGGTCGAATCCCTATTTTAATTTCGTTTTTACTAATTATAGTAAGTTTTAGTTTGAGCATAACTCTTCATCCGTCGGGCTTTAGGAGTTGCACTCAACATGAAAAGTGCTTAGAATAATTAGGAGAACATCATGCTTTGACCAAATAGGACACTTACTATTTTTGGCCAAAAACCATACACACTAGTAGGAATCATGACTCTATAAATAGTAAGTTTACTATTTATAGTAAGTTGCGAACTCTAGGAGTTTTAGTTGTAGTTTAATTCTGAAACTTCTTCCATGGCTTAGTATCCCTATTTAAAAGGTTGTAGACTCGTTTATTTCAAATATCAATCAAATTACAAATTTTATAAAATTTATTTTATATTTTCCTTGTTTCTTTCCTCGCAAATTCGAGAAGTCTCTGTGAGGAGTCCAGAGAAGCTTTGTGGATTCGGAGTAGTTATCCTTGAGGAAGATGGTGATCAACTTCATCATGCTCATCCCTACGTCAGCCTCACATGATGATGGCCCATATTGACGTGGCCCCACATGATGGACAATCCACATCAAAGGTCCATCCCTAATGATGAATGACCCACATCCAAGGCAAGCCTCGCATGATGGGCAACCCACATTAAAGGTGGACACCACATGATGGAAAATTATAAATGGTGGGCCCCACATGATGGATGATCCACATCAAGGTGGGCCCCACATTATGGATAATCCACATCAAAGGTCGACATAATGACGAGTGGCTCATATCCAAGGCGGGTCCCACATGATGGACGGCTCACATCGGAGGTGGGCCCACATGATGGATGATCCACATCAAAGGTGTATTCCACATGATAGATATTAGATATTGAAGATGGGCCCCACATGATGGATATGACTAACATCAAAGATGAGCCCTACCTAATGAACTGTGCCCATTAAAGTTTGGCCCCTAATGATGAATCACCCACAACCAAGGTGTCCCTGCATGATGGATGGCTCACATCAAAGGTGCGGCTACACAATAAATGATCCACATCAAAGGTTGGCCCCACATGATGGACCGTGGATGTGAAGGAACCAAAGAGGCTTTCTGGATAATTACCCGTGATATTGGAGACCAAATATGCTTTTTTACTTTTTGGATGATAAGTACATGTTTGCCAATTATATTTATCCACTGATTAAGTAGAAATCAAGATAAACTACTTAGGCATAAGTACCTTATCTAAATTAACTTACGATTCAAACGCCTGAAGTGTAAGGCTTTAAACTGTTTATAACACTTTCAGTGGCTGCTTGAGATATCACACTGGTTGGAGAGGTAGCGACTACAGACTGCATGAATCTTCTGTTGATTTTTTGGCCTTTAATACCATCATTTGTAGTTCGTGGGATGAGAACATTGATGGCCACTGATGGGGTTGACTTCAATGGCAATTCTCTCAAAGATGTGGAGCTTAGGGATGCTCTTGGGGGTTTCGGAGTAGGAAAATTCTTGGGCACGATCGGGATATTGTTCCTTCCAGGGGGTGATTATTAGTCTCTTCAACACATAGTTTGTTTTGGGTAGAATAGTTGCAGAGAGAAGCTGACGGTTAATGGGGCACGTAGTTTTTCCCAGTCTTAACCATTCTTGGATTGTCCGTCTCTCATATGTTTGGCCTGTTTCAAGAGTCACTGGGTCACTAAAGAGCTGGCCTGTGATAGTATAGACAAAATCTTTTGGAGGTCTTGTTCGAGGAGTTATATCAGATGATGGGGGAGACATGCTGCTCTGGCTCACTTCTTCCACTGTTTCGCTGTGGAAACTACAGAATCAAGGAGATTTATGTCAGTGCATGTTTTGGTTGTGTTACGTATACTGAAGTACTTTAACGGAGGAATTACATGATTCTCAACAAAAGAAGTAAGACCAAAGTTTAAATGATCCTTATCATTGATCTGATGATCCCCACCATGGGCGTGGATCATGCCTGAAATATCTGCTGGATTGGTTTATCCAATCTATCCAATCTTTTGGCCTTTTTCAGTTGACTGCAAATATGTCCTATATTTCTTTTTCAATAGTCTGGATCATCAAAATGTGGGCTCCAATTGTACAAACTAAAGACATCACTGATGCTACACAACTTTCAGTGAAGGATCATAAAATTCTCTCCCAAATGACTCCGAGAAGGAAAAAAAAAGAAAAAAGAAAAGGAAATGAATCCAATCAAAGACCTCTTCCAATGGCATGTTGGCCAAAAAAACATGATAAGGAAATAGAAATATGTTGAGATGTGGAGTCACATCTGGGTAATGCCACTCGACCGGTTAAGGGCTGGCTCGACTCAAAGTCCGGCGAGCTATGATTTTTTGGGTCCGCAGTGCTTGACCGGTCGAGGCCCTTGCTCGACCAGTGGAGCAACCTGCTCGACCAGTCGAGGTTATGTAGATTCGTTTTCGAATTTTGCACGGACTGCGGATTTTTGTGACGGTTTCGCAAGAGGTGCGAAAGGGAAGTTGCCTAAACTATAAATAGGGGTCCCTAGGGCTTTTCTAGAATTATAGGAGTTATTCTAAAGTGTGGGCAAATGGTTTTCTGTATACATCTAAGGGAAAATGTTAGTATATTAATTGCTTGTAATCTCATTTTTTTCGTAGTGGAAGTTTGCACCCATGGTTTTTTACCCTTGTTTGGGGTTTTTCCATGTATATCTTGTCTTGTGGTTTGTTTGGTATACTTTGATTCTACTTTTAGATTATATTTCTTTCTGTTTATCGTTTGTGGGTGAGACCGGAGATTGGATCTCAGTTCACTGCGTTGTTGGTGTGCTGCGCAACAACTGGTATCAAAGATATTTGTTTAGTTCTATTAGGAGCGATGACGGAAGAATGAAAGACTAGAATTGAGAAGTTTGATGGTTCAAACTTTGCGTTCTAGAAGATGCAGATGGAGGAATATCTGTATTAGAAGGACCTCTATATTCCTCTAGAAAGAAAAGAGAAAAAAAATCAGAAAAGATGACAGATGATGAATGGTCTTTATTGGATCGGAAGGCTTTAGGAACGATCCGACTCTCTTTGTTTAAGAGCATCGCCTTTAATATATCCAAGGTAAAGACCACAAAAGAATTACTGAAAGCCCTAACTACGATGTATGAAAAACCCTCAGCATCCAATAAGGTTCATCTTATGAAACAGCTATTCAACATAAAGATGTCAGATGGTGGGAGCGTAGCTGAACATTTAAATGACTTCAATACAGTCATGAGCCAGTTGGAATCCGTTGGTATTGTTTTTGAGGACGAGGTCAGGGCGTTATTGATCTTGTCCAGTTTGCCAGATAGTTGGGATGGTTTGGTGATTGCTATGAGAAATTCTTCAGGGTTGATAAAGCTGAAATTTGATGATGTGGCTGGTCTAATTCTCAGCGAAGAATCTACAAGAAAGACATCAGGAGTTTCAGGGGATTCAAGGAATGTTTTAAACGTTAAAGAAAGAGGAAGATCGCTGAACAAATGAGGCAATAAACATAGATGTTTTAAGTCGAGGAAAAAGTCCAAGGGACTGAAAGACAAACACGGGTGTTGGCATTGAGGCAAGAAGGGGCACATGAAATGTTATTGCAAGGCCCTTAAGAAACAAGAAGGAAGCTCTCAAGGTGGGAAAGATTCAATGAATTTATTTGATGAGAGTGACACAGAGGCGTTAATCTTGTCTCTTAATGCGAGGAATGAATCTTGGGTCATAGACTCAGGTGCTTCGTTTCATGTCACTTCGTGTGAGGAAGTTCTGTGTGATTATGTGTCAGATAACTTTGGGAGAGTCTACCTAGGTGATGATGAGCCATGCAGTATTGTTGGAAAGGGAGATGTTCATATAAATTAGAAAGAGGGAACAACTTTGAAATTGAAGGATGTCAGACATGTAACGAGTTTGAAACAGAATTTGATCTCAGTGAGGTAGTTGCCCGATACCGGATATATGACGACATTCACTAGTGATTCCTAGAATATCAGAAAAGATGCCTTTATGATATCTCGAGGAAAGAAGGAAGGAACTTTGTACGTGACTTCAGGATCGTATAGTTCACTCACAATTGTATCAACTGAGTGAATCGTCAATTATGACATTAGAGGTTGGGACATATGAGTGAGAAAGGGATGAAAGTGCTATTGTCAAAAGGGAAGCTACCAGGTCTGAAGTCTATTGACTTGGAATTCTGCGAGGATTGCGTGTATGGAAAGCAGAAGAGAGTAAGTTTCAAGAAAACAGGACGTGCTCCAAAGACACATCTATTGGAGTTTGTATACACTGATGTGTGGGGACTGACACAGGTATTATCTTTTGGTGGCTCACGTTATTTTCTTTCTTTTATTGATGATGCTAATAGAAAATTGTGTGTCTATTTCTTAAAGCATAGATCTGATGTATTTGATGTATTTAAGAAGTGAAAAGTAATGGTAGAAAATGATACAGGTAAAACAGTAAAATGTCTTAGATTAGATAATGGGGGAGAATACTGTGATAAGATATTTGAGGAGTATTGTGCAGCAAATGGAATTAAACTTCAGAAAATAATTCGAGGGACATCACAACAGAACGGTGTAGCTGAGCATATTAACAGGACTATCCTTGAGCGCTCTAGGAGCATGAGGTTGCATGCAGGGTTGCCCAAGACGTTTTGGGCAAATGCTGTGAATACTGTTGCATATCTCATCAATAGAAGTCCCTTAGTACCATTGGATGGTGGGCTAATAGAAGAAACGTAGACTGAAAAAGAAGTGAACCTTGCATATCTCAGAGTGTTCGATTGCACTTCATTTGTTCACATTGATGCAGAACACAGAAACAAGCTGGATGCGAAGTCCAGGAGGTGCACGTTTATAGGCTATGGGCAGCATGATTTTGGCTATAAGTTTTGGGATACAGAAAATAGAAAAATCATCAGAAGTAAAGATGTGGTCTTCAATGAAAAAGTGATGCTTAAGGATAGTATGCAATAAAACAAGACCGATGAGAAAGAATTCGTAGAGTTAGCAGAGTTATCGGACACGGGTGTTACAGTGCCACAGGATGATCATACACAGGAGCATTATGAGGCAGAGCCACAGACACCGGTTGTAAGGAGGTCTACTCGGGAGAGAGACCCACGGTCCGATACTCACCCTCCTTACATTATCTACTGCTTACATATAGTGGTGAACCAGAGTGTTTTGAAGAGGCATTACAGTCAGATACACAGGTTAAGTGGGAGCAGGCCATGGATGATGAGATGGACTCTCTTGAATCAATTCGTACATGGGAGCTAGTCACTCTACCTAAGGGTAAGAAAGCTCTCCATAACAAGCGGGTTTACAGACTGAAGGAGGAGCATGATGGTTCGAAATGGTAAAAGGCTATATTGGTTGTGAAAGGGTTTTAACAAAAGGCATGTATTGATTTCATTGAAATATTTTCACCGGTAGTGAAAATGTCTACGATTCGCATAGTCTTGAGTATAGTGGCTACAGAGGACTTATATCTAGAGCAGCTAGATGTTAAGACAGCCTTTCATCATGGGGACCTTGAAGAAGAGATATATATGCATCAACCGACAGGATATGCGGCATCAGGAAAGAAAAACAATGTGTGTAGACTGAAGAAGAGTCTATATGACCTGAAGCAAGCCTTGAGGCAGTGGTACAAGAAGTTCGACAGTTTCATGTCGGGAAACGGTTTTAAGAGATGTCATGCAGACCACTGTTACTATTTGAAGAAGTTTGATACGTTGTACATCATCCTTCTTCTGTTCGTTGATGATATACTTGTGGCCGGTTTAAGCATGAAGGACATCTCAGATCTCAAAAGACAACCGTCTAGAGAATTTTCCATGAAGGATTTAGGAGCTGTAAAACAAATTATAGGCATGAGGATAAAGCGTGACAGGAAAAACAAGAAACTGGTTTTGTCATAGGCAGAGTACATAGCTAAGTTACTTGATCGATTCAGTATAGGAGGTGTTAAGCTGGTTAGCACTCTATTAGCCAATCACTTCAAGCTTTTTAAGGAGCGTGGTACAGACAAAGGGGGAACGGGACTACATGGCTAAAGTCCCATACGCATCAGCTATTGGGAGTCTCATATATGTTATGGTGAGCACGAGGCCAGACATTGCTCAAGCAGTGGGAGTTGTTAGCAAGCTCATGAAAAATTCCGGGAAGGAACATTGGGAAGTTGTGAAGTAGATCCTCAAATACCTGGTAGGTACTGTGGATATAGGGTTGTGCTATGGTGGATCAGAAATCAAGCTACAAAGCTACGTAGATTCAGATTTGACAGGAGATATCGATAGCAGAAGAAGCATTGTAGGTTATGTCTTTACTCTGGGTAGTGCAGCAGTCAGTTGCGTCTCTCAGTTACAGAAGATAGTATCTATTAGTACAACGGAAGCAGAATATGTTGTAGCTACAGAAGCATGCAAGAAGATGGTGTGAATGTAAGGTTTCATAGAAGAGTTGGATAAGAAGCAAGCAGATTGCAAGTTGTACAGTGACAGTCAGAGTGCAATACACTTGTCTAAGAATTTAGCCTTTCATTGAAGGACAAAGCATATTGACATCAAATATCACTTCATACGTTCATTATTGGAAGATGGATTGATTGCTCTGAAGAAGATTCATACAAGTGAGAATTCTGCGGATATGCTGACCAAGGCAGTCACACAAGAGAACTTGAAGCTTTATTCAGCTTTGATTGGTCTTCAGGCTTGAAGATGGGGAGGTGGTGCACTCCGGATGTAGAAGACGAAGGTTTATGGAGATATGTATCCAAGTGGGAGATTGTTGAGATGTGGAGTCACATCTAGGCAGCGCCACTCGAACAGTCGAGTGGGCTGCTTGACCGGTCGAGGGGCCCACTTGATCGGTCGAGGGTTGGCTCGACTCAAAGTCCAACAAGCTATGATTTTTTGGGTCTGCAGTGCTCGACCGGTCGAGGCCCTAGCTCAACCAGTCAAGGTTACGTGGATTCATTTATGGATTTTGTACGAACTATGGATTTTTGAGACAGTTTCGCAAGAGGTGCGAAAGGGAAGTTGCCTAAACTATAAATAGGGGTCCCTAAGGCTTTTCTAAGGTTATGGGAGTTATTCTAAGGTGTGGGCAAAGAGTTTTCTCTATACATCCAAGGAAAAGGTTACTATATTGCTTGTAATCTCGTTTTCTTCATAGTGGAAGTTTGCACCCGTGGTTTTTTACCCTTGTTTGGGGTTTTTCCACGTATATCTTATCTTGTGGTTTGTTTGGTATGCTTTGATTCTACTTCTAGATTATATTTATTTCTGTTTATCGTTTGTGAGTGAGACCGGAGATTGGATCTCGTTTCATTACATTGTTGGCGTGCTGCGCAACAAAATAATCCTCATGTGAACTCAAAAAACCCATAACTTTGAATTTTAAAAAAATCATTTCTTACCCATCCAGCGAAACTTGGTTCTTTATATTTCTAAAACTCAATACTCCTATTGCAATTGAAGCTCTTCCTGCAATTTTAACGTACTTCAGGTTCATTAACTGTTTGTTGCACGACGTCCTCCACATCATCAATTGTTGGTGGGAATTGATCATAACCCCGTATAAGATCTGCTGCTGGATATTCCGCACTGGCGAGGATTCCCAAGCCGTCATCAATTGGATTGATCATCATCATCAAGCCACTCCACTTCTCTAAATGGATATTCCCAAGCTACGCCACGTACCTGTGCATATAAAGGTCAAGTGCAACCAACAACCACTAAGCCACCTTCACTTGAAAAGTCAATAATCAATAGTTGATACATGTGTTTGAAGAGCCGCTGAGCATGGAAGGAGCAGATCTAAAATGGCAGGCATCCTTAAACCTCACTAGGCTCATTCATGAAAAGACCAAGCCCATATTAGATTTGGGTCAGGCTTGGGTTGACATAGATATGGCCCCAGCCCAAGCCAGCTTACATCCCATTTATATTGTCATATTACATTGTAACTCATGTTCGGAAGCACTTTGGAAATAAAAGGAGAGTGACATTTTCTTTTAAAGTTATTTCATAAGAAGCATTCTGAGAGACCAAAAAATAGAAAAGAGCAAACCGGAAGTGATCAAGACTATTGGAACCTTAAAACAATCGTATTTCACAAACTGGAATGATTTTTTCGACATATCATATATGATTTTAGGTAGGAGAAACTATTTTAGCCAACCAACCCCGCTATGTCGGGTTACCCACGTCAGATTTGAGAGATTCCATCGGATCGACGGTTAAAAGTCCCATTTATTTTCATTTTTACGATAAATAGTAAGTTTTAGTTCAATCATAACTTTTAATCCTTCGAGTTGTAGGAGTTGTGCCCAACATGAAAAGGGCTCAGAAAAATTAGGAGAATAACATGGTTAGGCCAAATTGGACTCTTACTATTTTTTGCCGAAAACCATGATGTCTAATGGGAATGATGACCGTCGATAAATAGTAAGGTTACTATTTATAATAAGTCACATTTTTAAGGAGTTTCAGTTTAAAACTTCGTCTTAGGTTTGAGTTCACTATTTAAAGGATTGTAATTTCTTTTCTAAATCATCAATTAATTTATTTTCAATTTTATTAGAAATTATTTCTATTTTATCCCTCATGGATTTGAGGAAACTCTATGAGGAATCTAGAGAGCTCTATAGATTCGAAATAGTTATCCATGAGGAAGACAGTGATCGACCTCATCACGTCCTTCCCTATGTCAATTGGTATTAGAGAGAGGACTCTCCTTGGGCAGATGTCAAGTAACAACAGAATGAACTAAAATTATGTGGACTGTGATATAGGGATTCATTATCTTTTGGGAAGAATGAAAGATTTCCACTGGGAGAGTTAGTTGACCATACAATGATTATAGCTAACCCTCGATCGTATTTCAGATGCACTAATTATGCCCTGAGCCCAAGGTGATGCTCAGTCATCTGTTATCACTATATAGCATAACCCCAATTTTTGTAGAATGCTTCCGGAGGTAAATTGTAGGGCTACCCTAGATGAGTCGAACTCCAACGATGAGGACATGTAAGACCCGACCTGAGTTCGCATGTGTGCATGTGTGTGTGTGAGTATGCATCTCATTCATCTTAGTCCCGCGGTCCTACCGGTGGAATTTCGACGACCTGCAACCATCGGATAGTGTTTGCGGTCATCCTTAAGTCCGGTCACGTAGACCCGATTCGGATTGAGCCGAAACCTGTGCCATCTTGTCAGCTTCGTCGTTGCGGTTCCAACGCCGTGTCTCGTGCGTAAATCGGACGTTTCTATCTAAAGTTGTAGGCCGTGCATTATTGGGGCCACTGATCATGATGTGGGACCCACTGGTGCTTGTGCACATTTTTCTAGGTGAAACCCACCTTGGAATCCCATCATTACCTAGCTTAACCTACAAGCTACCCTACACCTTTTTTTAATAGCTAGTATGATGGATTTGCCTAAACCTAAGCAATGATTGCTCTCTTTCTTAAAAAAACTATGACGCATTTCTCTATCCTAAGCCCCTCTTTTTCAGCAAAATTCAGATTTTTCCCTTCTCTAGGAGAAACTCATCATTTCTTGCCTTAAAATCCTCTTTCTTCTCTTCTTCTCTAGCAACTTTCCTCCATTATTCCAGCACGCTTTCACTTATATAATCCCCCATCTAACCCTTGAAGAAAGATCTCAACCTTAAATCCATGTACCTTGGAGCTTGAAGACCATCTTGGAGGTGTTTGCTTGAAGAACTTGTAGGTGGGTGTGCATGTACTTAGAATCTTAGGATCTACATTTCTTCTTCTTATTTCTTCTCTTCACCTCATGTTTGAAGCATGTGGGGCCCATCAAATGATGGTGGAGGCCCCATGTCTTCTTGGATGTGGCTATCGGTCCAACCTTTTGTGCATGCATAATTCATGGGTGGGGCCATTCTCCATGGACCCCACCATGGTTTCTTTTCTTAGTTAGAAGGATCCTTAGGTCATCTAGACCCTTGATCCTTGGTGAAGATGGCATCTCTACCATTGGATTTTGATCTAAAGATGCATGCATGGGTAGATCTTGTAATACCATCAATATAGTGAGATGTGTGGTTTGTGAGGAAGAGAAGGGCCTCAATGTGGCGAAGTCCCTTCCCTGGTGGCTGATTCTCTCTCTTCTCTTAATAATCACTTATTTTTCTGAGGTGTGTGGCCCACCATTTAGCTTGGAAATATCCAGACCGTCCAAGTGGGGTGGACGCCCATAGCAGTCCACTCCATGGATGGTGATGATTTGTTGCCCCCTTTAGATGCATATGCAATGGATTTTTATATTGGGAATAGGTCTGGATGTTTTTCGGGCCCACTGTAGTAGATCACAACTCAGGTTTCATGGGGTGTTTTCCCCTTGATTTGAATTATATACTCAGTTTATTTCATTAGCATGTCGCTGTCCAAAAAATTTCTGGACAGTTTCTGGTGAGTTTTGGGTCAGATTTTTGAACTGATTAGGGGACTGTTTCTACCCATTTGATATAATTTTCTTGAAGGTGTGGACCCCACCTAAATGTACCCCAAAATTTACCTCGATCTGACCTTGATTGAGGTCCCAAAGGGGTGGTCCAAGTGGGGTGGACAATCTAGATTTTCTGGACTGTCCGGCAATATTGCAGTTTAGAAATTCAAAAATACATAATAGTTTTTGTAATAGTGGGCCACTTTTGTGGAACCTACCTTGTATTTCACTTGTATGGGGAGGTTAGAATTAATTTTCTCTAATTTTTGGAGAACTTGGGCCCACCCCTTTGGGGTGTTCAAATTAGGGACAACTCTACTTTAATTTTCTGTTGTGCAGTCCAGCAATGTAATCTGATAAAAGCTTTAATTCATAAATATTTATTCTATAGGTGGGCCACTTTTCTATACTCCATCTTGTTGTAATCTTGATGAGAGACCTTGGGCCCAAATTTCAGGAATTTTGGAGGCACAGAACCCACCCATTTAAATGACCCAAATTCAGGACAATGGATAACTATTTTTCCAGCAGTATTCCACCCTGGATAGGTTGAAATTCCAAAATTTATTGAAATACTTGTGGGTGTCTAAAAATTATGAAAATTTACAGGGAGGTGACCTACCCATGGTGGGACCTACGTACAAATTTTTGGGGCCAGTAGACCCCTATGTACACCGTGGCAAGGGCCGGACTGGCCCACCACGTTGGGACATCCAGGTCAGTCCAATTTTCTAGACAGACCATTTTATTTGAATTAATTAAAATATTTCTAGGTGTCTAAAAATCTTTAAATTTTGTGGGGGAATGTCTTACCTATGAAAGTATCACCCTATAAAATTTTAGAGCCATTGGGCCCTTTTACTGCTGGTGGTGCGGCCTGGAGTGGCTCATCAGGCAGGGACGCCCAGGCTGGGGCGTCCAGCGTTGGCTGGCCCTCCAGCCTACCTTGTGGGCCCACCTAGATGAGTTGTATAACCCACCATATTGTGAGGATTTTATAGGATAATTCATACCTTTACACCCTAAATTTTGGGTTTAATTAATGCATCATTGAGGCTCACCTTGTTTGGGCTATATGGGTATTTATATGTAACCAGATTTTTGGACTCCTTGTAAGCCCAAATGGGCTGGAACCCTTTAGACAGGCCTGATGGATTCTTGGGCTGTATTCTCCATGGTATTCTGTTGGGATAGTGGGCTGAAATGTATGAGTGGGTGGGCCCTTGGTTGCCCACCAAAATAACTAAAATCTTGGGCTAGGCCCAGCTTGCTTATCTTAAATACGATTCTCGCCCATGTGTTGGAGTAATGGGCTGCCCACTATGCCCACCAAATGTATGGACTTGGTGGCCCTTATGTTTGGGCCCTAACCTTCCTTATGTGCCCATATTATTGCATGTGGATTTGGCTGTATATTACCCCTATTGGGCCTATGAATTATGTGTAGCCTTGGGCCACTTTATCGAGGCCTAACATGTGATGTATCTATATGTATATAGTTGCCCATCTCTTTCTTATGGTGATGCTCGAGCCACAGGCCTTGATCCTTGATAGATTATTATTAGGCCGCCTTTAGGGGATAATGGTGGTTGAATGCTCACCTTGATATGCCCCTTTAGGCCCTTGTTAGGCCCATTCTTGCTTCTATGGGTGGTTTAAAGGTCACCATAGAGCATTGCTAGGCCCATGCCATTATCCATCTAGTCTTGTAGGCTACCCCAGGCTATTGGACCCATATTGAGGTTACATTCCTTTTGAGAAACGGTCTAAGTACCTAGACGCTACTAGTGAGGAGGGTAGAACATCTTCATCGCATTGGCATTTCTTGTTCATCTTCATAGCCCACTCCCATACGCATCATATGCATGCTTGGCTGAGATGTGATTGGTCATGGTTATGCCATTGGACAGGGTATTGTGAGGGATGGAGTTTTTCCTTCTTGAGCATGTTGGATGTTTAGGTATGATGCATGGCTGTCTGTGTGATTCATGCATATGACATTGCATAGTATGATCGACATTCGCCATCGCTTCATCAGGGCCTTGCCTCCACAGGGATATTCGTGGATGGCAGGGATATTCGTGGATGGCTAGACGTATGGACACCGAAAATGATGTTTAAGCATACCGGGTGCATAGGATGCCCATGGGTGAAATTTCTAAAACTTCCATGGTACCAAGGATCTGCTCCAACGCCGTGACCAGGTGGAAACATGAGCGCACGAGGGCCTTACACCTGTAGGTCGTGACTCTCACTGTTATGTAGTCGGTTGGATAGGGATGTGACCTTATCCGCTTGTGAGGGAGGGCATTATTAGGCTGAGTCTGACCAGCTCATGAAATGAGTTCGCTACCATCAGGCCTTATTGGTGATTGGCTGTCCACAGGCGGGTAGTGAGGTCCCTTATGCTCGTTTGACTGTGCGAGGTCTATAGAGTGGCAGTCATTCAGTAGTGTAATGGACCCCGGTGATTTTTTTATGATTGAAAATATACTTGACATATGGTTTGGTTATGAGCACTGACATTACTTGCATTGCATTAGCATTGGCTGTGTAAGCCCCTTCATGCATTGCCTTGGTATGGCTCCCAGTACTCATTGCATGGTATTCATGATAAGTCTTGGTAAGGCTGGTGATATTCTCATTAAGCATGTTTCTTTCCTTGTACCTCCTACTATTCTTCTGTACACTATTGACACTCACTTTCACCACCCTTTAAGCTTCTATAAGCTTATGCATGATTCATGCATGCAGGAGATTCTAGGCAGGCATCGTAGCAGCAGGGCGTAGAGTAGAGTTGAGCAGTGAGGACTCCAATGTTGCTGATTTCTCTCTCTTTTCTTATTACCTTATGTATGTTCTTTTGAACCTGATGTAAACTTGTAAAAGTTTAAATTTATAGTGGATTTTGCGATGTGTACCTTTGTTATTCTCAGATGTACTTGCTGTGATCTTATGTATGCTCACATTAAAAATGATTATACTATTATAGAAATCCTCCTTGTAGGATCTCAGGATCGGAACTTGCCTCAGGAGCCAAGAATGAGGTACTATGGAGGCTGTTACGGCCAGAACCGGCCATCGGGTTCCTTGTGAGTCCGGTTACCGAGTCTGGGGTGTGACAAGACATCAGTGGTATTGTTGCCTGATGACCAATCCATGGAGACGATCAACTAGATCTTGATGAAAGAGAGTATTGATGTAAAGCCCAACTTCCCAGTTTTAATGGCTTATTGCGTATAAAATACTTCATCAAATGGTTAGCCGAAGTAGAGCGGTATTTTAATTACATGGACATGCCAAAACATAAGAAAGTGAATTTGGTTGCCTTTAAATTAAAACCCGACACTTCTGTATAGTGTGAACAAGTACAACTCTCACATGCCCAACAAAACAAGTTTCCCATTTGATCATAGTCACAGATGAGATGCCTTCTTTGATCATGAATCCTCTACAGTGATTATGAGTAAGTATTGTTCCATCAATACTAAAGTTACTGACAGGGGAATCGAACCGTCACAGATTACATCGAAGAATTCCAGTAGTTGGGAACGTGGAATGACTTATCGGAGACCGAATTGCAAAACGTAGCACGGTTCATAGGTAGTTTACAATCGACAATTCAAGATTGAGTTCAGATGCACTTGGTTAGGACTGTAGATGAAGCGGTTCAGTTGACAGGTAGGGTAGAAACGTAGCTTGCATGAGTCCCTACTCAGATTTATCCTTCGACTTGGTCCCCCATAATGGGTCCCACACAGGATTTAATGCTACCTAAAGGAAAGGAACCAGTAGGAGGGCGCCCTCAATCTCCGACAACCACAAATTGTGACATGGGGAGCGGCCCATCTAAGCCTTAACGTGCAACACCCACAACAGCAGGTTTGAATAGGATTATAAATCCTTATGGTCAGCCAAGGATGAACAATTGTTACTGATGTGGCCAACTGGGCACTTATCAAATATTTGCCCCTCGATGTCCCACAACCCACTTAGCCATTAACGAATGGGGCACTGAAGGTGATGTAGTGGAAGAATCCCTTGAATTTGATGAAGATAAACAAGCCACTCAGGAAGGAGCTGGGGACGAAGAATGGTTGATCGAGGATCATGGCAAATCTTAGGTTGTGAGGCGATTATTGTACACTCTGAGGAAGGAGGTGCACCCGTAGTTATATAATATATTCCGTACATGGTGTACCATCAACGATGAGGTCTGTGATGTAATCATATACAATGACAGTAGTGAGAACATCATCTCGAAAGTGATGATGGATAAGTTGCGGCTACCTATGATAAAACATCATTCCCTTACTCGATTGGGTGGATAAAAAAGGTGAATAAGACCAAGGGAACTAAAAAATGCATTATCTTAATTTTAATTCATAGGAATTATAATGATCAAGTACTTTATGACGTGGTAGACATGGAAGCATGTTATATGTTAATCGATTGACCATCGTAATTGGACCGTAATGCGACTCACTGAGGATAAGACAATGTTTATGTCTTCGTAAAGGATGATCGAAAGATGATCCTTGCTCCTATGACACTAGAGAACTATCTCGAAGATCCTAAAGTGGAGGGGAGCTCCCCCTTAACCATTTGGGATTTGATGGAGGAATCCAATAAAACTGGAGAGGTGTACATTGTGGTAGTGAAGGGTGAGGAATCGGAACCCTTAGGCATTCTTCTAAGTTTAAGGTTGTCGTTGAACAAATTCAAAAATATCTTGCCTGAAGAGTGACCCGATGGATTTTCCCCATGCGGGACATCCAACATCACATAAACCTTGTCCTTGGGGCTAGCTTTCCCAACCTCCCTCACTATCAAATGCATTCAAAAGAGTGTAAGATACTTTAGGGGTAGGTAGAGGAATTGATCTATAAGGGTCTTATGAGAGAGCTTAGGCTCATGTGTTTTGCCATCATTGTTAATGCGTAAGAAAGATGGGAGCTGGCGCATGTGTGTTGATAGTTAGGTAATTAACAAGATTACCATTAAATATCGGTTCCAAATACCATGGTTAGATAACATGCTCGATATGCTAGAAGTTGCCAAGGTGTTCTCTAAACTAGATATGAGGAGAAGGTACTATCGGATTCGTATTCAGCTTGGTGATGAGTGGTAAATGACATTCAAGGCCAATGAAGGATTTTATGGGTGGCTAGTCATGCCCTTCGGTCTATCAAACACACCAAGAACTTTTATGTATTTAAGGAATCAGGTGCTAAATCTGTTCTTTGGCTGATTTGTGGTAGTATATTTTGATGATATCCTGATATATAGCTAGGTTGAGACGGAGCATATAGAACACCTCATACATGTGTTATCAGTCTTGCCAGTTAACAAGTTATACCTCAACCTAAAAGAGTGCAGTTTTTTAATAGAAAAATGTTGTTCTTAGGGCTTGTTGTGATGTCCACAGGTATCTGTGTGGACGATGAAAATGTGTGAGCCATAAGGGAATGGCCAATCCTGACGAATATTCATGAAGTGAAGAGTTTCCACGGGTTGATGACCTTCTATCGTTGATTTATGTGGAATTTCAACACTATAGTCGCATCCATTACAGATTACACGAAAAAGGCTTCAATGGACCGATGAGCTTGGCAAGAGCTTTACTGAAATCAAGCATCAATTGTCCACAACACCGGTCTTGGTACTTTCCAGTTTTAACAAGCTATTTCAGGTTGAGTGTAACGCCTCATATGTTAGAATTGAAGGAGTCTTATTACATGAAGACAAGCTGATAGCCTTTTACAGTGAGAAGCTCAGCGAAGCCCGAAAGAAGTGACCAACATATGAGCTTGAGATGTACACAATTGTTCAAGCATTGTGACATTAGTGGCATTATCTGATTCAGAGAGTGTTTGTTCACTACATTAAACATTAAGCTTTAAATTTTATTAATAGTTAGGTTAACGTGAATCATGTGCATACTAGATGGGATACATTTTCACAGGAATTCATGTTCGTTCTAAAGCATAAGCCAGGGCAACTTAATAAGGTAGCCGATACACTTAGGCGTCGTGCATCACTACTTATTACGATGAGTAATGAGGTGGTCGGCTTTGACTGTCTCAAGGAACTGTATGCCGAGGACGAGGAGTTCAAGGATGCATGGTTGAGGTGCCAAGAGGGTTATCCCAGTGACCTTCATATGTAAGATAGTTTCTTCTTCCAAGGGAAATAACTATGCATCCCCAAAAGTTCTCTGAGGGAGCAGATTATTGAAGAGCTACATGAATGTGGCCTTGGTAGACACCTTGGGCGAGACAAGACGTGGGCTCTTATTGAGGAATGATATTACTAGCTATAATTGATACAGGACATGGGTAAAGTAGTGTAGCGCTGTCATGCTTGTCAAACCTTCAGGGGCAGTCTCAAAATATGGGCCTCTACACCCCATTACATGTGCTTGACGGCCCTTGGAAGGACTTATTTATATACTTCATACTTGGTCTCCCACAAACACAGTATTGCATGGATTTGATTTTCATGGTGGTAAATTGTTTCTTAAGGATTGCGCATTTTATCCCCATGTAAGAAGACTCTTGATGCAACATACGTGACAAATCTATTCTTCAGATAGAGTGGGGCTTCATGGGGTGTCATGCCCCGAACTCGATGACCGGACTCACAAGGAACCCGATAGCCGGTTCCGACCGTAACAGCTTCTGTAGTACCCCATTCTAGGTTCCTGGCTTAGGTTCCAATCCTGGGATCCCACAAGGAGGATTTCTATATCATAAATCCAATTCATTCGAGCATACCCAAGATCATAACACAGTAATCTCAGAAAGCAACCATAGGAACGCATTGCAAAATCCACTAGAAATTTAAACTTTTACAGGTACATAAGGCTCAAAAGGAAATACATAAGGTAAGAAAGGAAGAGAAAAGTCTACAATGGGTCCTCAGCATGCTCTAATCCAATGCTCCACCGCTACTGTGCTGACCTAGGATCTCCTGCACGCATCAATCATGCATAAGCTTATAGAAAGCTTAGAGGGTAGTAAAGGTGTGTGACAATAGTGCTCAGAAGAAGATAAGGGAGCATACAGAAGGAAACATGAATGATACTAGCCGTACTGAGGCTAAGCTACGAATGCAGTAAGCCGTACCCAGGGCTATGAAATGCAATACATGAGTACTGGAAGCCATACCAAGGCAATGCAACATAAGGCTTATACAGCCAATGCAAATACAATACGAAGTAATGTCAGTCCTCATATCCAATCAACATATCAAGTAAAGTCCCATCATAAGGAACCCATCGGGGTCAAGTACACTATAGGATGACTGCCGCTCTCCAAGACCCGCATAGTTAAATGAGCATAGGAGATCTCACTACCCGCCTGTGGACAGTCAATCACCAGCGAGGCTCGATGGTAGCAGACCCATTTATGAGTTGATCAGACTCAACCTAGTTATGCCCCCCTCACTCATGCAGGTAAGGCCAAACCTCATCTCAACTGACTTCGTAATAGTGGGAGTCGCGGCCTAACGGTATAAGGCACTCAGGCGCTCATGATTTCCACTTGGTCTTGGTGTTGGGGCGTCTCCTCGGTACCGTGAAGGTTTAGGGGCTTTCACCCAGGGACATCTTATGCACCCCAAATGCTCAAGTATCATTTCCGGTGTCCACACATGGCCATCCACGATATACCTGTGGAGGCTACGGCCCTGATGAAGTAAGGGTGGATATCCACATGCTATGCAATGCTAGATGTATGAATCACACAATTACCCATACATCATTCCCAAGCATTCATTGTGCTCAAGAGGGGAAACTCCATCCCTCGAGGAGATACTAACATGTCTTACACAATAGCACAACCATGGCCAATCATACCTCAACCAAGCATGCATATGATGTGTATGGGAGTGGGCCATGAAGATGAATAGGGGTGCTAATGAGGTGAAGATGAACTCTCTACCCTAACCATGAAGGGTCTAAGTACTTAACCAATTCCTCGTGAGGAATATATAACCTCTAGTGGGGGCCCATTTACATGGGGTAGCTCACGAGACTAAGTATATAAGCTACGAGCCTAAATAATATAGAGATGGGCCTAGCAAGAGTCTAAGGTTGGCATTCAACCACACTTAAATATAAATGGGCCTAGAGGGGTCCATAATGGGGACATTCAACCACCATTTCCTAAAAGGCATAACCAACCATAATCCATATAGCTACAAGGCCCAAGGCCTACGTCCAAACCACATAAATAAGCCCCACATAAAGGCATAAGAAAAAGGGGCCAATGCTACCTTTAACAACATGGGCCCAAAGAGGGGAATCAAGGCCCAAGGCCAAGTCCCAATGGCCATAGAATCCATGCATTAAGTTAGGCTTGGTGGGTAGCCCATGAACACAAATACATGGCCCAAAAACAAGTCTAGGTTGGGTGAAATGGGCCTCACAACATCAGCACAATAACTGATAATTTAAGTGGGCACTCAAGGGCCCAATTACACGCTCACTTCAGCCCACAAGTCTAGCAAAATGGTGGAAGCAGCCCTTACATATTGTTGGGCCAGCTAGGACGTCCCAGCCTAATCTGGGCTCGCTGGAAGTCCCAAAATCTGGTCTATATTTGGGTCCCACAAATGATCATCAATGGTAACCCAAAAATGCATTAATTAAGCTTAAAAATATTCTAAAATATGAGGGAGCAACAAATACCTAAATTCCTCAATAAGGTGGGCCCCACATTCAATAAAAATTCAAGAATAACAATGTTTATTTGGGGCCCTTGCCGGACTTTCAGCACACCCAATATCATGTGCCTGCTGAAGTCCAAAAACTTATCAAATCAGGTAGGAATTAATCCTATAAGGGCCAGCATTACTCATTGGGGGCCCCTACCAGATGGAGGAAGAGGATTTGGCACACAAATCAAGTGGGTCTGCTACTGGACTGCAAGTCCAGCAGCAGCCCAATTGCAATGGACATCCCACGGGCTTGGGAGGTCCAAGGCCTAGACAGCCTGGGCTAAGGCATATATCAAGTTGGGCTCCACATAAAATGAGGTGGGCCCCACAGGGGATGTCCACCATGGGTGGACCCTCCCACGTGGGCCACCCAAATGGAGAACAACCTGGATAAAACATGCATCATGGTGGGCCTGCACGCTAGACGACCAGTCATGCTGGACGTCAGCCCAGCTGGACATCTAGCAGGGGCGTTGGTCCAACTCAATGGCCCCACAATCATGGCCCAACGGGCCCTCTACAATATCAGAGGTGGGGCCCAAAAATCATACAACAAGTCCAGTGGGCTGGGGCCCAAAAATTTATACACAATAAAGAGGACAACGGTTTGGAAGAAAATTCTACTGCATACATGTTGCTATCCTTAATTTGGGCACTCCATTGGAGTGGGTCCAGGGCCTCTAAAATTCTAAAAATTGGGAGCCAAGGTCCCTCAATATGTATACAACAAGATGGAGTCCAGAAAAGTGTCCCACCTATAGTAGAAATATTTATGAATTAAGGCTTTTATCAGACTATATTGTTGGACTGCACAGCAGAAAATCTGGCAGTCCAACCATCTTGGCCCACTCTTTTGGATGCCCAAATGAGGTCAATTGAAGCTAAAATTTGACATGCATATAGGTGGGGTCCACACCTTCAAGAAACATATATTACATGGGACCAAACGCCCACCAAATGTCCAAAAATCTGAGCTCAAGATGACCCAAAAATCTGTCCAGACAGTTTCTGGATGGCAACAAATAACTGAATTAAAATAATTATAAACATCATAAAATGGGGAAATCACCCCAAATAATTTATGTTATGGACCACCCTAGTGGGCCCCACAAACATCCAGACCATCCCCACCCTTAAAAGTTTTTTGTATGTATCTATTTTGGAGCATTTTGGGCCACAACATCCAAGGAGTGGACTGTTAAGAACATCCACTCCCTTGGGAAGGTCTAAATATTTTTGGAGCACAAGGTGGGCCACACACACATGATCAAAAATAGTAAACAAGAAAAGAAGGAAGATTCGGCCACAAGGGAAGGGGCTCCGCCACATTAAGGCCCTTCCCTTCATCACACAAGCTCAACACATCTACTATTACAAGATTATAAAGATCTACATGATCATGGGACTTTCTACTTGAGATCTATGGTGGAGATTGCACCAAGGATCAAGGGTCTAGATGACCCAATGATCCTTAATCAAAGAAAGAAAAGCCATGTAGGTGTCCATGGAGAATGGCTCCTTGCATGGAACATGCATGCACGTAGGATGGGCTATAAGCCATATCCATGATGTCTTGGGGGCCACCACCATCATTTGATGGGCCTCACAAGCTTCCAAATGAAGGAAAAGAGAAAGGACAACTAAGAAATGAAGGAAATCAGAATTTGTAACTTCATGCACACCCACCTCAATGATCTAGCTCCAAATCTACACCACCATGATCCTCAAGCTCTAAGGAAGAGGTTTCTAAGGGTGAGATGGGTTAGAGAAGGTTGGATTGGAGGGGATTTGAGGTAGAAGGGGCTGGAGAAGATGGAAGGGGTGGGACGTTGGAGGGGGTTGCTAGCAAATGGAGAAGAGAAGGAAAGAGAAGAAATGAGAGGGAAAGAGAGGTAGCTAGGGAGTTGTAGAAAAAGGTAATCATTGTCTCTCTAAAAGAGACTACCTAGATTAGAGAAATGGAATGATTAGGATAGGGAGATACAACCAATGTTGCTAGGGGCTAGGCTCTAGCTATAGGGTTTCATGAAACCTACACCTAGGCAATGACATCACCCATGGGAAAACGTGTATGGCCATGGTGGGAGTCCACCAATCACACATCAATAGTCCAAATCGAGCGTGACCCATAACTTGTGATGTACATGTCGGATTCAAGCATGGGAAGCGACGTTGGAACCGCGGTGCCGATGCGGACGCAATGGCATAGGTTTCGGGTCAATCTGAGTCAGGTCAACGTGACAGAACTTGAGGATGACACAAACATTATCCGTAGGTCGCGGGTTGTCGGGATTTGACCGATAGGACCGTTAGACCTAAAGGAATGACATGCACACACGGGTTAGGGTCTTACATGGGGTTTCCATGATCATTATTTCTGACTGTGACACGAAGTTCATTAGCTACTTCTGACAGACTTTGTGGAATCGTTTTGGTATGCAACTTCAATTTAGTAATGCCTATCATCCACAGACTGATGGGCGGACCGAAGTTGTGAATCGCACGTTAGGAAACCTCCTCTGGTGTATATCGGGTGACAAACCAAAACATTAGGTTTTGGCCTTGTCTCAAATGGAGTTTGCATTCAACAACATTGTGAACCACTCGACAAGGAAGTCCCCATTCCAAATTGTTTATGGTCGAGTCGTTCACCACATACTTGACTTGGTCCTTTTACCTAAACTCCTAACCATAAGTGTTGCAACAAAACATATGGCGAATTGAATTGTAAGCATTCATGTAAATGTGCAAGCTAAATTGCATACCTCGAACAACAAGTACAAGGAGCAAGTTGATAAGCATTGATAGTAAAAGGTGTTCAAGGTGGGCGACCATGTTATGTTTCATTTATGTAGGGAGAGATTTTTGACCAGGACCAACAACAAGTTGAAGAATAAGAATATTGGACTGGTATCGATCCTTCGAAATATCAATAAAAATGCTTACGTTGTTGATCTTTCGGATGATATAGAGATCTCATGTACTTTCAATGTTGCAGACCTAACCGAGTATCATGAGCCGAAGCTGGACGAGAACTCAAGGCCGAGTTCTTTTGAAGTAGAGGAGACTAATGTAGAGCGGGTCATAGACACTTTCAATGCAAAGATGGACTAAAGAAGGCCCAATCAGAGGCAGAAGTGGTCATGATAGTCAGAACCTTTAAACAATCGTATCTCGCAAATTGGAATGAATTTTTCAACTTATCATATATGATTTTGGGGTAGGAGAAGCTACTTTAGCTAACCATAACTTTTGATACTATGTTTTAACTTTCGATACTATGTTTTAGTTCGATCATAACTTTTAACCCTTATGATTAATGTGCCATTATCTTTATGCTTGATGAAGCATTACTCTTATGCTAGATATAGCTCTACTCTTTGACACCATACTTATGTTTGATATGGCACTACATGCATACCACGTGCATAATTGATTGTATGTTGTGCATTATTATATCTCATCTGCATCATGTATACTTGACATATGAATGATGGCTTGTTTAAGGTGTACCCGGAGGTGGAGCATGGTTGGTGCACATGACTTGGTACTTGTTACCTAATGCATGACAAACTTGCACTGATGACCCTATGACTTTTAGGTATTTTAGGGGACTCATATGAGATCACTACGCAAAAATTGTGAAATTACAATGGATTTTGCGACGGATTTGGTTTGTCGCAAAAGTGGCTAGGTTTAACGACATATTTAATCCGTCGCTAAAGGAAAATGTCTGTTGTTGATACCGTTAGGCCACGACTCAGCGACGGACCAAAATCCATCAATAAAATCAATTTTGCAACGGATTTCGATCCGTCGCAAATTACCCCCAAAAATAAAACCAGCGACGGATTTTAGTTGCATTTGCAATGGTTCATGGTCCGTCGTAAAATGACTTTTCCCCAAATTGTCTACTTTTTTAGAATATGGTGGAAAATTCTATTTTAATGTAGTCTAAGAATTGTTTTTTAATAGAATTTCAGTGGTTTAATTGCCCATATTTGTATCTAAGATTATTTTTTATCAATTGATTGAATGCAAAGAATTTTTTATTTTGTTTTTATATCAAATGAGTGGAAATTATTATTAACTTTTTTAAAAAGAAAACTATTATTTAAATGATTTGTAATATCACATGAAAAAGAATATTAAGAAGTTTAAAATTTTTAACAATGTTTGAATTTTTTTTTTTTGAGATTTTGAAAAAGAAAAACCTTGATTTAATAAAAATATATTTATTGGAAGAAAAAAGAAGAATATTTAATAATTAAAGTTGATAATTTTGAAAAAAAGAATTTGACTTCGAGAAAAAAAATGATATCTTGAAAAAGAAAATTATAAAGATAAAAAAAAAATGTGAAAATTTTGATGACTTTGAAAAAGAAAATGAGAGTTTGTATTTTGAAATTTTTTTTTGAGAAGTTCGATAAGAATTGACAAGTTCGAATATATATATATATATATATATATATATATATATATATATATATATGTATATATATATATATATATATATATATATATATATATATTAAAATGGAGAAGTACGAAAGAATTGAAATTTTCAAGATAAAACAAGATTAAAAAAAATGGATACTTCAACAAAAAAAAAATTTGACATTTTGAAAAGGAAAATAAAGAAGTTGAAATTTTTGTGATATTGAAAAATAATTGAAAATGTTTAAAAATTGAAATTAAAAGAAAAAGTTATTTTTAAAAACACTAAGTGTCACACCCCAAACCCAGAAATCAGAGTCACAAGAACCCCGATCGCCGAATCCAGTGCTGACAGCCTCCGTAGTACCCCATTCTCGGCTCCCAGCGCCTATACGCTAGATTCCGATCCTGGGATCCTACAATGAGGATTTTTCGGTGTACATTTATCTTGTAATAAGCATAACCACAAGTATACCCAAATCATAAAGGCAACATCATCATCACATATCCACTAATATAAACCGTTGAATATAGTGCTGAAAGGGAAATACATATGTCAAAAATCAAAGCTCCACAAGTCCGCTGCACACTCTAAGCTCAATGCTGCTGTAACATAACGCCACCTGCATGCATCTATCATGCATAAGCTTATAGAAAGCTTAGTGGGTGGTGAAAGTGTGTGCACAAGGTAAGTGTCAAGTAAGCAATACCAGAATAATCAGAGTAAGCGAAAATACTTATAGGCCCATAAATACCATCAGCCTTATCCAGGATATGCGATATAAAAATATAATAACTAATATCATATATTGAGGAAGCAATGTGGATCAGCTATGCAATGCGAAGACAGTAAGCCAAATACTATGTGCTGAGGATGCAATGCAATATGCGATGCGAATGAAATGACCAAGATGGAGCGTGAAGCCGGGATGATAGTACATAGTATCGCAAGCTACGAGGTCCATCACAAGGGACTTCTATCGAAACCAGTCCCATACCTAAATTTAGATAGTCAGACTCAATGTGATAAACTCCTGATTTAAGGTTAGTCGTGCCCAACCGAAATCTTGGCCATACGAAGGTACACAACAATTAGTTGCATACCACCAGCCCGAGTGGATAGTGAATGAAATGAATGCATGAGTATGCAACTCCTACTCAATAAGTCCACATATCAGTACGGTTCCTCTTTGGGAAATCACCGGGGTCTATTACACTCCAAACCAGATTGCCGCCCCATCGCGCGTAATAAGGTGAGTGGAAGAGACCTCACTATCCGCCTGCCAATATCGGGCCCATTCCTCGAGCTAGTCAGACTCAGCCTAGCATTGCCCCCTCCTCTCAGGCAGGTAAGGCCGTACCCCCTTCCAACCGACCACGACACAGCGAGAAACGCGGCCTAACGGTATATGACCCTCATGCGCTCATGCATCCAATTAGTCTAGACGTTAGAGCAATCTCTGGAACCAAGAGGATTTAGGGACTTTCACCCAGGGATATCTATAACACCCCATGTAGAATAGATTTTCGGTGTCCTATCTGGCCATTCATGAAATACCTGTAGAGGCTACGACCCTGATGTCGCTAGGGCGTACAGTAATCACAACACACAATACAAGATACATGAGTCATACAATCCAGTCATGCATCAATCCTGCGCATACTGTGTACTCATGTGAGATAATCTCCGCTTATCAAGGAGTCTCATAACAACATGCCCAATGACATATGCAATGGTCAACCACATCTCATAACAAACATGCAGATGATGCGTATGGGCATGTATTGTGATGTTATGCTGTCACATACTCATAATCAATATCAATAACCGGCACCGACAGTCAGCATCGACAATTGACCTCGACAATGTGGACATTTAACCAACATTACCCTCAAGGAGTAGCCCATACAAAGGATTCATACACAACGTAACGGGCCATACATACATCGCATTGGGCCTAAACCATGGGCCTCGAATACATCACAATGGGCCTTGCCCATAGGCCATGAATACGTCACAATGGACCATGCCCATGGGCCTCGAATACACAATAGCTGAGCCCTACACATGGGCCTTATACACATCAAGCAGGCTACATCAATGGGCCGCACTAATGGCCTTATACACATCAAGTGGGCTACATCAATGGGCCACACTAATGGGCCTTATACACATCAAGTGGGCTACATCAATGGGCCGCACTAATGGGCCTTATACACATCAAGTGGGTTACATCAATGGGCCGCACTAATGGGCCTTATACACATCAAGTGGGCCGCATCGCATGGGTTGCAATTGCATTAAGGTGAGCCTCACAGATGGGTCATAAATACATCAAGGTGGGCCTGCACCTCCAATTGGGCCCACCAGATGAACAGGGTGGACATAAAATACATACATCATGGTCAGTCAACGCAACACCGTCTAGATGGACGGTGTGCATATTCAGCACATACATTATGGAGGGGCCCACGCAGCACGTCCGAATGGACAGTGTGGATACAAAATAAATACATCGAGGTGGGTCCCACCATACGGATGGCTCAGATGAAACATATATATCATGGTGTGATCCATGGTCTAGATGAACTGTTGAGATGTAAAACAGATGAACGGCATGGATGTATGCATCCGGGCGGGAGGGGGGGGGGGGGGGGCACGCGGAGGGTGCAGATATATAAATACATTACTGTGGTCCTCACAGAATTCACTGACGTCGCCATAGCAGCATTTAGCTGGGCTACAGTCCTAGCGTCCAAATGGTGGACGGATAGATGGAGCACTTACATCATAGGTGGGTCCATCAAACTTGCTGACATCCTAGATGGATGACTTGGAATAATAGATAAATCACGGCGGGGTCCACAGAACCTGATGGCGTCATGGGGTCACTGATGGACGGTATAGATAAAGCACGTAACGTGCTAACGTCTAAGAAATGGGACCCACCATCCTGGACAATCGGACGGACAATTAGAATATATAAAACATATATCTGGTGGGCCCCACCCTCACATGTGCCACACGTGTGAGGTGGGTCCCCCACGCCCTAAAAAGGGACTAGCAGCGAGCGTAAACCACGTACATCATGGTGCCATGTGGTGGGCCATAACGGTTCTGATCAAGCTGAAATTTGTGTTTTCTCACGTCCAGGGCCCTGATAGACAGGCTGGATACAGCTTATATCATGGTGGTCCATGATTTGGACGGTGTGGATCACCACAAATTTACAGCGGGCTCCACGCAGGAGAAGCAGATAGACAGCGTGGATACAATGAATACATCACCATGAGGGTATGTAGTTGCTGCTGTAGGTGCAGCAGCATACGTGTGGGGTCCCACCGTCCTGTGGTGTGGATGGTGTGGAATACAAATGTCATGGTGTGGGTGGGCCCCACCTACTTGCTGACGTCAATACATCAGCTATATAGCAAGTGTATGGATGGCCAGCATTCCACTTCAACGTGGATGATTGCCACGTGGGGGCCCACAGCAATGTATATTATATTATATACATATAAATCATATTATATATATCACATATATATATTTATACAGAGATGAAGTGTCTGCCCACCGTCCAGATCCATCTGGACGGTGCAGATTGCTTATGATAAAGGTGGGTCCCACGTGAGAGGGTGGCCCACCGTAACAGGTATTAATAATAACAATAATAATAATATATTAAATGATGTAATATCATATATGCACATGTGTATGTATGAGAGGGAATGAGGTGCCAGCGTCCAGGCTCTCTGGACACTGGATGGATGGCTGGAGTGGCTGCACTGTTGTGGGCCATCTCCACATGTGCAGCACGTGTGGAGTGATCCCCACTCCCTGCTGTCATATGATGGAGACGTACATCAAGTGGGGTCCACACATGTCACCCACGTCAGATCCAGATCAAATTGATACTTGTGTTTTCTTTCATTTAGGCCCGTCCAAATGGACTGCCATGTGGGCCACTCGATGGACAGCATAGATAAAATACATACTTCATGGTGGGCCGCACACACACACCATCCATATAAGAGAGAGAGAGAAGAGAGAAATAGTGAGATAGAGGGACCCCGCCACTATAGGCCCCTCTCTACATTGCATACATTAAGATTGGTCCCACATATGTGGGCCCTCAAATCACAAAATCAACAAATAAAAACACCCACCATTAGATCTTGGACTCTTCCTTCCACCGATGTGATCTAGAGCTCCAAGGGCGCATTTCTAACGGTTGAGATGATCTTTAGATGGTGGAGATGGGAGCTAGGAGGTGGGCCACACCAAGCTCTCTCTCATGGAGGGGTTGAGACGTTGGAGTTGCTTGGAGAATGAAAAAGAATGAGAGAGAGATGTTGTAAGAGAGAGAGGGATGGGTGTGAGTGATGGAGTGATGGGGAGTGAGTGATGGGTGATGGGCATATACTTGATATGTAAGAAAGAGTTGACTTGGGGAATGGCTTGTGTACTTGGGGATAGGATGGAGTGATGGGTTATACTTTGATTGATTGATGGGATTGATTTGACATGTTGTATAGATTTTCTTGGGATTGCAAACGCGCGGCGTTTCCTCGAACTGAACGTGGGCTCACATCTCCTGGCCTTGATATCTCCTCTGTGCGTGAGACGTGGCGTCAGAACCGCGGCGACCGCTATGTTCCAACTCCATAGGCAAGTTGATCAGGGTCGAATATTGCATATTAGACCCTAATCATTACCAGATTTTACGTATATGATAATGCTTAATGGAGTATTTTAATTGTATTTTTGTTACAGGATGAAGTCAGGAGCGTTAACTGAAAGATGATGTTAAGAACATGGATTTGGCACTCCAAAATTACCAGAGCACGGGATGGACTCCAGAAAACCAATAGTGAAGATTTTACATGCCTGAGATTGAGGAAAGCAAGGCAAAAGGGGTTCGAAAAGGGTCCAGAATGCAAGATCACATGTTTCCCGCCATCCGATCAACTCGAAACTTCATACACGTGATGGGGACCATAATTTAACCGTACATATTAAATTTCAGCTATTGAAGATCTCGGGAAGTGGTCTAACGGCCAGATCAGCCCCTTAATTCATTAAGTGGGGCCCGCTAGATATCTGGATATACATCAATTTTGGTCCTGACGGTGGAAATAATATGATAAAAAGGATGGACGGTGCAGATTTCTCAAAAGTATCACAGTGGACCCCACCTTGGGTGACATGTGCATGGTGCACATGTGCACTGCATGTGCACCGAACGAGCATAAGTCGGTCAGCAGCGCTGACCCGACTTCATCCCTTCAAAAAACGGAATTTTCCGTGTAACGGAAGGAAATCCGTTTTTACGGACCGCTGTGGGCCCCACCGGTAACACGTACGGCCGATCCGAGCCGTCCATCGTGTAGATGGGTTCGAGAACTACAAAACCATGCTGATGTTCCACTCCCATACGTGCACACGTGTTGGGAGATTAGGTTACCTAATCAGTATTTTCTTGGTCTTGAGCAAAATTTGTGAAAATTTTAAAAATTTTTTTTCTGGAATTTCTATTAAATTCAAAGTGATTTTGAAGGATAGTTGTGATTTTACCATTATAAGCTACATGATGTTGGTAACTAATGACTCTTGGATTCGGCCATCTGCTTGATTTCACAGTCCATTTTGATTTGTTAATCCATGATTAGACGTTGTAAACATTGATTGAGTCATGATTTCACATATCACATCTCGCACACATTAAGCTTTCGGCTCGATAACTGAATGATTAACTTGGTAAAAAGAAGAATTAAAAGGCTAAGTCACATAATCTTCACCATAGGTTTGCTCCCTATAGGTATAGATTTGATTCTCCATAGTTGACTTATAAAAAATGAGGCGACGAGTTTTCGCCATCGGTTTGCTCCCTATAGGTAAGAATTTGATTCCCCTCATTTGCGTTAATGCTCATAAAGAAAATCAAAGGCTGGTAAAATTAAAAATTAATCTGTGAGATAAGTGTTGGTTTCAAGCTTGGTTGTCACAAATTACCAATGATATCATGAGATTGACAATTGGATCTCTTAATGTTTGTAAGTCGAGACTACACTTTACATTCATGGAGCTCGATGTTCAGAAATGTTCTAATTAATGGATTAATATGTTGAACTCGATTATGAAGTTTACTGTGAGCTTGATTTCAGGAGAAAATTCTACTTACCATTCATGAATCTTAGAATTTTCACATCTCAGCTGTCTGTTCACAAGTTACTTGAGTTACAGGAATCATCTTTTATTTCTAAAATTATTTTTCGCATACTTTGCTCGGGACTAGCAAAATGCTGGTTGGGGGTTGTGATCAGGGTCAAATATTGCATATCAGACCCCAGTAATTACCAGATTTTACGTATATGATAATGCTTAATGGAGTATTTTAATTGTATTTTTGTTACAGGATGAAGTCAGGAGCGTTAACTGAAAGATGATGTTAAGAACATGGATTTGACACTCCAAAATTAGCAGAGCATGGGATGGACTCCAGAAAACCAATAGTGAAGATTTTACACGCCTGGGATTGAGGAAAGCAAGGCAAAAGGGGTTCGAAAAGGGTCCAGAATGCAAGATCACATGTTTCCCGCCATCCGATCAACTCGAAACTTCATACACGTGATGGGGACCATAATTTAACCGTACATATTAAATTTCAGCCATTGAAGATCTCGGGAAGTGGTCTAACGGCCAGATCAGCCCCTTAATTCATTAAGTGGGGCCCGCTGGATATCTGGATATACATCAATTTTGGTCCTGATGGTGGAAATAATATGATAAAAAGGATGGACGGTGCGATAAGACAAAAGTATCACGGTGGACCCCACCTTGGGTGACATGTGCATGGGATTGCCTTGCATGTGCACGCCTGGATAAGTCGTAGGGGCCATGGACTCAGTCATCCCTTCAAAACGGAATTTTCCGTTTGACGAAGGGCAGCTTGCCAGCCATAGGCCTTTTGTACCGGCCTGGCCCACGTGACTACGATACCTGCCAGTCCAGCTGTCCATCGTGCAAATGGGTTCGAGACTACTAGGAACTGGATGTTCCACACCATTATTGCAACGTGTTGATGAGACAGCAGGATGCCTGAGTCAGCACAACCTGATTCCTTCTTTGGGCGCGTCCACCAAGTTCAAAACCATCCATCTTTGAAGCGAAATCTCGTCCTCTATCCAATGGACGGGGTGGATTTCCCAAAACGCTTATGTGGGGCCCCCACTCTTGCATCGCGTAGGTGACGTTGCGAAGGCTTACGTCATCGTCAGCGAAGAGTGACTTCTCCTTGTGGCCCACCATCTTCGATCAGATGGAGATTTGATCCGTCCATCGTGTAGAAGGCTTCGAGAGCTTCAAAACCATGTTGATATTCCTCGCCCATGCGTACACACGTGTGCGGTACAGAGGCCAAAAGTAGACTGCCTCGGGACGTTCAAAACCGAGTTTTTTGAGATTTCTTCGCCGCGCTAATGGACCTTCAAAACCACCCATTCTTGACTGAAATTTTGTTCTGAATCCAATGGATGGGGTGGATTTTCCAGAAAATACCTCCGTGGGGCCCACCGATCACGGCTGCGAAAATTTGTACTCTGAGTCCTTCTACGACTCTGCCACCAACCCCAGCCCGCAGCTATAAAAGGGGAGTTTTGGACGTGGGAAAGGCATTCAGAACCAGGTGATTCCTGATCTGGAGCAAGGAAGAGAAGAAAGAGAAGAAAGAGAAGAAAGAAGAGAGAGAGAGATTGTTTGGTTTGATGTTTTTTCATGAATTTTATTTAATATTTTTTATGGATTTTATGGGTCACTAATCTCTCAGCTAGGGCTGAGATGAAGCCCTTAATTTGATCAGCTCTTGTGTTGGTTGATTTACTTTGAAGTTCAATTAATTTGTTTCTTTCTCTAAGTGGGCTTTATGGGTTTAAATTCTATACTTCTCCATCTATGAACTTGATTAAAGTATATATATGGATGTTGTTTGGATGCTTATTATAGGTGCTTGTGTCTGATCAAGAACAAGTTTCCTATAGAGGAAGAAACAGGGTGCTTTAATGAATGTACATTCCATGTACCCGACCAAGGATATGGGATATGTCATTCATGGCATTGCTTAAAGGAATTAGACAGTTTGTATGCCCGATTAAGGACACAGATTGTGTTTTCTCTATTTAAGTGGTATCAATCTAGATCAAGGTGAATCAATAGACAAAACAAGGGTTAGGATAATTAGGGGTGGATTCGAAAGTCCTAGTGCTCTCTCTAATTGAATTTTCTTCCCTGTTCTTAATTAATTGATTTTCATAAAATTGTGCTTAGTAATTCATTCCATTATTTGTTGGATTAGTTAAGGAGAATCATAGATTTGAATTGTGACGACCAGTCCTCGTGGGAACGATCTCGTAATACGTACCGTATCTGCATCTGATTCGTATACTTGCGAGTTTAAAAATCATTTAAATCATGTTGGTTTAAATAAAACATCACAACTGCCGATAAAAGTTCGCGGGTCACCGGAATTAAATCGGAAGGACCGCGGAAGCTTACGGAACGGTATGAGCTAGGATACGGGTCTTACACTGAGATTTTGAAAAAAAATATATCATTTTGAAAAAAGAAAATTAAAAAGTTAAAAAGAAGATGGTGCTTTAATAAAAATGATATTTTGTTAAAAGTTTCGAAAGAAAAATTAAGAGTAAAAAAATTTACATTTTGAAAAAAAATGGAAATTTTAAAGGGAAATTGAGATTTGTCTGTAAAAAAAAAAAAAAAAAAACAATTTTCACTAAATTACTAGTCACATCCACTAATTGAACCTTTAACCGTTTATGCACACAAAGATTCACTTGTGAAAAAAATGATAGTCCAAATTTAATGAAGGGTAATTGGAACATGCTAAGGTTAATTTGAACGGTCAAGTAAGTTCGAAATATACATGCTAATTAGGATAGAGAACAAAAATCAGCTCAATATGACTTGAAACAAATTAGATCCATCCAAAACACTCTTTAAATGGGCATGATCAGTTTGTCTAGATCTAGACTAATTTTAGACAATTTGAACTGACCTTAAACTCAAATCTGACCATTGGGTAGCAAGATATGGCCCATTATAATGTTGATCAACCTTGTCCACCCAATATCTTTCTCATCCGAAACCCGATCATGGTGAGTGACTATTTAAATCGAAGTTTGACTATATATATATATATATATATAATTGCATCATTATATATATATATATATATATATATATATATATATATATATATATATATATATATATATATATATATATATATATATATAATTGCATTTTCAAAAAAATTGAGAAGTTTCAATAAATTGAGATTTTTTTTAAAAAAAGAGAGATTTAAATTAATAATGATTGAGAAAGATTCAAATTTTGAAAAAGAAAATGATATTTAAAAAAGACTGAGTTTTTTGGCAAAAAATTGACATTTTGAAAATGAAAATTGGAAAGTTTTAAAAATAAAATTGTGATTATTGAAAAAAAGTTCAAAATTTTGAAGAAAAATTAACAATGTTTGAGAAATATATGAGATTTTTAAAAGAAAATTAAGATTAAAAAAGAAGAAGAAGAAGAAGTGATTTCGAAAAAAAAAATGACTTGTAATTTCAAAATAATTGAAAAGTTTGGTAAAAAATTGAGATTTTGCAGGAATAACTTATAATGAATTGTAATGGCAATAATAACTTATAATGATGAGATTGATCTAATTCTGTGATAAAGCCATTCTAAAGTTGATCTAAACAGAACGACCAAATGCATTCATAATGTGCTAGTTATGATATACTACAAAATTAAGCCTATTATGACTTCAAACGAATCAAATTAGTCCAAAACACTTTTTAAAAGAGAATCGTGAAATTACCGAGCAGAGGCAGCATCTGAGAGTCAGGCAATTGGCAGATTGGTTCTGACGGTGGACTTCGCTTCAGAGGCCGATTATGTGTCCCAGATATTCCTGAGTTACGCAGAGATCTTATGACCGAGGCACATCAATCGTGGTTTTCTATCCATCCTGGCTCGACGAAGATGTATCATGACATGAGGCGATAGTATTTTTGGGTGGGGATGAAGCGCCAGATCGCCAGTTTTGTGGCCGAGTGTGACACGTGCCAACGTGTCAAGGCCGATCATCAGAGACCCCCTGGTCTATGCAGCTGTTGAGTGTCCCGATGTGGAAGTGGGAGCATGTGTCAATGGATTTCATTATGGGCTTGCTGAGGACTCAGCGCAGTAATGACGCCATCTGGGTTGTTGTGGATCGTCTGACGAAGTTGGCACATTTTATTACGATTCGTGCGACTTGGCCTTTAGACCGACTTGCGAGATTATTCATCGAGGATATTGTGAGACTGCATGGTGTTCCAGTCTAGATCATTTCTGATCGAGACCCGAGGTTCACATCTCAGTTTTGGGGAAGCTTCCAGAGAGCGATGGGGACTGATTTGCAGCTCAGCACCACGTACCATCCGCAGATCGATGGTCAGACCGAGAGGGTCAACCAGATCCTTAAGGATATGCTTCGGGCCTGCGCGATTGATTTCGGGGGTAGCTGGGATGAGCATTTGTGAATGGCTGAGTTCGTATATAATAATAGCTATCAGGCGACCATCTGCATGACTCCTTTTGAGGCACTATATGGTAGACCATGTAGATCACCGAGTTGTTGGACCGAGGTTGGAGAGCGTCATCTCCTAGGTCCGGAGCTTGTGCAGGAGATGTCAGAGGCTATTGATATCATCAGGCAGAGGATGCGCACAGCTCAGAGCCGGCAGAGGAGTTTTACTGATCGTCGGCGTCGTCCCTTGGAGTTTGATGTAGGGGACCATGTGTATCTCAAGGTCTCGCCCATGAAGGGCGTAATTCGATTTGGAGCGAAGGGCAAGCTTGCCCCAAGATTCATAGGACCTTTTGAGATCACTGGGCCCATTGGCACAGTGGCCTATCGGATTGCCTTGCCATCCTAGTTGTCTAGCGTCCACAACATTTTTCATGTCTCCATGTTGAGGAAGTGTGGGTCAAACATCGTTCCTGTTATTGATTAGCAGCTATTAGAGGTTCGTGAGGATGCTTCCTATATTGAGCAGCCAGTCCATATCCTTGATTGGAAGGAGCAGGTCCTCCGGACCAAGGTCATTCCGTTGGTGAAGGTTCAGTGGGGTCACCATTCTGTTAAGGAGGCTTCTTGGGAGCGCGAGGCAAAGATTCGTGAGCGCTATCCCCATCTCTTTGATGAATGATTATGTGCTGTATTTTGTATGTTATCTTTAATTTTATATAGTTATGTTATGTTTATTCTCCCTCATGAGTTATGACTAGTTGCAATGATTGTGTAAATTTCGATGATAAAATTTTTATTAAGAGGGGAGATCTGTAAGCCCCGTATCCTAGACCGTACCGTTCTGTAGACTTCCGTGGTCTTTCCAGTTGAATTTCAGTAACCTTCGACCCTTAATTGGCATTTGCGCACAACCCTGCGTCACACACTGTCAACCTTAGTCGACTCAAACCGAGACTTATACCCTAGCGACCACGCCATCACCGCGGTTCTGATGCCGCGTCTCGCGCGCCGATCCGATACTCTGGCCAGGAGATGTGGGCCAGCGTTCGGTGCGAGGAAAACGCCGCGCGTGCGAATTCCAAGAGAATCTCTAAAACTTGTCACATCAATCAATCCCATCACGTCAAGTATATGTCAAGTACACATCACCTTTCACCCATTCCCAAGCAACCCCCTAAAGTCAAAAAGTCTCTTACACACCCATGCCTTTCTTACACCAAGCAACCACAAAAGTCAAAAAGCTCTTACACACATCACCCACCACATCCATCATCCATCACCCATCTTTCACTCTCTCTCTTTACAACCCTCTCTCTCATTTTCATTGCTCAAACTCTCTTTCCCAAGCAAGAAAACACTACACGTCCAAGCCTCTCCAAGCCCTCCCAAGCAACAAGTGTGGCCCACCTTTCCTACCCTTTCATCTCCCATCTCAACCATCCAAACCTTATCTCCTCCGTTGGAATCAAAGCTAAGGAGCAAAGGAAGCTAAGGGAGTAAGAAAAAAGCGGTGGGTGATTTTCGATTTTTGTTTTTCATTCTTTATTTGATTTAAGGGTCCATATCTATTGGGACCCACCTTGATGTAGGTTTTGTATTAAAGAGGGACCCATAGTGGCGGGGCCCCTCCATCCTTGCTGATGTCTCTCTCTCTCTCTCTCTCTCTCGTGTATGATGTCTTGTGGCCCACCTTGATGCATAAGATCATCCACCTTGTCCACCTATCCAAAATAGTGTGGCCCACCTTGATTATGCCGTTTAATCGGCGCCATTCACCCGTTTTATCTAGGCCATCCAGTGGGCCTAGAGGATAAGAAACACAAATATTAAGATCAAGTGGGCCACTTCTATATGGAACCCACCTTGATTTGTATGTGAACCCAGTCCGTCCAGCGTCCCTGGACGCCAGACGTGTTCATGGAGTGTAAGCCGACAGTGAGGTATACTCACAGCAGGCATTTAATTTTTTAGCTTTTGGGTGGGCCACTTGTATAGGCCCCACCCCGATGTGCAGACTCAATCCATGCCGTTCATCCTTTTTCCCAACTCATTTTAGGCGTTGAGCCGAAAAATGAAGTTGATCTGCTAAATAGGTGGGCCATATCATAGAAAACTGCGTTTCCTACCATTCAAGGTTAGTAGGACCCACCTTTCTAATTCTACACGCCAGACATGCCGAACATTGGACTTGTTGGGTGTGTTTTGGGCCTTAGAATCCATTGGACGGAGTGGATTCTCAAGACGTGGGCCCCACATGTGAAATACTGTGGGAAAACAAAAAAAAGAATATGCAGCAGCAGCAGGGCCACTTCCTGAAGTGGGCCCCCTCCGAAAATCACCTTCATCCATAACTCAGGTGGCTCACACGGTAGTAAACAGTGGGGTTGAGCGTCCGCCATTGAAAACCTTTGTGCGCAGAAGTTTTGAATCATTCTGAAATTTGTTTTTCCTATTCACCAAGGTCCATGGGACCCACCCACGTCATCCATCCATTTTGGTTGGCCCCCTTAGTGCATGTATTATATCCTAACCGTCCAGACGGTGGGACCTACATCCCTATGGGGCCCTCTTTGGTGCATGTGCACACCCAGTTCCATAGTTCAATCGGCAGACCTAGTGAAGGATACCTCATTTCAACATGTGAGGTCTTGGCACCGTTTTCCTAGTGGGGGCGGCTGACAGCGAAGTGTGACCTAACGGTGGGGTCCATGAGACCCATCCTCACCGTCCATGCACTAGGGTGGACCACACCGTAATTGTTCAGGCCATCCAAAGGCCTGGACGTCACCTGGTGATATAATATAGATATATATTATATATATTATATTATATATATTGTATATATTATATATGTGCTCTTGAGAGGGTGGGCCCTACGTGTATAACTACCCACCTCTGCCATTTGGAGTGCAGCAAGCTGCTTGCACAGCAGCTCTGTAGTTGTTCCTCTTGTCAGCAGCCAGCCCATAGGCCCCACATGATGTACGTGTCTTATCAACACCGTCCACGGTTTGGATGGTGGGGCCCACCATGATGCATGTGTTGCATCCATACCGTCCAACCATTTATGAGATTGTTGTATGTCATGGGAGAATGGGTGAATCAGATCTAAAGTTTAAGTGGACCCCACCATTTAAATAGTGGACCGTGGCATCCACCGCTTAACTTCTAAGGGCAACATTAATTTCCAATTAAGTTGATATTTGTTATCATTTCATCTATCTCTACGTTAGCTTGAGAATAGGTCAGATTTTAAAAATATATGAGGGTGGGCCCGATTTGATATGCCTGAGGCCCATTTGATTCGGCCCATCCGACTCGGCCCATATGATTAGGCCCATCTTGATGTAGTTATCGCCCATCCATTGACGCCCACCTTGATATATATGAAGCCCATGTTATGAGGCCCATTTGATGTAACTAAGGCCCATGGGTCGAGGCCCAATTGGATGTACACAAGTCCATTACTATGTATAACTCTACCATGGTTTGTGTAATGATGTTTATGACAGTCGTGCCTTGGGAGCAATGTTGGTTTGACGTCCACATTGTAAGAATAATGTTGGTTAAATGTCCGCGTTATGACTCTCCCTAGGGCCCATTGTTAGGCCATACTTGTAGGCTGTCTAGGCCCATCTTCGTTATGAACAACATCCACCACCATATAACATGTTTAGTATAGTTCCATGATTCATGATCATACGCATCATATGTATGCTTGATATGAGAAGTGACTGATCATAGCACATGCCTTCGGGCAGATTGTTTAGGGACTCCCGGATAGGCGGTGTTGCCCTACATGAGTGCACAATACGCGCAGGATTGTTGTATGACTGGATAGGGTGATTCATGCATTCGCATTGTGTGATATGGTACGGTACGCCCTAGCGACATCAGGGCCGTAGCCTCCACAAGAGTACCGTGGTTGGCAGGATTGGATACCGAAAATCTTGTTCTGCATGATGTGCTATAGATATCCCTGGGTGAAAGTCCCTAAACCCTTATGGTACCAAGAGGTTGCTCCAACGTCTAGACCGAGTGGGTGCATGAGCGCCGAGTGCCGATTACTAGACGGTCGTGCTTTCCACTGTGTCGTGGTCGGTTGGAAGGGGGTGCGGCCTTACCCGCCTGAGAGGAGGGGATAAAGCTAGGCTGAGTTTGACCAGCTCGAGGAATGGGTCCGCTATCGACGAGCCGAGCCCGATATTGGCAAGCAGATAGTGAGGTTTCTTTCACTCGCCTTATTACGCGCGATGGGGCGACAATCTGGTTTGGAGTGTACTAGACCCCGGTGATATTCCAGAGTTGAGCTGTTTTGATATGTGGACTTAGATGAGGATTCGCATGCTTGAGTTGTATTTCGCACCGCATGGCCTTGGTATGGCCGACATCATTCATGCCTTGCACTGCATGGCCTTGGTACGGCTAATAGCATTCATGAATTCATCAGCGTATTCCACATTACTCTGATACTGCATAATTGTATTACTACCTTATGCACACACTTACACTACCCTCTAAGCTTTCCATAAGCTTATGCATGACCATTGTGTGCAGGTGACGTTGGAGCGCAGCAGCACTAAGGCAGGTGCGCTTTACAGATCATCTTGGAGCTTTTTATTAATTATCATTGTATTTTCCTTTATGCTTATTATACTTATAAAGTTTTTTATCATAGTGGAAATGTGATGGAGTTTTTGGTTGTTGTTTATGGGTTATGCCTTTGGTTATGCTTATTACGAATCAAACTGATGATGAAAATCCTCCTCGTAGCATCCCAGGATCGGAACCTGGTGAATGGGCGCTGGGAGCCGAGAATGGGGTACTATGGAGGCTGTCGGCGCTGGATTCGGCGATCGAAAATTTTGTGAGCCCGGTTTCCGAGTTTGGGGCGTGACACAGTTTATGTCCATTCTCGATGCAATTAACCCAGCCTCGATATCATCGATATTTGAATATCGATTCTATCGAGTGACCCTCGATCCAAGATAAAAACCACCTAAAAATATTGCTGGTAAACTGTGTCCAAGACCGATATCATCGAAGGCCTTCCGATATCATCAATATTTGAATTCCGAGGATATCGAGGACAACTTCGATATATCGAAGATTTTATGATTTTCCATAGAAAAATAGGGACACAATATCTCTGCTGCCAATTTTATCGAGTCAACTTCGATAGACTCGAGATTCAAATTTCTATGTTATCGATACAGCTATCGATACATCGATAATTCCGTCCAGAAGTAGATGTGGTTGATGGACAACTTATGTCCTCATTCGATATTATTGAGTGATCTTCGAGGACATCGACAACACTTTTCGATTACATCGATCAGTTTATCGATAAATCGACATAGGTAGAAAACTTAGAGATTATCTGAAATTTCAAAAAAGTTTTCTAACCCACAATTCTAATCAATTTTAAGGGTTTTAATTATCTGGTGTTTTGGGACATGGGATGTGAGGATAATATTTACCTGTGGCGAGTTCGGGCCTACATCCGGTTGAGGCAGACGCTTGATTGATCTTCCTATAGAGCTTCTTTGTCTAGCCAACTCAACACTCACGCTAATCGATAAATCAGGGCACTTTCAATCTCCCCCTTTGTCAATTATGTGACAAAATACCAAAATTCCCTAAAACAACTTCTATACTGACATCCTAAATTGTATGTACATGAACTTCACACAATTGTACAATGCTATCTAGTTTACATACACAACCATGTAGAAGCCACTCCCCCTAACTGTAAACTCCCCCTTTCTTCTTGCAGTTACTCCCCCTAACACCTACAACACCAATCACAAGCAGATACACACAAATTTCTTGCAGGGTGTTTGATTTGTTCCCCCCTTTTTATCAGTCATTAGCAAAGGATAATACTATAGTTGATATTGACCGAAGTTGAAGCACTTTGGGGAGAACCAACATTCAGAAGACACATGTGTAAGATAGATAGATATAACCGGCATTGCATTCCAGAGAATATATATGCATCGTAGAAGATCAACTAGGGCAGCATAGTAAGCAGATAGTATAAAGATAATATATATAGATCTAAATATCACATGCAGCACACGCCGTTGGAGCTAAAGCCAAATAAAGTAGGGGATCTCAAAATATAAACATGGCAGTAAATATGTGTGAATTATAACCAGCCATAACCAACATATCCAAAATGTAGATACTGCCCAAGTTTGGCAGTAGCATAACAGTCATCCCAAACACCAGAACAAAACAAAGTCTTTCCATGGGTACCCTAACAAAAAGTATAGTCCAAAAAAAAAAAAAAAAAACTTGTCATACTATGCAAGTTAGTAATTCATCACACAAACATATGAGCGAAGGGCAAAAAAGATACTAATGCTCTAAGCATTCCAGGGAGACTCCAGGTATGTGACGAAGGGAAGGATGTGCTATAGACAACGAATGCCTTTATTGCTCTGGTAAGGAATCCAGAATTAGTTTTGTAGCATGTTCCAGAGTCATCAGCCAGTGTCTGATCTCTGAGAGGCAGGCTTCACAGTCATCAAGCTGTTTCATCATGTGAGATTGTCCATCCAAAAGATCCTGAACAATGTCTCATTCTGCGACAACCTGAATGATATTAACAAAGTCGGGGCTATGCTCAGAATTGCTCTTACCTGAGGTTGGATCGATTTTTCCCCCACGAAACATGTTGTCAATGATATTTAGATTGCAGATGTCTTCATAGTTAAACCAGGCACACGGGCGCGGAAGATCATTAGTAGGAGGCAATCCAAATTGTCGTGACAGCTTGGATACAAGACATGGGAATGGAAGTGTAGTGATGGATTCGTCTAAAGACACACGAATTAATTGTTGTAGAATGAGAGTGGGTAGGTAAACGTGAATACCTAGATGAACATCATACAAAATATTGAGAATGTATGGAGAAAGTTTGTTGCCAGAGAATTCACAGGGATAGACATTTGTGCTGAAGATGCTGTGAAGAATTTTATTTGCAGGATTGAGATGCTTAACATGAAGAACATTCTTTGCATTTCTGGGTATTGTAGCACCGTTACATAGCGCTCGAGTAACTTCTCCCCATACACCAGGACTATTCATATTTCGGTAGTATCCCATTCTCTGTTCCTGGCATCTATGCACCAGGTTCCGATCCTGGGATCCTACAAGGAGGATTTCAAACATGATTTTGATTCAGTATAAGCATAACCATAAGCATAACCCACGAACAATAACCACAAGAACACTATCACAAAATCCACTATGAAAGAAAATACAAGATAATGCAAGTAACAAAAACTCCAGAAGCTCGGCTGCACACTCCAACTACGGTGAGGCTATGGCTGCGTCCTAGCATCACCTGCATGCATCAATCGTGCATAAGCTTATAGAAAGCTTAGAGGGTGGTGTAAGTGTGTGCGCAATATGAGCATGCTCAGAATGTAAGGTCAGAGTAATGCGGAATCATGCTGATGAGTACATGAATGCAAACAGCCATACCAAGGCTATGCGGTGCAAGATATGAATGCTATCGGCCATATCAAGACCATGCGATGTGAGATGTAACTCAAGCATGCCAATCCACATCCACATATCAATGCAGCTCCTCACTAGAGCATCAAATTAGTACGGTTCTCAGTCTGGATAATCACCGGGGTCTAGTACACTCTACGTCAGCTTGCTGCCCCTATCCGAACGCACAACTGGGAGAGTGGAAGAGACCTCACTATCCGCCTACCAATATTGGGCCCGGCTTGTCGATAGCGGACTCATTCCTCAAGCTAGTCAAACTCAACCTAGAAATTACCCCCTCACTCAGGCGGGTAAGGTCACACCCCTTTCCAACCGACCACGACATAGTGGGAGACGCGGCCTACTAGTATACGGCCCTCACGCGCTTGTGTATTCACTCGGTCTCGACATTGGAGTCATCCTCTGGTACCATTGGGTTTAGGGATTTTCACCCAGGGACATCTATGGTTCCCCGATGCTAGAAACAGTATTTTCGGTATCCAATCTAGTCATCCACAATATGTATGTAGGCTATGGCCCTGATGTCGTTAGGGCATACAATAATCATAATCACACAAATGCAAGTACATGAATCACTCTACCAGACATGCAATAATTCCTGCGTATACCGCGCGCTCATGAAGGACAACTCACCATATCAGGGAGCCCATAAACAATTTGCCCAAGGGCATATGTTATGATCAGTCACTCCTCATATCAAGCATACATATGATGCGTATGATCATGGATCTATACTAAGCATGTTATATAATGATGGGCTCTGTGCATAGCGAAGATGGGCCTAGACGGCCTACACACTACAAGTATGGGCCTATCAATGGGCCCTAAGGAGAGTGACAATGCGGACATTTAACCAACATCGCCCCTAGCTTCCTTAGCTCCTTGCCTTCAAGTTGATGGTGGTAGATGATGAATGAACGGTTGAGATGTGAGATGAGAGGGTAGGGAAAGTGGGCCACACTTGTTGTTTGTGTATGTGATTAAAGAGGGGCCCATAGTGGCGGGGTCCCTCCACTCCACCGATCTCTCTCTATTTCTCTCTCTCTCTCTCTCTCTCTCTTTCATGGTTGATGGGCCACCCGATGATATGTGTATTGTATCCATGATATCCATTTAGTGGACCACACTATAACCCACTGGAGGAGCCCACCTTGCTGTCCAACGTCCAGGGACAAACATCATGATGGTCCAGATCAAGTGGGCCACGTCCTTGTGGGACCTACCATGATGCTTGTATTGTATCCACTATCCAGCATCTAGGGACGCTGGACGTGGGTCCAAGTGATGTGTGTAGCTAACATGGGGTGCGTGTACTGACATGGGTGTGTACTAACAAAGCTAACAAAAAAAATGCTTTTGGGGTGGGCCACTCATGTAGGCCCCACCTTGATGTATGTATATAATCCATGCTGTCTATCCCGTTTCCCAGATCATTTTAGGCGTTGAGCCGAAAAATGAAGTTAATCCGAGTATCTGGTGGACCGTATCTTAGAAAACAGTGGTATTTACCATTAAAAAATTCACCTGATGATCCTATACACCAAAATACCTTGGATATTAGACTTATTTGGCTTATCTTGAGCCATAAGAATGAGTGGATGGAGTGGATTTTATTGATGTGGGCCCCACCATGGGGTATGCACCTCATGTATGCCATCTATCCTTTCCATCCCTATGGGATCCACTATAATGCATGGGTTGCATCTAAGCCATCCAACCACTTTTAAAAGATCATTTTAAGGCTTGAGACTAAAAATAAGGCAGAACTAGGATCAGGTGGACCACATTATAGAAAATAGTGGGTTTGAATGTCCACCATTAAACCCTTAGAAATTTTAATGCCGAGCATCCTTATCACCACTTATAATTGAGTGTGGCCCATTTGAGATACGTGAGGCCCACTTGCCATATGAGGGTCCATTGTGATGTATTCAAGGCCCACTGGTGCGGCCCACTTGACGAATACAAGACCCATGTACATGAGGCCCATTTGATGTATTGGAGGACCATGGGTCGAGGCCCAATGAGATGTACATGAGGCCCATTATAACGTGATTCCACCATGGTTTATGTGTTGACCTTTATAACAACAGTGCCTTGGGAGCAATGTTAGTTTGATGTCCACATTGTAAGGCGATGTTGGTTAAATGTCCGCATTGTCACTCTCCTTAGGGCCCATTGATAGGCCCATACTTGTAGTGTGTAGGCCGTCTAGGCCCATCTTCGCTATGCACAGAGCCCATTATTATATAACATGCCTAGTATAGATCCATGATCATACGCATCATATGTATACTTGATATGAGAAGTGACTGATCATAGCATATGCTCTCGGGCAAATTGTTTATGGGCTCCCTGATATGCGGAGTTGCCCTTCATGAGCGCGCGGTATGCACAGGAATTGTTACATGTCTGGTAGAGTGATTCATGTACTTGCATTTGTGTGATTATGATTATTGTATGCCCTGGCAACATCAGGGCCATAGCCTCCACAGACACATCGTGGATGGCTGGATTGGATACACAAAATACTATTTCTAGCATCGGGGCGCCATAGATGTCCCTAGGTGAAAATCTCTAAACCCGATGGTACCAGAGGATGACTCCAACGTCGAGACTGAGTGGATACACGAGCGCGCGAAGGCCGTATACCAGTAGGCCGTGTCTCCCACTATGTCGTGGTCAGTTGGAAATGGGTGTGACCATACTCGCCTGAGTGAGGGGGCAATTTCTAGGTTGAGTTTGACCAACTTAAGGAATGAGTCTGCTATCGATGAGCCGGGCCCGATATTGGCAGGCGGATAGTGAGGTCTCTTCCACTCTCCCAGTTATGCGTTCGGATAGAGGCAGCAAGCTGGCGTAGAGTGTACTAGACCCCGGTGATTATCCAGACTGAGAATTGTACTGATTTGATGCTCTAGTGAGGAGATACATTGATATGTGGATGTGGATTGGCATGTTTAAGTTGTATCTCACATCGCATGGTCTTGATATGGCAGATAGCATTCATATCTTGCACCGCGTAGCCTTGGTACGGCTGTTTGCATTCATGTACTCATCAGCATGATTCCACATTACTCTGACCTTGCATTCTGAGTACGGTCATATTGCGCACACACTTACACCACCCTCTAAGCTTTCTATAAGCTTATGCAGATTGATGCGTGCAAGTGATTTCAGGACGCAGCCATAGCCTCGCCGCAGTTGGAGCGTGTAGCCTAGCTTCTGGAGTTTTTGTTACTTTCATTATCTTGTATTTCCTTTCATACACATTGTACTCAAAAGTTTTTGATCATAGTGGATTTTGTGATGGTGTTCTTGTGGTTATTGTTCGTGGGTTATGCTTATGGTTATGCTTATACTGAATCAAAATCATGTTTGAAATCCTCCTTGTAGGATCCCAGGATCGGAACCTGGTGCATAGATGCCGGGAGCCGAGAATGGGGTACTACGGAGGCTATCGGTGCCAGATTTAGCGATCGAGAATTTTGTGAGCCCAGTTTCTGAGTTTGGGGCGTGACAGCACCGTTACATAGCGCTCGAGTAACTTCTCCCCATACGCCAAGACGATTCATATTTCGTTCTGATACAGGTATCCTAGTGACTTCTACACCAACCAGACGACTTATCAGTCTAGGGGTGATGTGCTCGGTCCAATTTATGACAACGACTAAAATGATCGGAGGATTATTTTTTGACATTGTAGATTAAGTTCAAAAACTGATGCACAAGATTATTTGAAATCCTCCACCAAAATTTACGATATTACCCCACCCAATCAGTTCTAAGAGATCGGTGATCCCAAAGGGTTCAATGCACTTCCTATGGACTGCTCGTTCTGCCACAAATTTTAAGTTGGAAAATGGAGATAAGGCAGTAGCATTCTTCTTACCTTTCTTGCTCTCAGTTGAGAAACATTGTGGACGAACCAGTCCTTTGTTGTGAGACATTGTTGCTTGAGAGAAAAGAGTCCAACAAAACAAAGGAAACTGTTAAGAGAGATGTAGTGCTAAACAAGTGAGCCTCTTTTTCCATCTTCTGACTTTGATTGAGCAGTAACTTTCGATATCATCAAGCATAGGTTCGATGGTATCATTTGGTATTTTCAATGAAGAGTTTGAGGGAAGACCAACCGTCACGACATTTCAGCTTCTGGAGAGGTCGTTGATGGTATCGATTCATGGTCGATGATATCAAAAAGTTCACACGATGTATCGACAGACATATCAAAGGTGAATGTTTTTCAATTTTTAGTATTTCGACAACTTTTATGTATAGTTTAGTATATATATGAATCACATGGTATACATAGCAAAATTTTATACAAACTAAAATTATAAACATCAAGATGTTTATATGCAAAAGTTGAGGTGAGAGACCTCAGATATATCATTAGAAGTTCAGCAAAATTGCATCTTTTCAGCAGTTATCTAGATCCAGATGCATGACTTGGACTTATTTTTCCATGCTCAATATTTCTAAGCATATGAATTAGCCTTTCCTTTATCTTTAATAACATAGTAGTGGTTATTTGTGCGAGAACCCTTCATCACTGATTTACCTAAAAGGTCCGGGATCTCGCATTTTCTTTGTTGAATGTAACTACATGCTCATTGTCACATATTTGAGAAATGCTTAAGAGATTATGCGTTAATCCTTTAATGCAAAAGGCATTCTCATTTTTGAGCGAATTTATTCCCTTTATAATTCCCTGCCCAATTACCTTAGCAGTGCTTCCGTCTCCATAGGTGACTATCCCATCATTAAGATCTGAATAGTTTGACAGAAGGGATTTGTCACCCGTGACATGTCTTGAGCAACCGTTATCCAGGTACTACTTAATATCGTTGCCTGTCATATGATTTGAATAAGTAATAAGGCAAATTTTCTTTTCTTTGATTATCCATTTTGTGACAGGATTTTTAACTATGGAAGTTTTAGTCTCTTTAATCGAGTTGGGCAACTGAATCGTGTTTTCTTGTCTTATAAATTTATTAGTTTTCTTATTCGGTTCAGCCACTTGATTCATCCTGTTGGTCATTCCAAATGGTTTGCATTCAAACTTATAATGACTCGAGTCACCACATAGATGACACACTAGAGTCGTTCTAGTTTTACTTCTAGAAGTAGCAGATCTATCCATTTGTGCTACATTTCCAGTTCTTGTTTTAATTTTATCATACCCTAGACCACTCTTGTCTTTTCCTCGTCTTCCCACCCCTAACAATTTTTCAAGCTTTTCACCACTCTGGGAAAATTTATAGTTTATTTTAGCAGATTTTCTGGATTTTTATAAGTCAAACTGGAGTGTTTGATTCTCATTTTGGAGATGCTCATTTCTTCTAATAGTTCAATCTGTTTAGTAAGGTTTGATGATTCAGTTTTTAGGGACAGATTGATTCTTTCCAACTTATCATTTGTTGAATGATATTGCTGTAGATCATTAATTAGATGTGTATTAATTTCCAAAGTTTTATCCAGATCCTTTTGCAACAATTTCTTTTTGTTTTCAGATATTCCAAGTCTTCTAACTATGTTGATGCTATGGACGTAGAGTTGATTGTAAGCATCTTGTAGTTTATTTTGTTGTTCTTCTTCTTCCTTTTCAGTTTCCTCATTGTCTGATGGAAATGATTCAGTGGCTTGTGGTTCTTCCTCGTTCTCAGTTTCAATGGGAATGATTGGGGCAGTGGAGACCATAAGAATTTTCAAAGATTTCTGATCTCCATCGCTCTCTCAGTCGCTAGATTCTGAATTTGACTCTTTTGTATCATCCCATATGGAAGCCATTGCCTTACCCTTAGTTTTTTTATTTGGGCATTCAGTAGACAGGTGTCCAAACTTCTGACAGGCATAACATTGTGGTTCTTTAGTCTTTTTACCAAATTTACTTGCAGAATGCTTGTTGTCCACCTTTCTTCCTTTAAATGGATGCTCACAATTTTTCTGAAAGAACTTCCTGAATCGTTGCGCCAACAAAGCTACTTCCTCATCGCCGTTTTCTATTTCACTCTCAATGTCCTCATTTGTTGTATTCTCTGAAGTTTTGAGGACAGTAGTTTTGGATTTAGGGGTTTATTTGAAGTGTAGTTCAAATGTTTGTAGGGAACCTACTAGTTCTTCTACTTTCATTTCATCTATGTTTCTACATTATTCAATGGTTGTTAATTTAGGATTGAACCATTTTGGTAATGATCTTAGTATTTTTCTACAGATTTTTGGAACCGGAACTTCTCACCTAATCCACCCATGGAGTTGCAAATGATATTCAACTTTGTGAAAAACTCCATGAAGGTCTCATGTTTTTCCATTCTAAGACTTTCGAACTATGATGTTAGGAGTTGTAGTTTAGATCTCTTCACAGTGCTTGTTCCTTCATGGGCTGTTTTCAACAAATCCCATGCTTCTTTGGCTGTCCCACACATACTGATTTGATCGAAAATATCTTGGAACACAACACAGTAGATAGCATTCATAGCTTTAGCCTCAGCAGTTTGGTTTTCTTTATTGAATGCTGTCCACTTTTCTTTGGATTTTGGTTTGGTGATAGTTATGCCATTTTCAAGTACTATTTGTTCAGATGGTGGCACATATTCTCTTTCAACTATATCCCAAACATCATGATCCAAAGATCTCAGAAAGTAGTGCTTTCTAACCTTCCAGTAAGTATAATTTAATCCATCAAATACTGGAGGTCTAGAGACAGATGAGCCCTCTCCTTTGGCCATATTACCAACTTCAGTCAAGATCACTCTCTAGGCGGTGAAGCCTTTTAAGAGAGACCCGCTCTGATACCAATTGAAATTGTGGTAATGACCGCTTAACTTGAAGTCGGAATATGCCAATATGTCCTAAAGGGGGGTGAATAGGACTTTTTAGATATATTATGGTTATTTAAAATCCTATCAAACCTATCCTGAGAAAATGTACATAAATCAGGATTTCATCAGAGTAACTCTAATGACTTCCAAGCCAACTAGAGGATCCAATCACAGAACTACTTTGCAAAATAGACAAGATATAAATCAGAGTTTATGATGGATGTGACTGTGTGTGAGGTGTGACTAAATATAAAAGCATTTAAAGAAATCACACAAGTAATTAAAGACAGATATCAATCACAAATACAGTCATTTTTATAATGGTTTAACTACTTGTATACTTCACACCCGGCAGACACACTTAACCCTTGAGTGTGCCGGATTTCACTAAGGAGGTTTCATATGGTTCACCTCAAACCCGAGGTTTTAAATCAGGTTCACCTCTAACCAGTACAACCTACACCTAGGCTGACAGTTTATGCTCTCATGAGCAAGGGTCAACACATAACACTCGATTTTAAGCACACTGGTCAAGGATCCACACAAGAAACCTCACTTGTTTATGCTCCCACGAGTAAGGGTCAACACAACGCACCCACTTTTAGGTACACTGGCCAAGGACCTACTATAAGGACCTAATGTGTATGCTCTCCATAGAGTAAGGGTCAACACAAAGCACCCACCACGTACACTCCCGCCAGAGGCCTCCCAGAGGACTTGAAAGGGGTGAGAAACACCTTAGACCTAATCCTACAAAGGAATGATCACAAGGGTCCTCTGGACTCTAATAACTTACAGATAAGAAGATGAGTCCCTTTCAACATATTGTTAAAGATCTCCTCCTTTGATGAAGAACTTTAACTTTCTTGATCTGCAACTCAGAAGATGTACCAATACATGGCGACGGGTTGGGTCAAGATTATAATGGAATTCTACTCTCAAATATTTTCCTATTAAGGAGATAGAGCGATTCTAATCATCTATGCATTCAAGGCATCCCAGGTTAATGATTTGCCATTAAGATGGTAGCTGGAGGATCCTTGAATGCTAAAGTTCATTCCCCAATCCACTCTATTGAATATCAATGATGAGGGTGGATTGGAGGATGAACTTTCATGAGAGAAAGGGCTTTGGGTATATGATCTAAGGTAAAACACTCTCTTCTTTCTCTACCAGCAACTAAGGATAAGCTCTCTATATATAGGCAAAAGGTTCCAACGGATATAAAATGGTCACATTTATGACAGAGTTCGATATCATCGAGCGGGGTCGATATCATCGAGCGTGTACTCTCGATTGCATCGACTGGCCGCTCGATGACACAAACTCAAATGTCTTACGCTTTTGAAACATTTTGCTAGCTGGTCAAGGGAATCGAACCTGCGTCATGTCATCGGATTTTGAACTCCGATTTCATCGACACGAGGATCGATTCCTCGACATTTGAAAATGAGAGAGACATGCCTTTGATATATTTCAGGTCAAGGATATAATCGAGGTACACTCGATATCATTGGAATTTGAATGTCGATGATATCGGTAGTCGTGTTGATGCATCGATAAATCCAAAGGATTTTTCAGTTAAGCTTGCTGGACAGTTTATGTCCATTCTCAATGCAATCGACCCAGCCTCGATATCATTGATATTTGAATATCAATTCTATCGAGTAACCCTCGATCCAAGATAAAAACTACCTAAAAATATTGTTGGTAAACTGTGTGTCCAAGACCGATATCATTGATATTTGAATTCCTAAGATATCGAGGAGAAATTCGATATATCAAAGATTTTATGATTTTCGATAGAAAAACAGGGACACAATATCTCCGTTGTCAATTTTATCGAGTTAACTTTGATAGACTCGAGATTCAAATTTTGATGTTATCGATACAGTTATCAATACATCGATAATTCCGTTCAGAAGTATATACGGTTGCTAGACAACTTATGTCCTCATTCGATATTATTGAGTGATCTTCGAGGATATCGATAGCACTTGTCGATTACATCGATCAGTTTATCGACAAATCGACAGAGGTAGAAAATTAGAGATTTTCTGAAATTTTGAAAAAGTTTTCTAACCCACAAACCCTTTGATATTCTAATCAATTTTAAGGATTTTAATTACCTGGTGTTTTAGGACATGGGATATGAGGCTAAGATTTACCTATGGTGAGTTCGGGCCCTCATCCCATTGAGGCAGACAGTTGATTGATCTTCCTATAGAGCTTCTTTGTCTAGCCAACTCAACACTCACGCTAATTGACAAACCAGGGCACTTTCCAACCGAACAATTTGTCAAGATCTTGATCAAAATTTGGACAATCTGATCGTCCAGATTGAATAGTAAATAACTTCAAATGTTTAAATTAAATTTCACTCAAATCTGACCATTAGATCGGAAGATATATATGACCCATCATATTGTTGATCAATGTTGTATGCCTAATATCTTTCTCATACGTTGCCTGATTGGGGCGAGTAATTAGTCAAATTGAAGGTATTGATTAGTAAAATAGAGTGAATGGATCAAATATCTAAAATGGGCCAAATATTCAAGTCAAAATTGTGACTCAACTTACTAACCTCGTGGAAATCTAATAATTGATGTTAGTAAGTTTTGTGAGCCCCATCATGATGTGTGTCGAACATCAATACCGTCCATTTGATGTGTCCCCTTTAGGTTATGAGATATCTTAAAAATATCTGTATACGAAACTCAGGTTGGCCATACCATCTAAAACTATGTGAAGATGTCCTAAAATATATAAAAGCACTTGGTGGGGCCCACATGAGTTTTGAATGCTGCTGAAACTTGGTCTGACCCCTCATCCAAGTGGGACACACATAATGAATGGGCTGGATCTGTAAATCACATCTAGGTGGGCACAATATATGATTATGAATGTTTTAAGGCGTGCGAAACCCCTCTCGACTATATTTGTGGTGTTGCCCACCTAAGTCATGAATTGACTTTATTTTTAAGCTCATGGCCCTCCCGAGTCATGGATTCACTTTATCCATACTGTTAAATGCTTTTCTTAGAACATTTTAAGATATTAACCAAAAAATGAGGTAGGTCAAAGGCTTAAGTGGACCATGAAGTGGGGATTGAACGTCCACCATTAAAAACTTCTTGGGAGCGGAGAAGTTTCATAAATGACCCTATGAATAGGTTGGATGATAAAAAAACATCACGTTGGCCTTTAGAAAGGTTTCAACTGTGGGTGTCATTATCAATGAAGCTTCCTTTGTTGTGGTCCACTAGAGTGGTGGACCTACCTCATTTTTATTATCATAACTTAAAATGATATGAGAAAATCAGTGAATGGCGTGGATAAAACACTTACATCACGTTGGGCCTCACATAGCCCTGTCTGGATTGATTACGATCCGCGCGGGGTACACTACCAAAAAAAGAGCAAAAGCTATGGACCATAAGCTCCAACTTAATGTTTATATGCTATCCAAGCCGTTTATGAGATCATTCCCAATGGGATGAAGTGAAAACACCGAAATGATAGCCGAATGCAAAACTTTTATGGCCATAAGAGTGCTTCAACGGTTCTCACTGAATGACCACTATTTCCTCTTGTGTGGTCCACTTGAGTGTTGGATACACCTAATTTTTGGTCGCACTGCTTAAAATGAGCTTGCAAAATAGACGGACGGGGTGGATTTCTCACAAACATCTTGATTGGCCCCACCCAACATCCTTGTGCAGGAATTTCCTGCCAAAAAAGCCTTTCACATGAAATCCGCGTCCGTGAAAAAGAGACCGCGGAAGTGAAAATTCAATCTCGCGATTTCTTCCTATCTCTCTCTCATGACGCACCACCTTCCTCCCTACCCATATCAAATACCACCTTCCTTCCTCCCCCTCTCACACACGCCCTCTCTCTCTCTCTCTCTGAAGCGCGGGTTGAATCAGATTCACACAGGTGAAAGTATTTCTTTCTATCTCTCTCTCAATCTCTCTCAATATTAATGCCGATTTAGGAATTTGGGAGTAAGTAGTTTGTAGATTCCCGATTTGAATTTGGACCCTTATTTCAGGATTTGGAGATTTTAGGGCTTACAGATTTGAATGTGGACCCCAAATTGGGTTTTTCTGATTTTACAAATTGGGGATTTAGGGATTTTAGGATTTTGGGGATTTGAGGACTTTTAAAAATTGGGGATTTTCTGATTTTACAAATTGGGGTTTTTAGGAATCAGGGTTGTGAGGATTTTAAGAATTTTGGATTTTAGGATTAAAGAAAATAAGTTTTTAATCTTGGGTTTGAAGGTTAAGCATTGGCGCACATGCATAGGATCTGGCCGTTCATCTAGTGGGCTCTATCCAATCTGCCCAATGGGAAATTAACGGTCACCAATATGCAATAAGATAAATGTTAGCCCAACGGTTCTGATTGGATGGAAGAAAAGGAGTCCTCTAATAAGGATGTGAGGATTGTGTCCACTCATGTGATAATAGTGGTGTAGATGGGTATTCAGGATATGAGCATGGCTAACACGTGTGAGGTATTTACTTCATTATGCAAATGAGGTGTTTGTGGTAGTGATGCAGTTCGGGCGGGCTGGGTTGGGTTGGACGCGGTTTGGCTAGTGACCCCAGCACCAGTCACCAAGTTGGTGTCAAAGTTCAGTGGGCCCAACCACGTGTCTTATCTACATCATCAGGACATAAGTTCTAAATCTCAGGTGGATCACACCACAGGAGACAGTTGGGATTGAACACACACGGTTGAAATTTTTTTGGAAGCCACAGGAGTTTTGGATTGAGCTGATATTTGTGTTTTTCCTTCATCGACATCTATATGATTCTAGGAGGTTTTTAACGGTGGATGTTCCATCAACAATATTTTCCTTTAATGTGTAGTGTGGTCCACATGTGACTTAGATCTGCCTCATTTTTTGGGCTCATACTCTAAAATAAGAAGGTAAATGGAGTAGATAAAACACATACATACATCATAGTTGGTTTACAGAAGTTTTACACCAGCTAGTTGGCTGGTGTTGGAGTCACTAGCCAAAATGTGTTAGGTTAAGTTGGGTTGGGTTGGCTCGGCTTGGGTCAGTTAGGACCTGAACTCAACCCTATCCAAATTCCAATCCAAGGTGCCCAACCTGACCCAAACGAGTTTAGGTGGTTTGTAGAAACCAATCCTTTTTAGTCTGATATCTTAACATTGTAAAGATTGTGCCCACTTGGCTGGGCAGCAATGAACTGAGGTTGGTCCTACCTTGGCCATGGTTCCCTAAACCATGGGCTTGTCCGTGATGGAAGTAAAATTCCTTTAGTATTGGCTCTAGCCTTATACGCAATAAATATAAGAAAAAGTATCAAAGATCAAAGTTTTGAAATAGTTTAAATTGAAAAAATAAAAATAAAATCGATGTATCTCCTCCATCCACATACATCTTACCCCTGCACATCATATGTTTGATTAAATTCCTTAAAGAATGTTTAGCACATCATTTTTTTGGTCAGCATTACATACTTTTTATATACCTAACGCATTTACAAGTTATAACTGATGCTGCTGTTCACATGTTACCTAGCTATTCACTTGGCCCTTATTACGTGGATTATTGTGGAGAAAGACATCTAGCAGATGTTTAACTTCATGGAGTGATGAAGTCTCATGGTTATGTTTTCCTTCTGTGTCCACGTTGCCCATTCCTATCAAAATACACCCTCTTTTGCTGGAGGTAAGCTACTAGCAGGTATGGGGCTTCTGCGATTTAGATTAGTGGATTCTTTGTTATTCTTTTTCATGGTCTTGTTGCATCTTTTGCCCTCTGGTATTGATCTATGTTGTGTTGTGTCAAGTCAGATGCATGCTAAGTATCGATTATTTCCTTATAGAACATCATTGAGTTCGAGTTCAATTCGATTTTGATCTGGTTGCCTTACCTGTATTGACTCTTGCGAATGCATGTTGTGTCTGAGCTTTGACTGGTGAACTTGCATGTTCTTAATAAAATGGTATTCTTTTGTTTTTAGTGAACTGACCCATTTCACTGAGGAGTTTCAGTCCCAGCCAAAACCCATCCTGTTTTAGTGATGAGTTTTGATCCCAACCAATCCAACAGTCTGGTCCATTCCAGGTAAGTAAACACTGGTCATTGTTGAGGCTCATCAAACTAGAAGCTCCTCATTGATCAAGTGAGTTTAATGTGATTTTTTTTCAAATTTTTTTTCCCTCATATGGTTGCTGGATGAATTTGATTATTTTTCACTTTAGCCATACAATTGATGTAAATGAATCAGCTAGTTAGAAGATCAGATCAGCGAGATAATTGATCATCTGAATCAACTTGCCATGAAACTACCTTCCAAAAATGATAATAATAATATTAATAAAACTAAACTAAACAAGGTCTGAAACTTAAGTCAGGCCTGCTGCTACCATAAATATCCTGAAATGACAACTTTGTAGCTATTTCAGTTAGGATTAGGATCCCAAATCTGCCAATCTTCACCATCCCGAGAGATGTTCTGAACACAAAATCCTGACCCTTAACCACTTAAAATGAAGGATATTAAGAATATAATTTACTTGCCTTGGATAATTGAAAAGCTTGATCAGTCACTGCACATATATGTCAATGCTCCTAATAAATTAAGAAAAGAAGAAGAAGAAGAAGCAGAACCCTAGAAAGTCCTTATGGTCTTACATTGTAGAGAGAGTAAATATTGAATTTTATCTTTGAAGCTGTTATGTTTCCTTTCACCTCTGCCATTTCTGAGGTTTCTTTCGGTTTCCTAGTGGCAATATATGTTGGTATACTTCCTGAAGAGGAAGTAAAAAGTCTTACTCGAGTTTCTATTTTATAAGCTATGCAAACAGGTATTGTTCTATATTGTTGCTGGCATTGTTAAACTAAAACCCGTTAACCATGAACTTGTGGAAACGGTCAGCAACATTGTTGCATTATCACTTTTTCATCCCAAATTCTTAGCTGTAACTCAAAGAAATAACACATAAATGGTTGATGGTGTGGTGGTTCTAGTGTTCACCTTCTGAATAAAAGCCATGAGTTCAATTCTCCATATCATAACGCATTATAGTTGCTAGCATTGCTAGCATGCCTTCAACTCCTAATTGCACTTCTAGAGATCCTTGTTGTGTTGATTCATTCCTTTGGACCAAATCGGAGACTCAGCAATGTCTTGACTTGATTCGATATTTTATAACATGTTGACAAAACTTGAAAATTGTTGGAATAAACTAAATAAAATAACCAAAAGAAAACACAGTTGTGCTGTTTGGCCTGCTGGTACAAGCGACCATTAAAATGACACACTACTGCAAAAAAAAAAAAAAAACAGAGAGAGAGAGAGTTTTTGCAGTGGGATAAGCTGGATAAACGTTAGAAGTAATTGATTGGGATTGTCTCATGGCTTTTATTTTAAAATGTGAGCAATCTGTCTATATATGTGGACCTGATCAATACATAAACCTGCCTTGTGTCATGTGGATGGATTGCTCTACCACATTACAGTTTTTTCCAGTTCCATGTATCATATCCCTTCAACAATTCCCCTCCTTAGCAGAGGTAATTAAATCAGCTATCCAAATTGCTAATCCACAGTCCCACCAATGCGTGATATTGGGATGACCTACCTTGAGATTGCTTTAAAGAAACCTTTTGGGTTGGGTGTTAGATGGGCTTTGGCTTTGGCTTGCCATGTTTAGCAAGAGTCCGGATTTAGAGCCTAGTTAATGATCATATAGGCTTAATTTTTTTATTTTTTTTTTATTTTTTTCACATGGCATCAGAATTGTTGGGGTAGTTTTGATCATGAACAAAATTAGAGGCCCTTTGCTCTAAAGGACTTGTAGAATGTGCTTATTCTGATTCATCTACTTGCCATAACTTATTCACCTTGCCTATGCACCAATTCACATGGGTTACCTGCTTGCCATAATAAACAATCCTAGCAATATGAAAGCTAAAAAGATAGAGAATTCAAAATATGGGAACCAAAATTCAAAACATGGGATGATAAACCTATATGAATTCTCAGGAAATGAAAAAAAATGCTAACTTTGTACTAGTTTACAACTGAAAGCTGAAAAGACGATTCAGAAAAAAAAATTAAAAAAATGGAAATGAAAAACCATATGAGACCCTAAGAAAATGGAAAATAAGAAAATGATTCCGTTGTTTAGTTTGTAGCCTTGTTTTCTAATGAATTGTTAAAAGGTCAATGTTCACAAGTTCAGAGCTCTCTAGTAACATGGAAATTGGCATTTAACAGGTTCTTTTAAAAGAAACCGATATCCACGTCTTGACCTCCTATCAGGTAAATGGCTTGGAAATAGACAAATAAGATGCAATTGGGCTGCTAAAGGAGTTGGGTTGACTGGGGAAAAACCCCAAAGTGAAAACCAAATCTATGCATTGATCTTTTTATTTCTTCTACTACAATTATTCTATGATTTCTTCTTTTATACCTTATGTCATGATTAAAATTTCATGTTTCAAAGTTTAAAGATCCTTGTGATGCATGTGCTGCAATTGTTGCTGAATCATATCGTCTTTGGCTGTAGTACAAGACTAGCTTGTATAGATGACATTACAATCATAGTCGTGCATATTAATGAGCTAACTAATGTACGCAACCTTTCTTCCATGATCCGTTTTACGAATCTCAGTGTTCCTATTTGGCTAGTTGATGTAGGACAATTAACCACTTGCTCTAAAAGTTCGAACTGTTAGAGTATGACAAATTAATCCCTTTATCTCATTGCTCAGGCCCCACGTCTCATAGGTTAGGCCTTTGGTCGAACCCCCCTCGTAGGCCCCAAATCACATGGGTACCACCTCATACGAGCTACCCGAATCACATGGGTGGGGCCCGCATCTCACGAGCCACCTGCCTCACACAGGCCGCCCACCCCGAGTGTGCCCCTGCATCTCACAGGCCACCCCACTCGAGCCCGGTGTGAAAATGCCCCCGCATTAATCACCCCCGGTGAGGAGTCTCAAACACAAGACCTCCCACTTTGATCCCAATTTGATGTAGGACATGAATTTAAATATGATATGCAAGATTTCAGGCTTAGATCATACCAATTCAGAAACAATCACACAAATTCTACATCCCACATGAAAATCCAAACATTCAATAAAAGGGAAATCTATGTGCGTTGCTAAGACTGGACCAATAAAAATTATAAACCAAACAATGCTCAAATGGAAATAGAAATCAACCACACATGCATAACAAATAGTCCTTAATCCAAGGGATTTTTCAATTCAATTCAAGGAACCCTAAGGTGAAAAAAATAGGCAAATAAATTATGTCTAATATAAACTAAGGCTAGAGTTTAGGAAATATGAATGAAAAGAGGAAAATCAGAGGAAAACCTGATCCAGAGAAAGCTCCTGCATGCAGATGGTGGTCTGGAGCTGACGCACGTGCGCGGGTGGGTTGGCCGCACCCATATGTGTGGGAAGCCCACCTCCACAAAGTGACACCTAGGCCTCGGTCGGCCAGGGGAGACCTCCAATCCCTCCAAGTTTGACGACAATCCGATGTAAGGTTGAGGCGTAGTGCTCCGTCGAAGTTTCAGCCCTCCTACAGGTCCAGATTCTGGAAACTGGCTATAGGGGGGTGAATAGCTGTAAAAGCTGGGAAATTCAAAGCAATAATGATGATAGAAGATGAGAGATATTGATGGAAGAGGGTAGGGGTGGATGGGGATAGATGTGGCTTCACACCACGGTAGTTAGCCCTTTGAAGAAGGGTTGGCTTCGCACCTACTTTTGAATTCTTTCACAACTCACGAAGAGAGCAGAAAAATAAAATATGAATTTTTATTAAACTTGAATGAATCAAAAGAACTATAAGGGGTGCCTATTTATTGGGAAAACCATATACCCCAAAAACTCGCACCATGTGCGCAACCTATTACTCGGCGATAAAGTAAACTAAAATAAAAACTAAATAAAGAAATCTAAAGTGTTCACGATGTTTTAAATAATAACAATAAGTAAAACCTAAAATACGAAATCAATCTGACGAGTGGCCATGATCATGAGATCTCATGATGGACTTTTCTTTAATATCGGGCCCACTTTTTTGAACCAAAACTTATCTTCTAGCTAGGAGGCCCTCCCTGGACGTCGTCATCGATTTAGATCGATGGTGGGGTCCTCCTACATACATACGTGCATAGGGGTAGTGGTGTGTGGGCGTGCGTGTGCACGATGTCTTCATCAACTCTCCCCGGCTGTGAAGATTTCACCATCGACGAAATAAAACACCTGAACCGCTCTAGGATGTCGGGATCAAGTCTTTGAAGCTCTTCCTCAATGAGCCACGTGCTGTCTGAAGCTGGGCATGACTTTCATTTAACTAGGTATTTCTGAAACCCGTCATCCGATGTGAAAATTCTCTTATGGTCCAGGATATCCTCTATTTCTTATCTGGGTGTGTGAAGGCAAAGTATGGAAGGCAGAGGCTGGGATGAAAGATCGGGAAGAGGTCATGGATCAAATGGTAAGTATGGAGAATCAGGATGGGTGGGCGAAGGGCCGGACAAAGTATCAGTGGGTCCCTGAAAAGTAACTAGATCCCCCACATTGAATGTGAAACTAATTTCCATGGAAGGTGGAAGATCTACCTTATACATATTGAGACCGTTTCGCTTTATAATTTTGAAGGGCCCAGCGCTACACGCTTGTAACTTACGAGCGGCTCCTGGAGGGTACCGCTCGGGCCTGATGCGAACCATCACAAAGTCTCCAATATTGAACTCTTTGAAACGTCTATGTTGGTCTACAGAAAATTTGTAATGTTCATTACTAGTAGTGATCTTTCGCCTAATTTCTTGATGCAATGAATGTATGTGATGCGCAAAAGACTCTGTAGACTCTGATGGCCTATGGGACAATGACATGGGGATAAGATCAATAGGCTTCGTAGGCTTATAACCAGTAACGACTTTAAAAGGACTTGGACCTGTGGACCTATTGACAGAACTATTGTATGCAAACTCAGCTATGGGTAATACAGCATCCCATGTCCTGGTATGTTCTCCCACTAAACATCGAAGTAAACTTCCTAGGCTCCTATTAACCACCTCAGTCTGGCCAACAGTCTGAGGGTGGTAGGCAGAAGAAAATTAGAGCCTAGTATTCATCATGTGACATAGTGTCTTCCAAAAGTAACTCATGAATCTCACGTCACGGTCAGACATTATGGTCTTTGGTAACCCATGCAGTTTGACGACCTCACTAAAGAACAACTTGGTAACATGAGATGTGTCGGAGGTCTTAGAATAAGGAATGAAGTGGGCCATTTTAGAGAAATGGTCCACGACAACAAATATAGAGTTATGCTTTCAAATAGTCTTGGGAAGTCTAAGCACGAAGTCCATACTGATGTCCTGCTAAGGGGTGAATGAGACTGGCAAAGGTGTATATAATCCTGTATTTTGTTTCCTCTACTTTGCCAGTTGACAAGTACGACATTGTCCTATAATTTTGGCCACGTCCCGCTTGAGGCTTGACTAATGAAATCTATCCTCCACTAGGGCAATGGTCTTGTCACGACTGAAATGACCCGCGACCCCCCTGAATGTAACTCCCAGACAAGAAAATCGCGAAGGGAGGTGCGTGAGATGCACAAGAGGTCACTCCTAAACAAATATCCGTCCAAAATCAAATACTCACTGTTAGCTCCTGACGGACTCTCTAATAAAGATGTATACGCAACCCAAAAATCTGGACATTTAGAATACTTTTCTTTGATGCACTCAAGGCCCATAACTTCAACGCTCATAGAGTTGAGTAATACAACTCGATGACTTAACGCGTCCGCAGGCTTATTCTCTACACTGGCCTTGTGCTTAAGCACAAAATTGTACTCTTAAAGGAATTGAACCCACTTAGCGTGCCTGGGGCTTAATTTCTTATGAGAGTTCAAGTATCTCAAGGCCTCGTGATCTGAGAACAAGACGATTCTTGCGGTAATAGGTAATGTCACCAATGGTGTAGTGATTGCACTACCGCGTAAAATTCCTTGTCATAGGTGGAATATCTTTGCTTCGCCTCATTCAGTTTCTCACTAAAAAAGGTGACAGGGTGCCCTTCCTAGCTAAGCACTCCTCCTATGCTGACTCCTGATGCGTCACATGCAACTTCAAAAGCGTTTGAAAAATCTGGAAGTCGCATGATTGGAGCTTCGGCCATTTTGACCTTTACCTCCTTGAAGGCCTTTGAGGCAGCTTTTGTTCATTGAAACTCTCCTTTTTTATGCAGTCCGTGATGGGAGCCACAATGGAACTGAAGCCTCGAATGAACTGCCTATAAAAAGTGGCTAAGTCATGAAAGCTGCGCACCTCATTAATATTGCGGGGTTCAGGCCAATTAATAATGGCCTTAACCTTCTCGGGATCTGTCGATACGCCCTTAGCTGACATAATAAAACCTAAGAAGATTACACTACTAGACAAGAATGCGCACTTATTTAGATTGGCGTACAACTTCTCGGCCTTAAGGATTTCATAAACCTGCCTCAAATGGTTGAGGTGTTGCTCCTTAGTTATGCTATAAATTAAAATATCATCAAAGTATATGACCAGAAACTTCCTCATAAAGGTCTCAACACTTGGGTCATCACATGCATGAAAGTGCTTGGGGCATTAGGTATAACTAGCCACTCATATAGCCTATCATTCGTCTTGAAGGCTGTCTTCCACTCATTAACAGGGCGTATGCGGATTTGGTGATATCTACTTTTGAGGTCAATTTTTGAGAAGATAGTAGCATTGGCCATCATATCTAGCATGCCATCAAGACGTGGTTGTTCACTCCCCAAGTATAGGGTTGTGATGTAGTAATAAACTCGGTAAGACCGAGGTCGAATCCACAGGGACTGATACCTGCATGTTATCTGAAACCAAGTAGAATTAGAACTAGACTAAGATGTGATCTAAACCAAATAGAATTTAAGGAGTAATTGTGGAATAATTATCTAAAACTTTAAGAAATTCAGAGGAAGGAAACTAGGGATTCAGAGGATCCACTTGTAGAGATCAGGGAGATCTTATGCTTGCATCAAGGATTATGGAATTAAACTGAACTTCTTCTGATATAATTTTAAAGAGATGAAAGGTATATGAATTAGAATAGATTCCATCACCACACCATGCCCAGGAGACAAAGTTAACAAAGGAATTAAACTAATTACCAACCAATCAACATGCCATGAAGGTTAGGAAGGGTACTATCATCCAACCATGCCCAGGAGACGATGGTGAACAACAGGGCTGTCGTCATAAACATTAAAAGAGGAAAAGAAATATTCAAAGCCATTGCAAATCCATTGTAATTTCAGTCACAACAGACCATTAAATACTGAGAAAATATTCATTGAATTATTAACTTAAAAATCAAATTAAGTTCAGAAATTTTAAATTAAATGCATAGAATAAACTCTCCCATCTCACTACAGGATTCACCTCTTAGCCCTAGCTAAGAGGTTTAGCCACACATGAATGGGCTGAATAAAACAACATAATAAAAAAATAACAAGAGAAAGAAAAGGACAAGGAAAGAGAGAAACCAGCTTCCTCCTTTTGCTCATGTCCCAAACCTTCCCTGTACTCCCACGGCCTCCACCTTGAATGCTCCAAGCCCTCCTCCTTTTTTCACATGCGCCCGGATCCCCCCTCAGTCAAATGGAGAGGTGTTATTTATAAAGAGAATTCGTGCACAAGTCATATTCCAACCAGGAGTTGGATTTCATTCCTGCATCCTGTTTTTACACAGGGACGATCGGATGCTGATTGTTGTCCACTGATTCACTTTCGATCCCATCTCTCAGCATGGGGACAGACAAAATCCCCTTACCTATCGTCTGGATGGTCCGGATCATGGTTTCAGATCGTAGAGGTGGTCCACTGAGTCCATGCTTCAGCCGTCCGACCTGCGTCCAAACACTCTCTTCCTGTGTGTGCGTGAGTTGTTGCAGATGGTCAACGTCTTTATGGTCGACGCCCCCCCTTGGATGCATTAGAAGGTTTGGATCATCGAATCAGATGATGAAGATGGCTCACTGAATTTGTTGGTGCGGACGCTGCGGAAACAGAGTTCCGTTTCTTGTTCTTTGAAAGAGCGGTCTGGTGTGCTGTGAACGCGCACACCCATATGCACGTTCGTACTGGTGTAGGGTCCATAGTGATGTTCATGGTAAATCCACTCCCTCCATCCATTTTCTCATCTCATTTCAATGGTTGAAACCAAATTTGAAACATATCCGGATAGCAGGTGGGCCCCAGATCAGTAAATTGTGGACTGATCTGTCCGTTGGGCCACTTCCAAAGGGATCCAATGGATGAAATTTTACGTGTACGGTTAATTCATGGTCCTCAGGCCACGTATGAAGTTTCGACTTGATCAGATGGTGGGAACCCTATGATCTTGTATTCTGGACGTCTTTTAGGCCTGTTTAAGATGAGTGGTTGGACTTTCTCTAATCTCTGACGTGTAAATCCTCGATCATGGTCCCATGGGGCCCCGTCCAATGTCTTGGTGATGCCTGAGCTTTAAATCCATGCTTTTAGCATCCTTTCCAGTCCGTGCTCGTGAATACGCCCTGCAATCACAAACATGATTAAATCAGGCCGTTAAACAATACTATGTTTGTAAATCCTGGCAATAACTGGGGTCTGATATGCAATATTCGACCCTCAACACAACCCCCAACCAACATCTTGTTAGTCCCGAGCAAGGTATGCAAAAAATAAGTTGAAAATTACAGAACAATTTCTATAAAATCGAATGATTTCGAAAAACAACCTAGATTCAATGATTCATGAATGTTGAGCATTACTATCTCCTGAACTCGAACATACGATAATTTCATAGTCGAGTTCAAATATTAATCCATTAATTTGAACGATTTTAAATATTGAGTTCCATGAGTGTATAGTGTAATCTCGGCTTAACATTATTAAAATTCACTTCTCTAATTTAGGATATCATTGGTAATGTAACGACCTTGGAATTTTCTGTGCTAATCTTTCCTTAAGTAGTTGTTTTGGGGTAATTAGCCCTTTACTCGATTGCTTGTGAAATCCGCATCAATCACTTTAAATTGTATCTGCATGGCTCTAAACGTGTAGATTAGTGAGCGCTACGTTACTCTGAAACCTGGGATCCATCGCTAAATCCAGTTGTTCTGGAGAATTTTTGGAAGATCTGGATCGGACCTGGACCGCGCGTCGAAAGTCCGATGGCGATGATCTTAGGCTGTTGCGGTCACTGAGTTGGGCTTGGTCATCTCCTCAAAAATCAAGTCCATGTGATATTCTGGGTCGATTTGCTTGAGCTCGGAGTGAAGAGTGTGAGAAAGGTTGGAATTTATTAAGCTTTTATTGAAATCTGAGTCGTGTCGCTTGCGCGACGATTTTAAGCTATCTGACCGTTGAATTCTGACCCAATTTCACCCTCTGATCAGGATAGTTGGCCCAGGCATATCCTAGTGCTTGTGGACCTGATCGAGTTTCCGTGACTGTTGAATTGAGTGTGGTCCGCCACGGCTGATCTGAAGAGCCGGTCGGTATGAAAACTCAGCTTGACCTAGATCTATGGTTAAGGAGCTTAAGTCTGACCTTTTGTGGTTATAGGCCCACCAGAAGTGCTTCGTTGGATTGAGAAAGGCATGCTTTGGTTATAACCTAAGTATACCTTGACCCTGGGGTTATTTTCATCAAGCAAAGGCCTATTTATAGTCCTTAAACCCTAGCTCTCTTTTCCATACGATTTTCTCCAACCCTAGCTTGGAAAGAGAGTGGAAAAGAGAGAGAAAGTGAGAGAGATAAGTTGGTGAATCATCTTGGATTCTTCTTTGTTCTTCTTCATCTTTGAATCTTCGCTTTGAATCGTTCTTCTGATGGTTCTGAGTTCTTTTGGGGTAAGTTAACCTAACCCTAACCTGTGTTAGAGCTTAGATTAGTCTTGGTGTTGTTGTATCTCATTTCTATCCTTGTTTTAGGGTATTCTAGCGCCGTTGACGAAGACAACTCGTCTAAATCAGTTTGGTGGTTCTTTCTTCGCTTAAGGTGCGGACTTTAAGTGTATAGGTTATGGTTTTCAAGGCTTTCAATCCCAGCTAGTGATTTATTTTTGTTATGGATGAGATTTCACATGCCAAATGTTGTGTTTACGTTGCTTTCCTGATATGCATGTGCTATATTGAGATTTGTGTATTCTATGTGTATTTATAAAGTACCGTATACGTATAAAATATGCACTGGTGTTTGCCATGATTATTTGTCATGTATGTATGCTATATGCATGTAAGATAACTCCTTGGTAAAAGGAATTGTCTAAGTGCATGTATTCTAACATACGTCATATATGTTGATCCATGTATGCTAAGTGTTGGTAGAAATGCATGAATGATCTAAGTGTAACTGATTACACTAATTGTGGGCATTGAGAAGTGATTCTCAATACTCCTATTGATGCGCATGATTTCCCTTATGCAAGTTACTTTCCAAGTTATTTAAATTCAAGCATCTCCTATGCTTACATTTATGTTAAGTTGATATTCTTCAGATGTGTATGTACCATGATTTGAGTTGTTGTTCCATTACTGTTTTACATTCCATATGAGTATCTGTAGTAGCGTAAGGTGTTTGGGACTATGCCTTAGTCCAGGAAATCGGTAATTGACCCTATGTTTGTGGTTGAGATTGCTTTCGCCACGTAGGGCATATTATACGAGCCCGAGCCGTATTAGAGTTGGCGGCAGTGGTTTGGCCACGCGGAGTGTTTGCGCACTCTATGTCGTTCAATTCAACGTGCGCTCGTGTTAGTCGAGTTCGTCAAGTAACCTGATTGTCCGATGTATGTTTACCATGTATGGACGCTACTGTTTGAATCTAGGGTACCGAACTCACCAGTGAAATCCTATTAATTATGGTACTTGATCCGCTAAGACTCATGAGCCGGACATGGTGGTATGGGACACCGTGGTCGAGCTGTCGGCCTACGCTGGGGTGACGAGCCTCCCCGTAGTGACCAGTGAGCAACTAACCTCGTGAGCCGATTATGGTGGTATGGGACACTATATTCGTGCTGTCGACCTACATTGATTGGTGACGAGCCCTTTGTAGTGACCTCGAGCATACCTGGATACCGCAATGAGGTGACGAGCCGAACTATGGTAGGAAGGGCATGAAAGGCGTGCATTGATTGGTGACGAGCCCTTTGCTACGACCTCAAACATATGATCGTATGAGATGTCTAGGATTGACGACCCTAGTATGGATCACTGTTTGGATGGTGATATGAGGAAGGTATCTTCGCTTCCCAATCCTGTTGTGTGAAATGGACTAATAACAACTTGGTAATCCTATCCATGCACCGCATTTGCATATGCTTTGTAGATGTGGCGCACTTTGAGGCGATGTCATGCGTAACGTAAGACGAAGACGCTGAGGGTGTACACGTGAGGGCACACATCATATTGCATTCATCCTTGCATTAACAAGAGTACTTAGGATTTATTTAGTTGTTTTGCTTTATCATTACTGTTTGATTGAACTGATAACATGTTAACCAGTGCCTTATTGTTCCACTGAGTTGATCACTCACTCCTACGTTTCTGGGGCGGTTTTAAACACCCACCAGACTCTATCTTAGGCCCTGATGTTGCAGATGTGGATGCGATGTCTGAGGCAGAGCGGGAGCTGGATGACGACGAGGCTGCCTTCTCCCTTATGCAGTTTTCAGATGGGTTCTAGCGAGCCTCGGTCTGATGCGCGGGATCTCTGGAATTATTTTTGGGATAAAAAATGATGTAACTTGATACTTATAATTTTGTTAAATAACACTTTTATTCGACCTGGCTTGTATATGTACTTCAGGGATTTACACTTATACACATATTTTCCTATAAGTCTTCCGCTTGTTTTATTTACTTATCCCTGAATCATATCTGTGTTTTGGCTTAATCTATTTCATGTTTTATGCACTAATACTGTCAACATACATCCTTCATTAAATATGTTGCATAAGTGATGTTTTGGAACTCGGGAGCTGAGTTATGCTCGACTCCCGAATTTCAGGGCGTTACAAGTTGGTATCAGAGCATGATCTGGATTAAACCAGACCTGGGTTATGGTCACACACCGCACGTTGTCGTCACCTTAGTGTAATTGGGTGCGGGTTTATCATCGCTTTGTGTTTGTGCTCCGTAGTTCCTATCGGTGAAAGTTTCCTGAAAACCTTTGCCGGGATCGAGTCTGTACTCTTACCTGATCACACACAGCGACCCGAAACCTTTCCTAGACCCTCTATTAAGGAGTTTCGACGGTCTATCTTCCCTTTTTTTCATCTTTGAACCTTTCAGAAATCATTATTTGGATCAGATTTCTGTCAAAATGACCCGATAGGCGTCAAAATATGCAAGGGGCCAATCGGGGCATTTTCTGTGGGACCCAGGGGGGACCACGTGTTTTGGACCAAGGGGGACCAGGAGGGCCTCACCAAAACGGCGAGGCATCGTCGGACTATCCAGAGACTGGCGATGCCATCGCCGGTTCGGCGAGGGATCGCCGGTCAGTGGGCTCAGCTGGCCGGGCTGCAGCGGGCCGACGCATCTCAGGCCTAGTGTGGCCCACCCCTCTACGGTTTTACCTTAAAACCCATTCCTTTTACCTATTTCCTTCACAAAACCCACTCCCAAGCTTTCCTTTTCTTCAAAAACCTCTCAAAATCCTTCAAATCTCTCCTCAATCTTCATCTTCCTCCATTTTTCGTGCAAACCCATCACCCCATCTTCAAATCTTCCTTCCCATTGCTGATTTCTCCTTCTTTCTTTCTCATTTGAGCCATTGTTTTCCCTATTTGGCTAATAGTTGTGTGGAAGCTTCACCATCTTTCTATTTCTCTCTTTCTCTCATTTCTCATGGCCCTCTTTGAGATTGTGACGGCCATCTTTTCCATTTCTTCCCTTCTTTCCTTGATGGGGAAGAAGAGAGCGCCCGTGGATGAAGCCGGGCCGAGCCGCCCAACCCGTGCACGGAGGCCGAGAGGTGCCGCCGCTAGCACGTCGGCCACACGCGAGTTCCAGACGAAGCGGGACCTCGATCCTCGAGCTCCTGTTAGTAGGACTTTGTTGGCAGAATTTTCGCATGAAGTCTATGAAGGCCGTAGAGTCCTTTTTGAGGCTCATGTTGATCCGCGGCTCTTTGGTGAGTTCTTCTTGTTGGAGCGCCTAGAAGGGGCTGGTTGGGGCCCCTTGTTTGAAGGCGAGTATCGCGTGAATGCTAGCACTGTTCGGGCCTTTTATGCCAACATTCTGGAGCCTTCGCTGGAGCCTCTGCAGTTCAAGATTCCTTGTGGTAGCAGTCATGTGGGTATCATTAATGTTACTTTGATATCCCGTCTCCTGAGAGTGCCACTGGTGAAGTGCATGCTAGCGAGAAGAATGTGGACAGTGTGCGTGAGAGGGATCGTCGCACCCGATCCTTATTTGGTCGTCTGATCAAATGGCAGCCGAATAGGAGTCTTCTGGCTTCTTTCATGACGGACGACTTCCTTTTGCTTCACCACATCTTTACCTTCAATGTATATCCAAGGTGGAGCAACCGCAGCGAGTGTACGCACCTGATGGTGGATTTCCTATATCAGGTGGGGCAGGAAGCGAATTGTGTGTGCCGACGTACGTCCTGCGCCAGATTATTCTCATCGCTCGTTCGAGTAGAAGGACCAAGTCGCTTCCCTTTGGCCGCCTCATTTGTAGGATTACACATGAGTTTGGCTATAGGCTTGGAGCTGAGAAGCCGGTTCCTGTTCGTTATATCAATTTGAGGACTCTTAAGCTGATGGAGGTTGGTTCTGGTCGGCTTGCCTCAGAGGGTGAGGCTGAGTCTGAGAGCGGTGATTATGAGAGTTATGCTGAAGGTGGTGCGGAGTCTGAGGAAGGAACAGAGCAAGACGAGGAAGGAGATGAGGCACAGGATTCGAGTGATAGCTCTCCTCCTGTGGTGCCAGAGCAGGGTGCAGAGTAGATTGCCAGAGATGCCCGTCTTACACGGCTTGAAGAAGGGCAAGCTGCTTTACGCCAGGATATGATTGATCTTCGAGGCTTTGTTAAGCATAAGCTTAGGAAGATGTCTCGGACTTTGAAGTCTATCCTGTGTTGCTTGCAGGATAAGGGTGCTCCGCCTCCATCTCCTGATTTCGATGAGTAGCATCGTTGTGGCCGTCTTTGCTTTGTTTGGTGTTTTTCTTTCTGTGTGTAGCCGTTGTTGGCTTGTAGTTGGAGTGTTGTAGTGTTGTAGTTGTGGTAGTTGTTTGTGGTTGTTGTAGTTGCTGTGGTTGTTGAAGTGTTAGATGTTGTTGTTTTCATGCTTTCCTAGTCGTGATTCATGTATTGCTGCACTACTTATATTGCGATGATTTTGGTTAATAGAGTGCATGTTGTTGGCTTTCTTAGTCGCACCGCTTTATCATTACGATGTTATTATGGGTATGGATTGGCTCTCGAGGATGTGAGCTGAGATTGATTGTGAAGCTAGATCAGTGACGATCCATGGACCTGAGGGCGAGATTGCTACTTTCCCAGTTCAGGTCAGTTACCCTCTTCGTATTGATTTTTATTCTTCTCTGTTGGAGAGTTCGGCCGAATCGGCGTTGGTTAGTATGCCGGTAGTTCAGGAGTTTGAAGATGTGTTTGAGTCGATTCCTGGATTACCTCCTCAGCGTGAGATTGATTTTGTTATCGATCTTATGCCTGGTGCGGCGCCCATTTCTCTACCCACCTATCGTATGCCTCCGAGTGAAATGGAGGAGTTGAGGAAGCAGATAGATGGTTTGCTGGAATTGGGTTTTATTCGGCCCAGTGTTTTTGAAGAAGAAGGATGGTTCCTTGCGATTGTGTATTGATTATCGCAGGCTGAATCTGGTAACTGTGAAGAATAAGTACCCTTGCCCGGGATTGATGATCTGTTTGATCGAGTTGAAGGGGGCACGGTACTTTTCGAAGGTTGATCTGCGATCGGTATCATCGATTCTTGGCGTCGAGGATGGGGGCGTGCGAAGACCGCTTTCGAGGACCGGCCGGTCATTATGAGTTCCTTGTGATGTCGTTGGTTACGAACGCACTAGCCGTGTTCATGGATCTGATGAGCAGGGTTTCGGCCATTTCTATTTCGATTCGTCATTGTCTTTATTGATGACATCTTGATTTATTCAGCGAGCGGAGAGCACGAGGAGCACTTAAGAGCGGTTTTGGTCAGCTCTTTGCGCAGTTCAAGAAATGCAATAAGTGTGATTTCCGGAAAGAGGAAGTCAAGTTCTGGGACATGTTGTGTCCGAGGAAGGAATAGCCGTCGACCTTGCCAAGGTAGGTGCAGTGCAGGAAGCCTGGTTCGATTTTCGAGGTGAGGAGTTTTCTTGGTCTTGTAGGCTATTATCGGCGCTTTATTCGGGACTTCTCGAAGATTGCCGGACCGTTGTCGTAGGTGACACGGAAGGATTTGAAGTTTGCTTGGAGTGAGCGGGCGGAGTTACTTTCAGGAAGTGAAGGACAAGTTGACGTCCGCCCTGTGCTAGTATTGCGAGCAAGGGTTAAGTATATTATATATCCTGACGCCTCTCGCGTTGTGGGTTGTGTCCTTATGCGGAAGGACGGGGTGATTGCTTATGCTTGCGTCGATTGAGGAAACACGAAGAGAATTACCCTACGCACGACCTGGAATTGGCTGTCATCTTCGCATTAAAGCTTTGGAGACATTACCTCTATGGTGAGGAGTTCGAGCTCTTTTGCGACCACAAAAGCCTTAAGTATATTTTCACGCGAGCGTGATTTGAATATGAGGCGGCGCAGATGGATGGAAACATTGAAGGACTTCAAGTTCGATGTTTCTTACCATCTGGTAAGGCGAACCTTGTGGCGGATGCGTTGAGTCGCAAGAAGGCTATTGAGTTTGCGGCTCCGTTGATGATAGCCGAGTGGGATATGTTGGAGTTCGTGCGCGATTTTGAGCGAACTTACGGTGGTTGAGCCGTATGAGGTTATCGCACACATTCGTGTACAACCCGTTATCGGCGAGAGGATCGTTGCAGCTCAGGGAGATGATGAGCTTTTGGTGAAGATGAGGCGGCGGGTTGGTACGGATGAGAACTCCGAGTGGTAGTTCCGATGGGGGCCTACGTTTTCGTGGCGGTTATGTGTTCCTAACTCCCTGACTTGAGGCGTGAGGTTCTCGAGTTAGCCCATAGTTCTAAGCTTGCGATGCATCCGGGTAGCACGAAGATGTATCGGGATATGAAGAGGTCTTATTGGTGGGACAATATGAAGGTCCAGATTGCTGAATTTGTTTCTCGTTGTCTCACGTGCCAGCAGGTCAAGGCAGAGCATCGCCGACCTCCTGGCTGTTGCAGCCCATGCCCATAGCTGAATGGAAGTGGGATTTCATCTCTATGGATTTTATTTCCGGGTTACCGAGGACGAGAAAGGGATTTGACTCTATTTGGGTGATCGTCGATCGATTAACGAAGTCGGCGCATTTCTTACCGATCAGTCACTTACTCTGCAGATGAGTTGGCTAGGTTGTATATCAAGGAGATAGTGCGTCGCATGGAGTTCCCCTGGAGATTGTGTCCGATAGAGACACGCGTTTTACATCTATCTTACGGACTCGTATCCGAGAAGCAATGGGTGTGGCGAAGTTGACACGCGTTTCATCCGCATAAGCAGATGGGCGACGGAGCGCGTGAATCAAGTCTGGAAGATATGTTGCGAGCTTGTGTTTTGGATTTCAAGACAGTTGGGATGATGTCTTCAGTATGCCGAGTTCGCGTATAATAATAGTTTCAAGGCGTATCGGGATGGCTCCCTATGAGGCGTTGTATGGTGGCCTGTCGAGCACCACATTGTTGGGCGAAATTGGTGAGCGTAGTTTGCTTGGCCCGAAGTTGGTGCAGTGACTTGAGAGAAGGTTGACATCATTCGATGTCGACTTCTAACAGCGCAGAGTTGCTGATACGAGGCCTCGACCGCTTGAGTTTGTAGTGGGAGACCATGTGTTTTTGAAGGTCTCTCTTATGAAGGGAGTTCGCGGTTCGGTAAGAAGGGAAGGCGGCCGAGATTTATTGGTCCATTTCAAGTTACGGATCGAGTGGGAGCGGTAGCTTACCGCCTTGCTTTGCCCACACCTCTTGCGGGCGTGCATAACGTATTTCATGTTTCTATCTGAAGAAGTACCGATCCTTCGCATATTATCAGTTGGGAGCAAGTGCAGTTAAGTGAGGATGCCACTTATGTTCTGCCGACGCGTATTCTCGATAGAAAGGAGCAGGTTTTGCGTAGCAAGGTTATCCCTCTTGTGAAGGTGCTTATGGATGCATCATGGTGTGGAAGAGGCTACTTGGGAATCTGAAGCTGAGGTCAGGAAGACCTACCCTCTGATCCTTGAGGCTTATATGAAGGTATGAATTTCGAGGATGAAATTTTCTTTAAGGGGGGTAGATTGTAACGACCTTGGAATTTCTGTGCTAATCTTTCCTTAAGTAGTTGTTTTTGGGTAATTAGCGCTTTACTCGATTGCATGTGAAATTCGCATCAATCACTTTAAATTGTATCTGCATGGCTCTAAACTTGTAGAATAGTGAGCGTTACGTTACTCTGAAATCTGGGATCCATTGCTAAATCCAGTTGTTCTGGAGAATTTTTGGAAGATCTGGATCGGACCTGGACCGCGCGTCGAAAGTCCGATGGCGATGATCTTAGGTTGTTGCGGTCACTGAGTTGGGCTTGACCATCACCTCGAAAATCAAGTCCATGTGATGTTCTTGGTCGATTTGTTTGAGCTCGGAGTGAAGAGTGTGAGAATGGTTGGAATTTATTAAGCTTTTTATGAAATCTGAGTCGTGTCGCTTGCGCGACGATTTTAAGCTATCTGACCGTTGGATTCTGACCCAATTTCACCCTCTGATCAGGATAGTTGGCCCAGGCATATCCTAGTGCTTGTGGACCTGATCGAGATTCCGTGACCGTTGAATTGAGTGTGGTCGCCACGGTGATCGAAGAGCCGGTCGGTATGAAAACTTCGGCTTGACCTAGATCCATGGTCAAAGAGCTTAAGTCCGGCCTTTCGTGGTTATAGGCCCACCGGAAGTGCTTCGTTGGATCGAGAAAGGCATGCTTTGGTTATAACCTAAGTATACCTTGACCACGGGGTTATTTTCATCAAGTAAAGGCCTATTTATAGTCCTTAAACCCTAGCCCTCTTTTCCATACGATTTTCTCTAACCCTAGCTTGGAAAGAGAGTGGAAAAGAGAGAGAAAGTGTGAGAGATAAGTTGGTGAATCATCTTGGATTCTTCCTTATTCTTCTTCATCTTTGAATCGTTCTTCTGACGGTTCTGAGTTCTTTTGGGGTAAGTTAACCTAACCCTAACTTGTGTTAGAGCTTAGATTAGTCTTGGTGTTGTTGTATCTCATTTCTATCCTTGTTTTAGGGTATTCTAGCGCCGTTGACGAAGACAACTCGTCTAAATCAGTTCGGTGGTTCTTTCTTCGCTTAAGGTGCGGACTTTAAGTGTATAGGTTATGGTTTTCAAGGCTTTCAATCCCAGCTAGTGATTTATTCTTGTTATGGATGAGATTTCACATGCCAAATGTTGTGTTTACGTTGCTTTCCTGATATGCATGTGCTATATTGAGATTTGTGTATTCTATGTGTATTTATAAAGTACCGTATACATATAAAATATGCACTGGTGTTTGCCATGATTATTTGTCATGTATGTATGTTAGACGCATGTAAGATAACTCCTTGGTAAAAGGAATTGTCTAAGTGCATGTATTATAACATACGTCATATATGTTGATCCATGTATGCTAAGTGTTGGTAGAAATGCATGAATGATCTAAGTGTAACTGATTACACTAATTGTGGGCGTTGAGAAGTGATTCTCAATACTCCTATTGATGCGCATGATTTCCCTTATGCAAGTTACTTTCCAAGTTATTTAAATTCAAGCATCTCCTATGCTTACATTTATGTTAAGTTGATATTCTTCAGATGTGTATGTACCATGATTTGAGTTGTTGTTCCATTACTGTTTTACATTCCATATGAGTTTCTGTAGTAGCGTAAGGTGTTTGGGACTATGCCTTAGTCCAAGAAATCGGTAATTGACCCTATGTTAATGGTTGAGATTGCTTTCGCCACGTAGGGCGTATTAGACGAGCCCGAGCCGTATTAGAGTTGGCGGCAGTGGTTTGGCCACGCGGAGTGTTTGCGCACTCTATGTCGTTCAATTCAACGTGCGCTCGTGTTAGTCGAGTTCGTCAAGTAACCCGATTGTCCGATGTATGTTTACCATGTATGGACGCTCGTGCTTGACTCTCCGGTACCGACCTTACCAGTGAAATCCTATGACCTATGGGCCGTGAGCCGCTAAGACTCATGAGCCGGACATGGTGGTATGGGACACCGTGGTCGAGCTGTCGGCCTACGCTGAGGTGACGAGCCTCCCCGTAGTGACCAATGAGCAACTAACCTCGTGAGCCGATTATGGTGGTATGGGAAACTATATTCGTGCTGTCGGCCTACATTGATTGGTGACGAGCCCTTTGTAGTGACCTCGAGCATACCTGGATACCCCAATGAGGTGACGAGCCGAACTATGGTAGGAAGGGCATGAAAGGCGTGCATTGATTGGTGACGAGCCCTTTGCTACGACCTCAAACATATGATCGTATGAGATGTCTAGGATTGACGACCCTAGTATGGATCACTGTTTGGATGGTGATATGAGGCAGGTATCTTAGCTTCCCAATCCTGCTGTGTGAAATGGACTAATAACACCTTGGTAATCCTATCCATGCACCGCATTTGCATGTGCTTTGTAGATGTGGCGCACTTTGAGGCGATGTCATGCGTAACGTAAGATGAAGACGCTGAGGGTGTACGCGTGAGGGCACGCATCATATTGCATTCATCCTTGCATTAACAAGAGTACTTAGGATTTATTTAGTTGTTCTGCTTTATCATTACTGTTTGATTGAACTGATAACATGTTAACCAGTGCCTTATTGTTCCACTGAGTTGATCACTCACTCCCACGTTTCTGGGGCGGTGTTAAACACCCACCAGATTCTGTCTTAGGCCCTGATGTTGCAGATGTGGATGCGACGTCTGAGGCAGAGCGGGAGCTGGATGACGACGAGGCTGCCTTCTCCTATATGCAGTTTTCAGATGGGTTCTAGCGAGCCTCGGTCTGATGCGCGGGATCTTTGGGATTATTTTTGGGATCAGAAATGATGTAACTTGATACTTATAATTTTGTTAAATAATACTTTTATTCGACCTGGCTTGTATATGTACTTCAGGGATTTACACTTGTACACATATTTTCCTATAAGTCTTCCGCTTGTTTTATTTACTTATCCCTGAATTATATCTGTGTTTTGGCTTAATCTATTCCATGATTTATACACTAATACAGTCAACATACATCCTTCATTAAATATGTTGCATAAGTGATGTTTTGGAACTCGGGAGCTGAGTTATGCTCGACCCCTGAATTTCAGGGCGTTATAGGTAACCACAAGAGAATTCATGATAACCAACACCTAGACCAAAACTTGATTCATTCTTCCAGCTTTTGATGATTTTCATACTATGTCAACTTGTTTAAAAGTACAGCTAAGGAGGAGAATCGAATCTACACCTATAGGGAGCAAACCTATGGTAAAGACCGGTCGCCAAAAAGTTTATGAATGTCAACCTTAGGGAATCAAACCTTCACCTGTAGGGAGCAAACCTATGGTGAAAACTATTCACCCAATCTTTTCAATTTCTCAAGTTGGTTCCTTTCAAGCTTAGTGATCACCAAATTAATCCTTTAATATCGAATGAAAACCTTAATGTGTAAGCAAGATGTGACATGTAAAATTATGATTCACTCAATGTTTAAAACTTCTAATCATGGATTAATAGTTCTAACTTAACTGTGAGATCTAACAAATAGTTGAATCCAAGAGTCATCAATTCCAACATCACTTATCTTGTAATTCTAAATCCAAGATGGCCGTCAAAATCGCTTCGAATTCATACGAATTTCTAGAAAAATTTAAAAATTTTCACAATTTCTGCTCAAGACTTAAGAAGGTACTGATTAGGAAACCTAATCTCCCACCCCCAACCAAAAATCTACATTGTCCTCAATGTAAAAGAAATAAGCATGCAATGTACATAGGACAAAATGAGTAAATGAGAAGTGATGGGAAGATAGTACCTGGATGATGCATAGAGAGACACTTTCTAAGAGATCACAGCATGGGCGTCGGTCAGCACGAGAGAAAAGGCAACAAAAATAACACAAAATAAAATCCTACCTATACCACTTTCGTAGGTGCTCTTGATTGCATTTAGCATATGCAACAAGCCTTTAAACCCCTAGGTTGCCCCTAGTGGACGAGTTGTAGTCTCGTGAGGGTTTGCAGTAATGTTACCCACAAACATTGAACTAATTAATGATAAAAACAAAATGAAATGACGAGCTGAGTTGCCTCCCAGGAGCGCTAAGTTTACCGTCTTCAGCCAGACAAATAAAGCAACTACCCTAGTTCTATGAAAGCAATAAACCTACCTATACCTCCATCAGACTAGGAGATCAATCCTGGTAAACAGGATCAGTCAGAGGTATGGACATGTCCTCTGAATTAAATTTCTAGACAAATGGTTTCAATCGATGTCCATTGACTTTAAACTCCTTGCCATTGTCGGGATCTCTAATTTCAACGGCCCCATGAGAAAAAACAGTAACAACAATGTAAGGGCCGGTCCAACGAGATCGAAGCTTACCCGAAAAGAGATGTAATCGAGAATTGTATAAAAGGACCTTCTGACCAGGCGTGAATGATTTTCGCAAAATGTGTTGGTCATGAAATGCTTTCATCTTATCCTTGTAAATTCTTGAATTATCGTACGCATCATTCTGGATTTCCTCAAGTTCATTCAATTGAAGTTTGTGTAGCAAGCCAGCGTTGTCCAGATTGAAATTAAGATTTTTGATCGCCTAATACGCTTTATGTTCCAGTTCCACAGGCAAGTGACAAGCTTTCCTATAGACAAGTCTAAAGGGAGACATTCCAATAGGAGTTTTAAAGGCAGTACGGTATGCCCATAAGGCATCGGTCAATCGGATTGACCAATCCTTACGATCAGGGTTAACCGTTTTCTCCAAAATGTGTTTAATTTCCCTATTAGAAATCTCAGCTTGCCCACTTGTCTGTGGGTGGTACGGGGTGCTCACCTTATGAGAGATACCGTATTTCTTCATTAAGCTCTTAAATGATCTATTACAAAAGTGTGAGCCTCCATCACTAATGATGGCGCGAGGCGTTCCGAATCGAGAAAGGATGTTTTCTTTTAGGAATTTAATGACCGTGCGATGGTCATTAGTTCGACACGGAATTGCTTCAACCCATTTAGTGACATAATCCACGGCGAGCAAAATGTACAGATTTCCAAACGATTGGGAGAATGGTCACATGAAATCGATGCCTCAGCAATCAAATGCTTCAATGATAAGGATGGGATTCAAATGCATCATATTTCGAAGGGACAATGCTCCCAATTTCTGACAACGCTCACAAGCTTTGCAAAACTCATGAGTGTCTTTAAACATAGTGGGCCAGTAAAAGCCACATTGCAGAATCTTAGCCGTGGTCTTTTTAGCAGAAAAGTGACCACCACAGGCCTGTGAGTGACAGAAGGAGATGATGCTCTGATGCTCATCGTCTGGTATACATCTCCTCAGGATTTGGTCTGAGCAATATTTAAATAAATAAGGATCATCCCAGAAAAAATTGCGCACCTCGGTGAAAAATTTCTTCTTATCTTGTGCAGTCCACTGTGTCGGTATGACACCTGTAGCAAGATAATTAGCAATATCAGCGAACCAAGGTGAATGGGAGACTCTGAACAGTTGTTCATCAGGGAACATGTCGTTGATATGGGGCGTCTCAAGGGAATCAGAGGTATTAAGGCGAGAAAGGTGATCGGCCACAACGTTTTCTACTCCATTTTTATCTTTAATTTCCAAATCGAATTCTTGGAGTAGAAAGATCCATCGTATCAGGCGAGGCTTAGAATCATTCTTAGAGAGAAGATACTTAAGTGCCGCATGATCTGTATAGATAATGATCTTGGATCCGATCAAGTAAGACCTAAATTTATCCAAAGCGAACATTACAGCTAGGAGTTCCTTTTCCGTAGTCGAGTAGTTCACTTGGGCAGAATTTAAAGTTCTACTTGCGTAATGAATGACGTAGGGCCTCTTATCTTTTCTCTGGCCTAGGACTGCCCCAAGAGCATAATCAGAAGCGTCGCACATAAGTTCAAAAGGAAGGCTCCAGTCAGGTGGCTGCATGATAGGTGTAGTGGTTAACGTGCTCTTAAGCTTAGTGAAAGCTTCCTGGTATTGCTCAGTCCACTCGTACGGAGCATCCTTTTAAAGAAGAGTACATAAAGGATGAGAGAGGAGACTAAAGTCCTTATTGAATCGCCTGTAAAATCCTACGTGTCCTAAGAAGGATCGCACGTCTCTGATGTTTTTGGGTGGAGGTAGGTTAGAGATAAGATCGATTTTTACCTTATCTACCTCGATTCCCTTGGACGAGATGATATGCCCAAGGACAATTCCCTTCTGAACCATGAAATGACACTTCTCCTAATTAAGTACCAAGTTCTTTTTCTCACATCTTTTCAGCACACATTTAAGACTTTCCAAGCACTTGCTGAAAGATGGACCGTAAACAGAGAAATCATCCATGAAGACCTCTAGATATTGCCCCACCATATCAGAAAAGATACTAAGCATACATCGCTGAAAGGTGGTAGGGGCATTACATAGTCCGAATGGCATCCTTCGATAGGCAAAGGTGCCGTAGGGACATGTAAATGTGGTCTTTTCCTGGTCTTCAGGGGCTATCTCTATCTGGTTGTAGCCCGAATACCCGTCAAGGAAACTGTAATAGGAATGACCAGCTAACCTTTCCAGGATTTGATCAATAAATGGTAAAGGAAAGTGGTCTTTCCTCGTGACGGTATTCAATTTCCTGTAGTCAATGCACATTCTCCAACCAGTAGTGACTCTAGTTGGCACGAGTTCATTATTAGCATTGGTTACGATGGTGATTCCGGACTTCTTAGGGACCACTTGAGTTGGACTCACCCATTAACTATCAGATATAGGGTATATAATACCCACGTCCAATAGTTTAAGAACCTCGGCCTTAACCACTTCCTTCATGTTTGGATTTAGTCTACGTTGTGGTTGCCGAGCGATTTTTGCATTATCCTCAAGATATATGCGGTGAGTACAAATCGAGGGATCGATTCCCTTGAGGTCCGCTATCGTCCATCCCAGGGCTCCTTTATGCTCAATGAGAGTAGATATGAGCATACTCTCCTGTTCTTTCTCCAGGTGGGCAGAGATCACCACCGGGTATGTCTCATCTTGACCTAAATAGGCATATTTCAAATCAGAGGGCAAAGGTTTTAGGTCAAGCTTCGGCGGTTTGAGGTTAGACGGTAGAGGCACTACATCAGTTTGTGGTAATTCTTCAAATTGTGGCCTCCACCGGTTAACTTCAAGTACCGGTGCAGTATCAAGCAAGGCGCACGTCTCCCTAATCATGTCATCATCAAAATCATGGGAGTGGGCCAGGCACGTCTCTAGATGGTCGGAGGATAAGGTCAGAGGTGTCGTATCTTCCACGAAAGAGTCAATCATGTTAATGTTGTATAAATCGTCATCATCCTCTAAGTTGCTGCCGTTATTGAAAAAAATGTTTGACTCCAATGTCAAATTTCCAAAAGACATAGTCATGACACCATTCCTGCAATTGATAATTGCATTTGACGTGGCAAGGAATGGGCGACCAAGAATGACGGGAATCTGAGTGCTCATGTTATTGATGGGTTCGGTGTCCAGGATGATAAAATCTATAGGGTAGTAAAATCTATCGACCTGGACTAACACATCCTCAATTATCCCTCTTGGTACACGAACAGAGCGATCAGCAAGTTGTAATGTGGTCAGGGTGGGTTTTATCTTACCCAAATCTAACTGTTTGTATACCGAGTAGGGAATCAGATTTACGCTCACTCCTAAGTCAAGAAGTGCATGATCAATTCGATGGTTCCCGATTACACATGATATGGTTGGGCTACCGGGATCCTTGAATTTCTGCGGCATGTCTTGCTTCAGGATGGCACTCACTTTCTCAGTCAAGAAGATTTTCTTTTGAATAATTTTCTGTCTTTTGGTCGTGCATAAGTCTTTCAGGAATTTGGCATATGAAGGTATCTGTTTCACGACATCAAGTAGAGGAATGTTGACTTTCACTTGTTTCAACACCTCTAGGATATCCTGAGAGTTAGAGGTTTTGGTGACACCAACCGTTGGGGGAATGGAGCAACTGGCTTCTCTAGAAGTTCCGGTTCTAATTTTTGTGGGGCATCACTGGATCCATCATTGTTGTCCTCTTCTAGTTCTTGAGGCTTTTCGGGCCTAACCGGAAGAGTTTTATCAATGATCTTTCCACTCCTAAGAGTGGTGATGGATTTAGCGTGCCCTATCTGATTTGAAGAGTTGGGATCACTAATTTCGTACTGCGGTTTAGGGTTGGGGAGAGGTTGTGCAGGAAGTATCCCCTTTTCTATAACCATCATACGAGAATCTATCTTTTGCATAAAATCTGTAATTCCCCGCATTGCCTGAGCCAGATCTTGTATAGAATTTTGAACCGGTTCCTCTTGAGGTTTCACTTGATTTGGATTTTGATTGAAGAAACCTGGAGGAGTAGCCGTTTGTTCGTTCCTCCAACTAAAGTTTGGATGATTTTTCCAGCTAGGATTGTATGTATTGGAGTTAGGTCCAGTAAAAGGTCTTTGATAGTTATTTACGGCATTGGCTTGTTCATTCAACACTCCTCGAAAGGCGGGTATTGTAGGACAATTTTCAGTTGTATGAATGTTGCAATCACAGATGCCGCAAACAATTTCATTAACCTTATCCTTCTTTCCTTCCATGGCCTCAACTTTCCTTATGAGCGTAGTCACTTTACACTTGAGATCATCCTCTTCTTTCAAGAGATATAATCCACCTTTCTCCTTTAATTGAGTCGGCCTAGACGTGGTGTTCACCATTGGGTAATAGTCCTATGATTGTGTTTTTTCAGCGAGACTATCGAGGTAATCCCATACCTCGTCAACATCTTTATTAATGAACTCTCCATTACACATTGTCTCGACCATTTGGCGCATGGAAGATGTCAGTCCATCATAGAAAAAATTTGTAATGCGCCACGTTTCAAATCCATGTTGTGGGCACGAACTGACCAAATCTTTGAACCTTTCCCAACATTGGAAGAATGTTTCATCTTCCTTTTGGGCAAAGTTCATGATTGCTTTTCTGAGGGTAATCGTTTTATGATGTGGGAAGAATTTTTTTATGAATTCCCTCTGCATGTCGTTCCATGTGCCAATGGATCTAGGATGCAGTGAATGTAACCACATCTTAGCTTTCTCTTTTAAGGAAAAAGGAAAGAGTTTCAGCTTGATTGTATCCTCAGATACATTAGAAAAACATAATGTAGCCATAATCTCATCGAACTCTTTCAAATGTAAATATAGACTTTCTGATTCAAGTCCATGGAATTTGGGAAGGAGTTGGATAACTCCTGGCTTGATGTCCATTTGTCCTGTATTTTCAGGGAAAATCATGCATGAGGGCATACTCACTCCCGCTGGTTGTAGATAATCTCGTAAAGTATGAGGCGGGGGTGCCTGTTGCACTTCATTCTCATCTTGGGTATCCTCCACCCTGGGTGGAAGTAGAGGAGGTTGGTCTTTAGCCATAACTTCAATTAACTTAGGGGATTTCGAGCGGTGTCTAGTCCTGCAATGGATAGTCAACCCCTCAACCAATCCTCCTTCAGTCAAGAGATGTCGAGTGTCATCACGGGCCCACTTGGGCATGAAACACTCATAGCCCTCAATCAAATTTAAAACCTAGTCCTAAGAAAGGAAAAGGAAATCTAAAAAGAAAGAGAGGGAGAGTTGGAAAGAAATTACCAAATTGGAGTCCTAAGTTAAGGACCTGCAAAATAAAAACAAAATAAGTTAGATTCTAAAAGAAGAGGAACAATCCTTTAAAATAAAGGTAGCAGTAAACTGATTTTTAAAAGAAAGTGGAAACTTCTAAAATAAATTAGGAAAGTCCTAAACTAGAAAGTAAATTACTAAAAGAGAATTGAAAAATAGGAAGTAGAGAAGGAGCTTACCGAGTTAGAAATTTCTATTTTAAAGGCCTACAAAATAGGAAGGTTAGTTTCTAAACAAAAATTCTAAAAATAACTTAGGAAACAAATTAGATTCTAAAAGAGTTAAAATTAGAAAGTAAAAAAAAAACAAAAGAGGAAAGTTTCTAAAAATAAACTAATTCCTAAAAATAGAAAAATACTAGGATTAAAAATTTTCAAAATTTAAACCCTAATTCTGAAAAGTAGAAAAAGTAGAGAGATTAGGAAGGAATTACCAATTGAGAAACTTATGTCAGGATCTTATAAAATAGGAAACAAGTTAGTTTTGAACTCAAATAAAAATAAAAACTAAGGTTAGTAAAATTCTAATCTTAAACTAATCCTAAAACCAATCAACTTCAGAGAATCGTAACCGTCAGTCTCCGGCAACGGCGCCAAAAACTTGTTCACTCTCCAAGTATAAGGTTGTGATGTAGTAATAAACTCGGTAAGACCGAGGTCGAATCCACAGGGACTGATACCTGTACGTTATCTGAAACCAAGTAGAACTAGAACTAGACTAAGATGTGATCTAAACCAAATAGAATTTAAGGAGTAATTGTGGAATAATTATCTAAAACTTTAAGGAATTCAGAGGAAGGAAACTAGGGATTCAGAGGATCCACTTGTAGAGATCAGGGAGATCTTATGCTTGCATCAAGGATTATGGAATTAAACTGAACTTCTTCTGATATAATTTTAAAGAGATGAAAGTTATATGAATTAGAATAGATTCCATCACCACACCATGCCCAGGAGACAAAGTTAATAAAGGAATTAAACTAATTACCAACCAATCAACATGCCATGAAGGTTAGGAAGGGTACTATCATCCAACCATGCCCAGGAGACGATGGTGAACAACAGGGCCTCCTGACGTCATAAACATTAAAAGAGGAAAAGAAATATTCAAAGCCATTGCAAATCCATTGTAATTTCAGTCACAACAGACCATTAAATACTAAGAAAATATTCTTTGAATTATCAACTTAAAAATCAAATTAAGTTCAGAAATTTTAAATTAAATGCATAGAATAAACTCTCCCATCTCACTACAGGCTTCACCTCTTAGCCCTAACTAAGAGGTTTAGCCACACATGAATGGGCTGAATAAAACAACAAAATAAAAAAATAACAAGAGAAAGAAAAGAACAAGGAAAGAGAGAAACCAGCTTCCTCCTTTTGCTCACGTCCTAAACCTTCCCTGTACTCCCACGGCCTCCACCTTGAATGCTCCAAGCCCTCCTCCTTTTTTCACATGCGCCCGGATCCCCCCTCAGTCAAATGGAGAGGTGTTATTTATAAAGAGAATTCGTGCACAAGTCATATTCCAACCAGGAGTTGGATTTCATTCCTGCGCATCTTGTTTTTACATAGGGACGATCGGATGCTGATTGTTGTCCACTGATTCACTTTTGATCCCATCTGTCAGCATGGGGACAGACAAAATCCCCTTACCTATCGTCTGGATGGTCCGGATCATGGTTTCAGATCGTAGAGGTGGTCCACAATAGTTCCCAGCGGAGGCCAGTGCGTGCGCGAAATGGACTGCGCAACTCTGTTCTGTGTAGTGAAAACGCGAAAACAGTTTACGTGTATTGGCTGTTATGGGGCCCAATAATCAAGCCTTCCTGATCCGATGTCCTGGCCGAGATTGGGACTTGCGTCCTGTGACTTTGGGTGGTGCTGATCGTCCGCCGATCGAGCTAAATCATCCGGCTTTCATGGACGTAGAAATTTGCGCCACTTCTTGCGCTGATACTTTGGGGGGGCAATGGTCGGATTTTCCAGATAAATCCACCCCGTTCATCAGTTTCTCCTCGAAAAACTGTTTGGAGATAGACAGTTTTGGATTTCCGATACTGTGGCCCACTGAGTCCGTGCTTCAGCCGTCCGACAAACGCTCTCTTCCTGTGTGTGCGTGAATTGTTGCAGATGGTCAACGTCTCTATGGTCGACGCCCCCCCTTGGATGCATTGGAAGGTTTGGATCATCGAATCAGATGATGAAGATGGCCCACTGAATTTGTTGGTGCGGACGCTGCGGAAACAGAGTTCCGTTTCTTGTTCTTTGAAAGAGCGGTCTGGTGTGCTGCGAACGCGCACACCCATATGCACGTTCGTACTGGTGTAGGGTCCACAGTGATGTTCATGGTAAATCCACTCCGTCCGTCCATTTTCTCATCTCATTTCAACGGTTGAAACCAAATTTGAAACATATCCGGATAGCAGGTGGGCCCCAGATCAGTAAATTGTGGGCTGATCTGTCCGTTGGGCCACTTCCAGAGGGATCCAATGGATGAAATTTTACGTGTACGGTTAATTCATGGTCCTCAGGCCACGTATGAAGTTTTGACTTGATCAGATGGTGGGAACCCTATGATCTTGTATTCTGGACGTCTTTTAGGCCTGTTTAAGATGAGTGGCTGGACTTTCTCTGATCTCTGACGTGTAAATCCTCGATCGTGGTCCCATGGGGCCCCGTCCAATGTCTTGGTGATGCCTGAGCTTTAAATCCATGCTTTTAGCATCCTTTCCAGTCCGTGCTCGTGAATACGCCCTGCAATCACAAACATGATTAAATCAGGCCGTTAAACAATACTATGTTTGTAAATCCTGACAATAACTGGGGTCTGATATGCAATATTCGACCCTCAACAGTGGTATAGGAAACCGATACTTGACTGTGATTTTGTTGATGATCCTACTATCAACACACATCCTCCATGTGTCATCCTTCTTAGGTGTAAGAAGGGCAGTCACGGCACACGGACTCATGCTCTCTCGAATGAAACCCTTCTTTAGGAGTTTATCAATCTGCCTCTTCAACTCAGTGTGCTCCTACACAGGCCTACACAGGCTAATGACTAGACCAATAAAAATTATTAACGAAACGATGCTCAAATGGAAATAAAAATCAACCACACATGCATAGCAAATAGTCCCTAATCTAAGGGATTCCCTAATCTCAATTTAAGGAACCCTAGGGTGAAAAAAATGGGCAAATAAATTATGGCTATTGTAAACTAAGGCTAGGGTTTAAGAAATAGGAATGAAAAGAAGAAAATCAGAGGAAAACCTGACCCGAAGAAAGCTCCTGCATGCAGATGGTGGCCCGGGGCTGGCGCACTTGCGCGGGTGGGCTGGCTGTACGTGTGATGGAAGCCCACCTCTCCAAAGTGATACCTAGGCCTTGGTCGGCCAGGGGAGACCTCCAATCCCTCCAAGTTTGATGACAATCCGACGTAAGGTCGAGGCGTAGTGCTCCGCCGAAGTTTCAGCCCTCCTACAGGTTCAGATTTTGGAAACTGACTGTAGGGGGATGAATAGCTGTAAAAGCTGAAAAATTCAAAGCAATAATGATGATACAAGATGAGAGATATGGATAGAAGAGGGTAGGGGCGAATGAGGATAGATGTGGCTTCGCATCATGGTAGTTAGCCATTCGAAGAAGGGAGGGCTTCGCACCCACTTTTGAATTCTTCCACAACTCACGAAGAGAGTAGAAAAATAAAACAAGAATTTTTATTAAACTTGAATGAATCAAAAGAACTATAAGGGGTGCCTATTTATAGGAAAAACCCTATACCCTAAAAGGTCGCACTATGTGCGCAACTTATTACTTGGCGATGAAGTAAACTAAAATAAAAACTAAATAGAGAAATCTAAAGCGTTCACGATGTTCTAAATAATAACAATAAGCAAAACCTAAAATATGAAATCAATCTAACATGTAGGCCATGATCATGAGATCTCATGATGGGCTTTTCTTTATTATCGGGCCCACTTTTTTTAAACCAAAACCTATCTTCTAGCTAGGAGGCCCTCCCTGGACGTCGTCATCAAGCCAAATCGATGGTGGGGTCCTCCTGCGTACGTATGTGCGTAGGGGTGGCGGTGTGCGGGCGTGTGTGTGCACGATGTCCTCATCACTAGTCATGCATTTTATTTTAAGTAACTATTTTCAATTCCATGCCAGACATGTTCAAACAAGCAAAATGTTGGCATAAGACCATTACATCAAGTTATTGAGGTGTCGGGATTTGAATCTCCTTCCGCCATAAGTTGGAATTCTAGGAAGCTACATGCAAGACATGATTTGTCACAGGCACGTATCAGAGCCATTGATTTTTTTTGACCTATTGACTTTTTCCATGTCTTCAATTGATGTTTGTTTTGGTAGTAATTTTGGTAATCTAACAATTATATTCATTTTCTAATTCTTTTGACATTTTTCAACCATTTTTTTTTCTTTTTACCGAGTAATTTCAGCAATCAAGCCATTGATGTGTGTGTGTGTGTGTGTGTGTGTGTGTGTGTGTGTAAATCTCTGAGTTTCCATCTTGTGTAAGAAAATTGATGGAATCAAAGCCTGACACTTACCATTGGTATTATATAAGAATTATTGGCGCTTCGTTTGGCTGTCGGCGATTTAAAGAAAAGAGCGTCACCAAATAAAAATTGTCAGTTTTGGAGTCACATTTGCTGGCGCTAACTCAAATCGTGTCGGCAACAGTTTTCCAAATCTTAAAAACAAACAAACCCTGTAAGATTGTTTGTTCCGAAACCGAGTCGTAACTAATTTATGTAGATTTCTCATCTTTAGAGGTATTTGACCGCTTATATTATTTTTGTAAAGGCGCAAGATATGGATATTCGTAAGCAGGCTGAGTTCAGATGGGATTTTTCCAGTGAGTTGATTGTTATGTAGTTCAAGGTAAATCAATTTGGTTTAATTGGTGAAGAAACAGGTATGTATTTCACCCGTCACTGCATTTCTGGAGATGTTGAGCTTGAGAACGTGCGTGAGGTTGGCTAGAGAAAGAGGTAATACACTTGAAAGTTGCTTTAGTCCTAATTTTGTATAACACTGGCGGGCAGGCATTATTGTTATAATTATAATTTCTAAAAATTCCACATACAAGATTGTCCTAAATTCTATATTAAACTAGCAAGCTTGGGAAATATTTTTTCTTTTTATATTTCCATTTGTTCAGAAACTCAATTGCTCCTTGTTTTTTCACTTTAACTATATCATAATGTATGATTAATGGTTCCATGAGGCTGAAACTTTTTTAAAAATCTCTGTATACCAATGTAATCTCTTCCCTTTTTTCCAGTCTTCTGATCCACTAGGGCTGGATTCTTATATTTAGTTAGTCATGTGCAGGTTGCTTACATATTGGATCAAGTCATGTGCAGGTTATTTACAATCTAGATTGTCCAGCTCCATCTGTTTTCTTTTCATTTTCTTTTTTAAAACCTCTTTACTTCTTTTCTAGTTTTTCTCTGTTGTAATGTATGCTCATCTTATTGAAGAAACTGGATGCAGGAATATAGCCATTTCAAGCTTATTGCTGCATTCTTGATGTGTCAATATGATAAAGAAAGATGGTAATCCAGGAAGAGGAATTATATGATCCTTGAGCAAGGATATCAATAAGATATGCACGTCGTATGTACAATTTGTAGCAGTTATCCACATCATTTATCTGATTGGCCCCAATGGATTTATTAGCCCCCCAAAGATCTACTGAATGGAGCAATCCTATGTAGCTTGTACCTCATGCTTTAGATAGGCGAACGCTATGCTACATGCTAGTTGATATTTAAACACTTGTAGATATACCATTGGCTGAACTCTGGACCTAGATATTAGGATCAACTGACTAGTAGCATTGGGCCACAGGTATAATCTATGAATATTATTGAGGCAACAATTTTAAATTGCTTTATTTCATCATTAGCTGACCTAATTTTAGCTATTTACTATATATTTAGTTCAGTTTCTTATTCAGGCCTACTGAGCATCCAAACACATTGATATTTAGTCCAATTTCATATTCAGCCCAATCTTTTGAATTTTGTTAATGGGGTTCTTATTAAACAATTGTGTGAATTATTTTTTGAATGAGTATTAGGTGTAAGATATTTTAGCAACGGACCAAATCCGTCACTAATTTCTGAACAAGTTCAAAATCGACGGATTTGTAGTTTGTCACTCTCCTCATATTAGCGACGGACTGTATCCGTCGCCAATATTTTAATGATGAATAAAAAATTTTGTGACCCAGAAAATAGCCACAGACCAAGCGACGGATGAAATCCGTCCTTTATTTGGTTTTTATTTGGATATGCCCACCTTGCATGTATGCACGGTTTGCATGACATGATTACACGATTCAGATAATAGACTTGTGCATTCTCGTATTCGCAAGCACACTGCAGTGGCATTAAGTTTGTGGCCACCATAGATTCATTGTGGTTTGTGGATATGGTTGTGAAATACCAAAAATTGATTGTGGTTACAAGGCACATAGGATATCCGTGGTTGAAAGTCCCTAAACCCTATGGGTTGAAGTATGTGATCAAACTCATGCATTGACAATAGAGCTGGGCAAAATCTGGACCGATCCGACGGATCCGACCCGACTAATTTGAACTAAAGGCCAGGATCGGGTCGGATTGAGTTGGCCCACTCAGATCCGACCGTAGATCGGATCGAGTTCGGATTAGTGGTCAATCTGGACTGATCTGATCTGGTCGGGTGTATATAAGTGATTTTTAAGTTTTTATTTTTATCTTTTTACCTACCCTCACCCGAACGCCCTAACCCATCTCCTCTACCCGAATGAGTAGCGCCGCATGGCCCGCACCCACCCATTTGATCTTGATCCCTTTTCTTTCTCTCTCTTCTCTACGCCCTGCCCTGGCTTATGACATGAATCCCTTGAGCGCCGAAAGTAGCGAAGAAATGGAGAGAGAGAGAGAGAGAGAGAGAGAGAGAGAGAGAGAGAGAGAGTTTGGGGATTCAGGGCCTCCTCCCTCTAATGAAGTCGATCATGGTTCCATTCCACATCAAAGACCTCCATGGTTGCTCTGTCGCCGTAGATACCTATTCATGGCTCCACAAAGGTGCTCTATTTTACAGCAAGGAGCTTCGCATGGGCCTCCCCACCTCTAGGTATTCTCACAAATCCTTATATTTTTCTACTACATTCCCTTCTTTATTTTCTTTTCCCCAATGGTCGGATTTCCTTTTCCCCACCTCTTTTGCAGTGCGCCGGTCCGAACCGTACCCAATGCGATCTGACTCAGTTTCTTTGACGGAGTCGGACTCGATTCAGATTAGGCCAGCAGTGCACTGGATTGAATCGAGTCAAATGACCTGGACTCGATCCCGGATCGGATTGAGTTCGAGTCAGTCCATGAAAATTTTGGACTAAGTTGAGTTGGACCCAATCTAGTCTGACTCGACTCGATGCCTAGCTCTAATTGACAACCCCAACTATAGGTGTAACACCCTGTACTTTCAGTACTCGGGTGTCACCACGTGGTTTGAATTAGCCTACATGTGTGCAAAAACACACGTAGCTAGATAACGCACGTCGAGTGGCCCCACAACCTACATACCTATATAATAAATAAATAAAAACAGATAAATAAATGAATGGCAATGTATAGGTAATAATAATAATAATAATAATAATAATAATAATAATAATAATAATAGTGATAAAAAAATAATAATGATAATAGTAAATAATATTATTAAAAGTAGTATAACATAATATTTAGTGTTTTAAAATCAGAACAGGCCATATATCCATAATATGACCATCGAGTCTTAGCTTAAATAGTCCCTTAGACCATTTTAACCGTTGACGATCAATTTCGGGCTGGTTCGACCAACAAATCAGCTAAAAATCCATAAATGAGACCCAAAGCAAGTCGTGGGGCCCACCTAGGCTTTGGGTCTGACCGATCTTCGGTCAGAGGCCTTTAGTGAGGCCTATAAAGGGAATGGATGGAGTGGATCTACCACAAACATCACAGTAGGCCCCACATGAAACGCGAGTGCACAGCATGCGTAGCGGCTAGTTTGACCAGCGCTGACCCGCGCCCCATGAAAAAAATTGGGAAAATTTTCCTGCCTGTTTTCCATTTGAAACTAAGGGCCTTCCAACCCCAAAGTGACCCACCATGGCCACTTTCCGAGCCATCTAAATCGTCCATTTTGTTCGTGGACCTCGATCGACCAAAACGGTATAGGCTTTCGGGCCCATGCATAAGAATGAGAAGGATCAAGTGATATCGTTCGAAATTCTTTGTGCGATAAGGATCCAAGATGGTGGGCCCAATTGCGACCACCTGGGTGGTCCACAATCGTAATTATCAGACAATCCCATCCATCCGTCCATTGAAAGGATGTTTTGGCCTTTTCCAAAAATGGCCGGACAACCAACAGTAGCAAGGAAAGATGTAAGGGAACATCTCCCTTTTGGGAATTGGATTTCCGACCATCCGATAGGCCACGTGGGGAGATCTCAGCCACCCCTTGAGGCGGTGCGAAGTGGCAGAGGAGAAACAGCCCATCTCTCGAGAAAATACCAAGAATCGGACTTTCTCACGAGTGGGATTGAGACACACGTTTGCAGCCCAATAAGTGGGCCCCACACTGATCTAGGGCCTCATCTGGACCAACCAGATGGACCGGATCATGGCCATACACATCAGATGGTGATCCGCCATTAGAGGCCGGGTCATCTTCTCCGTTAATCCATTCGAACCCAACCACGAGATGGGCCCCACCAGACCTAAAAAGTTACTTTTCTTGTGGGCCTGGATGTCATTTATCCATGCTAACGTGTGGATAGGCCCCATGCAAGCCACCCTTCATTCGTGGCCGTGCAAGGTAGGTCAGTTTGATCCAACCGATGGGATCTCCCTCCCACGACTATAAAAGGGAACCTTGTAGCTCTTAGAGTTGGCATAAGAGAGAGAGAGAGAGAGAGAGAGAGAGAGAGAGAGAGAGAGAGAGAGAGAGAGAGAGAGAGAGAGAGAGAGAGAGAGAGAGAGAGAGAGAGAGAGAGAGAGAGAGAGAGAGAGAGAGAGAGAGAGAGAGAGAGAGAGAGAGAGAGAGAGAGAGAGAGAGAGAGAGAGAGAGAGAGAGAGAGAGAGAGAGAGAGAGAGAGAGGGCCATGTTTTTTCCAGGTCCAACACCAGGTAACTGCCTCTCAACTACACCCAACTGTTGGGGTCGTAACCGGCAAGGCTCGGTCCGGTTCAACCTACACCATGGCTGAATGTTGGACCGAGCAGCTGCCATGGCTGACCATGGGAGAGAGTAAGAAAGAGACTCCTGATGGAGCTCTGTTTAGAGCTAACGAATGCTCTCAAATGGAGCCTTGCTAGGGTGCTAAACCCAGGCCAGCAATAACGGTATTCCAGACCCAACCTATGCCAAACAATGGCTAGATTTCGGGCCAAATTCTAGTAAAAACGGAGACCCTGTTTTGAGTTTGAACTAGGCCAAACCATGGCCGTAGTCCGGGCTGAATTCAGGACGAGTCATGAATGTGTTTTCCAGATCGGCACCATGCTAGCCCATGGCTGCAGTATGAATCCAGGCTATACCAGAAGACAGTCCGGATCAGGCCGAAAATCGGGTAGGTCGCTGAATGCACGTCAAGCTGAAAACGGACCAAATAATGGCCCTGTTTCCAGGCTGATATCAGGTCTCCCGTCCAAACAAAATGGGAGCTGGGAGAGGATTTCCATCTGGCCTCTGTGCAGGCTAAGATCGGACCCACAGAAGCTCAGTATTGGGGCGAAACCATGCCAGGAAATGGCTATGTTTTGGCCAAAAGTCTAGCTAATTTCCATGAGATGGAAGGATTTCTGGGAGGCCGTGAATTGGAGGTATAAGCTGGCCATTGCAAGGGCCCCGGGTCGAGCTGGAGGCAGACCCATATCAGGCTCTGCATTAGGTCGTGAGTAGACTGAGAAGACAGCCTCTTGCTGGTTCAAACAAATGGGCTGAAACCAGCCTATGAATGGGCCCAGAAACCCAACCAAAATAGGCCCTGAGTTAGCTCCAAGAAGGTCTCAAGGAAGGCCTACGAGCAGGCCTTACTGCAGGTGGGCTGCACCCTTCCCTGGGCCAAACTTCAGGTGGTCTGGGCTTGTGGGCTGCACCATGTAAAACAGTTGGTGGGCCGCACCACGTGAAATTTTGGTGGGCCACGTTCAAATTCTGGTGGGCCTCACCATAAATAACTGTGGGGCTCACCACTAACTGTTGTAGGGCCCAGTCCTTAGGCCACCCTGGGAGCCAATAAATTGGGCCAAATTAGAGCCCAAGTTTAGCCCAGATTGAGTCAAAGCCTTGGCCCAGTCAGACCTCTAGTCGGAGCTAGCATGGATGGGCTTGATTCTCTTGGTGAAAGCCCAACAACCTTACTAAGGGTTATCAAACCTTCCACCAACCTCCACGCTTAATGCCTTAAGATGTATTATCTAATACTAAAAAAGATTTTCGTTGGGAGACTATTCAAGTGATGTGGACCCACTTCTCAAAGACACTCGCATTTAGGAGCGCATTACGACCTTTATGGTGATGATTTTTCCCTTGAGCTTTCCATTTTCTCATTAGCTTAAGTTATAGTTTTTATTTAAACTCGATTGATAATTGATATCTTCATTTTATAAATCACATGTGTTAATTGTTGAATTGGATTACATACTTATTATTTATCCTGCATATTTATCTCATGCTTGTGGATTACTTGTGGATTGTTGTGGGACTTAAACTGGTACATCAGTGGGAAACCTCCACTTATAAGTGTACACCCATACTTGGGATGTAACATGACTAGTTATGATTGTAATGAACCTTCGACGTACTGGTTATTGAACGGTGGTTTAAATTGACTATCGATGTGGGCCAGCCATTCAGGGGTTACTGTGTTTAAGTGGGTTTTAAGGATGGTCTTCATTGCATATTTGATATTGCCCTACGTGGCATAGTTATTGATATTTGCTCTATGTGGCTTTATTGGGTATTTTCCCTATATGGGTTCGATGTTTTATTTCGTGTAATCATGCGATAGTAAGCCCCATATACTAAATATGATTGACCCCTAATCAATGAGTTACATAAATATCCTAAGATAGTAGTCTCATAGGCCGGGGATGGTGGTCATGAGACACTATACTCGAGCCATTGGCCTACGCTGGGCCATGTGTTCCCCGTAGTGATCATGAGCTTATTTTAAAATGGTTGAGTGTAATTGGATTAATAATGGACTGACTAATCATGCATACATTGCATAGACCAGCATCTATTGCTATCGTACGTGATGTACGTATTGTTCCGACTAGATGATGTGTCCCAAGTTCGATGATTGTATGGGTGATGAGCCCACTATCCGCACGGATGAGCATCCCCGGGGCGATGATTGAATTCCATACATCCATGCACCTAATAAGACTGCATTTACCCTGTTTTGGTTGTTTGGATGTTTTATACTATTTCTTACCTAATGCAGCGGTGTGTAATCTTGATGAGAATTCACATTGAGTTGGCCACTCATCCATCAAATATACAACCGTACAGGTAGTACAGGTGGCTTAAGTGATATGCATGTTCAGACTTGATGAGGAGCATGGTATGATCGCCAGGAATGCATGACTATATTTACCTGGAGGAGCTGTGTGATCTTGCGTCTTATAATTATATGCTTTCTGTTATTCTTCATGTATAAAATCATGTAAATCTTGTACTTGTTTAAATTCAGAGACATTGGTTTGTATAAGTTATTATGGGTAGCTTCTTGTATATTTCAAATGTAAATGAAAATTTTCCTTTATGCTTACTTGTCCATCTTACGCTCATTTGTTAACTCTGATAAAAGAAAAAAAATATTATATACTCGAATTTGACTATCTTTTAAGATTAACACTCGGGTTTTTGGGAAACGAGTCGTATACTCGGGTCCTGAAAAGTCGGGGCGTTACAATAGGGCTACTATGCAGTAATAACTCGGTAAGTGATCGAGACAAACTCCAAGTGCAAAGCTACAATGAAGTAATAACTCGGTGAGACGGAGTTCGTACTCATATGGATTTATAATTGTGTGATTTCGATAACACTTTAAAACTAAAACTAGAACTAAAAATCTTATGAAATTTAATTTGATAAGTAATGATGTATTTGAGTAAAGTAAAGAGGAAATCAATAGAAATAAAGCACTAGAGTGCCAAGGGTCCACTTCTACCCATTCTTAATGTTTAATTTACTTGAATCAATCATATAACTTGTTCACTCCCCAAGTATAGGGTTGTGATGTAGTAATAAACTCGGTAAGACCGAGGTCGAATCCACAGGGACTGAAACCTGTACGTTTCCTGAAACTAGGTAGAAATAGAATTAGCCTAAGATGCAATCTAAATCAAATAGAATTTAGGGAATAATTGTGGAATGATTATCGAAAACTTAAGGAATTTAGAGGAAGGAAACTAGGGATTCAGAGGATCCACTTGTAGAGATCAGAGAGATCTTATGCTTGCTTCACAAATCATGGAAATCAACTAGACTTCCTTTGATATAGTTTTCAAGAGATGAAAGGTATATGAATTAGAATGGATTCCATCACCAAACCATGCCCAGGAGACAAAGTAAACAATAGAATTAAACCAATTACCAACCAACCAATAATGTATAAAGATTAGGAAGGGTACTGTCATCCTACCATGCCCATGGAACAATGATGAACAACAGGGCTTCCTGACTTCATAAACAAAAAAAAGGAGAAAGAAATATTCAAAGCCATTGCAAACCCATTGTAATTTCAGTCACAGTAGACCATTAAAGACTAAGAAAAATATTCCTTTAATAATCAACTAAATCAAATTCAGTTTATGAATTTTAAAGGCACAAAGTAGAATCTCTCATCTCGCTACAGGCTTCACCTCTTAGCCCTAGCTAAGAGGTTTAGCCACACATGAATGGGCTAAATCTTAAAATAACATAAACAAAAAGAAAAATAAATAAATAAAACAACTCCACTTTCTGTCTCTGTGCTCCACGTCCAGCCCAAGCCAAGCTTCGATCCCCCTCTCCTTCTCCCACTTCTTTCTTTTATAAGGCCAGGCAAGGTTGGTCATGCGAAAACAGAGGAAGAAATCGCTTTTCTTCCGCTGTGCTGGCGGTGGGGTCCATTGTAGCTGTCCTTTGCAAAATCCACCCCGTCCAATGTGTTCTTCTCGAAAAACCAGTTAAGAATGGCTGGTTTTGGATTAGATTTGGTGTGGCCCACTGGCTTTCTTAGACTGCCGTTCGGATTGCGTTTGCACGGTGAAAAACCGATCATGATACTCTTCTTCAAATTCTCTTTCTTGGTGAGGAAAAGAACCTTCTGCTTGAAACTTTGGACGGTTTGGATCAATGATCCGGCGACGATTAAGATCACAGAATGGCCACGGAGGGCCGAACGTGCAAACGCACGTCCCTGCGTACACAGGGACGCTGTGATGATCGGTAGGCCCCACAGTTTCATTTAAGAGAAATCCACCCCGTTCATTGGATTCCTGGTGAAAAATCAGTCGGGAAGGAGTAGTTTTTGGTGGGTTCTTGTATGGTCCACTGTACTTTCTATTCAGCCGTTAATCTTGCGTTTTTGACAATCCACGTGCGTACACGTGTATGGGCTGAAAAGGAAAGCTAGGAAAGGGTTTTACCCCATCTATGGAGTGAATGGATGGCTCTGATCATGCAATGGGGCGAAGAATGGGCCCCACTACTCAAAGTCGGTGAAACGGCGTCCGCACGCTATTTCCTTTGTGAAGAAGGTCGAGTCAACCGACTTGACCAAGGACTCTCATCCGGTGCACAGTGAGTGCACTTGCACCTCATGTACATTCCATGTACATGTGGGATCCATGGTGATATATGTGAAAGATCTGTGCCGTCCATCTGTTTTGTAGCCTCATTTAAGTCGATGAGTCCAAAACTAAAGCATATCTAGAGATCAGGTGGGCCCCACTTAAGGATTTAAGGGGCTGATCTGCCCATTGGGCCACTTCTACAGGGATCCGATGGCTCAAATTTGATGTTTCGTGTCAATTGGATGGCGAGAAACCTGTGATCTTGCATTCTGGACCATTTTCGGACCTTTTTAATGTGAATGGCTTGACTTCCTCGGATCCCTGGCATGTAAATCCGTTGATCTCAGTCCTCTGGAGTCCGTTCCTTGCTCTTGTGACTTCAGAGCGTTAAATCCATGCTTTTAATACTCTTTTTCAATCAAAGCTCCTTATTACATCCTGCAACAAAACACCATTAAATTATAATATCAAGCATTATCGTGTATGTAAAATCAGGCAGTAATCGGGGTTTGGTATGCAATATTCGACCCTCAACACAACCCCCAACCAGCATTTTGCTAGTCCCTAGCAAATTATGCAAAAAATAAGTTGAGAATTACAGGACAATTTCTATAGAATCGAATGATTTTTGAAAAACAATCCAGATCCTAGAATTCTGTGATTCATGAATGTTGGGCATTACTATCTCTTGGACTCGAGCGCACGATAACTTCATAGTCGTGTTCAAAGAATTAATCCATCAATCAGAACAATTCTAAACATTAAGTTCCATGGGTGTATAGTCTAATCTCGACTTATCATCATTAAAATTCACTTCCCTATTTCAGGATATCATTGGTAACTAACAAGAGAATTCATGATAACCAAAACTTGCATCACAAATTATCTTTTCATTCCTCCAGCTTTTGATTTTTTCATTAAAGGTAACGCCAAGGAGGGGAATCAAATCGTCACCTATAGGGAGCAAACCTTATAGTGAAGACTGTATACCCAGCCCTTTTAATATATCATCTTTGGGGAATTAAATCTACACCTATAGGGAGCAAACCCATGGTGAAGATTATTCGCCCAACCCTTTCCAATTGTATCTGGGTTTTTTTTTTTTTTCAATTGATCATGACGGGCAAAATTTCCAAGCTGGTTCCTTACATGCTTAGTGATTACCAAGTTAACCCTTCAATATCAAACTGAAATCTTAATGTGAAAGCGAGATGTGACATGTGAAATTATAACTCAATCAATGTTTAAAACTTCTAATCATAGATTAACACTTCAAACTTAACTGTGAAATCCAATATAATAGATAACTGAATCTAAGAGTCATAAATTACCAACATCACTTATCTTGTAATTCTAAATCCAAGATGGTTGTCAAAATCACCTCGAATTCACAAAAATGTCAGAAATTTTTTTTGAAAAATTTCACAATTTTTGCTCAAGACCAAGAAAACACCAATTAGATAACCTAATCTCCCACCCCCAACCTAAAATCTACATTGTCCTCAATGTAAAAGATAAGCATGCAATGCACATGGGACAACAAAAGTAAATGAGAAGTGATGGGAAGATAATACCTGAACGAAAGAATCAAGAGGCTTTCCATAGATATCTACGTAAGAGCAGGTCAGCACAAGAGAGAAACTGACAAAAATAAAAATAAAATCCTACCTATACCACTTTCGTAGGTACTCTTGATTGCATTTAGCATATGCAACAAGCCTTTAAACCCCTAGGTTGCCCCTAGTGGACGAGTTGTAGTCTCGTGAGGGTTTGTAGCAATGTTACCCACAAACATTGAACTAAGAAAATAAAATGGAATGAAAAGCTAGGTTGCCTGCCAGGAGTGCTAATTTTACCATCTATCCTAAAACAGCATAAAACAAACTACCATAGTCCTATAAAAGTAGGAAAAAACTACTCGATCATGCTGCAAGGTTCCTTTTCTGGCCAATATCTTGATAAGTTTCTTAGTAAGTTCCTCAACAGGATTATCCAAAAGCCCTTTTTGCAATAGGCTTGGACGCTCTGGAGCATGACTTTCCAGAGAAACTTATGTACCTCATAAGAAATTTTTCATTGAATTGCTTGAGGTATCCAGAGTATATACGATTCACCTGTGATAAAAGAAGTTTCAACGTTAGTATCCCATGGTGAATCAAAGACTACAAGTAAATAAAGTTTAGAAAACTTCTTAAGAAGTGATGTAGTCTCAACACATTCCGAAGTTCCAAACTTCGGTTCAATTTCCAGCTCCTCTTCCTTTACTGGTAGACGTTTAGGATCAGGGGAAGAGGGGGCTTCAGAATAAGGGTTCTCTCGGTTAGTGATGACTACCGAGATGTCTTCTTGCAAGGCATCCACTTTATCTTTTGACATGGGATCATTTGAATTTGCAAAGTATGCTAAGCAATCATCCAAAGAGTTGGGAAGTTCAGCTGAGCGTGACTTATTTTTCACATTGTAGCTTGCGATGATCTGCCTAAGGAAACAATCATCCTTGAACGTAGCCGGATGTACGCTTTCTTCCTCCAATCCTGCACAGACATATTGAAAATCATTAGGGTAAGCATCGATGTGATCACTTTGTTTATTGAGACTACTCAATCGAGGCGTTGAATTGTCAAACATGTATAGCTCAGATGGTGGCCTCAATTGAGTGGTTTCAAATTCCAGGGTCGTAGCGAGCAACTCGTCCTTCTCATAGATCACATCATCATTCGATTCAGAGGCGTGGTCCAAACATGTTTCACAAGAGTTAAAAGGGTTGGTTGTAAGGAGCTCATCCTCCACCTTTAAATCAGACATGTCAGGTGAGGGGAGTGACTCATTATGACCGACCACTTTCTGTACATCTTGATCATTGACCTGGACCAACCTTGAGATAGATTCCAGGGGAACTGTGGCTACACATTCAGGATCGCCGTCCCAATATTCATCATATTCTAGTTCAGTGCAGTGCACATTTGGGATGGGATCGCCTTCCTCACATTTTATTCCTAAATTCGGTTGAGGTTCAAATAAACTAACCTTTACCTCATCATTGAAATCCTGTGTGTCATGTAAGGAAGGTGTGTCATCATCACTATATTTAAAAGACACCCATGTATCTTCACCATTCCTTTGAACAGTCATCAAGATCTTCTCATTAGGAGATTGAACCGCATGCTCATTAATGAAATCCAACTCCTCATTCCAAATTCCAGATTCCTTCAAAAGTGAGTGAGGATCACTTTCCTCGCATTGTATTTTTGGATTGGGTTGTGGTTGGGATGAGAAAGCTTCCTCTATCCTTTCGAGGCGCGAAGTGAGTATTTCCATTGCTTTTCTAATTTCCGCAAGACAGGCCATGTCATGTTGAAGTGAATCCTCTTGGGTCATTTCTGGTTGGATTTCAAAGGTATGGGATCCAAGAGAATTATCATAACATGTTGATGGTTCATTTACCCAATTTTGATATTCCCACCGGTTATAGTCATACTGATCATAGGTGGGAGAATCTGCTGGTTGGTAATACTTATTATCACTCATGATATAATCACGCATTATTTTCTTTTTATCAGATGGGTGATAATAATTCTCACAACCATAATTATGATAACCCCAACACTCACGTACTGTTTTGTTAATTCATGGGGTGTAATTGTTCTCCTGCATATAATCACGTAAGGACTTCTTAGCCGGTGGATCTTTATATTCTGATCGGTTCTCACTGTTAGTTTCAGAAAAGTTTTGAGGCATATGTTGATTTATATCTTCATCATCCCAAAATAGGTTATTCTTCTCAGCATACTGATGTTCCCACTCATGCATATACTTGATAAAACCCTTAATCTGAATTTAATCCTAAGAAAAACAGAATAAAAGATCCTACAGCAATGTGTAAAGTAAGAGAAGGAGAAGTTAGAAAGAAGGTACCGAATGAGAAGTTCTTATGTTAAGATCCTATAAAAGAAAACAAAAGAGATTAGTTTCTAAAATAGAAAGTCTAAAGTTAGAAAGTTCCTACAATTGAAATAGAAAGTTAGTTTCTAAAAAGGAAAGAATTTCTAAAAAGGGAAATAATTAACCTAGTTTCTAAAAACAAAAGATGAAAGTTTTTTAAAAATAAACTAGTTCGTAAAAATAAAAAAATGCTAGAAAGTAGAAAATTTCCAAAACTCAAACCCTAATTCTAAAAATAGAAAAAGTAGAGGAATTAGAAAGGGATTACCAGTTTAGAAGTTATTTCAGGATCCTACAAAACAGGAAAAACAGGTTAGTTTCTAAAAATAAAATAATAGTTCTTAAAAATAAAATAAAATAAAAACCTTCAACCTAAAGTTAGTAAAATCCTAATCCTAACTTAATTCTAAAACTAATTAATTTCAGAAAAACGTAACCATCAATCCCCGGCAATGGCGCCAAAAACTTGTTCACTCCCCAAGTATAGGGTTGTGATGTAGTAATCAACTCGGTAAGACCGAGGTCGAATCCACAGGGACTAAAACCTGTACGTTTCCTGAAACTAGGTAGAAATAGAATTAGCCTAAGATGCAATCTAAATCAAATAGAATTTAGGGAATAATTGTGGAATAATTATCGAAAACTTAAGGAATTTAGAGGAAGGAAACTAGGGATTCAGAGGATCCACTTGTAGAGATCAGAGAGATCTTATGCCTGCTTCGCAAATCATGAAAATCAACTAGACTTCCTTTGATATAGTTTTCAAGAGATGAAAGGTATATGAATTAGAATGGATTCCATCACCAAACCATGCCTAGGAGACAAAGTAAACAACAGAATTAAACCAATTACCAACCAACCAACAATGTATAAAGATCAGGAAGGGTACTGTCATCCTACCATGCCCATGGAACAATGATGAACAATAGGGCTTCCTGACTTCATAAACAAAAAAAAGGGGAAAGAAATATTCAAAGCCATTGCAAACCCATTGTAATTTCAGTCACAGCACACCATTAAAGACTAAGAAAAATATTCCTTTAATAATCAACTAAATCAAATTCAGTTTATGAATTTTAAAGGCACAAAGTAGAATCTCTTATCTCGCTACAGGCTTCACCTCTTAGCCCTAGCTAAGAGGTTTAGCCACACATGAATGGGCTAAATCTTAAAATAACATAAACAAAAAGAAAAATAAATAAATAAAACAACTCCACTTTCTGTCTCTGTGCTCCACGTCCAGCCCAAGCCAAGCTTCGATCCCCCTCTCCTTCTCCCACTTCTTTCTTTTATAAGGCCAGGCAAGGTTGGTCATGCGAAAACAGAGGAAGAAATCGCTTTTCTTCCGCTGTGCTGGCGGTGGGGTCCATTGTAGCTGTCCTTTGCAAAATCCACCCCGTCCAATGTGTTCTTCTCGAAAAACCAGTCAAGAATGGCTGGTTTTGGATTAGATTTGGTGTGGTCCACTGGCTTTCTTAGACTGTTGTTCGGATTGCATTTGCACGGTGAAAAACCGATCATGATACTCTTCTTCAAATTCTCTTTCTTGGTGAGGAAAAGAACCCTCTGCTTGAAACTTTGGACGGTTTGGATCAATGATCCGGCGACGATTAAGATCACAGAATGGCCATGGAGGGCCGGACGTGCAAACGCACGTCCCTGCGTACACAGGGACGCTGTGATGATCAGTAGGCCCCACAGTTTCATTTTCAATGAAATCCACCACGTCCATTGAGTTCCTGACGAAAAATAATCCAGGAAGGTGTGGTTTTGGTCTAGTTCTTGTGTGGCCCACGGATTTTCTATTCAGCCGTTAATCTTGCATTTTTGACAATCCACGTGCGTACACGTGTATGGGCTGAAAAGGAAAGCTAGGAAAGGGTTTTACCCCATCTATGGAGTGAATGGACGGCTCTGATCATGCAATGGGGCGAAGAATGGGCCCCATAACTCAAAGTCGGTGAAACAGCGTCTGCACGCTGTTTCTTTTGTGAAGAAGGTCGAGTCAACCAACTTGACCAAGGACTCTCATCCAGTGCACGGTGAGTGCACTCGCACCTCACGTACATTCCATGTACATGTGGGATCCATGGTGATATATGTGAAAGATCTGCGCCGTCCATCTGTTTTGTAGCCTCATTTAAGTCGATGAGTCCAAAACTAAAGCATATCCAGAGATCAGGTGGGCCCCACTTAAGGATTTAAGGGGCTGATCTGCCCATTGGGCCACTTCTACAGGGATCCGATGACTCAAAATTGATGTGTACGGTTAATTTAAAGTCCTCAGGATCTGTATGAAGTGTCGTGTCAATCGGATGGTGAGAACCCTGTGATCTTGCATTCTGGACCATTTTCGGACCTTTTTAATGTGAATGGCTTGACTTCCTCGGATCCCTGGCATGTAAATCCGTTGATCTCAGTCCTCTGGAGTCCGTTCCTTGCTCTTGTGACTTCAGAGCGTTAAATCCATGCTTTTAATACTCTTTCTCAATCAAAGCTCCTTATTACATCCTGCAACAAAACACCATTAAATTATAATATTAAGCATTATCGTGTATGTAAAATCAGGCAGTAATCGGGGTCTGGTATGCAATATTCGACCCTCAACATAACTGAACTAAAATCGAAGTCTTATCTTATCCAACCGGATAATAAAGCGGTTAAATCGTCATTCATATACTTAAAATAGATTTGAACTTCAATTGAATTGGTTCCCACATAAAGTATCAAAGTATTGATTGCACTGAATTCAAACCATCTATCGTGCCCTTAGTCTACGATAGATCAATGGATTTTATAGATCAATCCTTTGCAAAATAGATAAACAATCATCCTTAGCTTTCCTAAGCATCCAACATGCCTGGAGTCGATAATGGATTTAAGTAAAATAAAAATATATCTTCATTTAAACCAATATCAATAATTGTTCAACATTCAAACCTATTACTTGAATCAAAGTAAACTAAGACATTAGAAATCACTAAAAGCTTCACATATTACCCAGAAATCACTAAAAGCTTCACATATTACCCATAACTAAGAGAATTAGCCACTATAGAAATGATTGAACTAAAACACGAAAAAAAACCATAAAAATCGAAGAAGAACTAAAGGATTAGAGAAGAATAAGGACTCCACAAAAGCTTCACAACTCCTTGCTCTTTCTCTTCTACTATAATTCGTCTTTTGTAAAGCTATATTCAAACCTTTAAATAGGAAAAATTCACACCAACTTGAAACTGACTTCATTTTTACACACTTATGTTTCGCTTTATTCGCACTGGCGACAGCTTTCGGTTGTAGCCAAATATACATTCGGTCACACCGAATATTCTCTCGGTTGCAGCCAAATTTCACCAATATATATATGAAGTTTGTGTCTTCCACTGGTCGCACTTGTCACGACCCATACTCGGTAACCGGACTCACAAGGAACCCGATGGCCGGTTTTAATCGCAACAGCCTCCGTAGTACCCCATTCTCGGCTCCTGAGGCAGGTTCCGATCCTCGGATCCTATAAGGAGGATTTCCATTACAATATAATCATTTCCAACACAAGCATACCTAAGATCACAGAAAGTATATCTGAGAATTACAAAGACACACATCACAAAATACACTAAGAATTTGAACTTTTACAAGCTTTTATAAGGTCTAAAGGGACATACATAAGATGATAGAAGAAGGAGAGAAGTCTACAACACTAGAGTCCTCAAGCTCAACTCTACTCTATGCTCCACCGCTACGACGCCTGCCTAGGATCTCCTGCACGCATCAATTGTGCATAAGCTTATAGAAGCTTAGAGGGTGGTGAAAGTGTGTGACAATGGTGCACAGAAGAATAATAAGAGGTACATGAAGAGAAACATACTCAATGACAATATCACTAGCCTTACTAAGGCTTATCATGAATACGATGCAATGAGTACTCGGTGCTATACCAAGGCAATGCGTGAAGGGGCTTTTGCAGCCGATGCAAATGCGATGCAAACTAATGCCAGTGCTCATGACTAATCCACATATCAAGTACATTTTCAATAATAAGGAAATCACTGGGGTCCATTACATTGCTGGATGACTACCGCTCTATAGACCTGCACAATCAAACGAGCGTAAGAGAACTCAATACCCGCCTGTGGACAGCTAATCACCAGCAAGGCCTGAGGGTAGCGGACCCATTTCATGAGCTGGTCAGACTAGTAATGCCCTCCCTCATAGGCGGATAAGTCGACATCCCCATCTAACCGACTACATGACAGTGAGAGTCGCGACTTAAAGGTGTAAGGCCCTCGTGCCTCATGTTTCCACCTAGTCATGGCGTTGGAGCAGATCCTTGGTACCATGAAAGTTTTGAAAATTTCACCCATGGGCATCCTATGCACCTGGTATGCTCAAGTAATATTTCTGGTGTTCACACATACGACCATCCACGAACGTCCCTGTGGAGGCAAGGCCCTTGTGAAACAAGGGTGGTATCATCATGAAAAGTGATGTCAATGCATGAGTCACACATATAGATCATGCACAAGCTTCAGGTACTCAATGTGCACGAGGGGAGAAACCCCATCCCTCAGTGACCACCACACAATGCAATTAATTCACACGGATGATGCACATGGGTCACAAAGATGTAAGTGCACTACCTGTGGAATATATTCCTCCTTCCCAAGGATGGACGAGATCCAGATACATAGGTACTCTACAGAGAAGTTAAGTTCTCTAGTGGGGCACCAATACTTTGTGGTGACCCACAAGCTGAGAGAGTCATAAAGTCTTAATGGAGGGAACGGTCCTAAAAAGGTCCAAGGTGGGCCTTCAACCACCTATAAGGACCATATGGGCCTACTTTAGGGCCACCAAGGAGGACATCCAACCTCAACTGAGTCCTAAAAGGTAGCTCACTACCCATATAAAGCAAGGTCCAAGGTCCAAGAAATCCATGGTCTAATGGGCTATACACAAAGCCCAACTCATAGGCAATATGGTGGGCCCTCAAGAAAGGTTTGGGCCCAACCATAATGGTCATAAACCCACATATTGTGGTGGGCCTCATGGGCAGCCCTGTAGTTCAACCATGTGGGTAAGTTCACACTTAATACAAGTGAGTTGGGCCTCACATCTTAGCCCAAGTACAAGGTTAACTTGGTGGGCAGCCAAGGGCCTAACTACTTGCATATTATGGCCCATAAACCCATCACAATAGGTAGAAGAGTACAGGCCCAAAGGTCAATGGGCCTATCTAGAAGGATCTAGTCTAAAAGGCTTAAGGAACTAGCAATTAACCATATACAATGATCCAATAAAAACCCAACTTGGGTGGGCCTTAGATGAGCACTAATTAAACCCAAAAATATTAAAGGAAAATGACAAGATAACTGATTAAATCATCCTCAAATCTGTTGGGCCATGCTGCCCCAAAACAAACATTTATGGGCAGCAACATTGGGACCAATGCTGAATTTCCAGCCTATCCGCTTTCTGGGCTTGTTGGAATCTAGCAAATAAATTTAATTTATAGTATATTTATTTCCTGATGACCCACACACATCACTGTGGGTCCCACTAGATGAGAGTGGGGTGAACAACACATATTTCAAATGGGCCATGCCGCCGGAATGCAGGCCCGGCGGTAGCTTAAGGCAGGGACGTCCCAAGGCCATGGATGGCCCAACCTCTTACACCAAGGTGGACCCCTCACATCCCAAGTGGACCCCACATGGGACGTCCACCTAGGGTGGACCATATACATGCCTGGGCCCCACAAAATAGGAGGGCATGGACGAAAAACATACATCATGGTGGGCCTGACCAACGGCGGTCAGCCCATGGTGGGCGTTTACCAGTTGGACGTCTATCATGGACAGCTAGTCTAGCCACATGGGCCTATAATCATGGCCCCCAAGGGCCTCTAAAACATCATAAGATGGGCCCTACAGACATGCACATAGGCTCCAATGGGCTGGGCCCAATAAGTTCCATAGTTGCAAAGAAGACAGTAAGGTTAGAATAAAAATCTGCTACATACATGTTGCTGTCCTGATTTTGGGCCATCCAATGGGGTGGGTTTGGGACCTCCAAAATTCCTAAAATTTGAGTCTAAGGTCCCTCATCAAGGCTATAACAAGTTGGGACCTAGAAAGATGGCCCACCTTCAGAGAAAGTATTTTTAAATTTTATTTTTTATGGGACTATGCTGTTGGACTGCACAGCAAAAATTTCTGGCAGGCCAGTATGTTGGCCCACCCTTTTGGATACCCAAACATGGTCAATTGGGGCTGAAATTTAGTATGATTGTAGGTGGGAGATACCCCTACAAGAATCATATATTAGATAGCATTAGTCTTCACACCAAATAACCAGAAATCAGGCCCCAAGGTGGCCTAAAAATCTGTCTAGACAGTTGTGGACTGCAAGAATAGATTGGAATAAAATAATTATAAACACTAATTAAAATGAGATTTAATCCTTAGAAATTATGGGATGGACTACCCTAGTGGGCCTCACAAATATCTAAGCCATCCCATCATCCAAAACACCTTTGCATGTGCCCCAATTAGTTGGATTTTGGGGCCACCTGTCATAGGGTGGAATGCTATGGGCGTCTTCCCTTTTGGATGGCCGGATTTTTTGTTGGTCCATAAGGTGGGCCACACACCATGATCAGGAGATGAAAATAAGGGAAAGGAGAGAAAGAAGGATAATCTGGCCATACGGAAAGGGCTCCGCCACTATTGAGCCATCCCAAGAACAATCCAACCACACATCATACATTGATATACATCTACAATATGAATCTCATACATGCATGGCCAAAAAATTTAAATAGATGGTGGGGATACCATTCCCACCATGATTCTAAGGTCTAGATGACCTCATCATGCAATGAAATCAAAGGATCCATCATGATGGGGTCCATAGAGGAAAGCCCCATGCATGGGACATGCATGCATAAGGTAGGCCATGTGACTACACTTATGGGAATGTGTGGGATCTCCACCATTGATTGGTGGGTCCTAAACTTCTCTCATGAAGAAAATAAAGGATCTACACTAAGAAATCATATTTACACCATAAAGAAGCACCCACCTCTTGGATCTTCAAGCTTCTACCATCACTATGAACCTCAAGCTCTAAGGGTTATGATTCTAAGGCCAAGATAGTATTGTAATGGTGAGATGGAGGGGAAATGGGGAAGAAAATGGGCTGGAAAGGAGGGAAGAATGGGCTGGACGTCCCAAGCTAGCAAGAAAGAAAGGAGAAAAAATGAAAGAGAAATGAGAGAGGGGAGTTGTAGTGGAGTCATGATGGCCTACTCTTACCTAGGTGGTAGACTCCCAGAAGTTTCAACACCGGGTCAAGGGTTCGAGTACCCACCTGTGGTGAAATCCCATGGCGTGCATGTGTGGGGGTGTGTGTGTGTGTGTTAAAAAAGGTATCGGGAAGAAAAACCCATAATGAGTTTTCTTGTTTAGAGGAGGTGATGATGGGTTTTTGGAAGAAATCTCATCATGAGTTGCTAGTCTCTGGGTAGGCTAGTAGTTAAGTAGGGTAGCTTTATGGGAGAAAGTGACTATGGTGGGCCCCATGGGAAAACTTGCACACCCTACAAGTGGGGTCTACAATCATGATCAAAGGCTCAAATGATGAAATGCCTACAACTTATGATCTACACATCGGATGGATGCACGGGACACGGCATCGGAACCACGACGACGATGCGGATAAGATGGCATAGGTCTCAGGTTGATCCGAGTCGGGTCTACGTGATCGGACTCAAGGATGACCGCAAACACTACCCGAAGGTCGCGGGTCGCTGAAATTTGACCGGTAGGACCGCGAAACCAAGATGAACGAGATGCATACTCACACACACATGCACACATGTGAACTCGGGTCAAGTCTCACAATCCTCCCCACAAACAAAGAAATTTCATTTTGAAAATTGATAAAACTGGAACAAAAAATGCATAAACATCATATATATATATATATAATATATTTCAATCATCAATCACAAGAGAAGGCAATACAAATAATACAAGCAATCAATCATCGAACAAATGGAGATAACGCTCTCTAATCGTGGCCTCGCGTTCTCAAGACGCCTCGGCCTCTGAATGATGATCCCATTGCACCTTCACTAAGGGAATGACCTTGGTCCTAAGGACCTGCTCCTTCCGATTAAAAATATGAATTGGCTGCTCAATGTTGGAAGCATCCTCAAAGACCTCGAGCGGCTGCGAATCAATCACGGGAATAATGTCCGACCCACATTTTTGCAACATAGAAACATGTAATACGTCGTGGATTGCGGACAACTCAGGAGGTAAGGCAAGCCTATAGGCCACAGCGCCCACGCGCTCGGTAATCTCAAAAGGTCCAATAAATCTCAGGGCGAGCTTGCCCTTCACACCAAAGCGAACCACGCCTTTCATAGGTGAGACCTTAAGATATACCATATCCTCGACTGTGAACTCAAGGGGTCGACGTCGACGATCAACAAAACTCTTTTGCCAGCTCTGAGTTGTGCGCATCCTCTGCCTGATAACATCAATAGCCTCTGACGTCCGCTGCACAAGTTCGGGACTTAGGAGACGACGCTCTCCTACCTCGGTCCAACAACTAGGAGATCTGCACGGTCTGCCATAAAATGCCTTAAAAGGAACCATGCCGATAGTCACCTGATAGCTGTTATTGTACGTGAACTCGGCGAGGTGCAAATGCTCATCCCAACTACCTGCAAAGTCAATCACACAGGCTCTGAGCATATCCTTAAGGATCTGGTTGACCCTTCGGTCTGCCTATCCGTTTGTGGATGATAAGCGGTGCTGAGACGCAAAGTGATCATCATCGCCTGCTGAAAACTCCTCCAAAATTGAGACATAAATCTATAGTCTCGGTCTGAAATGATTGAAACTGGGATGTCGTGCAGTCTCGCCATCTCCTCAATGAACACCTTTGCAAGCCGGTCCATAGACCAGGATGCACGCATCAAAATGAAATGAGTCGACTTCGTTAGACGATCGATGACAACCCAGGTGGTATCGTGACCATGCTGAGTCCTCGAAAAACCTGCGATGAAGTCTATCGATACATGCTCCCACTTTCACTCTGGAATGCTCAACGGTTGCAAGGAACCAGGGGGTCTCTGATGATCGGCCTTGACACGCTGGCATGTGTCACACTCAGCCACAAAACTAGCAATCTGGCGTTTCATCCCCTGTTAGAAGTACTGCCTCCTCATATTGTGATACATTTTCATGGAGCCTGGGTGAATAGTAAGTCTCGATCGGTGTGCCTTGATCATCAAATCACGATGCAACTCTGACACATTCGGGATACACAATCGGCCTCTGAAGCGTAATCCACCATTGGAATCAATCTGCCAGTCTGAATGCTCCACGGATGCGGCCTCTGCTCAGTACTCCTAAAGTGACTCGTCCATCTGCTGAGCCTCGATCACCCTAGCCACCAATGAGGGTTGAATCGACAAGCTCGAAAGCTGAACAATGGAAGACTGCAGAACTCAAAGTCAAATTCTGAAACATCCTCGAGCATCTGCGACTCATGCACCATCATCTGAGCCACCAGGCTTCATGGCTGATGGCTGAGCGCGTCCCCCACCAAGTTTGCCTTGCCCGGGTGGTACTAAAGGTCGAAATCATAGTCCTTCAATAGCTCCATCCATCGCCTTTGGCGCAGGTTCAACTCGGACTGCGAAAATAGATATTTCAAGCTCTTATGATCCGAGAAGAGCTCGAACCTATACCCATATAGATAATACCTCCACACCTTTAGTACGAAGATGACCGCTGCAAGCTCCAAATCATGAGTGGGGTAGTTCAGCTCATGAATCTTGAGCTGGCACAACGCGTACGCCACTGGCTTCCCATGCTGCATCAGTACAACACCCAAGTCAACTCTAAAGGCATTAGTGAAAACAATAAAACCCTCACTCCCATCAGGAAGAGTGAGAACAAGAGTGGATGTGAGGTGGTCCTTCAACTCTGTAAATGCCTCCTCGCAGGCGTCACTCCAGATGAACTTGACGCCCTTTCGCGTCAATCGGGTCAGCGGTGCTGCAATACGGGAGAAACCCTCAATAAACCGTCGATAGTACCCCGTTAGACCAAGGAAGCTATCGATCTCAAATGCGTTTATGGGCTGGCCCCACTGACGCACTGCATCAACCTTCGAGGGGTCCACAGCGACACCATCCCTCGTCACCCCGTGACCGAGGAACTTCTCCTCCTCCTGCCAAAATTTGCACTTCTCCAGCTTTACATACAGCTGGTGGACATGGAGGGTCTCCAGCACAATCTGTAAGTGCTCAACATGGTCCTCCCGGGTCCTCGAATATACAAGAATATCATCAATGAATACCACTATGAACTGATCGAGAAACTGCTAATGAACTGATCAAGGAACTGCTGGAAGATCTCATTCATCAGCTGCATGAATATAGCGGGCGCATTGGTCAGTCCCAACGACATGGCCAGAAACTCAAAGTGACCATAGTGCGTCCGGAAGGCCGTCTTTGGAATGTCCTCCTCTCGGACCCGAATCTGATGGTAATCGGAGCACAAGTCTATTTTCGAAAGATACTGTGTACCCTGCAACTGGTCGAACAGATCATCGATACGAGGAAGCCGATATCGGTTCTTTATGGTTGCTCTGTTGAGCTCACGATAGTTCACAAAGAGTCACAACAAGCCATCCTTTTTCTTCACAAACAATACTAGGGCTCCCCATGGCGAACTGCTGGGACGAATGAAACCTAACTCCCGGAGCTCATCCAACTGCTCCTGCAGTTCCCTCAACTCCAATGGTGCCATCCGGTAGGGGGCCTTTGAGATAGGCGCGGTATCGGGAACCAGATCAATTTGAAACTCTAACTGCCAACACGGCAGCAAACCCGGTATCTCCTAGAACACATCTGAGTACTCGCAAACAACTAGCAGCTACTCAATATACTTTGCCACAGAATCCTCAACGGCAGAAGCCAAGAAGCTAGATAATGGCTCTCCCCTGGGCTCGACGACAAAATGGAATACTGGCATGCCTGGGATGTGAAACGTAACTGTCCTCGCGTCACAGTCTAAGACGGCACAATACTCTGCAAGCTAGTCTATAATCAGAATAACATCAAAACCTGACATCTGCATCATGAGCAGATCGATGGGAAGAAACATCTCGCCCACTAACATCGGGTAAGAAGGGCAGCGACGGGTCAACACAATGGACTTCTCCATGGGAGTTAAAACGACAAAGGCCTCAGACACGGACTCTGACGGAATACCGGTCGATCGGTAAAACTGCTCGGCCACAAAAGAATGGGAGGCACCAGAATTGAATAAAACATGAGCAATGCAAGTAGAAACAAGAAGAATACCCTTGACGACTCTGTCAATCAATGACTGCGGGTCCTGGCCTGGCGCCTGCTGCATGGGATAAAATTGGCCCTGAGCTGGTAGGGGAAGCAAACCGAAAGACTGTGGGTCCCGAGTCTATGCCTGCTGGGCTGCAATAAACACTCGACCCAGGGACTGAACATATGAATATCCGCTCTGTTGGTGCTGCTACTGCTACTGTCTTTGCTAAGGAGGTATGCCTGACGGCCTCTGCTGTTGAGGAGGAGCCCTAAGAGCAGTGGCTGGAAGCTGCGTTCGCTGCTTCTGCTGAGGAGGACGAGGAGGAGGCAACTGCGGTGGCCTCTGCTCCTGTATGGGGAGAGGAAAATCACGTCTCCGATGCCTGACCTGTCCATAACCGAAGCAAACACTGAAAAATGGGCTGGAAGATAAAGCGGCTGACAGTGCTGATGATGATGAAGAAGCTACTGTCTGAGCAACAGGCTACTGAAACTCTGCTCTGCTCCTCCATCTCTGCTGACGGTGCTGCTTGGAACTGCGGCTGGTGCTCTCCTCTTCCGGTCTCCACCAGAACTCTGCTCTCTCGATCTCTGGGTCATAGCCCAATCCTCATAAACTAGTGCCCGATAAATGACCTAGTCGAATGTCTCCAAATAATGCCCTACCACATGGCTACGAAGGGCAGGACGCAAGCCAGTCACAAAATGATGGGCCCTTATTTTCTCATCGCTGGTGAGATGAGGAGCAAATCTAGACAAGGCTAAGAAATGAGCCTCATATTGTGACACTGACAAATCTCTCTGAACTAGGGTCTCAAACTCGATCGCCCTTTGGATCTGAACATGCTCGGGGAAGAATTTCTAGTCAAAACGGACCACAAATTCCTCCTAGGTCCAAACAAAATGAGGCCCGACCATCCTAGATACGGATGACCACAAATGACGGGCCTCACCCTGAAGAAGATAGGTTGCAAAGGAAACTCTCTGATCCGCAGGACACTGCATAGTGTCAAAAATCCTCGCATTCTCAGTGCATCATGCCTCAGCAGCAGAAGGGTCAGGGTCACCATTAAACCTCGGGGGATCATGCTGTCGGAACTCTAGAGATATCGTGCTCGCACCCGGTAAGTCAGATTGCCTGACGGGTCTGTAACATGGTGGCAACAAGCTACATCAGCTGTTGAAAATGCTTAGCTCCTATAGGCACTGTCGAAAAAGCAGCAGCGAAACTCGTCTCGGACGGAGGTACGGGTGCGGCCGACGGAGCAGGAGCCTTTATAACCGGAACAGCAGGCTGAGAAGGGGGAATCAATGGGGGAATTGGAACAACTGAGGCAACGAGCGCTTCGGGTTCAACAGGAGGCTAAATCGAGGCCTCGAGAATTAGATCCTAAAAAATGGGAGTAGGATGCGCCCGAGTAGAACGAGTATCTCAGGCGCCTCATCCACGGGCACCAGAACCATGGGCGCCACGACCACGGGTGCTATGTCTATTTGGTATCATCTATAAAATAATGACAACGCAAGGAATCAAGACATTTACAAGCTTAATACGGAGTGAAAAGAAGGGTCTCGGGACACTGCTTGTCCTATGCTCTAAGTAGACATGTGATGTTATCCCGAGTTATTGCTATGCTCTGATACCAACTCCTGTCATGCCCCAGACTCGGTAACCAGATTCACAAGGAACCTGATGGCCGGTTCTGACCGCAACAGCCTCCGTAGTACCCCATTCTCGGCTCCTAAGGCAGGTTCCGATCTTAAGATCCTACAAGGAGGATTTTCATAATAATATAATCATTTCTAATACGAGCATACCCAAGATCACATCAAGTATATCTGAGAATATCAAAGGCACACATTACAAAATCCACTAAGAATTTGAACTTTTACAAGTTTTCATAAGGTCCAAAGGGACATATATAAGATGATAGAAGAAGGAGAGAAAAGTCTACAACACTGGAGTCCTCAAGCTCAAATCTACTCCAAGCTCTGCTGCTACGACTCCTGCTTAGGATCTCCTGCACGCATCAATCGTGCATAAGCTTATAGAAGCTTAGAGGGTGGTGAAAGTGTGTGACGATGGTGAACAGAAGAATAGTAGGAGGTACATGAAGAGAAACATGCTCAATGACAATATCACTAGCTTTACCAAGGCTTATCATGAATATGATGTAATGAGTACTGAGCGCTATACCAAGGCAATGCATGAAGGGGCTTATGTAGCCGATGCGAATGGGACGTAAAGTAATGCCAGTGCTCATGACCAATCCACATATCAAGTACATTTCCAATCATAAGAAAATCACCAGGGTCCATTACACTGCTGGATGACTGCTGCTCTACAGACCTACACAGTCAAACGAGCGTAAGAGACCTCACTACCCACCTTTGGACAACCAATCACCAACAAGGCCTGACGGTAGTGGACCCATTTCATGAGCTGGTCAGACTTAGCCTAGTAATGCCCTACCTCACAAGCGGATATGGCCATATCCCCATCCAACTGACTACAGGACGGTGAGAGTCGCAGCCTAAAGGTGTAAGGCCCTCGTGCACTCATATTTTCACCCGGTCACAGCATTGGAGCAAATCCTTGGTACCATGGAAGTTTTGAAATTTTCACTCATGGGCATCCTATGCACCCAGTATGCTTAAGTAATATTTTCAGTGTTCACAGATATGACCATCCACGAACGTCCCTATGGAGACAAGGCCCTGGTGAAGTAAGGGTGGTATCATCATGAAAAGTGATGTCAATGCATGAGTCACACATACAGATCATGTATAAGCTTCAGGCACTTAATGTGCACGAGGGGAGAAACTTCATCCCTTAGTGACCACCACACAATGCAATCAATTCACACAAATGATGCATATGGGTCACAATAGACCAGTACTCTAAGGAGAAGTGAAGTCCTCTAGTGGGGGCCCAATACTTTGGGGTGACCCACAAGCTAAGAGAGTCATAAAGTTTTAATGGAGGGAACAGTCCTAACAAGGTCCAAGGTGGGCCTTCAACCACCTATAAGGACCTTATGGGCCTACCTTAGGGCCACCAAGGAGGACATCCAAACCCAACTGAGTCCTAAAAGGTAGTCCGCTACGCATATAAAGCAAGGTCCAAGGCCCATGCAATCCATGGCCTAATGGGCTATACACAAAGCCCAACTCATAGGCAATATGGTGGGCCCTCAAGTAAGGTTTAGGTCCAACCATAATGGTCATAAACCCACATATTGTGGTGGGCCTCATGGGCAGCCCAGTAGTTCAACCATGTGGGCAATTTCTCACTTAATACAAGTGAGTTAGGCCTCACATCTTAGCCCAAGTACAAGGTTAATTTGGTGGGTAGCCAAGGGCCCAACTACTTGTATATTATGGCCCACAAACCCATCACAATAGGTAGAAGAGTATAAGCCCAAAGTTCAATGGGCCTATCTAGAAGGTTCTAGTCCAAAAGGTCTAAGGAACTAACAATTAACCATATACAATGATCCAAGAAAAACCCAACTTGGGTGGGCCTCAGATGAGCACTAATTAAACTCAAAAATACTAAAGAAAAATGACAAGATAATTGATTAAATCATCCTCAAATCTGGTGGGCCATGCTGCCCCAAAATAAACATTTATGGGCAACAACATTGGGCCCAATGCTGAACTTCCAGCCCACCCGCTTTCTGGGCTTGTTGGAATCCAGCAAATAAAATTAATTTATAGTATATTTATTTCCTGATGACCCACACACATCACTATGGGTCCCACAAGATGAGAGGGGGATGAACAACACATATTTCAAATGGGCCATGCCGCTGGAATGCAGGCCCAATGGCAGCTCAAGGCAGGATGTCCTAAGGGTGGGACGACCCAAGGCCATGGACGACCCAACCTCTTACACCAAGGTGGGCCCCTCAATTTTCAAGTGGGCCCCACATGGGACTTCCACCTAGGGTGGACCATATACACGCATGGGCCCCACAAAATAGGAGGATGATATGGAGGAAAAACATACATCATGATGGGCCTGACCAAGGGCGGTCAGCTCATGGTGGGCATCCACCAGCTGGACGTCCATCATGGACAGCTGGTCTAGCCATATGGGCCCAAAATCATGGCACCTAAGGGCCTCTGGAACATCATAAAATGGGCCCCATAGACATGCACATAGGCTCCAATGGGCTAGGCCCAATAAGTTCCATAGTTGCAAAGAAGACAACAAGGTTAGAATAAAAATCTACTACATACATGTTGTTGTCCTGATTTTGGGCCATCCAATGGGATGGGTTTGGGACCTCCAAAATTCCTGAAATTTGGACCCAAGGTCCCTCATCAAGCCTACAATAAGGTGGGACTCAGAAATATGGCCCATCTTCAAAGAAAATATTTTTAAATTTTAGTTTTTATGGGACTATGCTGTTGGACTGCACAGCAAAAATTTCTGGCAGACCACTATGTTGGCCCACCCTTTTGGATGCCCAAAAAAGGTTAGTTGGGGCTAAAATTTGGTATGATTGTAGGTGGGAGATACACCTATAAGAATTATATATTAGATAGTATCAGTCTTCCCACCAAATAACCAGAAATCAGGCCCCAAGGTGGCTCAAAAATCTATTCAGACAGTTGTGGACAGCAACAATAGATTGGAATAAAATAATTATAAACACTAATTAAAACGGAATTTAATCCCTAAAAATTATGAGATGGACCACCCTAGTGGGCCCCACAAATATCCAACCGATACTACCATCAAAAACACCTTTGCATGTGCCCCAATTAGTTGTATTTTAGGGCCACATGTCATAGGGTGGAATGCCATGAGCGTCCTCCCTTTTGGATGGCTGGATTTTTTGTTGGTCCACAAGGTGGGCCACACACCATGATCAGGAGATGAAAATAAGGGAAAGGAGAGAAAGAAGGATAATCCGGCCATAGGGAAAGGGCTCCGCCACTATTGACCCCTCCCAAGAACAATCCAACCACACATCATACATTGATATATATCTACAATATAAATCTCATACATGTATGGCCAAAAAATTAAAATGGATGGTGTGGATACTATTCCCACCATGATCCTAAGGTCTAGATAACCTCATCATGCAATGAAATTAAAGGATCCATCATGATGGCGTCCATAGAGGAAAGCCCCATGCATGAGACATGCATACATAAGGTGGACCATGTGACCACACCTCTGGGAATGTGTGAGATATCCACCATTGATTGGTGGGTCCTACAGTTCCCTCATGAAGAAAAGAAAGGATTTACACTATAGAAATCAGATTTACACTATAAAGAAGCACCCATCTCTTGGATCTTGAAGCTTCTACCATCACTATGAACCTCAAGCTCTAAGGGTTATGATTTTATGGCTAAGATGGGATTGTAATGGTGAGATGGTGGGGAAATGGGGAGGGAAATGGGCTGGAAAGGAGGGAAGAAGGGGCTGGACGTCCCAAGCTAGTAAAAAAGAAAGGAGAGAAAATGAAAGAGAAGGGAGAGAGAGGATGAGTTGTAATGGAGTCATGATGGCCTTGTAAGGTGTTGGGAAGAAAAAACATAATGAGTTTTCTTGTTTAGAGGAGGTAATGATGGGTTTTTGGAAGAAATTTCATCATGAGTTGTTAGGCTCTAGGAAGGCTAGTAGCTAGGTAGGGTAGCTTTATGGGAGAAAGTGACTAGGGTGGGCCCTTTGGGAAAATGTGCACACCCTACAAGTGGGGTCCACAATCATGATCAAAGGCTCAAATGATGAAATGCCTACAACTTATGATCTACACATCGGATGGACGCACGGGACACGGCATCGGAACCATGGTGATGATGCGGGACAAGATGGCATAAGTCTCGGGTCGATCCAAGTCGGGCCTACGTGATCGGACTCAAGGATGACCGCAAATACTATCTGAAGGTCACGGGTTGCTGGAATTTGACCAGTAGGACCGCGTAACCAAGATGAACGAGATACATTCTCACACACACGCATGCACACATGTGAACTCGGGTCGAGTCTCACACACCAAACCCTCTTTTAGTAGCATAGAACATGGCTTTGGTCGCACCTACGTTTCGAGCTAAATTTCTTGTGAAAGTTACAATTTCTTGTTGGACTGTTATGTGCACATTCAGTCGAATTGAACCAATCTCAATTGGGAGTGAACAATCTTCTATTTTTGTTGATATACTTTGTGATTTTTTGAGTCTTTTCTCTCTTTTACAATTGATTTTCTTGGATGTTTGACACTTGAATTCTTCATTAATCACCTTTAAATTTACAAATCTTATACTAGTTGTTCTTTGAGCTTTAAATCTTCTTTTTAATTGTTCTTTTCATCTTTACTCTCCAAATCACCTCGCGTAGGAAAACATACATAAATAGATTAATTAAACACATCTATGCATAATAAGGAGAAAATATACAATATTTTGCACACAACATACACCCCAATAAGCATTTTACTAGTCCCAAGTAAAGTATGCAAAAACTAATATTCAAAACACAAATTTCAAACCTATCTCAGAAAAATAATATTTTGTGCAATCCTATACATATGTAAGTAAAATTTCAAGATACAAGGATTAAATATTGTCAGTCTAGAACCTAATATCACTAGTAAACCATTAAACTAAATTCCCCTTTCATCAATCAATTAATAGAATGTATTTAAACATCAAGTTCCTAGTATACTCAGTGAATTCCAACCCATAATCTATAAGAGTTAGCCTTCTCTCCATAATGTTAACTATGATGATTACCTTAAAGTTGTTAAATCAACACAAGTTACTAATTTCGAACCCTTCTCTTTTTTCACTTAATTTTTCATATTTTTTTAAAAAAATCATCAACTACTTTCACATCATCGTTTCTTTTTTCTTTCCTTTTTTCGTTATTTTTTCTCATTTAAGCACATGCAATAGGTAGCCATTTTCGATTTTAACTTTTTTTTATCTAGTTCTTTTTCTTCTTTTCATTCTAAGATAGATATGAATCTCTAGACTTGGTTCCTAACACTCTTGAGTAATCATCAAGCTAAACATTAAGAAGTTCAAGTTAACTTTAAAAGAATATGAGTCAGATGTGAATTGTGAATTAGGCTCAATTGATCTTTATATTTTCCTATCAATCAATTCATTAAAAAATTGTTAAAAAATATACTAATTAACTAGACTCTAGACTTTATAAAATTACTTTATATCTTATCATCTTACACTAAAATATATTCAAATACACACAATATTAATCTTAAAAGAGAGTTTAGAAATCTAGAAATTGAAAAATAAAATAAAATTTTTTCGTCAAAAACTAAAAATATTAATTAGTTCTATCTAATCTCACCCCCAACTTAAAATCCATATCGTCCTCAATGTAAAAAGATATGCAATGCATCATAACATGAGACAACAAAAATAAAAGAAGAATAAGTAAGAGAGAGAGTAGCGGAAGAAGATCAATGAGATGGCATGGAGTCTCCATCATCTAAAGGGTTTTCTACTAAACAACAAGAAACTAAAACAAAACCTAAACTATTCTAATCTAATCCTAAGAAAGCAATAAATTGGTGAATGGACTTTCATCAGACTAGAAGGTCAGTCCTAATATACATGATCATTCAGATGGATGGACATATCCTCTGAATTGAATTTCTCAGTGAATGGTTTAAGGCGATGACCATTCACTTTAAAAATGTTACTATTTGCCAGAATGTTTTATCTCAACAGTCCCATGAGGATAAACCATTTTTACTTTAAAGGGGTCAGTTCAACAAGATCTTAATTTACTAGGAAAAAGATAAATTCTTGATTTATATAGAAAGACTTTCTGATTTAGTTCAAAAGTTTTTCGAAGAATGCTCCTGTCATGGAACATGTTCATCATGTCCTTATATATCCGAGAGTTCTCATAAGTCTTGTTTCAGATTTCATCAAGTTCATTAAGTTATAACTTACACAATGAGCGAGCTTTATTAAGATTGAAGTTGAAACTCTTTATAGGTAGCCCAATACTGTTGAGGGTCAAATATTGCATATTGGAACCCATTTATTACTTGGTGTTATGAACATGATAATGCTTAATGTTCTATTTTATTCATGTTTGTGTTGCAAGGTGAATTTAAGAGCTTGGATTGAAAAGGATTCTAAAAGCATGAATTTAAGGCTCACGAATCACTAAAGCCAAGGATGGATCTTATGAGCACAAGAATGAAGAATTCACATGTCAAAGATCTAAGGAAACCAAGTGAGGACTAAAGAGCATTGAAGACTTGAAGTGAAGAAAAGGAATCCTAAAAATCTGTCTCCTTCGACTAGATCCTCGACTAGTCAAAGATTCCTCGATTCGAACTCCAGCGACAAAATCCTCAAAAATCCCGTCATCCTCGACCAATTGAGGGTTACGCAGATGTTACGCGGACTACGTAAATTTGAGGCGGTTTTCAGAATTTTTTGACTCGGTGTGAAGTGAGGTGATGCACAACTATAAATAGAAGTCCCCAGGGCATCCCTAGGCATTTTCTAGGGTTTGAGGAGTGGAGAAAAAGCATGGAGATGCTGTCATCAATAGTTTTTCTTCCTTTCCCTGGTTGTTTTTATACTTTTCTCAAGATATTCTGGTTCAATCATGCCTATAGTTGGCTAAACCTCTTAGCTAGGGCTAAGAGGTGAAGCTTGTAGTGTGATGAGATGTTTCTTTTACTTTGATTCATGTTTATGTTGAACCTTCTTTGATTCTAGTTTAATTTTAAAGGAATGCTTTCAGTTCTTAATGGTTTATTGTGACTCAAATTACAGTAGATCTGTAATAGCTTTGAGTATCTTCTTTTCCTGATTTTGAGATTGTGCGATTGGTAAATCCTGTTGTTGGCCATCGTTTCATTGGCATGGTTTGGTGATGGAATCTCTTCCAATTATCACAATTCTCCTCCATTAAGAATTAGTCAAGGAAAGTTCAGATTGATCTTAATTGTATATCTTCCAATTGGATAGGATAAGACTCTAATTCCAATCATGTGGCTTAAATCTAGTAAGAGGGCTCCTTGATCTCTACAAGTGGATCCTTGGAAACCCTAATTACCACCTTTGAATTTGTTAGTTTTAATCACTTTAATCACAATTAATCTCTTAATTAATTCAGATTTAGATTCACATATTCTTTTAGTTCTAGTTCTAGTTACTTTCAGAATATACACAAGATTAGTTCTTGTGGATTCGACTTCGGTCTTACCGAGATTATTACTATATCGCGACCCTACACTTGGGGTTGTGAACAAATACGCCTTATGTTCCAAACTCTACATGTAAGTGACAAGCCTTCTCATAGACAAGTGTATAGGGTGACATACCAATGAGGGTTTTGTACATCATATGGTAAGCCCATAGAGCATCAGTTACTTGAAGTGACAAATCCTTACAATCCAGGTTAACCATTTTCTCAAGAATCTATTTAATATCCCTATTTGATATTTCAACTTAACTACTTGTCTAAGGGTAATAAGGGGTTCTCACTTTATGCGAAATACCATATTTCTTCATCAATGATTCAAATGGTCTATTGTAAAAGTGAGATCCTCTATCACTTATGATAGCTCAAGGTGTTTCGAATCTAGATAAAATATTTTCTTTCAAAAACTTAATGATCGTGCGATGGTCATTATATTAGCATGAAATTGCCTTAACCCATTTGGAAACATAATTTATGGCAAGAAGAATATATAGATTTCCAAAAGATGAGGGGAATGGTCCTATGAAATCGAATGCCTCAATGATTAGAATGAGGTTCAACAATATCATATTTTGACGAGATAATCCTCTCAATTTTTTACATCACTTGCACACTTTACAGAGTTCATTTATAATTTTAAACATAGTGGGTGAATAAAAATCACATTGTAGAATTTTTACTGTGGTCTTTTTATCTAAAAAGTGGCCACCACACGGCTATGAATGGCAAAAGCTGATAATACTATTTTGTTCATGTTCAGGCACACATTTCCTTATGATTTGATCAGGGCGATATTTGAAAAGATAAGGATCATCTTAGAAGTACTTGCATACCTTAGTAAAGAATTTCTTCTTATCTTGTGTAGTCTAATAAGTAGGAATTGTACCTATAGCAAAATAATTGGCAATGTCAGCATACCAAGGTAATTAGGAGACATTAAAGAGTTGTTCATCAAGGAACATGCCATTGATATGTGTCATCTCCATGGAATCAGAAAGGACAAGCTGAGAGAGATGGTCAGCCACTACGTTTTCTACTCATTTCTTATCTCAAAATTTAAGGTCGAACTCTTGGAGTAGAAGGACCCATCTTAGCAAATGAGGCTTGCATCCTTCTTAGAAAGAAGGTAGTTCAGCGCTACATGATTAGTAAATATGATGATCTTGGATCTTATCAAGTATGGCCTAAACTTGTCCAAAGCGAACACTACAGCTAGGAGTTCCTTTTCCCTAGTGGAGTTGTTCACTTGGGCAAAGTTTAGAGTTCTACTCGTATAATATATAACATAGGGCTTCCTCTTTTTTCTTTGGCCTAGCATCGCCCTAATTTTATAGTCACTTACATCGCACATGATTTCAAATGGTATACTCTAATCGGATGGTTGCATGATGGGAGCGCTTGTTAACATGCCTTTGAGCTTGTGAAAGATTTTTTGCAGTCCTCGCTCCACTTGACGAGAGTTTCCTTTTGAAGAATGTTGCATAAAGGATGAGAGATGAGACTAAAGTCCTTAATGAACCTTCGATAGAATCTGGTGTGTCTTCGGAAGGATCGTACATCATATATGCTCTTGGATGGTGGTAGGTTAGAGATTAGGTCGATTTTAGTTTTATCCCCCTTAATTCCATTAGACGATATAATGCCTCCAAGGAGCCCCTTCTGAACCATGAAATGACATTTCTCCCAATTTAGCACAAGGTTCTTCTGTTCACATCTCTTCAGCCCCAATCTCAAGTGCTTGAGGCACTCGTTGAATGATGAATTGAAGATAGAGAAATCATCCATGAAGACTTTTAAAAATTACCCCATCATGTCAAAAAAAATACTTAACATGCATCGTTGAAATGTGGAAGAGACATTACACAATTCAAATGGTATCTTTCGGTTAAATGAAGTACCAAAAGGACATGTGTTGTCTTTTCATGATCCTCAATGGTTATCTCTATCAAGTTGTAGTTTGAATACCCGTCAAGGAAGTAGTAATAGGAATGACCAGCAAACCTTTTTAAGATTTGATTAAGAAAGGAAAATGAAAGCGTGCACAACCCCTAGTGTAGGGTCACAATGTAGTAATAATCTCGGTGAGACTGAGGTCGAATCCACATAGACTAAACTTGTATGTATTCTAAAAATAACTAAAACTAGAAAAAGATCTAAACATAAATCTGGAATAAAAGAGAGTAATTATGAATAATGTTGATTTAAACTATCAATTGAAAGGTGGGAACTAAGATGCCAAGGATCCACTTGTAGCTATCAGGATGCTACCTTACTTGATTCAAGTAACACAATTGGAATTGGAGTCCTATCCTATCCAATTTGAAGATAAAGCAATTAAACAAATCTCTAAACTTTTCATTGATCTAGTCATACATGAAAGAGTATTGTGATGATCGGAAGGGATTCCATCACCCTACCATGCCCAGGAGAAGATGGTCAACAACAGGATTGATCAATCTCACAATCTTAAAACATGAAAAGAAGATATCCAAAGCTATCACAACATCTATTGTAATTTGAGTCACAATAAATCATAAAAAACTGAAAATATTCCTTTAATATCAAACTAGAAATCAATAAGGTTCAACAAGAACAAGAATTAAAATAAGAAAATCATCCCAACATGCTACAAGTCTCTTAGCCCTAGCTAAGAGGTTTACCCAGCCATAGACACGATTGGATCTAAAACCTTCAAACAAAGCATTAAAAATTGAAAAAAAGAAGAAAAACTCTTGGGAGGCTACTCCACCCCTTTTCTCTGCTTCTCGAAACCTAATTCATTTTTAAAGGTCATTGGAAAACCCATATTTATAGCCTTGTCCGTTTAATTTTGAAAAATTGCCTCAAATTTACATAGTCTGCATAACTCTGCGTAACGCCTTTGATGTCCTCAAATAGCCTTTGATGTCATCAAGTGTAACTTAAATCTGAAAGTCGCGCCTTTTCAGACTATGTAACTCTTCATGTTATCGAACATACCTTCAATGTCATCGAACTGCCTTCGATGTCATCGAAGGGTGTTCGAGTCATCGAAAATGTGTCCAGAGTGTTTTAGCGAGTGGCTCCAAAAATCCACTAAAATCTCGATGTCATCGAACTGCCTTCGATGTCATTGAGTAGATCTTCGAGCAATCGAACAAATCTTCAATGTCATTGAGAACTGTATCTAATTTTTCCAGCAACCAGACTAGATTTCCTATAATTTTTCGATGTCATCGTCCCGTGCTTGATGTCATTGAATACTGACTTCGATGTCATCTGAAGTTTAAATTCTGTGAATTTCTGCACTTTGCAATTTTGATTTCCTTCTCTACTTAGTTTCCTTATATCTTGGGGTCTTAAAATCTTCAATCTTGGTCTCCTAAGATCTATCCCTTGCCTTGGTGATTCTTGAGCATCAAATCCATGATTTTAACATTGTTTTCAATCCAAGCACTTAGATTCACCTCGCAATACAAACATGTGTAAAATATATCCATTAAGCGTTATCATGTTCATATAACCAAGATAAAAATAAGGGGAAATATGCAATATTTGATACTCAGCACACCCCCCAGCCAGCATTTTGCTAGTCCTGAGCAAAACTTGCGTGACATAATCTTCAATTCTCAATGTTCAAACCTCTTTCCGAAAACAATATTTTGTACAAACAAGTATGATGAGTAGAATCCAAAGAAGCAAGAGTAAAAATTTGAAAACCTAGAGTCGAATCACATGAGCAATCAATCGAATAGGTTCCTTATCAATTATTTAGGAGCATAAGTTCACATATCAAGTTTTTCCAATGTGCTTTGTGAACTTCTACTTCTTTTCCATAAAAATGCTATCATTTCATAATGTTAGCCATGCTCATGACCACAGATTGATTGAATAATGAAGTGCTGATTCCGAACTTATCCCCTTTTTTCTTATTTTTCTTGTTTTTGATTTTATATCGATTGTCACTTTTATTTATTCATTCTTTTCATTCTTTTTCAATCTTTTCATCATACATGACCTTTTTGTCAATCTCACTATTTTTAACTAGTTCTTTTCATCTTTTTAAGGTGGATAAAATTCTCTAGACTCAATTCTCAACATTCATCGATGATTCACATACTAACAATCAGAAATTCTAACATAATGTTCAGAAAATAAATTGAACGTGTCTTGTGATTTAGGTCAACATGATATTCAACTTCTTCTTAATCAATTAAATGAAAGAATTTAAGTGATAGTTTACTCAGTTGATTAAACTCCAACAATTCAAAATTTAATCTCTATCTTATCATTATACTCAAGGCATTCTTAATTACTCAAACTTTTACTTTTCAAATAGTCCTTTTACTTGAGAAATTGAAAATTTTTAAAAATTTTTGTTCAAAGACTAAGAAAACACTAATTAGTTTACCTAATCCACACCCCCAACTTAAAATCTACCTTGTCCTCAAATGTAAAAGATATAAGCATGCAATGCATATGAGACAATGAAAAGAAAAGAGTAGCAATGGAAAGTTAGTACCTGAAGAAGGAGAATTGAAGCTTTTATAAAGTTCTCAACATGTAGATGGGTTAGCATGAAGACCTAAGCTTATTGAAAAACAAACTATCCTAATCTTAAATCCATTGAAAGCAATAAACCTAACTACACCTCCATCAGACTAAGAGGTCAATCCTGTTACATGGGATTAATCAGAGGTATGGACATATCCTCTGAATCAAACTACTTAATAAATGGCTTTAGACGATGTCCATTTACTTTGAAAACATTGACATTTGCTAGATTCTTTATTTTAACAGCTCCATGAGAATAGACATTAGTAATAGTGAAAGGACCGATCTAACGAGATCGAAGTTTTTTCAGAAAAAGATGTAACTGAGAATTGTACAGAAGGAATTTTTAACATATTATGAATGATTTACGAAGGATGTTCCTATCATGAAACACCTTTATCTTGTCCTTATAAATTATCGAGTTCTTATGAGCGTTATTCCGAATTTCTTTAAGTTTATTCAATTGAAGCTTGCGTAGCGAGCTAGCATTGTCCAAGTTAAAATTCAAAATTTTGATAGCCCAATAGGCTCTATGCTCCATCTCCACAGGTACGTGGCAAGCTTTCCCCTAGAGAAGTCTAAAGGGAGACATTCCAATAGGGTCTTATAAGTTGTACGGTAAGTACATAAAGCATCGGACAAGTGGATTGACCAATCCTTATGGTCAAGATTAACCATTTTTTCCATAATTTGTTTAATTTCTCTGTTGGAAATATCAGCTTGTCCGCTAGTTTGTGAGTGGTATGGAGCGCTCACTTTATGAGAGATGCCATATTTCTTCATTAAGTTTGCAAATGGCCTATTACAAAAGTATGAACCTCCATCACTAATGATGGCTCGAGGCGTTCTGAACCAAGAAAGGATATTTTCTTTTAAGAGTTGAATGACCATTTTATGATCATTATTTCGGCACGGGATCGTTTCGACCCACTTAGTGATAGTCTACTACCAATAAGATGTAATTATTTCCAATGGATTGGGGGAATGGTCCTATGAAATCGATGCCCTAGTAATCAAATGTTTTGATGATAAGAATTGAGTTTATTGGCATCATATTTCGACAAAACAATCCTCCTAATTTCCGACAACGCTTATAAGCTTTGCAAAACTCATGAGTATCTCTGAACATAGTGGACAGATAAATGCCGCACTGTAGAATTTGGCCATGGTCTTTTTAGTAGAAAAGTGACCACCACAGGCCTGAGGGTGACAAAAGGAGATAACACTTCGATGTTCATTGTCTGGCACACATCTCCTTAGAATTTGGTCTGAAAAATTTTAAATAGATAAGAATCATCCTAGAAAAACTTACGTACCTCGGCGAAGAATTTCTTTTTATCTTGCGTAGTCCAATATGTTAGCGTGAAACCTATGGCAAGATAATTCGTAATATTAGCAAACCAAGGTAATTACGAGAGTTTAAATAATTGTTCATCAGGGAACATGTCATTTATCGGTGTCGGCTCAAGGGAATCAAGAAGTTCAAGCCTAGAGAGATGGTCAACCACTTCTTTCTAAGAATGATGCTAAGACCCGCTTGATAAGATGGATCCTTCTACTCCAAGAATTCAATATAGAAATATGAGACAAAACCTATGGCAAGATAATTCGCAATGTTAGCAAACCAAGGTAATTGGGAGAGTTTAAATAATTGTTCATCAGGGAACTTGTCGTTTATCGGTGTCGGGTCAAGGGAATCAGGAAGTTCAAGCCTAGAGAGATGGTCAGCCACTACGTTCTCTACTCCCTTTTTGTCTCATATTTCTATATTGAATTCTTGGAGTAGAAGGATCCATCTTATCAAGCGGGGCTTACCATCATTCTTAAAAAGAAGTACTTCAGCACCGCATAATTAGTGTAAATGACTATCTTGAATCCGATCAAGTAGGACCTAAATTTGTCCAAAGCGAACACTACGGCTAGGAGCTCTCTGATTAAGTAGGACCTAAATTTGTCCAAAGCGAATACTACGGCTAAGAGCTCCTTCTTTGTAGTAGAGTAGTTCACTTGGGTAGAATTTAGAGTTCTACTCGTATAGTGAATCACATAGGGCTTCTTCTCTTTTCTCTGGCCTAACACCGCCCCAATAGCATAGTCAGATGCATCGCACATAATCTCAAAAGGTATGCTCCAATTGGATGGCTGCATGATAGGTGCGATTTAATAAAAGTTTCATAGCATTGTTCAGTCCACTTGTATAGTGCATCATTTTGAAGTAGATTGCATAAAGGACGAGAAAGATGACTAAAGTCCTTTATGAATTATTTAGAAAATTTGGCATGTCCTAAGAAGGATCTCACATCGCATATGTTCTTGGGTGGAAGTAGGTTAGAAATAAGATTTGTTTTAACCTTGTCTACCTCAATTTCCTTTGATGAAATTATATGTCCGAGAAAATTTTCCTTGGGAACCATAAAATGACATTTCTTCCAATTCAAAACCAAATTCTTTTCTTCGCATTGCTTTAGCACATTTTTCAAAATTTCCAAACACTCGCTGAAGGATGGACCAAAGAAAGAGAAGTCATCCATGAAGACTTTTATATATTTTCCCACCATGTTAGAAAATATGCTCAACATGCGTCACTAAAAAGTAGCAGGAACATTACATAGTCCAAATGACATCATTCGATAAGCAAAGGTGATAAAGTGGCATGTGAATGTTGTCTTTTCTTAATCTTTAAGGACTATCTTTATTTGATTGTAGCCCGAATATCCATCAAGGAAGCAATAGTAAGAATGACCACCTAGCTTTTCTAAAATTTGATCAATGAAGGGCAAAGAAAAGTGATCATTCATTGTGATGGTATTCAATTTTCTATAGTCAATGCATATTCTCCAACCAGTAGTGACTCTAGTTAACACAAGTTCATTGTTGGCATTGGCTATGATGGTGATTCCGGACTTCTTGGGAACTACTTGAGTTGGACTCACCCATTGACTATCGGATATAGGGTACATGATACCACATTAATAATTTAAACACTTCTCCCTTAACCACCTCTTTCTTGATTGGATTTAATCGATGTTGTGGTTGTCAAGAGATTTTTATATTATCCTCTAGATGAATGCGGTGAGTACAAATCAAAGGGTCACATCCCTTAAGGTCTACAATTGACCATCCAAGGTCTCCTTTATGCTCAATGAGAGTCAAAATAAGCACACTCTCTTTTTCTTTCTCAAGGTGGGAAGAAATCATCACCAGGTATGTCTCATCTTGACCTAAGTAGACATATTTAAGATCAGCGGGTAAAGGCTTTAAGTCAAGCTTTGGTGCTTTGAGGCTAGATGGTAGATGCACTATATTGGTTTTGGGCAATTTCTCAAATTGTGGCCTCCACCAGTTAACTTCAAGTACCAGCACAGCATCAAGTAAGGCATTCATCTCCCTAATCGTGTCATCATCTAAATCAGGAGAGTGGGCTAAACACGTCTCTAGAGGGTCGGAGTATATAGTCAGGAGTGCTCTATCTTCCACGAAAGAATCTATCAAGTTAATGTCGTGGATATCATCAACATCCTCTGACTGTTTGCTCATGTTGAAAAAGATATTGAGCACCAATGTCATATTTTTGAAAGATAAATTCATAATTCCATTCCTACAATTAATGATTACATTTAATGTAGCAAGGAATGGACGACCAAGAATGCGAGAATTTGAGTACTTATATCTACGATGGGTTGAGTATCCAAGACAATAAAGTCTACTGGATAATAGAATTTATCAACCTAGACCAACACATCTTCAATCATCCCTCTTGGTACATGAATTGAGCAATCAGCAAGTTGTAATGTGGTTCGAGTGAGTTTTAATTCACTTAGACCTAATTGTTTGTAAATTGAGTAAGGGATAAGATTTACACTTGCCCCAAGTCAAAAAGTGCATGCTCAATCTGGTGATTCCCAATTATACAATTTATAATTGGGCTACCAGGATCTTTATATTTTTATGTCACATCTTGCTTGAGGATGGCACTCACCTTTTCTGTCAGAAAAATTTTCTTTTGAATGTTTTTCCATCTTTTGGTAGTGCATAGATCTTTTAGAAAATTGACATATAAAGGGATTTGTTTAATGACATCTAGTAGAGGAATATTGACCTTCACTTGCTTAAGCACCTTTAGAATATCTTGAGAATTGACTAGGAGTTTTGGTGCAATCAACTGCTGAGGGAATGGCGCAATCGGTTTACACACTTTTCTGGTTCTTCCTCTCGTGTAGCAATACTAGGTTTATCATTCTCATCTTCTTCCGGGTCCTCAGGCTTTTCAGCCTTCACCAAAATAGACCTGTTAATTATCTTTCCACTCCTAAGAGTGATGGTAGACTTGGCTTGCTCCATTTGATTTGAAGAGCTTGGGTCACTTATTTCATATTATAGTTTTAGATTGGGGAGAGGCTGAACCAAAAGGATCCTTTATCCCCAATTAATTTTTTTTGTCTCAAGCCCTTGTATAGCCTTTGTAAGGTCTTGAAAGGCTTGTAACATACCCTGATTAAAAAGTTCTTAATTTTGAATATGTTTTAAGACCAGATCCTCTTGAGGTTTCCTCTGATTCAGAAATTGGTTAAAGATCCCTTAAGTAGTAGTTTGTCCATTCCTCCAACTGAAATTTGGATGGTTCCTCCAACTTGAGTTATATGTGTTTGAGGTGGGTCCACTAAAAGGTCTCTAGTAGTTGTTTACGACATTCGATTGCTCATTCAATATCTCATAAAAAGCAGGAATTGTTGGGTAATTTTCAGTTGTATGTATGTTACAAGCACAAATACCATAAACAACTTCTGCAGTCTTTTCCGGTTCCGCCTTCATAAGTTCCATGGCCTTGACTTTTCTTGTGAGTTTGACCAATCTTGCATTTACATTAGCTTCCTCTTTTAAAATATAAATTCCCCCACTTTCCTTTGATTGAGTAGGCTTAAAAATGGTAGTCCTTGAGGAGGTATCCCATGATTGTGCATTTTCAGCGAGTTTATCAAAATAATCCCATGCATCATCGGGTTCCTTGTTCATGAATTCCCCATTACACATCATCTTCACAAATTAGCGCATGGATGATGTCAATCCCTCATAGAAAAAGCTCGTTATCCTCCATGTTTCATAGCCATGTTGTGGACATGAATTTATGAGATCCTTAAATCGCTCCCAATATTAGAAGAATGTCTCATCCTCTTTTTGCACAAAATTCATGATTGCTTTCCTTAAGGTATTCGTTTTATGATATGGGAAGAACTTTTTAAGGAACTCCCTTGTCATCTTAGCCTTTTCTTTCAAAGGGAAAGGAAACAATTTCAATATTACCGTGTCCTTAGACACGTTTGGGAAGTGTAATGTAGATGTTATCTCATCGAACTCTTTCATATGTAAGTATGGACTTTCAGATTCTAGTCCATGAAACTTAGAAAGGAGTTGAATCACCCCCAGTTTACCATCCACAGTTCCTGCATTCAATGAGAATATCACGCAGGAAGGTGTACTCACCCTCACCAGTTGTAAATAATCTTATAGAGTACGAGGTGGGGGTGCATTATGCACCTCGTTTTCATCTTGAACTTCCTCAACTGGAAGTTGAGGTTAATTTGCAGCCATCACTTCTATTGACTCAAAGGGTCTCAAGTGGTTTCTAATCTTGTGATAGATAGGCAACCCTTCAACTAATCCTCCTTCACTTAAGAGATGAAGGGTATTGTCACGATCCCACTTAGGCATGAAACACTCTTAGCCCTTAAGTAAATAACTAAACCTAAAAGGAAAACTAGAAAAACTCAAACAAATAAGAGATCTAGAAAAGGTAAGAGAGAGAGAGGGTTGGAACAAAATTATCAAATAAGAGTTGCTAGGTTAGGATCCTACAAAATAGAAAACAATGTTAGTTTTTAAAAATAATTTCAGAAAAATCCTAACCTAAAAACATAACAGAAAAATAAATCATAATCTTAACCTAATTCTAATACTAATTAATCTCAGAAAAACACAGAAGTAGTCCCCGACAATGGTGCTAAAAACTTATTCACAACCCCAAGTGTAGGGTCGCGATGTAGTAATAATCTTGGTGAGATCGAGGTCGAATCCATATGGATTAAACTTGTACGTATTCTGAAAATAACTAAAACTAGAACTAGAAGAAGATCTAAACCTAAATTTGGAATAAAAGAGAGTAAATGGGAATAATGTTGATTTAAACTATCAATTGAAAGGTGAGAACTAGGGTGTTAAGGATTCACTTGTAGCTGCCAGAATGCTACCTTACTTAGTTCAAATAACGCAATTAAAATTAGAGTCCTATCCTATCCAATTGGAAGATAAAGCAATTAAATCAAATCTCTGAATTTTTCATTAATCTAGCCATACATGAAAGAGTATTGTGATTATTGGAAGGGATTCCATCAACCTACCATGCCCATGAGACGATGGTGAATAACATGATTTACCAATCTCACAATCTTAAAACATGAAAAGAAGATATCGAAAGCTATCACAACATTTATTGTAATTTGAGTTAAAATAAATCATACAAAATTGAAAATATTCCTTTAATATCAAACTAGAAAGCAATAAGGTTCAACAAAACAAAAATCAAAGCAAGAAAATCATCCCAACACGCTACAAGCTTCACCTCTTAGCCCTAGCTAAGAGGTTTAGCCAACCATAGACACAATTGGATCTAAAACCCTCAAATAAAGCATTAAAAATAGAAAAAAAAGAAAAACTCTTGGGAGGTTGCTCCACCATTTTCTTTGCTTCTCGAAACCTAATTCATGTTTAGAAGTCCTTGGAAAACCCATATTTATAGTCTTGTCCGTTTAATTTTGAAAAATCACCTCAAATTTACGCAGATTGCGTAACTCTGCTTAATGCCTTCGATGTCCTCGAACAGTCTTCGATGTTATTGAGTGTAACTTGAATTTGGAAGTCGTGCCTTTTCACACTTCATAACTCCTTTCGCACTGCATAACTCTTCATGTCATCGAACATACCTTCGATGTCATCGAAGGGTGTTTGAGTCATCGAAAATGTGTCCAGAGTGTTCCAACGAGTGGCTCCAAAAATCTCGATGTCATCGAGCAATCGAACAGATATCCAATGTCATCGAGAACTGCATCCAATTTGTCCAGCAACCAGAATTGATTTCCTATAATTATTTGATGTCATCGACTTGTGCTCGATGTCATCCAACACTGGCTTCGATGTCATTGACCGGTGGTCGATGACATGGATAGTGAAGTTCAGATTCTGTGAATTTCTGCACTTTGCACTTTCGACTTCCTTTTCCACTTGGTTTCCTTGTATCATGGGGTCTTGAAATCTTCAATTTTGGTCTCCTAAGATCCATCCCTTGCCTTGGTGATTCTTGAGCATTAAATCCATGCTTTTAACATTCTTTTCAATCCAAGCTCTCAAATTCACGTCGCAATACAAATATGTGTAAAATATATCCATTAAGCGTTATCATGTTCATAAAACCATGATATAAATAGGGGAAATATGCAATATTTGACACTCAATTAAAAGTAGTTATTCCTTGTGACGATATTCAATTATTGATAGTCAATGCACATTCTCCAACCAGTGGTGACTCTAGTGGGCACGAGTTTAATCTTTGCATTGGCTATGATGGTAATCCCAGACTTCATGGGTGCCACCTGGGTTGGGATCACCCATTAGCTATTTGATATGTGGGTATATGATACCCACATTCAATAACTCTAATACCTTGGCCTTAACCACTTCTTTTTTTTTAAAAAAAATTAGAAAGGATTTAAATGGTGTTGTGGTTGTCTAGATGTTTTCGCATTATCTTTGGGGTGAATGTGGTGAGTACAAATCAAAAGATCGATTCTCTTGAGGTCCGGAATTGTCCATCCAAGGGCTTCTTTATATTCTGTAAGAACGAAAATTAGCACACTCTCTTATTCATCATCCAAGTGGGAAGAAATCACCATTAGATATGTTTAATCTTAACTTAAATGTGTATATTTAAGATCAACATGCAAATGTTTTAGGTCAAGCTTTGGTGCCTTAACACTAGATGATAAAGGCTTTGAATTGGTTTGAGGTAAAATTTCAAATCCAAGCATCCACTAGTTAGCTTTAACTACCCGCATACCATCAAGTAAGGCATCTATCTCCATAATCATCAAGTAAGGCATCCACCAGTTAGCTTTACGTACCTGCTTAGCATCAAGTAAGGCATCCATCTCCTAATTATGTGATCATCTAAATCGGTGGAGTGGGCCAAGCACATCTCTAAAGTGTCGAAGTATATAGTTAAAAGAGACTTATCTTCCATGAATGAATCTATCAAGTTAATGTCGTGGACATTATCACCATCCTCTCGTTGTTTACACATGTTGAACACATTCAACTCAAGTGTCATATTTCTAAAAGATAGTTTCATAATTCCATTCCTATAATTGATTATCGCATTTGACATAGTCAGGAATTGTCAACCAATTGTGACAAGAATCTAAGTACTAACTTCAATGATGGACCGTGTATCTAAAACAATAAAATATACTAAAATTACTGAATCAAGTTACAACAACTACTACAAAATTTGGTCTAATGTATGTATTTTCACTTCATCCTCCTTACATTATCCCTTATTAGCGAGTTCGTTAAAAGATATACACCATGTAGATGCCACACATAAGCTTATGGCTGGCATCTCATTCTCATTTTTCCATGTTGTGTGATCCACTTGAGTAGTAGATGGGACTGTTTTACATCTTTAGGATCAATGACTTGATAGACGGGTGGATGTTACACATGCAGCATGGCATGCCAAACTGAGCTTGGATTCTGACGTAACTAAGATTCGATATTTTGCTCGTCGAGCTAGTCTTATAATTAAGCCGGCCACACTTGTCTGCAACCACGCGACACGAGTAATAGGTAGCAGTTGTATAAGTATGGTGTAGACAATGAATGAACTCGGCTGACTCGTAACTTCCATATCAGAAATACACAATGGCACTTGCATGATGAACGGACGTGATCTCTTCTCTTACACATGATTTGCTAGATACTAACCAGAGTGCAAGTAGCTATGTATTTCACACACATGAGGAATTGAAGAGCGTAGTATGGTACTTGTTGATGCTGTTTCTGACTCACCACCTTTACTACTTGAACAACTGCATAGGAAGAGGACAAAGGAGACCCTGGCTAATACAGGGGACCCTCCGATGCCTAAGTTAGGCCTTGAATCTGGGTCTAAGAATGGTATTAGAGTTTTTGGGGTGAGAAAGTGTGTGTACCTTTCACCTTAAGGCTCCTCCCATTTATAGGGGAGATGTGATCCCGTGGTTTCAGGATCCTTTCCTAGTTCATAGGGAATTGGCTGTTATATGTAACGATCTCGAGATCTTAGATCTCCTAAATTTTTGGGATTGGGAATCATCTTACGAAGATCTCGGAAGGCAAATCTTTGATGCCAAGCCAAAAGCTTGAGGCTTGGTCCTGGGTCGGACGTGGCGCTTGGTCGTACGTCGATTGTTCTCACAGCCCCAACTTATCCAGGTGGTTCATGCCGGTCGGTATATGCATCGACTTCTTCAGGCTCGACCAATAATGGCCAAGCCTTACTTGGCTGGGGCACAGCTGTCCTTGAATCAACTTAGTTGCTATTCAGGGATTGTCTTGTGGCCGACCTAGACATTTTGTCAGACTAGGGTCAAGTCATGATGTGACTAGCTCGGGTTTGATCCATAACCAACCCATGATCTAGGTTGGCATAATATGGCCACTGTGGAGCTCTAAGTGTCCTTGGGGCTGTACCAGTCTCCTCGGAGGCCTTGCCTCTCGGCTCGCTGGATATGTGGGCCTTAGTCAGGCTCGGTGCCTTAGGGACCGGTCCATGTCAATAGAATTGGTCCATTCCATAAGCCGACTTATCGACTTGTCACATTTTCCCCCAACAGTGAGCCCCCTTACTCCTTACGCCGACCTATGGTGGTCGAGGAGTAGATCGGAATAGGGTTGGATTGTTTTGGACCAAGACCAAGCTTATGATAAAGCATTTATTGTCTGTATAGTGGCCAACACATATATCAGAGTAAGTTGCCTTGCTTCAACACACGTTGGTTCAGCACCCGAGGTCACATGGGCTATAAGGATGTTGTTTCAGTAGTCGGGCGAATAAGAGGAGGACACGTGGTAGGGCACTTGATGGCGGAGGCTACAGGTGCGTGGTGTGGCGCCACGTGTTAGTCTGGGGCGTCCGAAGAGTCGCCGGTACGGCCCCCTCTTTAATGCTAGTGCCACATGGTGAGGCGTTGATAACCGACCCTCTTTCCTCCAACAAAAGCTGGCGGGATCGGTGGTTTTGGGCTTGTGTCCGCTAAGAGATAGCCGAGCCAAGGCCATTCACGCCTTTCGTCCCCCGATCCTTCTCCGAGCCAGGTGACTTAACACTAGTTTCTTCATCGCTTCAGTCGGCTGAGTCTTCTTTTTACGTCTTCTGTCCATTTGAACATCATTTTTTTAGTTGTCCCTAAGGAACAGGCGAAGCTCGGCCTAGGCTTGGTAGCTCGGATCAAGGACTTGCGAGCTCTGAGCCCCGGGAGGAGATCTTGGAGAAGGCTTCTCCAACCAGAGCGTCTTCTTCAGTCGGGTTTGGACGTAGCTTTGACAAGTACGACTCATGGCTGATGATCTGAACTTGAGAGATTTTTTTTTGGCTACTAACGCTGTTATATCTTTTAATGCAGAGATGTATGAGGCTCGGCCTGTCCTCCATCCTCCCTCCAAAGTCAGAGCTCCTCCTTGGGACAACTCACGGGCTTTAAAGAGGCAGAAGACGTCCTCTAAGAGTAAGGGGAAGGCTACCCCTCCTTGCTCGACCGTCATAGAGGTCGTGAACAAGGGTACGGAGGTGGCAGAGGCAGTTCCTCCCAATCCTTGGGAGGTTTTTGAGTTAGGACCTGTTGCAAAGTAGGTCTCCCTGAGGGATGAAGAAGAGGAGCCTTTAAGAAGGGAGGCAGCTGAGGAAGAGAGGGGGATCTTCCGTCAGCATGTTGAAGGGATTCTCCCCTGGTTGAGTCACCAGGGGGTCGAGGAGGAATTAGTCGGCCTCTTCGAATCCCCCATGGAGTAGATGCTCACTAAGATGATGACAACACTCCTTGAAGTAAGATAGTGACCGTATTACTCTTTTATTCATTCGGCCCCTGTCTTTCTAATGTTGATCCTCTTTTTTTTCTATGTAGTACACGCTATGCGCGCTGAGGGCCTGTGCTGAGCTTGCCAAAGCTAATAGGCGGGTTGAAGAGGCTAAAGATCAGCTGTCATCCGCTGAGGCTAGGGCTGCTTCTTTAGAGGCCAAGCTAGAGGCAACGAGGGTTGCTGTCAAGGAGTCTGCAGCAGAGCTAGCTCACCTGACCTTGCGATTGGAAGAGGTTAAAGCGACATATGACAAGTGTCGGGCTAAGCTCATCGAGACATTCGACAAGGCCAACCGAATAAGGTTGGAGACCAAGGCCGCTCTTGTTGTCGCATGAAGGGATACTGTGATGGAATATCAGTCGTCCCAAGCATTTGAGGACAAGAGGACTACTCTCTTTCATCAAGGTTATGCCAAGTGCATGAAGGAAATGAAGGAGAGCTTTCCTGAGCTCAACCTTTCCGGCTTCAATGAGAGTGAGTTGGGATTTAATGGTTTGGGCGACGAGGAAACTCCTGAGGCGACTTCTTCGGTCACTCCTGATGCGGCGGCCGAGTCTTGAAGTCAATTTTGGGGAGTAAAATTCACTTCTGCTCCCTTTTTTAACTTCGGGCACTTCAAGCACACTCAGTGTCCGAGCTCGAGAACCTCAGATGAAGCGAGCATCGTTTTATTTTATTTTTTTTGCTAATGTTATACCAATGCATATACTGATGTAACTTTTCAATCTGATCAATGAAAACGTATTCGTAAAGAGATTTTTGCATTCAATCGTCTGATTTACATATTTATTCATGCATGTCTATCCATAAAAGTTGTGCAGTGATCGTCTATCAGCCGACTTAGGGATAATAGATTTTAAGATGCTCAGCATTCCACGATTGAGGCAGTAGTTGGCTGGTCAAATCTTCTAGTCGATACGTACTAGGTCAGACGGTGCTTGCAATCACGTAGGGTCCTTCCCAGTTGGGCCCAAATGTACCCGCACTAACCTCTTTGGTATTTTGAAATGTCTTCTGGAGATTAAGTCCCCCACTCGGAAGCGTCTAACTCTGAGTCGAGCATTTGTAGAACCGAGACACTTGCTGCTGACGAACGATCGTCCGAAGCAGAGCTCGTTCTCTCCATTCTTCTAGAAGGTCGAGGTTGAGTGTCAGTAATTCCTCATTATCTTGTTCATCGAATGAACTCACTCGGGCAGTCGGCAGTCCGAACTCGACAGGGGTGACCACTTCTGACCCGTAGGCTAAGGAAAAGAGAGTCTCTCCTGTCACGGTCCGAGCCGTAGTTCGGTAAGCCCACAGGACCTTAGGGAGTTCCTCAGCCCAAACTCCTTTAGCTTTGTCAAGTTTTGTTTGGAGATATTGCTTGATAATCTTGTTGATCGCATCGACTTGTCCATTTGCCTAGGGATGACGGGAAGATGAATATATGTTTCTGACCTTGAGGTTCTTGCACATCTCTTGGTATCGCCTATTGTTGAACTGCTTCCCATTGTCATAGATGATAGTCCGAGGCACCCAAAATGGCAGTTAATGTTCTTCCAAACAAAGTCTGTAATTTTTTTTCTTGGTTATCTTGTGTAATGGTTCAACCTCTGCCCATTTGGTGAAGTAATCGACCGCGATGATGGTGAATTTGGTCTGACCCTTTCCTATGGGGAAAGGTCTGATGATGTCGATCCCCCATTGAGTGAAGGGCCATGGCCCAGCCATGGGAGTGAGCTCCTCTGGTGGCCGCCGAGGAATGGTTGCGAACCTCTGACATTTGTCACAACTCTAGATGAGCTTCCATGTGTCATGATGGATAGTCAGCTAGTAATAGCCTTACCATATAACCTTATGAGCTAAGGATCGCCCTCCCGAGTGATTTCTAGAGATGCCTTCATGAATCTCTCTCAGGACATATTCAGCTTCGTTGGGTTGCAAAGAATTCTTTTGTTTTATAATATTCTGTTGAGCATAGTGTATCAAGCGGCTAAGATTTTCAGTCGTCGGGCTTCAGCTCGATCCTTAGGCAGCTCGCCAATCTTGAAATACCGAATGATAAGATCGACCCAAGTAGGTCCCAAGTCAATAGGGAACACGACCATGGAGTCGGTCTCATCAACGCTCAGTTGGGCAACATACTCGATCAGGACGGACCTGGGGATATCATCTTCATCAGCTGAGGCGAGTCTCACCAGAAGGTCGACTTTGGCATTTTCAGCCCGTGGGATTCGGACGACAGTGCAGTGTTGAAAACCGCGGATTAACGCTCTTACTTTTTGTAGATAAGCTTTTAGTCACTCTTTTTTAGTCTGATAGAAGTCGGCTATTTGGTTGATGACTAGCTATGAATCACTGTATACGTCGAGGTGGGTGACTCCCAAACTGGCTGCCAAGTGAAGCCCGAGGAGCAATTCTTCATATTCCACCGTGTTATTGGAGGCTTGAAATCCAAGTCTCAAGGCATACTGCATGTAGGTGTGATCGGGTGTTTCTAAGATGACCCCTACCCCGCTTTCCTTAGAGTTGGATGAGCCATCAACGTAAAGTCACGGGGTAGGGCGAGAAGTGAAGCGGGCTCAGATGTCTCTTGATTTTATAAACGATCTGCCTCTTCAAGTGAGTTGGCTGCGACTGGCTCGGATTGCTATGTGACTTCAACGATGAAATTGGCCATGGCTTGGCCTTTGATCGCCACTCTGGGCTTGTACTGGATGTCAAACTCGCTCAGTTCGATTGCCCATTTAGTGAGGCATCCTTAGGCTTTTAGTTTTTGTAGAATTTGTCGTAGCGGTTGGTCAGTTAGGACAATGATCGAATGAGCCTAGAAGTATGGCCGCAGGCATCGGGAGGAGATGACCAGCGCCAGGGCCACTTTTTCCATGGTTAGATACCTCATTTCTACTGGGACGAGGGCTTTACTGGTGTAATAAATTGGGAATTACTTTCCTTCGTGTTCACGGACTAGGGTTAAGCTTATGGCCATGTCAGATATTGCTAACTATATCAGTAGTGTCTCACCTAACTCAGGCTTGGAGAGTAAGGACGATGATCCTAAATATTTTTTTAACTGTTGGAAGGCTACTTCACATTCCTCTATCTAATTTACCATCTGCCAACCCTTCAACTGCTTGAAGAAGGGGACATGAAACGGTTGAGTGTAACAATTCTTCTAGTCAGCCTCTGGATGTCTTTGATCATCTTCGGTGAGTCTATGTCGAGCAGGGCCTGGAACTTTTCAGGATTTGTCTCGATTCCTCACTGGTTGACCAGAAAATCGAGAAACTTACCCGAGCTTACACCAAATGCGCACTTGCTTAGGTTCAACCTCATATGGTATTTCCAAAGGACGAGAAACATATCCTTAAGATCGGCTATATGATCTGTCGCTTTAATGCTTTTGACGAGCATGTCGTCGATGTATACTTCCATTGTTCACCCAATCTGGCGAGCGAATATGTTGTTGACTAACCTTTGGTAGGTCGCTCCTGCATTCTTTAACCCAAATGACATCACTCGGTAACAATAAAGACCTTTGTAGGTGACAAAGGTGATTTTCAATTTATCAGATGAGTGTATTACAATTTGGTTATAACCTGAATAAGCATCCATAAATCTAAGTAACTCATGCCTCGTAGTACTGTCGACTAACTAGTTGATCTTAGGAAGAGGGAAACTGTCCTTTGGGCAGGCTTTATTTAGGTCGGTATAGTTTATGCAGACCCGTCACTTCCCATTGGCCTTTTTAACTAGCATGATGTTAGCTACCCAGTCGAGGTAGTACACTTCCTCGACAAACTTGGCCTTGAGGAGCTTGTTAAACTCCTCCTCGATCACTACATATCTCTCAGGGCCAAGGGCGCGTTGCTTCTATCGGACCTACTTGTGGGTCAGATCGATGTTGAGGCAATGAGTGATGACCAAAGGGTCGATCCCTGGCATGTCTTCATGAGACCATACAAATGTTGGCATATCGTCGTATGTAACATCTCAAAAAATTTCATGCAAAGACCCGAGCACCACCTCAATTAGGATTCTCTTGGGACTTAATCCCCCAAATAGCCGCGCATTTACATGAGCTTCAAAAAGGACCCTACGGCCTTCATAGACTCCATGAGATAGCTCCGCCAACAAAGTTCTTCCAACGGGAGCCCGGGGATCGAGGTCCCGCTTTGTCTGATACTCTCAAGTGGCAGTCGTGCTGGCGGCGGCACCTCTCGGCCTCCGTGAACGGGTTGGGCGGCTAGGCCCGGCTTCATCAACGGGAGCTCTGCATCGGCTAATCACCCAGAAGCAATGGAGCATACCGACTCCAGCTCAGTAAACCTGTTCTCATACTCTGTCACCGACATCCCTCCTTGACGGAGGTGAAGGAACTCACTCTCCTTCTCCTGTCGGTAAGTGACTGGGAAATACTTCTCGTGGAAGCGAGCCTCAAACGCGATCCCTTGCGAAAGAGATCAGGAGGCCACTATTGACGTTGCTTTGATATCTCGACTTCTGAACGTGCTGCTTGGTGAGGTTCATCCCAGTGAGAGGAATCTGAGTAGTGCGCATGAAAGGGATCACCGCACGCGATTCCTTTGTGGTCATCTGGTTGAATGACAGACTAATAGAAGCCTTTTAGCGACCAACATGACAGACGACTTCCACTTGCTTCACATCGTAGCAGAGAGATCAGCTTGTCCTTCAATGGCAGTGTCAAGGATGAGCCAATTTGAACAGTTTTGGAGACATCAAACTCGTCCAGTGGTATTTGGACGAGGTCTTTTACCGGCTGCCCTCGTTCAGGTGACTCGTTATGGAGATCCAGGGACTCGATCGTCGCTACCTTAGATGGGGCTTTTAGAGTTGTAGCGTAACATTGTCGAGTGTCATGCTGATCTCCTTTGATGATCCTGACTCCTAATTTGGTCAGGAATTTCATAGAGAGATGATACGTCGAGATGATGTGTCAAGATAATGGCTCGGAGAAGGCATAATGAGGGTTGGCCGAGGATAGCATTGTAGATAGAAGATTGGTCAACTATCAGGAAGTTGACCATAGCCTTCTCTTGGTTCAGCGCATCCCCGACAATGAGGGAGAGTTGGATGGTTCCTTCGGGGAGGATCTGTCCACCCGAGAAACCAATCAGAGGAGTTCTCACGGGCCGTAATGCGGACCGTTTGATGCTCATCTTGTCGAACACCTGGGTGAATAACACGTCTGTGGATGACCCTGTGTTGACGAGGACCTTAAAAACTTTACGGTTTGTGATGGTGACGGTGACAGCCAAGGCATCATCATGTAGATGATAAATGCCTCAGGCGTCTTCTTCTATGAATGTTATGCTATATTTTTCCAGTCTCCTCTCTGTTGAGGGCCGAGCTAGGACCATGATCTTGGACTCAGGATGACTAATGCTCCTTGTATGGTCTTTTTAGGCATTGTTCGAGTCAATTCCGCCCTTATGACCTCAGACGATGGTTCGGATTTCCTCTGTAGGTCAGTTATCATTCGGGTGTTCTTCCATAGTCATGGTTTTATTAGCTCCTTAGTCTACATGTTCACCGAGGTGGCCCTCACAAATGAGCCTTTCGATCTCTTGCTTTAGGTTGTAGCAGTCACTAGTATTATCCATGATCACGATGGAAATGACAATACTTGTTCCTGCTTTGCTATTTGGGATTTCCTCGTAGTTTGTTTGACTAGTTGACAAAGCGTTCACCCTTTATTTCGATCAGGACTTGCTCCTGAGGTTTACTAAGCGGAGTGTAGTTGGTGAACTTACTATCGGGTCATTTATTTGACCTTTGCTCATCCCGAGGCCGATCGTCTTTCCACTTTTTATTGGCATTGGCCGAGCTAGCCTCTTTCTTTGTTGATTCTTTTGCCGGGGCGTCCCTATTTTGGGATGCTTTATGAAGGATCCTAGTTTCCTTGCCGTTGGTGTATGTCTGTGATTGGGCCGTGAACTCGGCCAACATCGATGGGGGTTCTTGTCTAGGGATAAGACAAATTGCTTGTCTCTTACCCCTTGCATGATGGAGTAAAGAGCTGTTTCATTTAAATGCTTCCGAACTTTCAGGGCTTCGAGATTAAAACACTTAATATAGTCCTTGAGGAGCTCTCCTTTCTTCTGGACTATGTTATTCAGATGCACAGATGCCTCGAGCCTTTTTACACCCCCAATAAAGTTCGTGACAAATGCCTCCCTGAGCTCGGCGAACGAGCTGATGGACCTCGGCTTCAATTATTTGAACCAAAGCCGAGCAACGTAAGCCAGGGTGAGTGAGAAGGCTCAGCACATCACGGCGTTCGAGGCATTATGCAATTCCATATAGGTCTGAAAAGACTCCATATGTTCGGTTAGGTTGGCTTTGCTGGTATAAGGAATAATTTGGGGTAGGCGGAACCAGTCTGGTAGCCGAGCTTGCATTATATCGGTCATAAATGGGGATTCTATCTCCTCCAGTCCCGATGGATTAACCAGACAACTCTGTTTCAGGTCCGCAATCTATTTTTGCAGATTTTGGATCTTAGTTATCCATGGTTCTTCATTATCGGCTATTCCTTCGGTCAGTAGTCGACTATGCCTCCTCCAATCTATCTCATGCCGCAGATCGAAAGCAGGCAGAGGGGTTGTTCGCGAGACATGTGTCGGAGTGGGCTTGGCCAGATCTTGATGCAGGGTCGGTTGAGGAGTGGGTCGCAGGGCAGATGGTTGAGGATTGGTGAACTGTCGAACAACGCTCGACTGTTCCTCCCTCTGGTCGGGCTCCTACATGAGTCGAGGCTGCATTTGCTCAAACATTTCCCTCATATAGTTTAGATTAGCTCTAATGTCTCCAACCTCTCTTTCTAACGTATCCCATTGCCCGTTCCTTCCTCAGTTCCGTTGAGAGTGCCTGGTCGAACTAGAGGTCGCTTGGCGGGCTGGTGTTCCCTGGTGGCTCCCTTGTCGCTTTGGTTTATTGGGGGCGCGATCTGCTGCAGGCAGGGCTGCAACTGGAACCTCCTTAGGAGGGGTCTGGGCTTTCTCTTTCCCTCTAGCCATGACAGGTGTTGCAGTGCTTCTGATAAAGCAAAAAATGACTTTGTAATGACGATTCCCACAGACGGCGCTAAATTGTTGATGTTGTTTCTGACTCACCCCCTTTACTACTTGAACACCTGCACAGGAAGAGGACAAAGGAGACCCTGGATAATATAGGGGACCCTCAAATGCCTAAGTCAGGCCTGAAATCTAGGTTTAGGAATGGTATTAGAGTTTTCAAGGTGAGAACGTGTGTGTACCTTTCACCTTGAGGCGCCTCCCATTTATAGGGGAGATGTGATCTCGTGGTTTCAGGATCCTTTCCTAGTTCATAGGGAATTGGCTTCTATCTGTAACGATCCCAAGATCTTAGATCTCCTAGATTTTCGGGATTGGGAATCATCTTCTGAAGATCTCGGAAGGCAAATCTTTAATGCTGAGCCGAAAACTTGAGGCTCGGTCCTGGGTCGGACATGACGCTTGGTCGTACGTCGATTGTTCTCATAGCCCAGACTTATTCAAGTGGTTCATGCCGATTTGTATATGCATCGACTGTTTTAGGCTCGACCAATAATTGCCGAGCCTCACTTGGCTGGGATGCAACTGTCCGTGAATCGACTTAGTTGCTGATCAGGGATTGCCCTGTGGCCAACCTAGACGTTCGGTCAGACTAGGGTCGAGTCATGATGTGACTAGCTTGGGTTTGATCCATAACCAACCCATAATCTGGGTCGACATAATGTGGCCACTATGGGGCTCTAAGTCTCCTCGGAGGCCTCGCCTCTCGGTTCGCTGGACATGTGGGCCTTAGTCGGGCTTGGTGCCTTAGGGACCAGACCATGTCAATAGAATTGATCCATTCCATAAGATGACTTATTGACTTGTCACATTTTTCCCCCGACAGTACTCATGATTCCTCACCAGAGCAAATGATGCCGACTCAATTCAAGTTCACAGGCCTTGGCATAGATGAATGGATCCAGGAGGTGTTCATTATGAAATGGTCACATGGTATATTTATTATGTTTCTAAGGTAATGACACAGGGGAGGACGTGTTGAGGTCAAGTGTCACGCCCTAAACTCGGAAAGCAGGCTCACAAAATTTTCGATCGCCGAATCCAGCGCTGACAGCCTCCGTAGTATCCCATTCTCGGCTCCCGACTCCCATATGCTAGATTTCGATCATGTGATCCTACAAGGAAGATTTTTCAGTGTTTTTTTTAAAATGATTAATCTATTTAGGTGGTTACACATTTTGTACATGGTATCAACGTATATCGAAGAGACGAACTTGTTCGACATGTCACACATGATATGGTGCACCAGCTCAACAGTAATGAAGGAAATAATAACAAATTCCAACAACTCTTGTATGCATCCTGAAAAGTGTAAGTCATACATATGAGCAAACCACAGCTCGTGAGTCTACTACGTGCCAGGAGTAAAACACGTCTTATTAGGGTGCTCCTGTAAAGACATCCTAAACAACCATAGGCATGTTATCATAGGTGAGTAGGTTATCAATCAAGCATGTCGTATAACTACATAGGTTATCATGAACATGACATCAATAATAGGCACGTCACTCAACAAGCCACTGTGAATCATTAAAATAGCCAATCATCATGAATAAGATAATCAAATTTCATTTTCTACTATATGGCATACAATAGAAAGGCAATGGCAAGGCTGACGTGTAATCGTTCGAGTACAAGGACATAATAAACCAAATGTCATATGCTGAGGATGCAATGCAATATGCAAATCCTGATGAATTCATGAATATGTGGGATAAGGTCCTGCCTACATTGTGTGCACAGTAGCCTGCCAACCACTAGTAGCTCACCTAGGCCCACTAGGCCTTGCCCACATCAACGTCCGTCTACGTGTGCCTGCTCACATGTGACCACAGTGAAGGGGCGTTACAATATGTCATATGCAGAGGAGGTAATGCAGTATGCAATACAAAAGAAATGACAAGGTTGGAGTGTGTAGTTGGGATGATAGTACATGGTATCGTAAGCTGTGGAGCTGATCACAAGGGACTTCTATTCAAATCAGTCCCATAACTAAATTTAGATAGCTAGACTCAATATGGTAAACTCTTGATCTCAGGTTAGTCGCGTGCCCCAACTGAAATCCTGGCCATTGTGAAGGTACACATAATGATTTGGTTGCACACCACCAGCCCGAGTGGATAGTGAATGAATGAATGAATGAGTCAAATGATAAGTACGCAACTCCTACTCAGTAAGTCCACATATTAGTACCGTACATCTCTGGAATCATCACCGGGGTTTAGTACAATGTTGTCAGACATACTAAGGCTATGTGATGTAATGCCTATGTGGCTAATGTCATATGTAAGGTGCAATCACAAGTCATGTCAATCCCCATCTGAATCCACATATCAGTACAGTTCCTCTCTGAACAATCACCGGGGTTTAATATACTATACACCACATTGCTGCCCTACATTGGAGCACAACCGTGCAAGTGGAAGAGACCTCACTATCTGCCTGGCCAATAATCAGCTAATATTTATCCGGCACGTCGATAGCGGACCCATTTACGAGCTGGTCATACTCAGCCTAGTAATTGCCCCCTTCCAACTGACCACGACACAGTGGGAGACACGGCCTCCTGGTATTCGACCCTCGTTCGCTCTTGTATCCACTCAGTCTCGATGTTGGAGCGTCTTTTAGTACTGTCAGGTTAATGGACTTTCACTTAGGGACATCCTTCGCACCCCATGTAAAGAGAAGATTTTTAGTGTCCAAACCTACCATCCACGATATGCCTGTGGAGGTTATGACCCTGATGTCACTAGGGCGTACAACAATCATAATACACAATACAAGATACGTGAGTCACAGAGTTTAATCATGCATCAATCCTGTGCATACCGTGCGCTCATGTGGGATGACTTTGCCTATCAGGGAGTCTCATAAACAACCTGCCCTATGGCATATGCAATGGTCAACTACATCTCATAACTAGCATGCAAATAATGTGTATGGGCATGAATCATGGTGTATGCCATGCATGATTATCAATTATAACAATGATCGGCCTCACACAATCACAATGGGCCTCATACAATCACAATGGGCCTCTCACAATGGGCCTCATACAATCACAATAGGCCTCCTACAATCACAATGGGCCTCATACAATTACAATGGGCCTCATACAATCACAATGGGCCTCATACAATCACAATGGGCCTCATACCATCACAATGGGCCTCCTACAATCACAATGGGCCTCCTATAATCATAATGGGCCTCATACAATCACAATGGGCCTCATATAATCACAATGGACCTTGCACAATGGGCCTCATACAATCACAATGGGCCTCCTACAATCATAATGAGCCTCCTACAATTACAATGGGCATCATACCATTACAATGGGCCTCCTACAATCACAATGGGCCTCATACAATCACAATGGGCCGCCTACAATCACAATGGGCCTCATACAATCACAATGGACCTCATACAATCATAATGGGTCTCATACAATCACAATGGGCCTCCTACAATCATAATGGGCCTACATATCACAACGGTCATATATATCACAATGGGCCTACTTATCACAACGGTCCTATATATCATAATGGGCCTACATATCATGGCCACAAGATGGGTTCCAAGGTTTGAGTAGTATTATAGGGTATGGTGGAAAATATTATTCTCAATGAGGGCTCAATAAAGGGAAAATAGAAATGGGCTTAACAATGGACTCTAGAGAGTTTGCAGCGTGAACATTTAACCATCATTACTCCTGAAGTGTGGCCCGCCGTAGATTCTAACTTACAATGGGGTATGGACTTAACAATGGGCCCTAGGGAGTTTACAATGTAGACATTTAACCACCATTATCCTATAGAATGCGGCCCGTTATAGAGACTATCTCACAATGGGGCCCATGACCCTTAAACTAGCTAGAAAAATGGATGGGCATCATAAACATTATCATATACATCATGGTGCGATCAGCATTATAATTGGGCCTTGCACAACAGTCTCATATATCTCAATGACCCTCATCACATGGGTCTCACATACATCACAATGGGCCTCATCACATGGGCCTCATCCCATAGGCCTCATATACATCACAATGGGCCTCATCACATAGGCCTTATATACATCACAATGGGCCTCATCCTATAGACCTCATATACATTACATGGGTCTTATCATAGGGGACTTATATACATCACAATGGGCCTCACCACATGGGCCTTATACACATCATAATGGGCCTCATACAGGGCCTCACATACATCTCATTAGGCCTCATCACATGGAAGGTAAGGCCCATACAAGATAGCCCATACTAACTAGCCCACTTAAATTTTTGAGCCCAACAACACCTGAGAGTTATTTTTCAGAGTTTAGATACTGCATGAAATACTTTAGGAAGGTGGTGGACCCCACTGACGTGGCCCCACATAAATTTTACATTAAACAGATTTTTGTGAAATGTTGGTTCTGGGCTATTTTAGAGTCAGATTCATGATCACGTGGGGCCTACATATGGTGAAAGAGAATAACCACCTGGTAGCTCTATGTATGGGCTTTACAAATTATAAGACAGACCTCATTGGTTGGGTGAGTACAATTTATGGTGATAGCCCAAACATGGGTACTTGGAGAAACTGTGCAAGAAATATAGTGCATAATTAGTTTTGGCCCAATTTTAAGTATATCTCATGATCATAAGGGACCACATTTCAGTGTGCCTTTAGGTGCCCTTGATTATACTATATATGCACTTCAAAAATTATAAGTTGAGACCAACTGGTTGTGCACACGTAATATTTGGTATAGAGCCAAACATATGCACTTTGATTTTCTGCATAAATTTTCTACACAACCATGCCTGGCCACATTTTGGGATCCACTCCCTGATCATGTGGGGTCTGATTTGGCCCAATTAATATTATTTATCTATTCATTAGTGTAGGTTAGAGGTTCCAAGTGGTGGCCTACTCAAACCTCCAGCGTGTGGTCCACTACAGAGGCCTAAAGTTAGTATAAAACACAAATAATCAGACAGTTTTCAGAAATGGAGTCTATCACAATTTAGGCCCAATTTCTAAACACTTAAGAAATCATTCCTGACAAAAAGGTGGGACATCCTAGCTCACTTATATAAAAATTAAATATCCCCTAAAGTGGGACCCTTAACTACAGAGTATGGAGCCCACTACAAGGTGTCAAAGAGGCCTACATGCAATACAGTCAAGTACTTAGAAAATTTCAGCGAATAGAAAGTATAAAAGAAAGGAAATAGATAGAATGGCAAGTGGGGCCCACATACTAGATAAGAGACACACATTAGTACACATGGCTGTCCAGATTGGATGAACTAATAAAATGCATAAATCACAAGTGATCTCACACCTAAGTGGGTTAATGAGAGGATAATTGTTATGTATAACATAGATCCAACATATTCATCAAGTAATACATGAAATATATATTGATGAAATCTCTATGATCAGATTCTTTGCTAGAAGATCTGATCCAATGGATGGTTTGGGAACAAGTCATTCAGGCCGTTTATAGGTTTTCAACCATACAGAACCTTAGATCCATCTGGACCACATATAAAAATTTAAGATTTGTCCTTACAGAAGTATCTATCGGTTCAGAATTTTCTAAATTTTATCATGAAAGAATCTGACCAAAGGGACCATACATATGATTATTAACTATCTCAAGTAAGTTAAGAGTAAATATCAAATACATCTGGCCGTTGCAATCACGGATATGACCCAAACAAGAATGGTCATAATAAGCTCCCCAATATATCTTTCGTATAAGGCTAAGATCTTAGCCGTCTGAACTCCGATTGAGGCTTATTATATACCATTGGAAAGCTGGTTTGATTTTATATGAATCCAATGGAACATATATTTTTAATACATTCATTAAAAGAGTTAAAAATAAGTCCATTTAGGTAAATCCGAATCCTGCATGTGCTACTGGACAGCAGCCAAGTAAACTTGATGTTACGGATGATTGGACCATTGGATGGCTACGAAATGTGGTCCAGAGTTAGTTCATATTGTGATTCATAATATCCCCAAGTTTTAACTCCAATATTAACATGGCTAATTTTATTTGAGTTTTAAAACTTGCTGTCCAGAAACAAAAAACAGGATTACAAATGAAGGGTGTAGATATGATGTCCATCATGGTGGACCGTACTGACATCGGCCACTTCACTGACCACCATAGATATAAATACATGCACACAAGAACTCCACTCTAGTGGGGCCCACACATATCAATAAAATAAAAAGGAGAAGAAAGAGGAGGATGAAGAAGATGGAAGGAGGGGCGTAGACTCACTTCAATGGATGGATGGTTGGATAATGATGTGTGGTCCCCTCCCTCTTGATCAATGGTGGGCCACACCTTGGCCCCACTCTCTCTCACTCTCTCTTAAAATCTCAGAATTTTTCTAAGTATAAGAAAAGAATAAGTGCAAGAGAGCTTCTACTCTTATATGGGGAATTGAGGGTTGATGTGGCAAAATGATGTGGCAAGTTCATGGGATCTCATTGGTGTTAAAAGAGAGGTGGAATGTGATGTATGGTATGGGTAGTGGATGAATGAGGTGAATGGTGCTAAGCATGCATTGGTAAAGGTGGAAAAAAATCTAGACATGCATTAGCTAATGGATGGATAAGGGTTATGGGTTGTAGGTGATGCATGGTGGATGATGAAGTGGAGTGTTGCAATTGGCTATTTGAAGTGATGTGGCACAAATCAAGACATACATTGGATGCATATATAGGATGAGGTGGACATGAGCCATGATTAGTTTCTAAGGCATGGGGAGAGAGCTAATGATGAGTTTTGGGATAGAATCCAATTTTGTCTTATAGTGCTTGTCTTATATGTGCTAGGCTCTTACTTTGTCATGTAGCAATTGTCCTATTTGTTAGTAATTTCCATGTTCTAAAAGTGGGCTTTAGGCCCACATGGGTTCAAGTCCAATGGGCCTAGCATAATAAATGTTGCTTGTGTTACTGGATACATAATTTGGGCCGTACATTCGATGGGTTATATCTCACTAATGGAGCATCGAATTGACGCACGGTTTTTACCATTACAACCGCAACGATGACGCAGTCTACATGATAGAGGTCTCAAGGTCATCCAGAACAAATCACTTTGGTGAGTTTTTTAGGTGCACTAGGGTGCAGTGTATGGTGTATCAACAGTGTGAGTTGGGATATGTGTGCACATGAGCGATGTTGCAAAAGACTAGGATCCCACATCGAGCACCGTCTTCCTCAGGGGATAACTATTCCGAATCCATGGAACTTCTTTGGACTCCTCACAGAGATACATCGAATCCACGAGGAAATAAGAAAATAAAATAATTTCTAAAAATTTGTAATAAATTGCTTGATTGATGTCTAATGTGTATATGTCTGTTACACCATTAATATAGTAAGAAAAAATAATAATTCATAATTACCAAAAATAGAAAAATTCTAACTCTAATAAAAAAATCATAATTCTAGTAAAACTCTTCTAAAGCCTAATTTCTAAAAATAAAAATTCTAAATAAAATTTTTCTAGAACGGTCCTAACATGATTACAAGTTATTTCTAAAAAAGAATAAAATCTAAAACTCTAAAAATAAGAAAATATTAAAAAATTAGAATTACTAAAAATAGTATTTTTTAAAACTTTTTTTAAGCTGAAAGTGCGTGTTTTCTAGTGAGACAGACAGGTGCGGCCCACTTTGTGGGTTGGTTCACCTCTGGTGGCCCATTTCAATAAAGATTAATAGGTAATGCACCTTGTAATGATACCCGAATCAAAAGTTATGGCCAATGTACGACTCACCTTCTTTTGGTCCAATCGTGCTTGGAATGTATCGGTGCCACATCCTACATCAGACCCCTCCACTTGAAAAAAAAACTCATCCTCGAGATATGCAAATGACTTTTCTCATGATACTCAAATAATTTATGACACCGATGTTTATCAGCCTTTTCCTTATACTTTGCATTAGGTTCTTGAGCTAACACAATGCATGTACTCATGCTCTCCTTGAATTGACTAGTATGGATCAATTCATTCACTTGTGCCTTCACTCGTTCCTGTAAGATCTCACATTCTTTCTCTATTTTGTTGACCTTCTTGATCCATCTAATTGTGTAAGAAGATGGGTGCCTTTCTGTTTTCAGTTACCATTGTTTCGACACGAGATTCTTACTACTCCTGTCATTGATGACCACAATACAAACTTTTTAGTTTACAATGCACCTCAATTAAAAGATGTTTTTCCGATGTAAATCTATCTCTACCTTTGGTATATACAACAACTTTCTCATGATCAAAGTGGTGGCATGAGATCCACCATCATCGGGTGGTGCTATGCAAAAATCAAGGTTATGTTATAGAGTGACCACAGATGGTTGAGCATCGCCTTGGGTTCGGGGTAGAATTAGCATATCCACAAACGGTCCAGGATTTCTAACTTCCCTTACACGGTCAACTAACTCTCTTGGTAGAAAGCTTCCATTTTTTTCAAAAAATAACGCATCTCTGGATCACCTTCCACAAGATTTTGGTCCATACCTTCATTTTCCATAAGTCCGAGGGGAGTCCTTGCTCTGATACCAAACTGATGCAGGGGAGCATGTGTTGAGGTCCAGCACTGTCTTTCTCAGGGGATAACTACTCTAAATCCACAAAACTTCTCTAGACTCCTCATAGAGATACCTCAAATCCATGAGAAAAATAAGAAAGTAGAATGATTTTTTGAAGTTCGTGATAAATTGATGGATTGATGTCTAATATGTATATGTCTATTGAACAATTAATATTTAAAAAAAACCAAAATTTGTAATTACCACAAATAATAAAATTCTAATTTAATAAAAATCTTAATTCTAGTAAAACTCTTCTAAAGCCTAATTTTTAAAAATAAAAATTCCAAATAAACTTTTGCTAAAAGAGTCCTAGCATGATTACAAATTGTTTATAAAAAAGAAGAAAAATCTAAAACTCTAAAAATAAGAAAATATTAAAAAATCAGAATTACTAAAAAATAGTAAATTTTTCCTTAAAATTTTGTTTTTGAGCTGAAAGTGCGCGTTTTCTAGCGAAACAGATAGATGTATCGATGCCACGTCCTACATCAGGTAAGCACAAGTTCTATTAACAATCAAGATGGCTCAAGACCAGAGTACAAGCAACAACCTCCCAAAAATAAAAATATAAAATTAAAATTAAAACTAGTTCACCTGAAGACAGATAGCAAAAAGACCAAACACTAGCTACCCTTTGCTATGGTTGGCGGGTTTAGCCCGAAATATGGAATGATCCATTATTTATTTAATGATGCATAAGTTGCGGTTCATTGCCACATAGATGTTGAAGAATGTTCTGGTCTCTATGGTCGACCCATCATGTGAACTGTCACGTCCCAAACTCGGAAACCGGGCTCACAAAATTTCCAATTGCTGAATCCGGCGTCGGCAGCCCCCATAGTACCCCATTCTCGGCTCCTGACACCCATACACTAGGTTCCGATCCTGGGATCCTACAAGGAGGATTTCTGTAACATAAGTCTGATTCATAAAGAGCATACCCAAGATCATAATATCATAACCACAAATAATAACTACAGGAATAGCATTACAAAATCCACTAAGAATTTAAACTTTTTACAAGTACAAGGCTCATAGGGGAAAAAATACAAGGACTATATAAAAAAACTCCAAAATGGTTTGCGGCACACTCCTGCTCAGCTACTGTTGCTGCCTAGGATCACCTGCACACTGCCTAGCGTCACCTGCCCTCATCAATCGTGCATAAGTTTATCGAAAGCTTACAGGGTGGTGTAAGTGTGTGCAGGACAGGTGTTATGAATGCGATATCAGAGTAAGCGGGAATAATGCGGTAAGACCATGAATACCACTAGCCATCACTAGGCTAAGCAAATGCAAGGTAGGAATACCATCTGCCAACCAAGGGCTATGCAACTCAATCTAAGATACCATCGACCAATCCAAGGCTATGCAATGCGAGGCTATACAGCCAAGTGTCATATGCAATATGCAATGCGATCATGCTCATCCTCTTATTAAGTCCACAAATTAGTACAGTTCCTCTCTAGGGAAACACCGGGGTCAAATACACTACTTGCTGACAGCTGCTCTCCAAGCTGCACAGCCCAGTGAGCGTAAGAGACCTCACTATTTGTCCGTGGACAGCCAATCACGATAAGGCACGACGGTAGCGGACCCATTTATAAGCTGAGTTAGACTCAGCCTAACTATTGCCCCCTCACTTAGGTACGTAAGCCACACCCCCTCCCAACCTGAAAAAGCCGAGCTAAATGTCCTAGAGGGGGGGGGTGAATAGGACAATGCCAATTTTAAAAATAAAGTGTAGCAATAAAGACTAAATAATCAGTTGATAGCACAATAGAAAGCAACCACTAAAAACAAGTATTGAGAGGTTGATACAAACTTGGTTCTAAGGACAAGCTAACACCAAAAATCTATGGTTTATGGCAGGACAACCTTACTAGAACGTGGGTGTAACGCCTCGAAAAATAAGGGTCGTGCAAAGACTCAACTCCCGAGTTCCGGTGCATCATTTATGCAACATAGTTAATGATGATTTAAAGTTGTCCATATTAGTGCATTAAACATGAGTGAGATTAATCTAAAATAACATATCATACTCTAGTTGCAATTAAATTAAGCAAGCGGAAGACTTAAGTATTTGAATTACAACATAAAAGTGTTTCACCATCCGGAGTATGAATCTGTTCTAGGCTGAATATATACATGTGTTGGTTCCAAAATTTACAAAATATCAAAATGTGACTATCCTACTAATCCAAGTAACCCTATAATCTCGTCGAATCAGAACAAGGTCTACAGAGACCCGCTTGATAGCTGAATATAGGAGAATTCCTCCTCCTCATCCATGAAGTCTGGCTCCGTCATGTAAGTCACATCACAACCTGTATCTAAATCAGAGTCCGGTTGGTGTTTTAAAACACCGTCCTAGAGTGGGAGTGAGTGATCAACTCAGTGGTACTATAAGGTAAAGGTTAACATGTTATCAATTCAGTCAAGCAGTAATGATAAAGCAATACAACAATCACATCATAAGTACTCTTGTTAATGCAGGAATGGTATGCTATAATGATGCATGCCCTCGCCTGCACTCCCTCGGCGACATCATCTCACGATGGCACATGCTAAACTCCCTAAATGTGCACTTCCTCGCCAAAGCATATGCAATGTGGTGCATGGTCATATTAGCCAAGTAATTTATTAAGCTTATTCATACATCAGATTTGGGAAGCTAAGGTACCTCCATTTATATCACTTACCCAAACAATGATCTATCTAGGATCGTCAATCCTAGTTAAGCATATACGATAGGCAAGTTATAGGGCATCACCCTTGATGAAATCAATGGATAGGTGAGTTCATGAGTTTACACTCAAGGTCACTACGAAGAGTCTCGTCACCTGAAAGTAGGCCTATTTTTATACTCGAGGTCACTACGGGAGGCTCGTCACCTGAACGTAGGCCGAAAGCTCGAATACGATGTCTCACACACCACCATATTTGGCTCACAAGTTTGGGTTACTCACTAGTCACTATGGGGAGGCTTGTCACCCCAGCATAGGCCGACAGCTCTACCACGATGTCCCATACACCACCATGTCCAGCTCATAATTCTTAGCAGATCTTGGTACCATGGTTAAACGGGCTTTACATTGGTAAGTGGTACCTTAGATTCAAGCAGTAGTGTCCATACATGGTAAACACATAATAGGTTAATCGGGTTAATTGACAAGTGCAATTGGTATGAGTGCACGTTGAATTAATCGACATGGAGCGCATGAGCACTCCATGTGACCAAACCACTGTCGACCATCACCGTACGACTCAAATTCATCGAACGTATCAAATGTGGCGAAACTAGTTCAGCCACTCACTCAGGAACCGTTACCCATTGCCTGGACTGTGTAGTAGTCCCAATCATAGTCAAATGCAATAGAGAATCACATATATTAATCATAACAACATTTTATAAACAATTCAAATTCACTGATCATTTGAGCATTTTATCAAACACATAGAACATGTTATTTTACATAGGCACTTTATACATAAAGCAATTAATGATAATTTATATTGCATAGAGGAAACTATTCATACGACTAAGGAAACTAAGAATCCCGTCTTAATACATTTAATAAGTACAATCCATCAAAAACATCTCATTCAGACATTTTAACAAACACTTAGACTACACATTCCTAAGTATATAGACTAGACTTGTTACAACATGAATTTTAGCAATTCATTTCACAATACCGGTTACAAAGTATATAACAGGCATGTATCTAAGACTAGAAATCATGGTAAGTACAAATCAAGATTTTGCATTCATTCAAAGATTTCGACGAACACATAGAAAGCATTTTGTATTCACATAGTTCGCACACATATATAATCTATCGAATACATCGTAACTAAGGTAGTATGGCAGCAATCAAGTCAGACATAAATCATTCCTGACATTGAAAGCCTTGAAAACCATAACCTAAATGTTTATAATCGGCACCTTTCATTGGTATGCTCACTACGAAGTCGATTCGTACACTACGCTTTCGTCTACAGCACAACAGCTACCTAAATCATAAAATAGGTTAGCTATTTTGTCGCTTCCTCTATTTGAATCCCTAAAACAGGATTAGGGTTAGGATTTCTTACCGAAATCATATTTGGAATCGATGGCGTAGCGAAATAGGAGACATGATTCAGTTCGTGGTGCAGTGGGAGTGAATCCCAGCAACGATCCCTCTCTCTCTCTCTCTCTCTTCTCCTCACTCTTTCCTTCTCTTTTCTCTCCTCTCTCCTAGGATTAGAGAATTCGTATGGAATGAGAGAGAGGTGGTTTAAGGGCATTATATAGGCCCATAACTGATGTCAATGGCCCCAGGGCCATGGTATACTTAGGTTATAGCCAAAGGGTGTCTGTTTCGGGCAAACGGGACTCATTTGGAGGCCCATTAGTCACCTACATCATGGATTAAGTTCCCTGACCATGGATCTAGGCCAGGTTAAGGTTTCGGTTTGATCAAATTTGTGGATCGACAGTGGAAGACCCGTATCAGTTTAACGATCATTGTCACCGGATCGGGGCCATAAGTATACTGACCTGTGCAGGGAAATTTCCTTGATCCAAGGGTATAGTTTGGTCAGAATCTGATGGTCCGAAGTCTTTAATTTCGCCTATAAGTGAATGGTCCAACTCACTTAAGTTCTGGTTCATTTTCTAAAGATATTCCCGTTTCTCACATACTTTGCTCAGGGCTCAAGTTGTGCATTTCTGGATACTATTTGGGCTCGATTCCCGCAATAGTTGTCAAGCCCAATAAGGTAGTCATAACCTTATAGTTTTGCAGTAATCGTACTTTCGACATGTAGTTTAGGTCTGATACAGAGTTTTAATGCGCTCCTGAGAGCAACTGGGTTTTGAGATTGCTCCTGGATCTTTAGGTAATGTTGAGCTAGTGATTATAATGGTTTTGGATCTTGCAGTTCATATAGATAGTGGTTCAAGATAATTCATCGATTAATTTAGTTTATCACTAAATTAATTTTCATCTAATTTCTAAAGGATTCAGTCATTAAGGATTTCTACCTGAGGTGGTACTCGGGTCTTTGTACGGATTTTTCTGAGATGTTACAATCTACCCCCCTTAAAGAAAAATTTTATCCCCGAAATCAGTACCTTTTCATACTCCTCAAGAATCCAAGGGTAGTTCTTACGGACTTCGGCTTCCATTTCCCAGGTCGCCTCTTCCTCAGTGTGGTGTGTCCATAATAGGTTCACAAGCGGGATAACTTTGCTGCGTAAAGCTTGTTCCTTCCTATCCAGAATACGCATTGGTCGAAGTACGTATGTAGCATCTTCACTCAGCTGCACCCGCTCCTACTTAATAAAGTGAGTAGGATCAGGAACGTATTTCTTCAACATCGATACATGAAATACGTTATGCACGCTTGTGAGTGGTATGGGTAAGGCGAGGCAGTATGCTACCATACCCACTTGGTCTAGAATCTGGAATGGGCTTATGAACCTCGGCGTAAGCTTTCCCTTCTTGCCGAAATGAAGTACTCCCTTCATGGGGGAAACCTTAAGAAAAACGTGGTCCCCAACCTCAAATTCTAGCTGTCATCATCGGGTATCAGCGTAGCTTTTCTGTCTGCTCTGTGCTGCCAGAAGTCGACGCCTAATAATGTCGATCTTCTCTGAGGTCACCTGTACTAAATCTGGGCCAATCAGACTCTTCTCACTAACTTTTACCCAATAATGCGGTACTCGACATGGACGCCCATACAATGCTTCGTAGGGAGCCATGCCAATGCATGCTTGGAAACTGTTGTTATAAGCGAACTCAGCATGGGGAAGATAGTCATCCCAACTATCCTTGAAATCGAGCACATATGCCCACAATATATCTTCTAACACCTGATTTACCCATTCTCTCTGCCCATCAGTCTATGGGTGAACGTGGTACTAAACTTCAGTTTCACCCCCCTTGCTTCCTGTATTCGAGTCCAGAAGATAGACGTGAATCGTGTGTCTCAATCGGATATAATTTCCATAGGGACTCCATGTAGTCGTACAATTTCCTTGATGTACAACCTAGCTAAATCATCTGTGGAGTTTGAAACTTTAATAGGGAGAAAATGAGCCGATTTGGTCAATCGGTCCACAATCACCCAAATGGAGTTGTGTCCCTTGTTTTCAGTAACTCGATAATGAAATCCATAGATATGAAGTCCCACTTCCATTCAGCTTTGAGCATGGGCTGAAGTAAACCAGAAGGTCGGTGATGCTCGGCCTTGACCTACTGGCACGTGAGACACCGGTATACAAAGTCTGTTATGTGGGTCTTCATGTTGTTACACCAGTATGAACGCTTCATATCTATATACATCTTTGTACCACCAGGATGCATCGCCATCTTTAAATTGTGAGCAGCTTCGATAACTTCCTTTCTCAAGCCATGAAGATTTGGGACGCATATGCGGCCACGATAACGTAAACCCCCATTCGAACCAACTCTCTATTCAGAGTCTTCATCGTCACTAGCTCATTTCCTCATCTTTACCAACCATTCATCTTCTCTCTGAGCCATAATGATCTGGTCATTAATAAGTGGTTGTATACAAATATGTACGACACTCACGAATGGCTCCTCTACTGTAAGCTTTTGCTCGAAGTCTCGCACAAATTCTACCATGTTCCATTCTTCAATCATTAGCGGACCCACAAATTTTATGGTCTTCTTGTAGCTCAACGCATCTGCCACAAGGTTAGCCTTGCCAGGATGGTAGGAAACCTCAAACTTGAAGTCCTTCAAGGTTTCCATCCATCGTCGTTGCCTCATATTCAGGTCCCTCTGCGTTAATATGTATTTAAGGCTCTTGTGGTTGCAAAAGAGCTCGAACTCCTCTCCATAGAGGTAATGTCTCCAGAGCTTTAATGAGAAGATGACCGCTGCCAATTCCAGGTGATGCGTAGGGTAGTTCCTGCAAAAGAACACATCCCAAACCAACACGAGACCCGTCAGTATATTTCATATATCTGACCCCTTGCTCTGGCAATACTAGCACAGGTGCAGATGTCAACTTGTCCTTCAATTCCTGAAAGGCTGCTTCTGCCTTCTCATTCCAAGCAAACTTAAGATCCTTTCAAGTGAGCTGAGACAACGGTCGAGCTATCTTGAAGAATTTTTTAATAAATCGACGATAGGAACCAACAAGTCCCAGAAAACTCCTCACTTCTGTAACCGAACCGGGTTACTCCCAGTCCTGAACTACGGTCACCTTAGCAAGGTCCATAGCAATACCTTCCTTGGACACAACATATCCCAGGAACTTGACTTCTTCCTTCTAGAAGTCGCATTTCTTGTACTGAGCAAATAACTGGTTCTTCCTGAGAGTATCGAAGACTGCTTGCAGGTGCTCTTCGTGATCCTTTCAGCTCTTGGAGTTTATCAAAATGTCATCTATAAATATGATGACGAACTGATACAGGTAAGACAGAAATACCCGGTTCATGAGGTCCATGAACACTGTCGGTGCATTTGTGAGTCCAAACGACATCACAAAGAACTCGTAGTGCCCAAAACTGGTTCTAAATATTAGCTTCTGCACGTCTTCATCCCTGATGCGCAACTAATGGTATCTAGACTGTAAGTCAATCTTCGAGAAATACTGTGCCCAGGTGCTCCCCAAGGAGATACACTAGGTCGTATGAAACCTGCATCCAACAGATCATCGATCTGTCTCCTTAGCTCCTCCATCTCACATGGAGATATGCGATACGTCAGTAGAGAAATGGGTGTCACACTAGGCATAAGGTTGATAGTAAAGTCGATCACACGCCGAGGAGGTAGTCCAGGTATCGTTCTGAACATGTCCGTAAAATCTTGGACTACTGGCGTGTCCCCAAGTGTCAGACCATTAACATTTTTTAGCAAGGTAGCATAACAAATAATGTGGTAGTACCAACTGACCTAAACTGGGAAAGTAAAGGTCGTGCCCTCAGGTGCATGTACTGTCACTAATTTGGCATCGCAATCGATCTCTGCCTTCATCTCAGTGAGCCAATCCATACCTAGGATGATATCGTAATCACATAGCGGGGCAACGATCAAGTCAACGAGTACTGTTTTATTTCCTAAGTCTATCGAACAGCCCTTACAAATCTTGGTAGAGTCTGAAAAGGTTCCTGTGGTGATAAGGAGTCTCACCCCAATCATCAGAGTAGTTTCCAACACTAGTCGCTTGACTGCTACACATGATACTATCAAAATAGTGGGTCGAGTGTCCACCAACAGAAAAACTGGTATACCTTGGATATGTGCCGTGACTTGGAAAGCCAATGGTGTTATGGTTGCTAACTCAGATGCTTCAGTTGTAAGTGAGTGCACACGAACTTGTTGAGGACGATTTAGCTACGCTGCCATAGGCCATTGAGGCAGCCTACTCCGAGGTACATTCGGTCTATAAAAAGGCTGGGCTGGAGGTGTTAATCGTAGCGGTGGAGTTGAAATGGCTTAAGGTAACTGACGGTTGATCCTCTGAGGTGGTGAGAAGCCATTGTCCCTCATCTTGGTAAAGCAGTAAGTGTCTGTGTGGCCCAACCTCTTACAGTAGGTGCACCACGAATCTGATCACCTTAGCTAGGTCGGTGAAGCTGTAAGTCTAGGAGGCAAATCTGCACATGGCCTCTTGCCGAGGAATGGATAGTTCGGCAAGTCAGGTCGAGGCCTCTGGCCCATGGGCATACGCATACGGGACAGTTTGTCCCGATCCTACTCAGCTCACAGGGACATGCTCACTAGCTTAACATAATTGGAAATGCTAGCACAACACATCTTCGTGTGGATATCAGGCCGCAGACCCTCTGAGAAATGCCGCATCTTCATCAGCTCATTTGCTAGTATTAAAGGAGCATATCTGGGTAGCTCTGTGAATCGGTTCTCATACTTTGACACAGACATTCCTCCCTATCGGAGGCGAAGGAACTCGCCCTCCTTCTTATTACGATATGTGAGGGGGAAATACTTCCCATGGAACTGGGTCTTAAATGCCTCCCATGTCCATACGTATCCAAGAGAAATTGTTCGCAAGATGTTGTCCCACCAGAGACCCTCCTTCTCGAACATGTAGGTAACCAACTCAACCTGCTCTACCTCATTGCAGTGCAGCGGCTTCAACATCTTTGAGATGCGATCAAACCAGTATTTGGCCTCCTTGGACCTGTGTGTGCTTACAAAGGTGGGAGGTCAGAAATGCTGAAAGCGTTCGAATAAACCATAGACATTAGTGTTTCCAGCAGGCTGCACAGATGGTGCAGGCGGGACCATATTATGTTTTGGGCAAGGGCCCCTGCAATCATGGTCTAAACCTGCTACTACATTAAGAGCATCATTTGCTCCAACCTATCAAGAAGAGGAGCAGCTTGAGGTATGTGGGCCATCGAGGTAGACGCACGGTTCTGTTTTGGAACTGGGGGTGCACTAGGTGTTGGCCCATTGGTGGGGCCCGTGGCCGGCTGAGAATCCGACATGGTGTCACTATCAGGGCCCAAACTAGGGTCCGTGTGGCTATCTCGTAGGGGAGGTGCCCCGTCAAATGATCCGCCAAGTGCAAGACGTACAGTGCTCCGAGTGTTCTTAGGTGGCATTCCTTATATGCAACATAGGGTGCAACACACGTAAGATTTTGGATAACAATACTCAATTTTTTCTAGGCATTCGACACATTTCATAACAGAAGAAGCTTCATGCATTTCATTTAGCCAAAATTGTCACAATACATGAGATGTAGTCTTACATGGATCATGACAGAAGATGCATGCGAGCTAGTCTAACAAAAGCTTTAAACAGCAAGTAAACCAACACACCACTAGCCTTCCAAGGCTACTACATGGAAAGACAAGAAACAAAGAAAACTCAAATACGACCACAACATATGACTAGTCATCCAACTCTGGCGGTGGTGGAGGAGCACCCTTGTCCTGTATGCAGCATAGGAAAGTCTTCAGAGTGCGAGACATCCTCTTGAGTTCCTGTTTCATATAATCTTGACTTTCTTCAAGCTTTTGCTTTAGTTCGGCCTAGGTCTCCTTGACCTCCCATCTCAGGGCAGTCTGATTTTCTTCAATCTGAGCCATGCGGGCTTCTATGGTAGCCCAACCACGGCGGTGCTCATGTGAAGTAGTAGGAGATCCCCCATCAAAGTCTTGGGCTTCCTCCTCATCCTCACTGCTTTCCTCTTCATCTCTTTCCTCAGAACCTTCCTCTTCACTTCCTTCCTCATCTTCACTCTCTTCTTCCTCTTCACATTCTTTCTCTATCTCATCCCCATATTTATTGAGACAGGCTTGCCATTGTTGCAGGCCAATTCCTATGTTGTTGAGTGCAGTGTCATTTATGAAATGGATCAGGGCAAGCTCATCCACGTTAAGTCTGCAGCCGAACTCACGAGCAATCTTGCATATAAGTCAGCCGAATGGGAGTGAAATATCTGTCTTAACAGGGCGTGTAGTCTGGACTCTCTGTAATAGGATGAATGTAGGCAGACACAGCTTGTCTCCCTGCCCAGCTCTGTAGAGGAAGTCTACCATCAGACGAGTACACTCGGTACGGTTGCTCCACCTAGGATACATAATGTGAAGATGTGGTGGAGTGGGCAGAAGTCTAGCGTCATCTCGGTCACTAGGAGGCAATTGCCTCTCTTCCAGTGAACCAGTCGGCCACACAAAAAATGCGTGCGATGATCTCTTTCTCGCACACTCTTGAGATAAGATTCACTAGCATGCACCTCACCACGTGCAATCCCCATAATTCGGGCCATCACATCTATGTTGATTATGGCTTCCCGCCTTCCCTCGGGAATAGTGAACTGTAGAGGCTCTAGTAATGGATCCCATATGTGGGCATAGAAGGTTTGGACAGTGCTTTCACACGCATGAGATTTACCCTCAAATATGGGACCCCACCCGGATTCTAACAGGATGTCCATTACCAGATATAGCCCAAATAGTCTTTCGTCAACATGTGCTTTAAACACAACTTTATGGCCATGAAACTTACCGTGTCCGATGCCTGATGGTAGAGCTCTTTCGAAGGGAATCTGGGGATCGAGATCTAGCTTTGTCCTTCACTCTCTCAAGGCGCTTGTGCTCGTTTCGGCGCCCATTTTCTTCCTTGAATGGGTTGGGCGGCTAGGCATGGCTTCATCTGTAGATGCCCTTCTCTTTCCCATGAGAGAAAGGAGTGTGGAGAGCGAGAAGATTGTAGTCACTAGTTCAAAAAGGGTCATGGGGTGGAGAAATCTTAAGAATAGGGTGGATTTGGGAAGTTTGAGAGTTATGAGACACAAAGATGTAAGATTTGTGCTCAAATAGGTGAGAAATAGGGAAGAAGGAGAGTTGTATGAGATGGGTTTGAAGGAAATGGTAGAAGTAATGGAAGATATGGAAGAAAATGAAGCTTGTGTGTATGGAAGAGAGATTTGGAGAGGAAAATCAAAATTTTGGAAGAGTTTAGGAGCTAGGGGAGGGGTGAAATGAGCAAAGGGGAGTAAGGGGACCCTAAATAAAGTGGTCCCACATGAAAACGGGCCCCACATGTGTGTGGGAGGGGCGGCGGGTCGCCGGACCCGCGAGCCCGCAAGGGCCCGCTGGACCCAGGCGCGATGCGCCATAGTGGCACTGCGGTCTACTGGCCCTAGGGTGGTGGCCTGCACCCTCCCCCCCTCCCCTAGGTGTTGTAAATGAGTGGGGGACCCCTTGGGTTCGACCAAAAAAATGTTGTTTAGGCCCCTTCGCCCGTTTGAGGTGTATTCGGGTTTCATCTTACACATATTCACTCTTTTCGGGTCATTTGAGTGTGGAATTCACTGAATCAGTGTCTAAACCTTTTGATTGATGGTCTAGAAAGGAATTGGGATCATTTCACATGATCACGGCGCATACGAGTTACATTCCAACGATCAGTTTCTCCCGCCGATGAAACTTAGAATCCTACGATCATTTCTACGTTTTATCGTCCCCTCCTAAGTCGAAGTACGTCAGTGTGCATCGTTTTACCATAACCCAGGTTCAGTCTAATCCAAATCATGCTCTGATACTAACTTTTAACGCCCCAAAAATCAAGGGTCGAGCAAAGACTCAACTCTCGAGTTCCGGTGCATCACTTATGCAACATAGATAATGATGATTTAATATTGTTCATATTAATGCATTAAACATGAGTGAGATTAATCTAAAATAACATATCAAACTCCAGGTGTAATTAAATTAAGCAAGTGGAAGACTTAAGTATTTGAATTACAACATAAAAGTGTTTCACCATCCGGAGTATGAATCTGTTCCAGGCTGAATATATACATGTGTTTGTTCCAAAATTTACAAAATATCAAAAATGTGACTGTCCTACTATCCAAGTAACCCTGTAATCTCATCGAATGAGAACAAGGTCTATAAAGACCGGCCTGATAGTTGAATATAGGAGAATTCCTCCTCATTCATGAAATCCAGCTCCGTCACGTAAGTCGCATCACAACCTGCATCTAAATCAGAGTCTAGTTGGTGTTTTAAAACACCATCCCAGAGTGAGAGTGAGTGACCAACTCAGTGGTACTATAAGGCAAAGATTAACATGTTATCAATTCAGTCAAGTAGTAATGATAAAGCAATACAACAATTATATCATAAGTACTCTTGTTAATGCAGGAATGGTATGCTATAATGATGCATGCCCTTGCCTGCACTCCCTCAGCGACATCATCTCACGATCGCGCATGCAAAACTCCCTAAATATGCGCTTCCTTACCAAAGCACATGTAATGCGGTGCATGGTCGTGTTAGCCAAGTAATTTATTAAGCTTATTCATACAACAGATTTGGGAAGCTAAGGTACCTCCCTTTATATCACTTACCCAAATAATGATCCATATAGAGTCGTTAATCCTAGTTAAGCACATACTATAGGCAAGTTGTAGGGCATCACCCCTGATGAAAGCAGTGGATAGGTGAGTTCACGAGTTTACACTCGAGGTCATTACGAAGAGGCTCGTCACCTGAACGTAGGCCTATTTTTATACTCGAAGTCACTACGGGAGGCTCGTCACCTGAACGTAGGCTGACAGCTCGAATACGGTGTCCCATACACCACCATATTCGGCTCACAAGTTTGGGTTGCTCACTGGTCACTATGGGGAGGCTCGTCACCCCAGCGTAGGCCGACAGCTCGACCATGGTGTCCCATACACCACCTTGTCTGGCTCATAAGTCTTAGCGGATCTTGATACCATGGTTAAACGAGCTTTACATTGATAAGTGGTACCTTAGATTCAAGGAGTTGTGTCCATACATGGTAAACACACAATAGGTCAATTGGGTTAATTCACAAGTACGATTGGTACGAGCACACGTTGAATTAATTGGCATGGGGTGCATGAGCACTCTACGTGGCCTAACCACTATCGACAATCATCGTACGACTCAGATTCATTAAACATATCAAATGTGGCAAAATTAGTTCGGCCACTCACTTAGGAACCGTTACCAATTACCTGGACTGCGTAGTAGTAGAGAATCACATATGTTAATCATCACAGCATTTTATAAACAATTCAAATTCAGTGATCATTTGAGCATTTTATCAAACACATAAAACATGTTATTTTACATAGGCACTTTATACGTAAAGCAATTAATAGTAATTTATATTACATGGAGGAAACTATTCATACGACTAAGAAAACTAAGAATCCCATCTTAATACACTTAATAAGTACAATCCGTCAACAACATCCCATTCGGACATTTTAACAAACACTTAGACTGCACATTCCTAAGTATATAGACTAGATATTTATAATATGAATTTTAACAATTCATTTCACAACACCGGTTACAAAGTATATAACAGGCATGTATCTAAGACTATAAATCATGATAAGTACAAATCAGGATTTTGCATTCATTCAAACATTTTAACAAACACATAGAAAGCATTTTGTATTCACATAGTTTGCACACATATATAATCTATCGAATACATCGTAACTAAGGTAGTATGGCAGTAATCAAGTCAGACATAAATCATTCCTGACATTGAAAGCCTTGAAAACCATAACCTAAATGTTTATAGTCCGCACCTTTCGTCGGTACGCTCGCTACGAAGTCGTTTCGTACACTATGCTTCCGTCTACAGCACAACGGCTACCTAAATCACGAAATAATTTAGCTATTTTGTCACTTCCTCTATTTGAATCCCTAAAATAGGATTAGGGTTAGGATTTCTTATCCAAATCGTATTTGGAATCGACGGCCTAGGGAAACAAGAGAGATGATTCGGTTCGTGGTGTATTGGGAGTGAATCCCAGCAACGATCTCTCTCTCTCTCTTCTCCTCACTCTTTCCTTCTCTTTTCTCTCTTCTCTCTCTTAGGGTTAGAGAATTCGTATGGAATGAGAGAGGGGTGGTATAAGGGCATTATATAGACCCAAAACTGATGTTAATGGCCCAAGGGCTATGGTATACTTAGGTTATACCCAAAGGGTGTCTGTTTCGAGCAAACGGGACTCATCTGGAGGTTCATTACTCACCTATGTCATGAAGTAAGTTCCCTGACCATGGATCTAAGACAGGTTAAGGTTTTGGTTCGATCAGATTTGTGGATCGACTATGGAGGACCTATATCAGTTCAACAGTCATCGTCACCCGATCGGGGCCACAAGTATACTGACCTGTGCAGAGAAATTTCCCTGATCCAAGGGTATAGTTTGGTCAGAATCTGACGGTCCAAAGTCTTCAATTCTGCCCATAAGTGAATGGTCCAATTCACTTTAAGTTCTGGTTCATTTTCTAAAGATATTCGCGTTTCTCACATACTTTGCTTAGGGCTTAAGTTGTGCATTTCTGGATATTATTTGGGCTCGAATCCCATGATGGTTGTCAAGCCCAATAAGGCGGTCATAACCTTATTGTTTCATGGTAATCGAACTTTCGACGCGCGATTCACGTCCGATACAGAGTTTCAATGCGCTCTTGAGAGCAACTGGGTTTTGAGATTGCTCCTAGGTCTTTAGGTAATGTTGAGTTAACGATTCTAATGGTTTTGGGTCTTGCAGTTCGTATAGATAGTAGTTTAAGATAATTTATTGATTAATTTAGTTTATCACTAAATTAATTTTTGCCTAATTTCTAAAGGATTCGGTCATTAAGGTTTTCTGCTTGAGGTGGTACTCGGGTCTTTGTACAGATTTTTCTGAGACATTACAGTGGGTGAGTATCAAAAACTCAAACTCAAATGGAGGTGAAAGATATAAGAACTAACCTATTACAACATTCACCACACAATGCTTGAAAAAGATTACAACATTCACATCCACAAATGCATCCCATGATCTTAAATCATAAAATGAAAAAGAAATAAATCAAACACCCATTAAACACCTGAGAATTATAGTGGTTCTTGTGTGTACACCAACTATCTGAAAACAGCCCCACAACTACTCCACTCCTAATATCCACTCCCTCAGGATATTAGCTTTCACTAATCAAATAGGTTTTTCAAGGTTTACTTAAAACTTTCACAATTGTATTTTAAATGGGCTCACACAATCACAACCCCACACTTTGAGATTTTCTAGTTGATCTCTGAAAAAACAAATGAGATTTTCTGATTTATCTCATAAACCAAGCAAACTAGAATTACAGAAAAGGAAACACTTATCTGTATGAAGATTCTGAAGTAGCCCGGTAGAACCAATTTGATGACAACGTAGATGTTCAAGGTTTAGTCCCACCGGTGTATAGGGTTCTAGGTCTAGACGATTTTTAATTTAAATCAACCTGGGCTAGCTTGATTTGATTTTGATCTCAAGAAAGGGAAAATCAAATGTCCCTTTTCAAAATCAGATTGGAATAGAGATCTAAAATCAAATAGCAAGAGTTACTTATAAAGAATCTAAAATAGGCATAAAATAGCTTAGAATGAACACAAAATTATCTCAGAGTGATTGCTTAAAAATAATTAAAATTGAATGGAAAATCTATGAAATTCGAGTACTATTTATAGGTGAAAAATTTGTTCACTGGACTGGCCTTAGGTTTGCTTCAACTGGCCTTAAGTCCAACAGATTTTCAAAAATTCTAGCGCGATAAGATTTTGCAAGTGCTCGACTGGCCTTGTGGTTCCACGACTGGAAGAGTGGCTTGCTCGACTGGTCGTAGACTCCACATGACTAGTCGAGTGGGGCTAGAATACTTGCTGTAAGTTGAGTCGAGCCCTGCATGACTGGTCGAGCACTGTTCACTCGACTGGTCGAGTAGTTTTCAGGACTGGTTAAGGACCAAAAGAAATTTTTCAAAAAAATTGTAATAAATCCTGGAGTGGTCGAGAAAATTCTAGGACTGGTCGAGCTAGTGCTAGGGCTAGTAAAAAAATAACCTTTTAACCTATAAAATGATCGATACTAAGTACAAAATGAATGTAACATGACCTAAGGTCAATCTAGGCCATTCATACCTTACTTGTGAGATAGAACATGTGAACCATCAGACTATCGATCACATTGGCAACTTTAATTCTTACGATATTCGAAGTTTGAACTCAATGTATCGAACTTAGTCTTCAATTAGGACTTGACTTCTTGGATGTTTCTACTTATAGAACTAGAACCACAATATTTTGATTGGGTTCTTGAAAGTTGAGTCTTCAACCAACACTTGAAACTCATATACTTTCTTCACCTTAAAGATCTCGGCAAGTTCTTCGTAGATATTGGCAAGATTGATTTAGCATGATCGTCAAAGATTCAAAGCAAATCAAAGCACAAGCTTTATACATAAAATACATAAGCATAACACAAACTTGAATTGATTTGGCACACCAAAATTTGACTAAACTTAGGGTTTCTAACACAGCAATTTCAATCTCCCCCTTTGTCAAATTTGTGACAAAACAAAAATACGAGTCATGCAATAGATATTTAATAAGAACTCATGCTCAACAAAGAATCATGTACCATTTAGTTAACAATTGATCAACAACATATGATCAATAAAGAATCATGCACCATCTGTGTCAATAAAGAATCATGCACCATCTGTGCACACCAAGCAACTCTCCCCCTTAATCCATTACTCCCTTTAAATAAGGAGAAGCAAATTGTAGAAAAAAAATTTCAATTAAACTCCTCAAACTCCTCATTCACATCATCATATCAAATCAAGCTTATTCCACAAAATATTTCTCCCCCTTTTTGTCATAACAATACAAAGGAAAGAAATAGATGATAAATGATAAATGTAGATAATAAGAGAGTAAATAAGATAGAAAAGAACTTGATAAAAAGATAAATATCAGATAATTTTCAAGTATCATGTCACAAGAGGTAAGTAGTTGAAGTAGTTGTCATCCAAACACACAGACGGTAAAGGTAGTTAAAAGTAATTAATACAGAACCAAAATAAATAGAATAACCAGTCAGATCCTGATGGAGGAGCAGGAATAGATGGATCAATCTGATGTAAACCCCAATTGATGTGCCTAATATATTTGCGAATATATTTGAAATGCGATTGTTGGGTTACATGAATCTGAGCCACTTGTTCCTCAAGACAATGCAGTCTCTCATCAAAATCAGAAGACTGATAATCAGAATCAGCCTCAGAATCTGAATATAGCTCATTAAACAAATCATCCATGTTTACATCTTCTTGTGGCAAAGCATCACCTTCTTCAGCTTCTTCACCTCCTCCAGCATCCCCAACACCTTGACCGGGTACCAGGTCTACGTTCATCTTGTTGATATTTGAATTGTTGAAGGGACGGAAATTAATGGAACCTTCTCTAACAGGCATAGCTACCAAAGCATGGGTAGTTAGGGCAGTCATAAGATAAGTAAAAGGAATATCGCTATGACCGGGATGTAGACAAAACTGAATGATAAGATGACAGGTAAGAGAAGGAAGACATATATGGATACTAAACACAACAGAATGTATAATACGGGCCATAAAAGAAGTCAACTCAGTCTTATTACCTGAGCGAGGATACACATTTAAAATGAAAATGTGATGAAGGACCCTGTATCTAGGTAACATAAATTTGGAACTGAGCGCAATACCGTTGTTCCATTCCACATCCATGTTGCAAAGAACTCTTGTAATCAAACGTTTTGCATTCTCAGAAGGTCTAGTGGTTAAAGTAGATACGGGAACTCCGTCGTCAACAACAAGTATATTCATGATAGAAGAAATCAAATGACGGTCTACTTCGATCTGACCTTCTCTAGTTGACACAATAAATGTCAAATTCTCTAGAGAAAAGTCAGTTATAGACGCATACATAGCCTGCGCAATGGACTGGTATGCCGAACCGCCCCAGATAATATGTTCTCCCATCCTACAGCTTGAAGGAGAGGGACGATGTTGAAGCATTCAATATGATCAACATTAACAACACGCTCAACAATGACATTCCTATGTCGGATATCCCGCACATACTTGGGGTCCTCTTCGGGTGACCGAAGATGACGCAAAGAAATGGGTGTGGAACGAGATGAAGAGGGACCACAAGTAGTTCTCTTCCTATTTCACCCTTCCATAGCAATAACAGCTCAAGGAAAATAAGGATTGCAAAAAAGGAGAAAGGATTTCAAGGAAATCAGATTATTATATAGAAACCCTTTCAAACCACCATAAAACTTGAAACAATTTGAAAAATCAAGTTAAAAGAATATCAATGAACTCAAATCTACAAGGAATTAGAAAATGAACCACTAACCGAAGAGGAATCGAACATGGGTTCAACTGGTCGTGGTAGGGCTTGTTGGAGAAGAAGAACCAAGTGAAGAAAAAAGGTAATTTTTCCAAATAAAAGGCCAAACGCAAGTTCCATGACTGGTCGTGTACATACTCAACCGGTTGAGCCACGACTAGTCGAGTGTGTACTCGACTGGTCGTGCACCACTAAAAATTTACAATTTTGCATCAATTTAAATTTTAAAAATTTCAAAATAATAAATATATACATTTATGATACAAATAGGCATAAATCATCAGTTCATATTGCACATACCCAAATCAAATTTCAATTTTGCAAACCTATTTTTGTCAAGCAGTTTTGTAAATATGTCTGTAAGTTGATTCTCGGTCTGAATATATTCCAATGAAATTATCTAGTCTTCAACTAATTCATGAATATAATGATATATAATGTCAATATGTTTGGTTCGTGAACGCTGAATTGGATTTTTTGAAATATTAATTACATTTAAATTGTCACAATATAAAACCATAGATTTTTATGCAATTTCGTAATCGCTTAGCATTCTCTTCATCCACACTAGCTGAGTACATGCATTACCAGCAGCAATATATTCAGTCTCAGATGTGGAGAGCGATACAGAACTTTGTTTCTTACTTAGCTAAGAAACTAAACAGTTCTCGACATAGAAATAATCACCATTGGTCGATTTACCATCATCAATGTTACTAGCCCAATCAGCTCCGTGTAACCAGCTAATTGCACACTAGTATCATGTGGATACCAGAGACCAAGATTAGCTGAACTAGCGACATATCACAAAATGTGCTTAACAGCAATCAGGTGGGACTCTTTAGGGTCTGATTGATATCTAGCACAAATCCCTACGCTAAAAGCAATATCAGGTCGGTTTGTAGTCAAATAAAGTAAACTACCTATCATACTGCGATACAACTTTGGATCCACACTCTTACCTGTTGAATCCTTAAAGAGTTTTAGAGTAGTACTCATTGGAGTATCAAAATTTTTTCCACTCTCAAATTTAAACTTTTTAACTAAGTTCAGAGCATATTTGGTTTGTGAGATAAAGAATCCATTAGGAAGCTGTTTGACTTGCAACCTTTGCTCATTTCAAATTTAGATTTTATAAGATTTGCAAACTCAACAGTCATGTTAGCACAGGTAGATCCATAGATAATGTCATCAACATAGATTTCTACTATTAGTATATGATCATTATGTTTTTTAACAAATAATATTTTATCTATACTCCCTATAACAAAGTAATGAATTAACAAGAATTTAGTTAATTTCTTGTACCATGCCCTAAGGGCCTGTTTCAAACCATAGAGTGCCTTTTTCAAGTGATAGACATGATTAGCATGCTTAGGGTCTTCAAAACCCTCTGGTTGTTTAACGTACACTTCTTTATGCAAATCACCATTTAAGAATGCACTCTTTACATCCATTTGATATATTTTAAATTTTTTAAAGCACACAATGGATATAAATATTCTGATTGATTCAAGACAAGCTACTGGGGCAAAGGTCTCATCATAATCAATGCCTTCAATTTGAGTGTACCCTTGTACAACCAGCCTAGCCTTGTTTCTAATAATATTACCAAGTTCATCAGACTTATTTTTTAAAATTCATTTGTTCTGATAATGTGTTTATCTTTTGGTCTTGGAACTAAGTACTAAACATCATTTCTAATAAACTGATTAAGCTCTTCTTGCATTGCTACAATCAATTTTTGTCAATAAGGGCTTTTTTTAGGTTACCTGGTTCTATCTAAGATGTAAAGCACACGTAGTTGTACATATCTTCTACTTGTTTATAGGTGCGCACACTAGTGAGAGGGTTTTCAAGGATTTAATAAGATGGATGGTCTTTAACTGTCCGCAGTTCAGTGTTCTTTTGACTAGATGAAGAGTTTGGTTTATCAAACAAAAGGACTTCATCATCTTCTGGACTTGAGACAAGTGTATTCAAGTGATCATCTATAACCATATTAATGGACTCTTGAATTACACCAGCCCTCTTGTTAAGAACTTGATACGATTGACTATTCAGAGCATACCCTAAAAATATCCATTCATCACTTTTGGTGTTAAATTTACCCAGACATTCTCGTCACGCAAGATATAACACTTGCTGCCAAAACTCAAAAATATTTAACAGTAGGCTTCTTATCAAACCACATTTCATAAGTCATTTTACTATTTGATTTTCTAGTATAAACACGGTTAATTATATAACAAGCAATATTTATGGCTTCAGCTCAACGATTTTTAGGAAGCTTCATACTATTTAACATTACATTTGCCATTTCTTAAAGCACTCTATTTTTTCTTTCCACTACCCCATTTTGTTGTGGTGTTTTGGGTGCAGAATATTCATGTGATATTCCCTAGTCACTGCAATATTTCTCAAAACTGATATTTTCAAACTCAGAACCATGATCACTATGGATCTTAGTGACTTGTGATTCTTTTTCAATTTGGATACGTTTAACTACCCTTTTTACTTTGTCAATAGTTTTTTATTTCTCTCTTAAAAAGATTACCCAAGTATACTTGGTAAAGTCATCTACAATGACCAGAATATACTTTTTTCCACCTCGACTCTCCGTTCTTGTTGGTCCAATGAGATCCATGTGGAGAAGTTTGAGTGGTTTAGATGTAGCATTGGAGTTCACCTTTTTGTGAGCACTCTTGGTTTGTTTACCAATCTGGCACTCACTACATATTTTATCTACTTTCTTTATTTTCGGTAGACCTCTTACCAATTCACTTTTGCTCAATCTATACAAGTTGCGGTAGTGTACATGTCCTAGGCGCTCATGCCATAATTCGGTCTCATCGGTTTGGACCATGTAACACGATAGCTTAGATGAGCTTGAATCACTGACTATGTAGCAATTCTCAGAAGTTCTGCAACTAGTTAATAATACAGAACCATTATTATTTAAAATTTCACACCCTTGATTAGTAAATTTTACACTATGATTATTATTAAATATTTGAGAGATGCTTAATAGATTATGTTTTAAACCTTTTACATATAAAATATTCTCAAATAGAGGGAGGTTAAAGAGTTGAACCGTACCTTGGCCAACAATTCTGCAGCTGCTACCATCACCGAATGTGACTGAACCATCAGTCATGTCTTTAAGACTGGTGAACAGACCTTTGTCACTAATCATATGTCTGGAGCAACTACTATCTAGGTACCACTTTGAATGGCTCGAAGCCTTGAAAGCAGTGTGGGCAACCAAACAAGCAACCTTAAGGACCCATTTCATTATAGTTTTGGATTTAGGAGGATAGTTGGTCTTCTTATATTTATAGTTGTTATAAGTCTTACCCACTGAGTTAGATTTTAAGAGCTCCTTAAGAAAGTCTATAACTAAAGGATAACGATTTTGATTTTTATAGTTGATATGGTTGCTTTTAAGTTATAAAGTTCGAAAAGTTTTAGTATTTTTAGAATTATTTTGATTCGGACTTTTTCCTTTTGAGTTAGAAGACTCCCCTTTAACAAATTTAGGTGGAGTATTCTTATATTTGGGAGGAATACTTTTATCATAGCCCAATCTAGATCGATCGCCACATTTTCTGAATCCGGAGTGGGCATACCTCCATGTGTCCTTCAAACTCAAAAGCAAAGAGACTTCTAGTTTTAGCTTTTCATTTTCAGATTTTAAGTTTTCAACTTAGGACATTTTGAAATCTAAGTCGCACTTAGTTTTTTCAAAGTAATCTAAAAAGTGTGATTTTTCTAAGACTAGATTATCAAAATTCTCTTTTAGTTTTGAAAACTTTTCTTTCTGAAGTTTTAACTTTACAGCTATTTTGTAACTTTCCCTGTATAAGGCATCATAAGCATCTTGAAGGTCTTCTTCATTTTCATGGTCACTACCCAGATTTTCTTCATTGGTTGAATCATCATTATCTGAGAAAGTGAACTTGGCTAGAGTCATTAGGGATTTAACTTTATTAGCCGACTCGGTTTCAGAATCTTCTGACTCAGAAGAAACTTTAGAGCAGGAAGATTCATCCCATGTAGCCAACATACTTTTCTTCTTAGACTTGTCATTCTTAGGACATTTATTTACTAGATGCTCATATTCATGGCAATTGTAGCATTAGCCATCTTTTAGAGATTTTCAATTTTTAGATCTATATCTTTTCCTTTTAATAAGTTTTTGCAAATCAACCCTCTTTTTACTCTTGAAAATCTTGTAAAACTTTTTAGCTAAAAGAGCCATATCATCTTCAGAAGTTTCTAAATCAGAATTGTTACTATTTTTATGAGAAATAATTTTAGAAGACTTGAGGGCGATTGAATTACTTTTGGGAGCCTTAAAATTTAACTCATAGGTTTGAAGAGAACCAACTAACTCTTCTACCCTCATATTATTCGTATCACGAAGTTCTTGGATCGTGGTCACTTTTGAATTGAACCGATCAGGCAACGAGCGCAGTATCTTTGCACAAACTTTACTTTCTGGGATCCTATCACCAAGACCCCATATAGAGTTGACAATGTCATTCAATCTTGTATAGAAATCCATGAAAGTTTCACTTTCTTTCATATGTATTTTCTCAAATTTGGTTGTGAGGATTTGAACTTTGGATTTCTTGACAATTATTGTACCCTTGTGTGTCATTTCCAAAATATCCCAAGCTTTCTTTGCAGTATCACAGGATATAATTCTCTTGAATTCATCCGGTGATAGTGTGCAAGTAATAACATTTAAAGCCTTTGTATTAGCACTACTCTCGCTTTTCTGAAGAGTGGTCTAAGAAAAATAAGGTGAAACTTTTACAGTTATAAATCCATCAGTACCAGTTAATTCTGTGGTAGGAGGGGTCCAATTGTCACTGTGGCTTACCACACGCTCTCATCCATGAACTTTTAAAAAATCCTCATTCTAACTTTCCAATAGGCATAATTGGAGCCATCAAATGGTTGAGGCCTAGTGATTGAGAGGCTATCAACATTTGACATCTTAAAAAGCTTAGATCGATTAGCTCCAGAATTTAATCCAAATAACAAAAACAAAACGAGCTATTAGGCTTTGATACCACTTGAAAAGGCCAAGCTAAATGTCCTAGAGGGGGGGGGGGGGTGAATAGGACAATGCCAAATTTAAAAATAAAGTGTGAAAATAAAGACTAAATAAGCAGTTGATAGCACAATAGAAAATAACCTCTAGAAACAGGTATTGAGAGGTTGATACAAACTTGGTTCTAAGGACAACCTGACACCAAAAACCTACGGCTTATGGCAGGACAACCTTACTAGAATGTGGGTGAGTATAAAAAACTCAAACTCAAATGGAGGTGAAAGAAATAAGAACTAATCTATTACAACATTCACTACATAATGCTTGAAAAAGATTACAACATTCACATCCACAAATACATCCCATGATCTTAAATCATAAAATGATAAAGAAATAAATCAAACACCCACCAAACACCTAAGAATTATAGTGGTTCCTGTGTGTGCACCAATTGTCTAAAAATAGCCACACAACTACTCTATTCCTAATATCCACTCCCCCGGGATATTAGGTTTTACTAATCAAATAGGTTTTTCAAGGTTTACCTAAAACCTTCACAATTGTATTTTAAATGGGCTCACACAATCACAACCCCACACTCCAAGATTTTCTTGTTGATCTTAGAAAAAACCAAATGAGATTTTCTGGTTTATCTCATAAACCAAACAAACTAGAATTACAGAAAAAGAAACACTTATTTGTATGAAGATTCTGAAGTAGCCTAGTAGAACCAACTTGATGACGACGTAGATGTTCAACATTTAATCCCACAAGTGTATAGGGTTCTAGGTCTAGATGATTTTTAATTTAAATCAACCTGAGCTAGCTTGATTTGATTTCGATCTCAAGAAAGGGTAAATCAAATGTCCCTTTTCAAAATCAGAATGGAATAGAGATCTAAAATTAAATAATGCTAAGCGATTACTGAATTACGCAAGATTCCATGGTTTTGTATTGTGATAATTCAAGCGCAATTAATATATCTAAAAATCCAATTCAACATTCACGAACCAAACATATTGACATTAGATATCACTATATTCATGAATTAGTGGAAGACAAGACAATTTCTTTGGATTTTATTCTTACCGAGACTCAACTTGCAGACATATTCACAAAACCGCTCAACAAAAACAGGTTTGCAAAATTAAAATTTAATCTTGGTATGTACAATATGAATTGATGATTTATGTCTTTTTATATCATAATGTATATAATAATTATGTTGAAATTTTTAGAATTTAAATTTTATGAAAAATTGTAAAATTTGTGTTGTGCACGACCAGTCGAGTACATACTCGACCAGTCGTGGCACGACCGGTCGAGCATGTACTCGACCCGTCGTAAAATACGGGTTTGACCTTTTATTTGGGGAAAAATCACTTTTTCTTCATTTGGGTCTTCTTCTCCAACGAGCCCTACGTCGACCGGTCGAACCCATCTTCGATTCCTCCATGGTTAGTGCATTATTTTCGATTTTCTTATAAAGTCAAGTCCTTTGCACTTCCTTTTCTTTATTTGTGTGGTTTATTACATGTTTTATGTTGGTTTTTGGAGTTTTCTATCAAAAAATCTGATCTATTAGAAACCCATTTTGCCTCTTTTGCAATCTTTTTATTTCTTAATTTCTTTATTGCAAATGGAGGGTAGAACCAAGAAGAAAGGATCTCGTGGTCCCTCTTCATCTCGTTCGACTCCTATCACGGTGCGCCACCTTCAGTCACCTGAGGATGATCTCAATTATATGCGGGATATTCGTTTACACAATGTGATAGTAGAATGGCCGGTTAACATTGATCATTTGGCTCCTTTTGATATCCTTCCTCTCCTTCAGTCTGTAGGATGGGATAACATACTATATTGGGGTGGGCCGGCATACCGCTCCATTATACAGGCTATGTATGCGTGCATTACTGATTTTTCTACTGAAAATCTGACATTTATTATTATGACCAGAGAAGGTCCAATTGATGTGGACCATCATCTTATTTCTGGATCAATGGACTTTCCGGTTAATAACAAAAGTATTCCCATTAGTTCTTTAATGGCAAAATCTTCTAAAACTGAGAAGCGAATACTCACTAGGGATTTATGTAATATGGATGCAGAATGGAGTACTAGGAATGCACTTGCCTCCAAGTTTATGTTATCCAGATATAGAATTCTTCACAGGATTTTCATTTCAAACGTCTATCCTCGATCTGGTAAAAAAACTGAACTTACTACATTCATGGTTTGTATTCTTCATTCTATCATTTCTGGAGTCTCTGTATGTCTTCCTTCTCTGATTTGTCATAGCATCATTCAGTTCCGTCTCTACCCAGGTCACGGTGACATACCCTTTGATTATCTTATGACTGTGTTAACCACCCATAGTTTAGTGGTTATGCCTGTTGGAGAAGCTCCCATTCAACACATACCCTTCAACAACTCTAACATTAACAAGATAAATTTGAAGTGTGCCCCAGGCCAAGTTGATGTCGATGCTAGTGGAGCTGCTGAAGCAAATGAAGAGGAGGGTGATTTGCCTCCAGATGATATTAATATGGATGACCTCTTTGATGAAATTAAATCTGATTCTGCTACTGATCCTGATTATCAGCCATCTGACTTTGATGAGCATTTGCGTTCACTTGAGGAGAAGGTTGAAAGTATGAATGTGTCCCATGAAATGCAATTTACATATATGCGCAAGTATCTGAAGCACATTAACAAGGGACTTTAACAAATTGATCCTTTCATACATGCTCCTTCTTCGGGTTTAGATTAGTATTTGAATATGTGTTGTGTAATAACTTTTAAACTACTTGAATTTTTCTTATTTTATGTGCTTGGACATGCTTGCTTATGGACTTGGTAATCTTGGTTAACTTGGTAATCTTGTTTCTATAGTCTTTTATTCCTCATTATTCTTCTATTTACTTCCTTCTTTATTTACTTCCATTATCATTTATTGGTTCTTTCCTTTGTCATATTGTGATAAAAAGGGGGAGAATTTTATCATGCCTATTTCCTTATGATAAGAATGTGGAATGTGGATAGATAGCATTTGTATTTTTATTTTTTTTTTACGGTATGATATTAAGGGGGAGTATTATTGCGTATTGATGAGAGCATTGGTGCGTATTGATTTGATTTAACCAGTTTGTAACTGGTGCATGATTCTTTAACCAGGTTGTAACGGGTGCATGATTCTTCATTGTGCGTTTTATGCTTATCTTACTTTAACGAAGTGTGTTTTGTCACAAATTTGACAAAGGAGGAGATTGTAAGTGCTATGTTTTCTAGCTCCTATGATTGTCAAATTTTGTAGTGCCAAAACCTCTTGGAATCTGTATCTTGTTTAGTTCATCTTTTTAGTCAAGATCATGCAATTCAAGTACAAGTTCAAGATGTTCCAATTCAAGATTCAAGCATCATAAGTATAAGAGATATACAAGTTCAAGAACTACATCAATTGATAGTTCAAGCTTTTAAAGCTTCATCTGAGTCAAGACAATGTGCTTTACTTTGGAATGCTCAAGGTGAAATACAACTCACAAGTACATCAAGTTCAAGCTTTAAAAGTACTTCAAGTTCAAGATTCAAAGTACGTCAGGATATCAAGCTTCGTGTACTTCATGATCAACATCAACCGAAACAAAAGATGTTTCAATGTTCAAATATCACTTATAAGGTATGAATGACCCTAGATTGACCATAGGTTAGGTCATATTGATTACATACTTTAATTGGGTCACTATATAAGTATATAGGCTGTTTCTCGACTAGTCTTAGCCTATGTTCGACTAGTCCTAGTACTGGCTCGACCAGTCTAAGAAATTTCCTCAACCAGTCCAAGGTTTGTTACTAATTTTTGAGATTTTTTGTTATAGCCTTGATCAGTCCTAGAGATTACTTGACCAGTCGAGTGAACAGTGCTTGACCGGTCGAACAGACTTGACTCAAAGTCCAGCAACCAAATTGGGTCTCACACGACCAGTCGTGAGCATGGCTCGACCAGTCGTGGAGGCCACTCGACCCGTCGTGCAGGCCATTCAACCAGTCGTGAAACGACTTTATCTTATCGCGTCCAAAATTTCAAAAGTTTACTGGTCCTTCGACTAGTCGAGCTGACCTCAGGGCCAGTTGAGTGAGCAGTTTCTACACTTATAAATAGAGCATGATTTTTAGAGTTTTTCATTGAATTAATGCAAAATCAAGACATCACTTTGAGAGATAAGTTTGTTATATTCTTAAGCTATTTAGTACTCATTTAATATTCTCTTTAATTTAGCTTTTTGCATTTGATTTTGTATTCTACATTCCAATCTTAATTGAAGAAGAGATTTAACTTTTCCCCTTTCTTGGAATCAGAATCAAATCAAGCAAGCTCAAGGTGATTTAATTTAAAAATCGTTTAGAATCTAGAACCTTTTCATAAGTGAGTGTGGACATTGAACATTTACGTTGAACTTCTACTCCAAATTGGTTTTACCAGGCTACATCAAAGGAGAATATCCAGATAAGTATTTTACATTTTGGTAAATCTGTTTTTTTTTTTTTTTGAGATTGTGTTAGGAAAAATATCTCTTTATTTTGGTTTGTCTGAGGTGATCCAAAAAACTCAGAGTGTGGGGTTTTTGAATCGTGTAAGCCCACTTAAAAGACACAATTGTGGAGGTTTTAGGTGAACCTTGAAAAACCTATTTCATAGTGAACGCCAATATCCACTGTGTGAGGATATTAGGAGTGGAGTAGTTGTGTGGTTGTTTTTGTAAACAGTTGGTGTACACACAAGCAAACCACTATAATTTCTGGTCATGTGGTAGATGATTGATTGTGGTATTGTGTGAATGTTGTAATTTCCTTTTAAGGATTTGTGGAGAATATTTTAATTTCTTTTGTGCAAGTGTGGGAATGCTGTAATAGCTTAGTTATTTTCTTTGTTATTTTATTCTTTATTCCTCTGTATCAGTTTGAGATTTTGATACACAAACCGTTCTAGAAATCAGGTTGTTCTACCATAAGCCATTGGTTTTTGGTGTAAGGTTGTCCTTAGAATAACATCTGTATCAACCTCTCAATACTTGTACATTTGAGGTTGTTATTCATTTCTGCTTTGGGGGATTGTTTAAGTGCTATCTTTATTTACAATTGTTTATTTCCGCATTTAATTTTTAATCTGACATTGTCTTTTTCCCCCCCCCCCCCCCCCAAAGACTCTTAGCTCGGCCTTTTCAATGTAGGATCTCCACCATTGATTGGTGGGTCCTACAAGCTCCCAAGAATGAAAAACAAGATTACATGAAGAAAGAAATCAGAAAACTAATCCTAAAAGTACACCCACCTCTAAGATCTCCCTTCTTCTTCTTACCTTAGGTGATATAACTCCAGTGGTGAGGTTTTAATGGTGATGATGGGTTTTAGATGGTTAGATTAGGAGGATTTTTAGGTGCAAGGGGATGGAGAAAGGAGAGCTTCTCCCATGGACGTCCAAGGCTAGAGAAGAGATGAGAATGAGAGAAAAGAGAGAGAATGGAAGGAGAAATGAGAGCTAGGATGACACAATGAGAAATGATAAGTCTTGGGAGAGGGAGAGCATGCTTGTAATCATGAAGCAAGGCATGCTCTCGGATGACATCATGCCTAGGGTGTAGCTTGCATGGGAAATGTGAAACAGTAGAGTGGGCCCACATGGAAAAATGTGCACATGAGTAAAGTGGGTCCCACATCATGATTAAGGATCCAAAAATGGTGCGGACCACAACTTTAGATCTACACCTCGGATTGATGCACGAGACACAACGTTGGAACCGCGGCGTTGATGCGGTCGCAACGGTATAAGCTTCGGGTCGATCCGGGTCGGATTTACATGATGGGTCTTAAGAATGATCGCAAATAAAATCTACAGGTCGCGATCGTCGGAATTCGATCGGTAGGACCGTAGGACCTAATGGAACAAAATAGACACTAAGGTTAGGGGTCTTGCATGAACATGGTGGAAAAACCGCTGATAATAATCCTACATGTCCAACTTACTGCTTTAGAAGGGCTTGGGGCTGAAATATCTTGGGACCTAGCCCATCTAACAAACTTAGGAGCAAAAATACAAACCCTTTAGACAAAACCTTTATTTTGAAGGGATTTTGCTGCCATCAAATAGCCTACCTACATGTAGGGGTATAAGGGGCTGGGTTAAGCTTTGCACAAGCGGCCTACATTAGCAAAAGGCAGTTTATGTTGGAATGGATGTCTTAAATCGAGTTTATTACTGAGTCTGTCAATGCCATTGATGGTCTGTTCAATGTCACCTTCGATGGCTTCGAACAGTTCTCAATTCCATCAATATTTTTTAGATTTTCTTTAGTTGGTTGCTAGATTAATTGGGTAGCTTTTCAATGCCATCGATGAAGTGTTTGATGCCATCGAGAGATTCTGTGCAATTTTTTCGCAGAGATGCGATTTTGTAGAATTTGTTTCCGATTTCGTTTGGGATTCTCCCATAGGCTATATATGGGTGTAAATGGGTTTGGGAGGTATTCTAAGTGTTTTTAAATTGTCCTAAGGTTTCAAAGGGTGTAGCAAGAGGGAGATTCGAGATCGTTTAAATAGCGTAAACTCGTTCGCTTTGTAATTTCTGCTTTCATAATGATCGTCTGTCGCTTTGTGCCTTGGTTTTTTCCCAAAAGGGTTTTTCAACGTTAAATTGTTGTGTTCTCTTTGTGTTTGCTTGGTGTTATTGGATTACTATCCTAAATTATTCTCTGTATACTTCCGCGGTCCCCTAACAAGTGGTATTAGAGTTAACGTTGGGGCGCAGGCTTGAATCTGAAAGATTGGTATCAATAGGATACACGAAGTATGATGTTGAGAAGTACTCAGGAAATAATAATTTTGAGTTATGAAAAGTTAAGATGATTAGCCTATTAACTAAGTAAGGCAAAGATGGAGATATTGAGGAGCGACGACCGTCTATGAGTGACGATGATTGGAAGACTCTTGATAAGAATGTCAAATCCACTATCCAATTATGTCTAATGAATAAGGTTCTCTACAATGTTATGAGGGAGAAAACTACAGTAGATATGTGGGCGAAATTAGAAGATGTTTATGCTAAAAAGTCCCTTGAAAATCTCCTACACTTAAAGTTGCAGTTGTTCAACTTCAAGATGACAAAAAGTAGAGACGTGGAAGCTTATATCAGTAATTTTAATAAGTTAATTCACAAGTTGTTAAACATGGAGGAAGTTGTCAAAGATGAAGATCAGGCATGTTTTTTGTTGAATTCTCTTCAGGCATTGTATGAGTCATTCAAGTACTCATTGTGCATCGATAATAATTCCTGAGTGTGGACATCATAATCTCATCCCTTCAGGAGAAGGCTATGAGAAAGATAAATAATAGCATATGGACTTCTTCTGATGCACTGTTCACGAGAGACAGGAATACTGAGCGAGATACATGATCTTCAAGGTCTAGATCTAAATCTAAGGGCAAGGGCAAAGGCAAGTTAAAGTGTTGGAACTGTGGGATGACAAGACACATGAAAAAGGATTGCACAAATCCTAAATCAAAGAGAGAAGACTTTGAGGCTTCTTCCAGGGATGCCAACACTGCCAGGTCTGATGAATGTTCGAGTGGATGTGAAGGTGATGTCTTATATGTGTTTATGATTGGACATATACACGATGATCATAGAGATGAGTGGATCCTTGATACAGGGGTGTTATATTACATGACTCCTCATTAGAGTTGGTTCTCTAGCTATAAAGAGTGCGATGGTGGACATGTGTTTATGGGCAATAACATTGCTCGTAACGTTGTAGTTGTTGGTACAGTGCACAACAAGATATTTGATAGGACAGAGCGTACCCTGATTGAGGTGAGGCACGTTCCCGACATGAAGAAGAGTAATTTCTTTTGGTGCACTTGAGAAAATAGGATGCAAGTTCACCGGATTTAATGCTTTCCTTAAAGTATCTAAGGGGCCACTTGTAATTATGAAAGCGTGGAGGCTCGGAAACCTTTATAGGTTGATCAGGAGCACTTCAACAGGTATATCTACAGTGGCTATAGAAGATTTCACTTTTACTCATGTGTGGCATGCTCGTCTAGGCCACATGAGGGAGTAGGGCATAGAGGCTGAGACAGATGCGCTGACAGAGATACAAGAGCAGGTGAAGGAGCCACCTGTGAGAAGAAACTCATCGCGAGATCGCAGGTTACCAATAAGATACAAGGACGACTCTAATATTATATATGCCCTCATTACAGATGAGGACGACCCATTTATTATTCAGGATGCTCTTAATGACCCTAATGTAAAAAAAAAAGTGGAAGGTGGCTATAGACGATGAGATGAAGTCTTTATACAAGAACCATACATGGGATCTAATGGAGCTTCAAGTGGGCCGAAAAACGATCGGATACCAATGGTTATTTAAAATGAAACAAGAGTGATATAAAGTAAAGTTGGTGGCAAAGGGTTATGCTCAAAGAGAATGAATCGACTTCACAGAGATATTCTTGTAGGTGGTTAAGTAGGTCATATTGCCGTTAGTTGCCTAATACTATCTCGAACTGGAACAGATGGACATGAACACTGCCTTCATGCACGGGAGAATTGGAAGAGCAGATCTATATGAAGCAAGCAGAGGGTTACGAAGTTAAGGGGGTAGAGAACAAAATTTGCAGGTTAATGAGGTTGTTGTACGGCCTGAAACAGCCGCCTAGGCAGTGGTATAAAAAAAATGATTCTTTCATATTGAGTCAGAAATTTACTAGGAGTTAAAATGATCATTGTATCTATTATAAGACACTAAGTGATGACAAATTCATCATCCTTGTACTATATATTTATGATATGTTGATCGTTATTCATGACACGTCTGAAATCGATGTATTAAAGACTCAATTATCAGGGACATTCGAGATGAAAGATCTGGGAACTACAAAGAGGGTTCTCGACATAAATATTAATATAGATAGGAAGAGGAGCATGCTTTGGTTATCTCAGGCAAAATATCTTGAAAAGGTGTTGATCAAGTATAGAATGGACCAGGCAAAGTCGGTATGCGTTCCCCACACGGCTCACAGGCAGGATATGTCTAATGCGCCTTATTCAAATGCGGTTAGTAGTTTAATGTATGCCATGGTCTATACGAGACTGGATATTTCACATGCAGTTGTTATTGTGAGCAGATACATGTCAAACTCCGGCAAGCAACATTAGTAAGCGGTGAAATCGCTACTTCGATATATTCGACGTACAAAAGACTACAATAACTTTTGAGAAGACAGGAGCAAAGTTGGTTGGGTATGTGGATTCAGACTACGCAGGCATTGTGGATTCTGGAAAGTCGACTTTATCTTACTCGTTTGTACTAGCGGGTGGAGTAATCAGTTGGATGTTGAAGCTTCAGTTTGTGGTGGATCTTTCCACAACAGAAGCTGAGTATATGACAGTAATAGAGGCCATGCCGGTTAATTGAGACAGTAATAAATCAGCAGGGACTTCAACAGGAGGCCATACCGGTTAATTGAGACAGTGAAAGCGCTATCAATTTGGTTAAAAATTTTGCTTATCACTCATGTACTAAACACATTAATATTCGTCACCACTTTATCCGATAGGTGCTTGAAGAAGAAGGCGTGACTTTGGAGAAGATTCACACCAACGTGAATCCGACGAACATGCTCCCCAAGGTGGTTCCTGTAGATAAGTTCAAGTTCTATGTGACTTCTCTAGGCTTGACGATGGCATAAAAGGAAGACCGAGTGTGCACGAGAAGCATTGATAGATTTATGATGCAAGGTAGAGATAAGAGAAGAGGTCAATAAGCTACATGATTAAAGATTGAAGATATGGTAGAGATTGTTGTAATAGATGTCTTAAATCGAGTCTGTTGTTGGGTCTGTTGATGCTATTAACAGTCTGTTCGATATCACCTTCAATGTCATCGAACAATTCTCGATCCCATTGATATTTTTCAGATTTTCTTCGGTTGGTTGTTGGACTAGTTGGGCACCTTTTCATTGCCATTGATGAAATGTTCGATGCCATCAAGAGATTCTGTGCAATTTTTTCGCAAAGATGCGATTCTGCGGAATTTGTTTCCGATTTCGTTTGGAATTCTCTCATAGGCTATATATATAGGTGTAAAAGGGATTGACAAGTATTCAAAGTATTTCTAAATCGTCTCAGAGTTTTAAAGGGTGTAGCAAGGGGGAGATTCGAGGTTATTCGAGTCGGGTAAGCTCTTTCTCTTTGTAATTTCTGCTTTTATAGTGATCATCTGTTGCTTTGTGCCATGATTTTTTTCCGAAATATTTTTTCCATGTTAAATCGTTGTGTTCTTTTTGTGTTTGCTTGGTGCTATTGGATTAATATCTTAGATTATTTTCTATGTGCTTCCAAGGTCCTTTAACAGTTTATACTTGGCCGGTCCTGTGATGCGATAAAATAGTCCAATCTGAGCATGACCCGAGCTGTATATCCAAAAACATCAAAATCTCATAAATTTCTGCTCCTTTCCTTTCCGTCTACTTTCTTGCTTATTTCTTTCATTGGTCCTCCTTTATCCTATATTTATATATCGGCAACGAAAAATCAGCTGGCTATCAAAACTCACAAAAGAACCACTGACCACCCATATAATAATAATAATAATAATAAAGAAATAAAAAAAGGTTACATCTTTTTTTCATGAATAGGTTCTATTCCTTCCTCTGCTTTCAAACAACAGAAACTTCGCCCAATGAGGCCCGAAAAAACCCACGTATAGAGAATCAACCCCATAAAAACCCACAAAAAAGTTCCTTCTCATGAAACACTCACATACAAAAATTGCAAACTTAACGGGTTTGACTGCGCTTATAAGCTTTTGGACATCTATACGTCCAAGTCAGCCCAAATTTTCAAACAGACTTTATTTTTAAAGCCAAGCCCTGCCGTCTGGCTTGTAGTATAGTCCAAACTCAGCCTGAGGCAAGCCAGGCCCAGAAGCAAGACGAGCCAACCCAGCCCATACCTCTTAAGCTGCTATAAAACCATTGAAGGAAAATAGAAGGGCAAATTGTAAGGAATGATAGGAACGACTTACAAATTATATAAAAATTACATCCGTTAAATAAAAATAATTTAAACTAAGCTGTCCAAATTACAATTAAAATGAGACAAAAATTACAGCTACCTCGAATTGGTGGCCATTTAATAATAATAATCCAATTTCAACAAACAAGCATCCATGAATATGAGGTTAGGATTATTTAACCAATTTGATTTAGTTTGTTTAATTTTAAGTAATCAATGTTTGCGTATGGAGCCTCGCACAAAGCCGGAGTATCGAATAACTCCCCTGGACGATTTATTCCTTAACATAACTCATGCAATTTATGAAAAGGATTGGATACTGACAAGTTCAGTAGCCAAATCGCTACTGAAGTGACGTCACCAAGCTCTGTGGACCCCACCATGATGCATGTGTTATATCCATACTGTCCAACCATTTTTAGAGATTGTTTTATTGCATTAAAAGAAGAATGACATAGATATAAACTTCAAGCGGACCCCACCATATAAAATAGTGGGGAGAGTGACATCCACCGTTCAAAACTTCTTAGGGGTCACAGTAGTTTCCAATCAAGCTGATATTTTTGTTTTCACTTCATCTATCTCTATGTTAACTTATGAATAGGTTGGATCTCAAAAATACATCACGGTGGGCCCTATAAATGTTTCAACGGTGGGTGTGACTGCTCCCACGATTTTCTGTGGTGGGTCCACTTGAAATTTAGATCTATGTCATTCTCTTTTTAATGCCATAAAACGATCTCTAAAAATAGTTGGACGGTATGGATACAGCACATGCATCATGGTGGGGTCCACAGAGCTTGGTGACGTCACTTCAGTAGAGATATGGCTACTGACCTTGTCAGTATCGAATCCGCGCCCTGCAATTTACTATCAGGAACATACTATTAATACTATTATTTTATTTACTCATTCATCTTCTTTGTTTAAGAGAAAGCAATCATAGGACAAACTTTTTTGCAAACCCCGGATGGATCCAACCGATCAACGGTTCAAATACCCCCTTCAAGACAGCTGTCCACAGTCAGCGATTGCGATCGGCTTCGAAGTCCTTCCAGAAGAAGACCCCACCTTCTCGATGGCCCGGACGATGTCCATACCATCGACGACCTGGCCAAAGACGACGTGCTTGCCGTCGAGCCAGTGGGTCTTGGCAGTGCAGATGAAGAACTGGGAGCCGTTGGTGCCGGGGCCAGAGTTAGCCATGGAGAGGATGCCTGGGCCAGTGTGCTTCTTGATGAAGTTTTCATCGCGGAATTTTGAGCCGTAGATGGACTCACCGCCAGTTCCATTACCAGCGGTGAAATCGCCACCTTGGCACATGAAGCCGGGAATGACACGGTGGAAGGTGGAGCCCTTGTAATGAAGGGGCTTCCCACTGCGGCCCTTTCCCTTCTCGCCTGTGCATAAGGCGCGGAAGTTCTCAGCAGTTCGGGGTGTAGTGTCCGCGAAGAGTTCCATAACGATGCGTCCAGCTGGGACTCCGCCAATCGTCATGTCGAAGTAGACCCTGGGGTTCTGAGCCATTTCTCTTTCTTTCACTCGACACAAAAGATAGCAGACAGCAAAGACGTGTAAATGCAGAGGAAGATTGCGATTATTATATTGATACAGAGGGGCGGACTTATATAGGTGGGGTGCGTCGGAATATCTTTGTGTGGGGGCGTACAATGGCCGTTGGATGGGGACAGGTGGTGGAATCTGGAGTGGTGGATCGAAAAGGACGGTGACTAGATTAACTTGGGTTAAGTCCCGCGTATTATTGTGGCGGAAGTGTAACTTGGGTTGAGTGGGCGTGCCACCTGATCATCGTTGTCGCTCGGGAAACGGATTCGCTACTCCCCTGCCGGGCTGGTGGTCGGTGCTCTGTGGGCCCCACCACGATGTATGTGTTTCCTCTATTCCATTCATCCAACTTTACAGATCATTTTAGGTCTTTATACTAAAAATGAGAGGTATATAAATCTCAGGTGGACCACACCACAGGAAAACAATAATGACTGGATATCCACCATTAAAATCCTCCTAATTCCCACTGTACTGTTTATTTGACATCCAATCTGTTGATTAGGTCATACAAACCCAGATGTAGGCAACAAACAAAGATCAGCTCGATCCAAAACTTTTATGGGCCCCATAAAAATTTTAATGGTTGATGATCATTCAACACCGTTTCTTGTAATGTGGCCTACTTGATATTGGGATATACCTCATTTTTTGTCTGATATCATAAAATGATTTAGAAAAATAGATGGACGTCATGGATGAAACACATAAATCAGGGTGGGCCCATAGGACACCGACCATCAGCCATGGGCAGGTGGCAGGGGAAGTAGCCAATCCGTTCTCTGTCGCGAATAGGTGGCAATCCTCCTTCCCCGATCGAACACAGATTCGATAGTGACATCTGGAGTACCGAGGTCGGTTCCGATCGATGCTGTGGTCCATTGTCCCACAAGATGTATGTCTTATCCATGTCGTCCATCCGTTTGTATGATTTTTAAATTTGTATGGTTTTCTTTCTATAGGTTGGGAGAATCTTTGCTGATATAAAACAAACAACTATATTTATTATAAATTAATAAAATATTTTAATATTTGGAAAATAATTCTTATATAATTAAAATCCTGAAATTTTTGCAATAAAATCAGTTTTTTTTCTTTTCTTTTTTTTTTTTTTTTAACAAAAAAAAGAAAAAAGAAAAAAAAAAAGAGGAGAGATATTTCAAAAAAATCGCATGATTATTGCCCTCACAATGTTGCATTTGTAAATTCACTTGTATATCATGTGATAAAACCCTTATTTTAAAAGTATATATAAAATATCAGCCTAATAAAATACTTTGGAGGACCACTTGCGTTTGTTCCACGTGCTGTGACGCACTTGAGTTGTGGATGTGGCTGTTTTACAGCTTCAGAATCTATGACCGGATGCACGTGTGGCTGTAACACATACAACATGCCGTGCCCAACAGAGCTTGGATTTTGACGCAGCTGAGATTCCATGTTTTGCGCGTTTGGCTACTCATGTAAATCGGCCGGCCACACCCGTACGCGACAGATGCTGGGGATGCCCGTTTGCGGCGGACTACGCAGTAAGTTCCTGCGCTGATAACCTATGTGGGACCCACCGTGATGTTTGTGAGAAATTAATCCCGTTCATCCGTTTTGTGAGCTCATTTTATGACATAAGTTAAGAAATGAGCCGTATACAATACCAAAGTGAGCCGAAAATGTAAGGATTGAACATTCATAGTTGAAATATACTTAGGGGGACAGAAGTTTTGAATCAGGCTAATATTTGTTTCTTCAATTCATCCCATTAGGAATGATGTTATGAACAGTATGGATGACATGCAAACATTACTGTCCACCCTGAAATTTCCCTAGGTACCTTTTCTTCACCTTTTCCATTAGTGCGGCCCACTTGAATCTTGAATCACAGGGCTAAAAGTCGGGCGGGTTGGGTCAAGTTGGGTTGGTGCTCAACCCTAACCCAACCCAAGGTTCCTATTCCTCAACCCTAACCCAACCCAACCCAACCCAACCTCGGTTTGAGAATTCTCAACCCAAGCTCAACCCAAGCGGGCTCGGTCAGGTTGAACGGGTTGGTCGGGTATATACGTGCTAATATTTTCATTGTTATGTTAGTTTATTATATTTTAATATAGGACTTATTTTTTGTATCTATAATTTTATTAATTATACATGTGATTATTCATTATAAAGAACTTCATTTTTTTTTTCTTTAAAAAAACAAGCTAAGGGATAAGACAACTACTCCTTTAAAAGTCATGTAGCATAGCAAGAAGTCTATTTGGGAGAGAGAAATCCGGCATATCTTGTTAGCTTGAGTCCTTGGAAATGATGTGGACAAATGAGACTCGACATTACTAGTGTGCCTTAGACACAAACGATCCACACTCAATTATAATTTATAAGTAACTTATATATTGATCGGGTTCGGGTTGGGTCAGGCAACCCGAGACCTCAACTCGAGCCCGACCCAAGTTTTATTGGGTTGATGTTTGTATAGCCCAAGCTTAAGATCAGGCCTGAAATATCCTTCCCGAGCCCAGCCCAATGTCGGCTCGGTCACGGGTCGGACGGGTTGAACCCGCCCAACTTTCAGCCCTATTGAATCATCATTAATTTTAGTCTCAGGTCCCAGAATAATCTCACAGAACGGATGTACCTAGTGGATTTCTAACAAGCATCACGGTGGGCTCCACCTAGGTTTCCAGCGCAGGAATCAGCCTCCATTGGCGGCTGGCGGCTGTTGAATATGGTGTAGCTTATGAATGAAATGGAAGCGGATTGGTTGGTGCACACACACCAGCTATATAGCTGGTGTATAGATGTCAGAAAGTTTTGTGGGTCCCATCATAAGGTATGTGTTAGATCCAAACCTTTCATCCATTTTGCTAGCTCATAATAAGGCTTGAGACTAAAAATAAGACATATCTAACAATCAAGCGAACCACACTACCAAAAGCAGTGGGGGTTTGAACGTCTACCATTGAAATCTTTTTGGGGGTCACAGAAGTTTTGTATCAATATGAAATTTGTTTATGTTATGGTGGGCCCTAGGAATTTTTTAACAGTGAAAATCATTATCTTGGCTGCTATTTGGGGTATGGTCCACTTGATCTTTGGATTTAATTCATTTTTTGTATAATGCTCTAAAATGATCTCGAAAAATGTATAAACAATGTGGATATAATAAATACATCATTGTGGGGCTATGTAACTTTGATCTCCTTTGAACCGTTCGTACAACTAGGAGCGTTATCACTCGTATTCGCATGACACATACGTACACCAGCTATATACCTCGTCTGTGGTACACCAACCAATCCGCTTCCGAATGAAAGGGGCTTGTTGTACCGGAAGCAAATTGGCTACCACACACCACCAACCTAACTGGTGTGGGTACGTGTGGCGCAAAGATGATCGCAAACATTCCTCGAGCTCCGACGGCTCAAAGGCGAAGTGGATGGGCTAGTGTACCATGGACGCGGATTAGCTATTGAAGCCGACAGTAGCGAGTCCGCTAATGACGTTATGTCACCATAGTTTTTGGGCCCACCATGATATATATGTTATATTCAAACCATCCATTCATTTGGAGAGATCATTTTAGTGCACTATACAAAGAATGAGGTAGATCCAAAGTTCAACTGGACCCCACGACATAAAACATTGGGTACAGTGATGCCCACCATTGAAACCTTCCTAGGGCCACTATGATGTTTATTTGAGATCCAAATTGTTTATAAGTTAAGGCAGACATGTAATAAGGGAAAACAAAATAATCAGCTTGATCGAAAACTTTGTTGGCCAAAGAAGTTTTTAATAGTAGGAGTTCAATCCCCACCTTCTTCTATGGTGGGTCCACTTGAGCTTTGCATCTGCCTCATTCTTTGGATCATGTACTAAAATGACCTCTCCACACATACTTCATGGTGGAGCCCACATAACATATATAACATGATGACATCGCTTCAATAGCGAGTATCCGTGTACCACACAAAATCGATATGGCCTATTGAAAGGAGATCAAAGTTACATGGCCCTTAAAATGATGTATTTATCATATCCACACTGGTCATACATTTTTCAAGATCATTTTAGATCATGAGCCAAAAATTTATTCATATCCAAATCTTAAGTGGATCACACCACGAATAGCAGTAGGATGATGATTCTTACTGTTAAAATATTCATAGGGCCCACCATAATGTTCATTTTCCATCCAATTTGCTCATAAGGTTACACATACCTAGATGAAGATGAAAAGAAAATATCATATTGATCCAAAACTTATGTGACCCCGAAAGGATTTTAATTGTAGATGTTCGATCCCCCATTGCTTTTTGCAGTGTGGTCTACTTGATCCTTGAATATGTCTTATTTTTTGGCTCAAGCCTTATGACAAGCACGCCAAATGGAAGGACGGTTGGGATATAACACATATCTCATGATGAGACCCATGAAACTTGGTGACGTCAACACACCAACCAGATCGGTGGTGTGTGGTACACCAACTAATCCGCTTCGGATCAAGAGAGATCAAAGTTACATGGCCCCACAATGATGTATTTATAATATCTACACCATTCATTCATTTGGCGAGATCATTTTAGATCTTTCTCCCAAAAATGATTAATTTCCAATGCTCAAGTGGACCACACCACAAATAGTAGTGGGGACTAATTCTCACCATTCAAACATTCGTAGGGCCCACTTTAATGTTTAGATTCCATTCAATTTGTTCATAAGGTCACATAGACCTGGATGAAGGGGAAAAAAAAACAAGTATCATATTAATCTAAAAAAAAAATTGTGACCGCCAAAAGGGTTTTAATGGTAGGCATTCAATCCTCCACTGCTTTTTACAATGTGGTCCACTTGTTTTTTGGATCTATTTTACTTTCCGGATAAAGCCTTACTACGAGCACACTAGGTGGATGGACGGTTTGGATATAACTCATACCTCATGATGGGACCCACATAACTTGGTGAGGTCAACACACTAGCCACATTGGTTGTGTGTGGTACACCAACCAATCCGCTTGTTGTTGTACCCTATTTTTGACTATTCTTGGGAAACTCAATGGGAAAGGACAATGTTATAGAAAGGGAAAGATATTGTAGGTTAAAATCTTCAAGGATCCTTGTAGTTCCTTTTACGAAATAATAGAATAGCTGACAAGATGGTAAGACAAGATTTCAAAAGCAAACAAAGTGGCCATGAGGCCGACCAAATGGCCAAGTGAAATAGGGTCAAGTTAGCAAGGAGGCTTATAGTGGTTATTAGGATGGGTGGTAAGTTTAAAACGAAGTCTCCAAAAGGTCATGAGTGCTAAAATGATTATAGTAACCGTCAAAATGTGAAAAACATCTAAAAGGTCAGTAGTGTTGAATACGGTTATAGCGACTCTTAGAAAGTGGGAAGCATCCGAATGACCAGGTTAAGACTATAAATAGTAAAGGAATTCAGAAAAGAAAATTGTTTCATACTAACCAAATCTATCTTTCAATTATCTATCATTTACATTCCTTAGTGTAATCATTTTCTTTTGCCCATTGTTTACATTCCTTAGTGTAATCCATAGCGTTAATCAAGCAGTTGTTAACTTTTGTTGTAATTTGGATCTACAATCATACGTTGGATTCAATTTGAGAATCAACCAGAGTGCTTCATCCAAGAAGGTGTTTTACAACCATTCTCTATGACTGACTATAAGAATCCCTTTCATGTGTCTCTTTTATCTGTATTGAAAAAGCCCTTTCATATGAAAGGCAAAGATGTAACCCATTATCAGAGGACGAACCCAACCCTTTGACTATTACCCGATCGCTTTAACATACTGTGCGAGTGGCTGAATAGGCGACCGATCTTATTTGATCTCGGTCACATACTATGTATTTGCGTATCTTGGTGCTTGGGGTCATATTTGTTTGGTTTGAATTGAGCCGCATATTCAATTTTGGCACGCCCGCACTCATCACGTGACTTCAGGTATCTGCACGATTTTAAATACACTATGCAACTCTTGTAAAATTACACGTCTCTTTTTAATTGGCTCTTGTAAGAACTAATAGAAATAAGGTACAATATTGCTCCCCACATGTTTCGCCTTTGGTAAAAGGTGAAAACGACGCGTGACCCCTCAGAAATGCGGTTGTTCTATATGACATGTGGCAATGTCTCATCTACCACGCATGCCCGAGACAATTCCAAATTATGGCCATGCTTTCCTTTATTGAACAGAGAGTTATTCCCATGGAAGTGCGTATAAGCATCATACCATATGAGATCATGATTACACCCTATTTAATCCACCCGATTTCAGCCGATATATACACCATTTCAATGCATTACCCTGTTTGTCAAGCTGTCTTCCATGTCTTTGCTTTTGAAACCCTAACTCTCTCTCACACCAGCGATGACTGCTTCATCATCCTCTGTCTCTCCAACATTCTAGCAAGATGACCTAATACATGCATTAGAAGTTCTTTCACAAAAATTTACTAATGAGATCATCTTCAAATCGCCACTTGAAGGTTATTTGTCTTAGCCCAACCTTCTTTACCAGAATTGCAGTTGATGAGATTTGCTCTGTGGATTGCTTCTTCCTAATTTTCCCTGGCAAGAATATATTAATCCAGTCCCAATCGATTCCTGATCTTTCTAATGCCTTAAATACTTCACGATCCTAGTAGAAACCTTTTCTAGAATGGCACAATTGGGTTGACCGTGTCATTACACATCATAAGGTTTCTTAGAGAGAAACTATCATTTATGAATGCGTCAAACTATCATTTTATGATTATGCACCAGATCCCCCTCTCCTCACCGCAACATTGACATTCTAGAATTCATCCACAAACACCCTCTTCTTTGAATGCAGCCCTATGAGTCCAACAATCTTGGACATATGTGCCCTTACACAACTTCCCTTTTTTTGGATCAGTTTTTCCAAGCTTCACTCAAAATGAAGAGAAACATTTCAACAACAAGGTCGGTAAGGTCTATTCCCATTTCATTCTCACCTATCAAAAACATGAAGGCTCAGTCGAGTATGAAGAACACATGGTCTTCTTGTTACTATGAATGACATCTACTTTGTATGGGACTCTTCTGATCACCAATGAATATATTCAACTGGCCGAGGTGCTTGCATAATGCAAAAAATTTGTACTTGCACCATTTATGCTCGACCACCTATATAAAGGCATGTACGAGTTAAACACCAAAGGTCTTTACAATAGTGGAGGACCGTTGTGGCTTCTCCAAATGTGGTTGTATGGGTATTTTCATTCATTTCTTATACCTTCTCCTCCCTTCGATAATATCATTTATACTTGTTACAGTCACTACAATATTCATTTTCCTCAAAAAGTCCATACATTTTCTACATATATGGATTCTTTTCTTTCCTTTTAACGCTGGTAAGCATTACCACACTTTTACCCCTTTTTATTTGAAAGAGTTTGGCCTAGCCTATTTCACAGGCAATTTTGAAGAAAATGATAAACAATCAACCTCTTTGATGCTTCAAGCTTGGGAGATTTATCTAATATGCAGGCAACTCCCCTATGGTGGCATGGTAGAGATTGGCAAGAACGCAAAGGGTGGAATATAAAAATATTGTTCAACTTTACTCGTTCGACAATTCTGTCTCATTTAATGTATTCCTTGTCCCTTCACTAGAAAGACTTGCAACCAACCCCCTTACTCTCATTCGATTGTCGATTAGATCGAACTTTACAGTTCTCTTCATTCCACCTTCCAGTTGTCCTGCCTATCTTTTGAGCTTCCTAAATTTTCAAACTGTCCCTATATAATGGACACCTTTTTTGAATGATGGGGGACATTATAAAAAATTGGTCACCACATCTTCCAAGCTCATCACTACTCACCTCTATTCCTTGATGGACTTATGAGGAAAGAAGAGTACTGCACCCCAATCGGCCGCAACATCTGGCTGAAGGACAACTAGGTCAAGAGATATATTAGCCGAAATAACTACAATGACAACAAATCAAGTGATCGCGATTGCTCCTAAACCGAAACACCAAAAAGTTTTGGTGAAGGGGCATGTTCATTGGACGACTCCAACCCTCCTATCTTCTCCATTCGCTCCCGCAAGGATCGCCAACTTAGGACATTCTCTCGGTCCATCTCCTAAAGCTTCAACTTTAGTCATTATCTGAGCTAATCTAACCACATGGTCGACATCAACAAGTCAGCCATCATCAACTAGGACGTGCGACACATGACATTACAAAAACTAGGTAATTCTTCGGCCAGCAATGTAACTTCTTTTAAAGATTATGCCATAGAAATGGAGGAAGGCCTTAAACGTCACAGAGACGCACATTATAATCAATGTTGGATTAGATGGTGGCAAGAGATGAGAGATTGAATAATATGAATATTCCTTTCGATGATAAATATTTCACCCCTTATAAACTCAATCTGCCACTATTTCCAACTTCTGCTCAACCGATGGCAACAATCATTAAAAATCCTCAGTCAATAAGAAATCGATTCACCATCGTCGTAGTCTATTCTGACTTAGGTGGATGTTACTTTCATTCCTACCTATATGTTACTTTCATTCCTACCTTTTCACATTTACTTTTCTTTCTATCATTTTATTTCTAACTTGACTTTCTTTACTCATAGTAACTTGGGAGTTTTCGGACACGGAAAGGCAAGTTGTTTTAGAACCAACATTTCAAAGTCAAACAAGCTATTGAGGTCGTTAAAGCAACAGAGGAACATGCCACTGACTCTGAAGGGACATTGAGCAACGAACTCCCCCCCCCCCCCAAGAGACAATGGCTGATGAGATGGAACATGTGCATATGATCGATCAGCCTTAGTCACCCACAATTGTTATCGATTAAGAGGATGAAGAAGATGAGACTGAAGTGAACACTCATCCCTTAGTGACCACTCCCCAGAGCTCTTAGATAGCGTCATCGTCACGATCTACTCCAACATTTACTCGGCAACCATCTTTAGTCTTGAGATCCTCACATGATGAAGAACCACTTCAGTTGTGCACAACACCCGAAGTCGTCATCTCTGACTGAGCAATGACAGGAGTTTAATCGATGGACGTTTCTATTCCTCATTCAAAATGGTACTTGATCCAGTGCTGATATCAATTGATGATGCTTCTGTATCTGCCACAGTAACTGAAGATGTGCTTCCAATTGAATACATTCTCTCCTCCCTCCAGTAAGCTCTTAGTAGTGATATATCCATGACCGAGTCTCCCTCACCCTCCACTGAGTTACAACATTTTAAAGAGGAAATCTAGGCATTTTTACACTTAGGGATACAAGAGGCTACATCAGCTGAACTAATTAAGAAGCTTACTAAACTTTTCAATCAGTACCAAGTATTCTCTCGTTTGGATAAGAGTCTCGTGGTCAAACTTCTAGCACTTAAGAAATTTTAGGATCTGATAGAAGAGTATCGCGAGCTCCACAAGATGATTAAACAATTTGAATCTGAGTGAACGAACGCAACTTCTCGAGTGGCTATAATTAGTGATGCTAGAAAGAATCTCCTGGACAAACATGAAGAGCTGAAGAAATCCAATGTCGATTTAAAGGATATGAGCATATAGATTGTCACTTTAGAAGCACAATTGGAGGTGTTGAAGAGAAATTTTGAGGAGAAGAAAGATGAGCGTGACCAGAGGAAGAAAGCGATCAGGTGTTGAATGTGAAATATTGCACATTTCCCCTATTTATCCCTTGGTTTTATAAACATGATAATGCTTAATCGATCTAATTATGCATGTTTTCATGTGCGAGGTGATTTCATAAGCTTAAAGTGAAATTGATGCTAAAAGAAATATTTATGCTCAAAAGATTACTAAATGAAGGCTTGAAGATTTGAAAGTCATTAATGAAGAATTCACATGCCAAAGATCTAAGGAAACCAAGTGAGGAATGAAGAGAATTGAAGATTTGAAGTGAAGGAAAGGAATCCTGAAAATTAGTGTGTATGTGTATATATATATATATATATATATATATATATATATATATATATATATATATATATATATATATATATATATATTCTGAAATTCTGAGTCTAAAAAGAGAAAGTCCTGAAACAGACCTGCGTCCCACCGAAGTTCAATTTTGGTCTGACTAAAATCACTCAAAACAGTCCAGTGAGAAGTAGAATTTTCAACCTTAATTCGATCCAATCGAAGCCAACTTTGGTTTGACCAAAATTAGGTATAATTGTCAAATGAGAAAGTGAGATTTTCAGCCTTAATTCAGTCCAACCGAAGTGTAACTTTTTACATAAGATTGAGGCGGTTTCAAAGTCGGTCCCAACAAATATTATAAATGTGAGTCTTTTAGGAGTTTCTAAGCATGAATTAGGGTTGGAAGAGTAGAGCAAGGTATTTGAGAACTTCAAGGAGTCCTTCCTTCTTCCCTAATCTTCTTTTTCTAGTTAGTTTTTATGTTTTTTTTAAGAGTTTTAGTTTCAATCATATCTTTGGTTGGCTAAACTTCTTAGCTAGAGCTAAGAGGTGAAGCTTGTAGTTTCTTTAGATGATTATCTTACTTTGATTCATGTTTATATTGAACATTTATTCATTTATAGTTTGAATTAAGGAATATTTTCAGTTTTTTTGTGGTTTATTGTGACTCCAATTAGAGTAAATGCTTGGAAGGCTTTTGATATCTTCTTATCTTGTTTTGTAATTGTGAGATCTATAAAATTCGTGATCCACCATTCTCTCCTAGGCATGGTGGATGGTTGAATTCCCCATGATCATCATAATGGTGCTTCATATGGGAACTAATTCAATGAAAAGTTCAGATTATGGTTTAACTACTCTATCATCTAACTGGATAGATTTGGAGTCAATTCCAGTTGTCTTTGTTGAATTAACTGAGGTAGCATCTTAATAGCTATAAGTGGGTCCTTGAAAATCTAGTTTCCTTTTTATTATTGATAATTCTTTCACAATTATTCTCTCTCTTATTCCAGATTCTAGTTTAGATCTCATTCTCGTTCTAGTTCTAGTTATTTTTAAAATATATACAAGTTAAGTCCCTATGGATTCGACCTCGGTCTTACCAAGTTATTACTGCATCGTGACCCTGCACTTGGGGTATGTTAAGGGTCAAATATTGCATATTATCCCCCATTTATATCTTGGTTTTATGAACATGATAGTGCTTAACGTTTTATTTTACTCATGTTTGTGTTGTAAGGTGAATTTAAGAGCTTCGATTGAAAAGGGCGCTAAAAGCATGGATTTGATGCTCATGAATCACCAAGACAATGGATGGATCTTAGGAGACCAAGATTGAAGAATTCACATACCAAAGATCTAAGAAATCCAAGTGAGGAATGAAAATCAAGTGAGAAATGAAGAGAATCATAGATTTAAAGTGAAGAAAAGGAATCCTGAAATCGTCCTGAAAAAGCATATTCTGAAACTCTGGATTATTTTGTGAAATTGCGTAGAGTGAAGTCTATTTTGAGAAACTGCACAGATTGAAGTTTCAAGAGTTTTCCAATTATGTGGGAAATTTGGAGCTCCAAAACTATAAATAGGACTCCCTAGGATGTTCCTAGGCATCTTCGAGGGTTTAAGGAGTGAAGTGAAAGGGTAGAGAAACCATCACGAAGAGTTTTTCTTCTTTTTTCCTTTGTTGTTTTCATATTTTTCTTAAGAGACTTTGGTCCAATCATGTCTATGGTTGGCTAAGAGGTGAAGCTTGCAGCATGATGGGATGTTTCTATTGCTTTGATTCATGTTTATGTTGAACTCCATGGATTATAATTTGATATTTAAGAAATACTTTCAGTTTTTAATAGTTTTTTGTGACTTAAATTACAGTAGATCTGCAATAGCTTTGAGTATCTTCTTTTCCTGATTTGAGATTGTGAAATTAGTAAGTCCTGTTATTTACCATCGTCCCTTGGGCATGGTAGGGTGATGAAATTCTTCCTAATTTTCACAATTCTCCTGCTTTGAGATTATGGGATTGGTAAATCCTGTTGTTTGCCATTACCTCCTGGGCATGATTTGTTGATGGAATCCCTGTCAATTATCATAGTTCTCCTTTATTGAGAATTAGGTTAATGGAAGTTCAGATTTGGTTTTATTGATATATTTTTCAATTGGATGGGATAAGACTCCAATTCTAATTATGTTACTTGAATTAAGTAAGAGGGCTTCCTGATCACTACAAGTGAATCCTTAAAAACCTTAGTTCCCACTTTTAAATTCTTAATTTTAATTACTTAATTTACAATTACTCTCTCAATTACTTCAAAATTAGTTTTATATCTTCTTCTAGTTCCACTTCTAGTTAATTTCAGAAACGTACAAGTTTCAGTCCTTGTGGATTCAACCTCAGTCTTACCGAGATTATTACTACATCGCGACCCTACACGTGGGGTTGTGAACAAGTTTTTGGCGCCGTTGCTGGGGATTGATGGGTGCATTTTCTGGATTTGATTAGTTTTGGAATTAGGTTAAGATTAGGATTTTTCTACCTAATATTTTTAGGTTAAGTTTTTTTTTTTTTTTTCAGAATTATTTTAAAAACTAACTTAGCTTTCTATTTCTATGTTTAGAAACTTTTTATTTTTTAGAAACTAATTTACTTTCTAATTCTAGAATTGAAACTTTCCTAATTTGTTTTAGAAACTAACATTTCTTTCTATTTCTAGATTTATAAACTTTCCTAATTTGTTTTTAGAAACTAACTTTTCTTTCTATTTCCATATTTAGAAACTTTCCTAATTTATTTTTAGAAACTAATTTTTCTTTTTATTTTCAGATTTAGAAACTTTCCTAATTTATTTTTAGAAACGACCTTTTCTTTCTATTTCTAGATTTAGAAACTTTCCTAATTTATTTTTAGAAAATAAATTTTTTTAGAAACTAATTTATTTTTAGGACTAACTTTAGAAACTAATTCACATGCTAAAGATCTAAGAAAACCAAGTAAGGATTGAAGAGAATCAAAGATTTGAAGTGAAGAAAAGGAATCCTGAAATCATCCTAAAAAAGTATATTCTGAAATTTTGGGTCATTTTTTGAAATTACGTAGAGTGAAGTCTATTATGGGAAACTGTGCAAAGTGAAGTCTATTTTAGAAAACTGCGTAAATTTGAGGTGGTTTCTAGAGTTTTCCAACTAGGTGCGAAAGTTGGAGTTCCACAACTATAAATAGGACTCCCTATGATGTTCCTAGGCATCTCAAGGGTTTAAGGAGTGGAGCAAAAAAGTGAAGAAGTCATCGCCAAGAGTTTTTCTTCTTCTTCCTTAGTTGTTTTCATGTTTTTCTTAGGAGACTTTGGTCCAATCATGTATATGGTTGACTAAACATCTTAGCGAAACCTCTTAGCTAAGGCTAAGAGGTGTAGCTTGTAACATGATGAGATGTTTCTATTGCTTTGATTCATGTTTATGTTGAACTCGATAGATTATAATTTCATATTTAAGGAATACTTTTAGTTTTTAATGGTTTGTTGTGACTCAAATTATAGTAGATTTGCAATAGCTTTGAGTATCTTCTTTTCCTGATTTGAGAATGTGAAACTAGTAAGTCCTGTTGTTCACCATCGTCCCTTGGGCATGAAGGGTGATGGAATCCTTCTTAATCTTCACAATTCTCCTGCTTTGAGATTATGAGATTGGTAAATCCCGTTGTTTGACATTGCCTCTTAGGCATAGTTTGGTGATGGAATCCCTGCCAATTATCATAGTTCTCCTTCATTGAGAATTAGGTCAATAGAAGTTCAGATTTGGTTTTATTGATATATTTTTCAATTGGATAGTATAGAACTCCAATTCTAATTGTGTTATTTAAATCAAGCAAGAGGGCTCCCTGATCATTACAAGTGGATCCTTGGAAACCCTACTTCCCACCTTTAAATTCTTAGTTGTAATTACTTAATTCATAATTACTCTCTCAATTACTTCAGAATTAGTTTTACATCTTCTTCTAGTTAATTTTAGAAACGTACAACGTTCAGTCCTCGTGGATTCAACCTCGGTCTTACCAAAATTATTACTACATTGCAACCTTGTACTTGGGGTTGTGAACATATTATGAATAAGTTTTTGGCGCTGTTGCTGGGACTTTGACTATGTTTTTTTGAGATTGATTAGTATTAGAATTGGGTTAAGATTAGGGTTAACATTTGCTGTGTTTTTTGGTTAGGATTTTCTGAATTTGTTTTTAGAAACTAACATTGTTTTCTGTTTTGTAGCAATCTAACTTAGCAACTCCAATCCAGTAACTTCTTTCCAACTTTCTTTTCTTTTCAGATTTCTTATTTCTATCATTTTCTTTTCTTAGGTTTTAGTTGTTTAGAACTTGAGGGCTATGAATGTTTCATGCCCAAGTGGGTGCTTAACAATGTTCACAACCCTAAGTATAGGGTCGCGATGTAGTAATAATCTCAGTAAGACCGAGGTCGAATCCACAGGGATTAACTCATACATTTTTTGAAAGTAACTAGAACTAGAACAAGAAGATGTAAATCTAAATCTAAATAATTGGAAAGAGTGATTTTGAATAAGGCAGTTGAAACTTATGAATTTAAAGGTGAGAACTAGGGTTCCAAGGATCCACTTGTAGTTATTAAGATGCTACTTCACTTGATTCAAGAGATCTAATTAGAATCAGAGTCTAATCTTATCCAATTGGAAAGAGATATGATCAAATCTCTGAACTTCTCATTGATCTAGCCTTAATGGAAAAGGATTGTGAAGATTGGAAGGGATTCCATCACCCAACCATGCCCAGGGGACTATGGCAAACAACAAGATTTACCAAACCAACAATCTTAAATAAGAAAAGAAGATATTCAAAGCTATCGCAGCGTCTATTGTAATTTGAGTCATAATGAACCATAGAAAACTGAAAATATTCCTAAAATCAAAATAGAATTCAATGAAGTTCAATATAAATAAGAATCAAAGCAAAGTAAACATCCCAATCACGCTACGAGCTTCACCTCTTAGCCATAGCTAAGAGATTTAGCCAACCATAGACATGATTGGACTAAGAACTCTTAAGAAAAGCATAAAAACAAACTAAGGAAGAAGAAGAAATACTCTCGGACGATGGCTCCACCCTTTTTCTCCACTCCTCAAACTCTAGTAGATGCTTTAAAGCATCCTAGGAACTCCTATTTATAGTTGGGGAACTCCAACTTTCGCATCGAGTTGAAAAAATTTGAAAACCGCCTCAAATTTACGCAGTCTGTGTAAAATCTACGTAACCTTAGTTGAGTCGAAGGTCATCTTTGACTGGTCAAGGATTTCTTTGAATGGTCGAAGGTCATGCGAATTTGAAAGATAATGTTGCTAGAGTTCAAGCTGAAGTTTCTTCGACTAGTCGAGACAGAGCTTAGGCTGGTCGAAGCAGGGCTTAGGCTAGTTGAGAATCACACAAATTCACTTCAAATCTTCGATTTTCTTCATTTTTCACTTCGTTTCTTTGGATCTTTGGCCTGTGAATTCTTCAATCTTAGTCTCTTAAGATCCATCCTTTGTTTTAGTGATTCTTGAGCATCAAATCCATGCTTTTAATATTCTTTTCAATCCAAGCTCTCAGATTCACCTTCCAACACAAATATGTATAAAATATAACATTAAGAAGTATCATGTTCATAAAACCAATATATAAAGAGAAGAAAATATGCAATATTTGAGACTCAATAGACAACACTTAATGTCTCTTAAGTGAAGGAGGATTAGTCGAAGGGCTGCCTATCCATCACCGGATTAGACACCACTTGAGATCCTCTAAGTTAATTGAAGTAATAGCTGTAAATCAACCTCAACATCTAGTTGAGGAAGTTTAAGATGAGAATGAGGTGCATCATGCTCCCCTGCCTCGTACTTTACGAGATTACTTACAACCTGTGGGCTTGAGTACACCTTCCTGGATGGAGTTTCCACTTAATACAAGAAACGTAGTTTTCAAACTAGCAGTGATAAAATTCCTTCCTAAATTTCATGGACCAAACTCTGAAAGGCCATACTTGCACATTAAATAATTTAATGAGATAGTTACCACATTGCACTATCTAGACGTGTCCGAAGACACAGTATGACTAAAGTTGTTTCCTTTCTCATTGAAGGAGAAGGCTTAGTCGTGGTTGCACTCCTTAAAGCTACAATCTATCAACACATGAGCTAAGATGACCCGAGAATTTCTTAAAAAGTTTTTCTCATTTCATAAAATAAACACTTTAAGGAGGTAATCATGAACTTCGCCCAGAAAGAGGAGGAAACTTTCTTCTAATGCTGGGAGAGGTTCAAGGACCTTATGAATTCGTGTCCACATTATGGCTATGAAATCTGGCTTGTAATAAGCTTTTTCTATAATGGATTGACTTCGCCCATCCGCCAGGTTTTGGAGATGATGTGTAACAGTGAATTCATGAGCAAGGAGCCCGATGATGCGTGGGATTATCTTGATTCACTCGCGGAGAATGCGCAATCATGAGACACCTCCCCAAGGCCCACCACTTCTAAGACTACTTAGTCAAGAGAGAAGGGAGCAATATACGTCTTAAAGGATGACATAAGTGTAAGGGTGGCCAATCACACAAGAAAAGTTAAGGTCGTGGAACTTAAAAAGGTGAAAACAGTCAAACCTGGTTGTGGAAATTGCTTGGGGTATTTGTGCCAGCAACATACACTTAACACAGGATTGTTTTACAATTCCTACGTTTCAAGAATTATTGAATGAGCAATCAAACGCCATAAATAACTACCAATGCCCATTCAGTGGACCCACCTTAAATACTTATAATTCCAACTAGAGGAACCATCCAAAATTCAGTTAGAGGAACAGACAAACAACCAATCCTCAAGAGGCCCTTATTCAACTTCATAATCAAAGGAGGCATTAAGTGTCACACCCTAAACTCAGAAATCAGGCTCACAAAATTTCCGATCGCCGAAAGCCTCCGCAGTACTCCATTCTCAGCTCCTGACACCCATATACTAGGTTCCAATCCTGGGATCCTACAAGGAGGATTTTCAACACGAATTTGTTTCATAATAATCATAACCATAAGCATAAGTCACATGTCATAATCAGAAACATCACCACATATCCACTGTGATTAAAAAAAACTTTTGAGTACAAGGTACAAAAGGAAATACAATATAGAGATATCAAAAGGAAACTTTGGAAACTTAGCTGCATGCTCTTGCCTCTGCTCAGCTATGACTTCATACTGACGTCACCTGCATGCATCTATCGTGTATGAGCTTACAGAAATCTTAGAGGATGGTGTAAGTGTGCACGTAATATAAGCGTGCTTATAATGCAATATCAGAGTAATGTGGAAACACACAGGTAAATCCATGAATGCTATGCAAAAATGTGGCAAGTGCATGAATGCGCTCAGCCATACCAAGGCTATGCGATACAAGGCCTACCTAGCAAAATATCAATGCAAGATGCAACGTAGGCATGTCAATCCTCATTTGAATACACATAACAATTCAGCTCATCTTTGGAATATCATATAACAGTACAGTTCTCACTACGGACAATCACCGGGGTCTAGTACACTTTACACCAGCTTACCACCCCATCTAAGTATGCAACTGGGTAAGTGGAAAAGTCCTCACTATCCACCTACCAATATCGGGCCTGGCTCGACGATAGCAAACCCATTCCTTAAGCTAGTCAAACTCAACCTAGACATTGCTCTCTCACTCTGGCGGGTAAGGTCACACCCCCTTCCAACCGACCAAGACATAGTGGGAGATGCAGCCTACTAGTATATGGCCCTCATGTGCTCAAACATCCACTCGGTCTAGACGTTGGAGCATCTTCCTGGTAACATAAGGGTTCGAAGACTTTCACTCAAGGACATCATTGCACCCAGTGCTTAAAACCCAATATTTTCGGTATCCAATCCCGCCATCCACGATATGCCTATGGAGGTCATAACCCTGATGTTGTTAGGGTACACAGTAACCATATCATACAATGCAAGATGCGTGAGTCATAAAATTCACTCATGTATCAATCCTGCGCATACCGTGCACTCATGTGGGACAACTTCGTCTATCAGGGAGTCCCATAAACAACCTGTCCAATGGCATAATGCTATCATCAGTCACTCCTCAAAACAAGTATGTAGATGATGCGTATGAGCATATATCATGATGCTATGCTATCACACACTCTTAATCAGTATCGATAATCGACCTATATACAAGGCAGGGTCCATAGAAGGACAACAGATCTAAACCATAACATAAAGATCGGTCCTCAACAGTGGATATACCGAACCTAGTACCATAGATTTTTCTATCCATGGAAAGAAGTGATGATGCGTCCTTCTCATAATAAGGATGGGCCTAGATGTCCTACTCAAAGAGTGGGCTTCCAGGTTTGGGTACTCTACTAGCACCAATGAGGGCCCAATAATTTGGGATAGCCTAAAAAGTGAGATGGATCATACTTGTACTAGTGTGGGCTCATCAATTTAGGTTAGCCCACAATAAGGGGACATGAGAACGGGCTTAACAACAGGCCCTAGGGACGATTACAAGGTGGGCATTTAACCACCATTGCTTTTACAATGTGAACATTTAACCATCATTTCTCCCAAGGCATGGCCCATAGAATCTATCTCATAATAGGGGCCCAAGGCCTTATACTAGCTAGGACAATAGTTGGGCATCATAAACATTACTATATATCTCATGGTGGGTTTACACATCATAATGACCTCACCACATAGACCTCTCATATATCACATTGGGCCTCACCATATGGGCCTCTCATCCACTACATTAGGCCTCATCATATGGGCCTCTCATAAATCATAATGGGCCTCACCAAATGAGCCACATATACATCACAATGGGCCTCACGCAAGGGCCTCATACACATCCCACTGGGCCTCACATAAAGGCCTCATAATCATCATAGTGGGCCTCATCGAATGGGCTACATATACATCACAATGGGCCACACCAAATGGGCCACAAATTCATTACATTGGTCCTCACACAAGGGCCCATGGGTTAGGCAAAAGGGATGGGTAGTGTGTGTATCACATACAACATAGTGAGCATGATGGGGCAGCCCATATAGTCTAGAAAATGAATGGATAACATGCACAATATACACATCGGTGGGGTTCACAGGTCACCCAAAGGTCTAGAAAAATAGATGGACGGAGTGCTTGGAACACATACATTAAGGTGGGCCTGTTGCAACGAAAAATGGGTCCCACCACTAATGGCCAGCGTGGATATACAATGCATACATCATGCTGGACCCATCCTCCCAGGTTGGATGGTGTGGGTACCACACATATCATCAAGGGGGGGCCTCATAACCCAATGTCCAGGGATGGACGGTGTGAATATACAACACATATATCATGGTGGGATTCACGTCCAGCAGGATGGTGGAGACCCCACACGTGCAGGGTAGGTCCCACCGTCCCCAGGACAGACAGAGTGAATAGACAATACATACATTAATGTAGGCCCCACCCCACACGTGCATAGTGGGTCCCACGTCCTAAAGTGGACGGACAACATGGATACATCATGGTGCGACCCACCGTCCAGCAGCTAGACGATGAGTATGCAACCCATATATCATGGTAGGGCCCCACGTCCCTTGCTGGACGATGAGGGTACACCACATATATTGAGGTGGGTCCACATGTGTGGCCCACCATCGTTGGATCAAGCCGATATTTGCGTTTTCCTGCTGGTCGGGCTGGCTGGACGGTGCCAGCAGTGCTGGACCATCTAGCTAGCTACTGGACGTCAGCTAGGTGGACCCCACAGATGGTCGGGTTGGTTAAAATACATACTTATAATGGGCGTCCTTGTGGGTGGGCCACTCATCCAAAAAATCAGATTGTTCTATATGTTTTACCTCATCCATATTGGTCCAAAAATGGACAACAAGGTGTCCCAAAAATCTGGATGTGTGATCATCTAATGTTTGGGCAGTAACATGCATCATCAGGTGGGCCATCATATAAGGAAAGGGAGAGAGAGAGAGAAAGGGAGGGAGAGAGATAGAGAGAGAGAGAGAAACGGGAGATGGAGGGGCCCCGCCACTATGGGTCCCCTCAATACATGCATCATACATCATACATTCATTAAGATGGGTCTCATGCATTACATGGCCCTTCATAAAAAAAATCTGAGGTGGGTATGCCATCCCCACAATGAATCAAGGGTCTAAATGACTCATCAATAGCATGGATTCAATAAAAACATCATGATGGGGTCCATGGAGAATGGCCCCATCATAGATCATGCATGTAACAAGGATGGGCCATTAGCCACATCCAAAGGGTCAAGTAGGATCTCCACCATTGATTGGTGGGTCCTACATGATCTTATCCAATAAAAGACAAAGATCTAAGAAAGAAAAGAAAGATCTAATCCTAAACAAGCACCCACCTAGGATCTTGAACTTCTTCTTTTACCACTAGGTTCCAATGCTCCAAGGGAAAAGATTCTATAGTTGAGATGGCTTTGGGATGGTTGGATTGGGAGGAAAGGAGCTAGCAAAGGGCTGAAAAATGGGGATGGGTTGGGACGTTTATGGCTTCTCTTGCTAGGGAGAAATGAAAATGAAAGAGAGAGGGAGAGAGATAAGAGAGAGAGGGGTGGTAGTTCCCTAGGCAATGATTATTTTGTAAGAGGCATGGGGCTAGGGGCTAGGGTAGGGTGATGTCACCCCTAGGGTGACGTCATCATAATGATGGTTTTCTAGGGAAATGCAACAATTGGGATAGATGGGTCCCCTAATCAAGTGATCAATGGCTGGATAATGCGCAGGCTAGATCTCATAATCTAGGCGTTGGATTGGTGCACGAGACACAGCGTTAGAATCACGGCGATGATGTGGTCACAATGGCATGGGTCTTGGGTTGAGTCAACTAGGGTTTATAGGATACGACTTAAGGTCGCTTGCAAATACTATCTACAGGTCACGGGTCGATGGAATTCGATGGGAGGACAGTGGGATCCTACGGAACAAAGAGATACTAGGACACAGGCTTAACAGCTCTCCCCTCCTAATAAAAATTTCATCCTTTAAATTTACTATCACAGAGAACAAAACAAGAAGGAAGAGAAAACATGGTATCGCATAAAAAGATATATCAATTAATATACAACGCGATACAAGTACAATCAATCTACAAAAAGATTGGGATAATGCTCTCTAATCTTAGCCTCGCACTTGCAAGATCCCTCATCAACACTATGATGACCCCATTGCACTTTCACCAAAGGCATGACCTTGGTTTGGAGGACCTGCTCCTTTTGATTAAGGATGTGAATTGATTGCTCAATGTAGGAAGCATCCTCACAAACCTCAAAAGGCTACCAATCAATCATGGGAATGGTGTTTGATCCACACTTCAGTACCATCGAAACATGAAAAACGTTGTGGATGCCAGACAACTCAGGTGGTAAGGCAAGCCTATAGGCCACGGCGCCAATGCGTCCAGTGATCTCAAAAGGTCTAATAAATCTCAGGGCGAGCTTGCCTTTTGCCTCATGGGTGAGACCTTAAGATACACTGTCCCTAACTGCAAACTCCAAGGGATGACGCTGGCGATCAACAAAACTCTTCTACCGGCTCTGAGCTATGTGCATCCTCTACCTGATGATGTTGATAACCTTTAATGTTTGCTACACAAGCTTGGGGCCTGGAAGGTGGTGCTCTTCAACCTCGGCCCAACAACTAGGGAATCTACATGACTTGCCATACAAGGCCTCAAAGGGAGCCATACCAATAGTCGCCTGATAGCTGTTATTATATGCGAACTCAGCCATATGCAAATGTTCATCCCAGTTACCCGAGAAGTCGATCATGTAAGATCTGAACATATCCTTAAGAATCTGGTTGACCCTCTCGGTTTGCCCATTTGTCTGCGGATGATACATGGTGCTGAATTATAAGACAAATCCCATAGCCTTTTGGAAGCTCCTCTAATACTGATACGTGAACCTCGGGTCTCGGCTGGAAAAGATTGAAACTGAAACACCATACTGTCTCATAATCTCATCAATGAATAATCTAGCAAGCCGGTTTAAAGGCTAGGTCGCATGAATCATGAGAAAATGTATCGACTTCGTCAGATGATCCACGACAACCCAGATGACATCATGACCATGCTGAGTCGTCGGCAAGCCCATAATAAAATCTGTGGATACGTACTCCCACTTGCACGTCGAGACTCACAACGGTTGCAATGGACCTCGGGGTCTATGATGATCAGCCTTGACATGCTAGCATGTGTCACACTCGGTCACAAAACTAGAGATCTAGTGCTTCATCCCCATCCAAAAATAATGTCGCATCGCGGTACATCTTCATCAAGCCAGGGTGGATAGAAACCTCGATCGATGTGCCACAGTCATAAGATCTCTGCACAAATCTGGAATATTTGAGACACATAATTGGCCTCTGAAGCGAGGTCCACCATCAGAACTAATCTGCTAATCTGACTAACTCTCAGATGCCACCTTTGCTTGATAACTCTAAAGTGACTAGTCTGACTGCTAAGCCTCGTTCACCCTTGCCACAAGAGAGGGTTGAATCGACAGGCTCGATAACTGAATGATAGAACACTCTAAGTCAAACTCAAAGTCATACGTTGCAATACCCTCGAGCATCATCTACTCCTAAATCATTATATGCGCCACCAGGCCTCATAGCTGAAGGCTAAGGGCATTCGCCATCACGTTCGCCTTACCTGGGTGGTACTGAAGATCAATATCATAATCCTTCAGGAGTTCCATTTAAATGTCTCTGCCTCATGTTCAACTCGGACTGAGAAGAGATACTACAGGCTCTTGTGGTCGGAGAAGAGCTCGAACTTAACCCCATAGAGATAGTGCCTCCACACCTTTAGTGCGAAGTCAACTACTGCCAGCTCCAAATCATGTGTGGGATAGTTCAGCTCATGGAGCTTGAGCTGGCGAGACGTATAAGCTACTGGCTTCCTATGCTGTGTCAGGACAACATCCAAACCTACATGTGAAGCATCGATAAATACAACAAATCCTTCACTCCCAGAGGGAAGAGTGATGATAGGAGGGGACGTGAGGCGGTCCTTCAGCGCCATAAATGCTCGCTCACAGGCGTCACTCCACACAAACTCTATGCCCTTCCAGGTCAACCTGGTCAGCAGTGCTGCAATACGAGAGAATCCCTCAATAAAGTGTCAATAATATCCTACCAAACAAAGAAAACTGTGGATCTCGTACATGTTCATGGGCTGGCCCCACTAATGCACTACCTTAATCTTCGAGGGGTCCACTGCGACACCATCCCTCCTCACCACATGACCAAGGAACTTCACCTCCTTTTGCCAAAACTCACACTTCTCTAGCTTTGCATACAACTAGCGGGCACGGAGGGTCTGCAAGGCAATCTCCAGATGCTTCTCGTGGTCCTCGTGGGTCCTCGAATAGATCAGAATATCGTCGATGAAGACCATAATAAAAATATCGAGATAAGGACGAAAGACCTCATTTATCAACTGCATGAAGACTACGGGCGCATTAGTTAGTCCAAAGGACATGACCTGAAATTCAAAGTGACCATAGTGCATCCTGAAAGTTGTTTTCAGGATGTTCTCCTCTCGGACTCGAATCAATGATAACCAGACCGCATGTAACGCCCTGAAATTCGGGGGTCGAACATAACTCAGCTCCTGAGTTCCAAAACATCACTTATGCAACATATTTAATGATGGATGTATGTTGTTTGTATTAGTGTAGAAAACATGGAATAAATTAAGCCAAATTGTAAATATAATTCAGGGATAAGTGAAGAAAGCAAGCGGAAGACTTAAAAAAATATAAGTGTACATGTGCAAATCCCTGAAATACATATACATACCAGGTCGTATTGACAAGTGTTACTATCAAAATTACAAGTATCAAATTATATCATTTAATTCCCAAAAGACATCCCAGAATCCCGCGCATCAGAACAAGGCTCACTATAACCAGTCTGAAAACTGTATAAAAGAGAAAGCAACCTCATCATCATTAATCTCTGGCTCTGCCTCAAAGGTTGCATTAACATCTGCAACATCAACAACTAAGACAGAGTCTGGTGGGTGTTTAACACCACCCCAGAACGTGGGAGTGACTGATCAACTCAATGGAACAATAAAGCAAAGGTTAACATGTTATCAGTTCAATCAAACAGTAATGATAAAGCAGAACAATCAAACATGTCCTAAGTACTCTTGTTAATGCAAAGATGTATGCAGAATGATGCGTGCCCTCATGCGTACACCCTCAGCGTCTTCATCTTACGTTACGCATGACATCGCCTCAAAGTGCGCCACGTCTACAAAGCACATGCAAATGCGGTGCATGAACATGATTACCAAGTTGTTATTAGTCCTTTTCATACATAAGGATTGGGAAGCTAAGCTACCTTCCTCATATCACCATCCAAACAGTGATCCATTCTAGGGTCGTCAGTCCTAGACATCTCATATGATCATATGGTTGTAGGTCGTTACAAAGGGCTCGTCACCAATCAATGCACGCCTATCATACTATCATTACCACAATAAGGCTCGTCACCTCAATGTGGTATCCAGGCATGCTCGAGGTCACTACAGAGGGCTCGTCACCAATCAGTGTAGGCCGACAGCAGGAATATAGTGTCCCATACCACCATAATCGGCTCACGAGTTTGGTTGCTCACTGGTCACTATGGGGAGGCTCGTCACCCCAGCGTAGGCCGACAGCTCTACCACGGTGTCCCATACCACCATGTCCGGCTCATGAGTCTTAGTGGATCAAGGTACCATGGTTAATAGGATTTCATCGGTAAGTTTAGTACCCTAGATTCAAACAGTAACGTCCATACATGGTGAACATACATCGGACAATCAGGTTACTTGACGAACTCGATTAGCACGAGCGCACGTTGGGTTGAACGACATAGAGTGCACAAACACTCCGCGTGGCCAAACCACTGCCGACAACTCTAATACGACTCGGGTTCGTCTAATCACGTCCCACGTGGCGAAAGCAACCTCAGCCATGAACTTAAGGCCGATTACCGATTTCCTGGACTATTCATAGTCCCAAACACATTCCACTATAATAGATATTGATATCAACAATTTAGAATAGTAAAGGATTAACAACTCAAATCATATGGTACATAAGCATTTGAAGAACATCAATTTAACATGGATTTAAGCATAAGTAAGACTTGAAATTAAACAACAAGGAATGTAACTTGCATGAAGAAAATCATACGCATCAATAGGAGAGTTGAGAATCGCTTCTCAATGCCCGCAAGTAGGTTAATATATTACACTTTAGATCATTCAAGCATTTCTACAAACACTTAGAATACATAGTTCAACATACATGACATATGTTGAAATACACACATTTGGACAATTCCTTTTACCAAGGAGTTGCCGCACATACAATTAGCATAAGTACATGACAATTAATCATGGCAATCACATGTTCATATTTTATACGCATACGGTACCTTATACATACACATAGAATACACAAATCTCAATGTAACACATGCATATCAGGAACGCAAAATAAACATAACATTTGGCATGTGAAATCTCATCCATAGCAAGAATAAACCACTCACTGGCATTGAAAGCCTTGAAAACCATAACCTATACGATTAAAGTCCGCACCTTAAACCAGAAACAGAACACCGAACTGATTCAGACGATATGTCTTTGTCAATGGCGACAGGATAACCTAAAGCAAGAATAGAAATGAGCTACAACAACACAAGGACTATTTTGAGCTCTAACACAGATTAGGGTTAGGTTAACTTACCCAAAGATGAACTCAGAATCGCCGGAATAACAATTCTAAAGTGAAGGTTTAAGGATGAAGAAGAATAGGAAAGAATCTAAGATGATTCACCAACTTCTCTCTCACTTTCTCTCTCACTTCCCCTCTCTTTCTTAGCTAGGATTAGGAAATTCGTATGGAAAAGAGAGCTAGGGTTTTAAGGTCTATAAATAGGCCTAACATTGATGAAAATAACCCCAGGGCCAAGGTATACTTAGGGTATAACCAAAACAAGCCTCTCTCGATCCAACGAAGCACTTCCGGTGGGCCTATTACCACGAAAGGTCAGACTTAAGCTCACTGACCATGGATCTTGGTCAGGCTGAGTTTTCGTACCGACCGGATCTTCAGATCAGCCGTGGCGGACCACACACAATTCAACGGTCACCGAATCTCGATCAGGTCCACAAGCACAAGGACATGCCTGGGCCACCTTCCCTGATCAGAGGGTGAAATTGGGTCAGAATCCAACGGTCAGATTGCTTAAAATCATCGCGCAAGCGACACGACTCAGATTTCTTAAACTCTCAATTAATTTCCAACCGTTCTCACACTCTTCACTCCGGACTCAATCAAATCGACCCAGAACATCACATGGACTTGATTTTTGAGGTGATGGCCAAGTCCAACATGGTGACCGCAACAGCCTATGATCATCGCTATCAAACTTTCGATGCGCGGTCCAGGTCCGATCTAGAACTTCCAAAAATTCCCAAGAGCAACTGGCTATAGCGATGAATCCCAGATTTCAGAGTAACCTAGCGCTAATGATTCTACAAGTTTTGAGTCATGCAGATCAAATTTAAAGTGATTGATGCAAATTTCACTAACAATCGAGTTTAGCGCTAATTACCCCAATAAGCTTCTAAGGAAAAAAAATAGAGGTAGACTCTGGTCTTGGCACAAAATTTTCAGGGTCATTACAATTTACCCCCCTTAAAGAAAATTTCGTCCTCGAAATTCATACCTTCTCATATTCCTCAAGGATCTGAGGGTAGCTCTTTCTAACCTCATCTTCAGATTCCTAAGTAGCCTCTTCCTCACTATGATGCGTCCATAGCACCTTTACAAGAGAGGTGACCTTGCTACGCAATACGTGCTCCATCCTGTCGAGAATACGCGTCGGTCACAGTACATAAGTGGCATCCTCACTCAACTGCACCTGTTCCCAACTGATAATATGCGAAGGATCAGGAACTTACTTCTTCAGCATAGAAACATGAAATACGTTATGCACGCCCGCAAAAGGTGTGGGCAAAGCAAGGCGATATGCTACTGCTCCCACTCGATCCAGAACTTGAAATGGACCAATAAATCTCGGCGTAAGCTTCCCCTTCTTACCGAACTGCAAAACTCCCTTCATAGGAGAGACCTTCAGAAATACATGGTCTGCAACCTCAAACTCAAGCGGTCGCCGCGTCGTATCAGCGTAACTCTTCTGCCTACTCTGGGCTGTCAGAAGTCGACGTCGAATAATGTCAACTTTCTTTGAAGTCACCTGCACCAACTCCGGGCTAAGCAAACTACGCTCACCAACTTCTGCCCAGCAATGCGGTGCTCTGCACGGGCGACCATACAACGCCTTATAGGGAGCCATGCCAATACTCGCCTGAAAACTGTTATTATACACGAACTCTGCATACTGGATACAATCATCCCAACTATCCTTGAAATCCAAAACATAAGCTCGCAACATATCTTCCAGGACCTGATTCACGCGTTCCGTCTGCCCATCTGTCTGCGGATGAAACGTGGTGCTGAACTTCAATTTCACACCCATCGCTTCCTGGATACGAGTCCAAAAGATAGATGTGAAACGCGTGTCTCTATCAGACACAATCTCCAAGGGAACTCCATGCAGACGTACAATCTCCTTGATATACAGCCTAGCCAACTCGTCTGCAGAGTTTGTGACTCTGATCGGTAAGAAATGAGCTGACTTCGTCAATCGGTCGACGATCACCCAAATAGAGTCATATCCCTTCCTCGTTCTCGGTAACCTAGAAATAAAATCCATAGAGATGAAGTCCCACTTCCATTCTACTATGGGCATGGGCTACAGCAGCCCAGGAGGTCGGCGATGCTCTGCCTTGACCTGCTGGCACGTGAGACAATGAGAGACAAACTCAGCAATATGGACCTTCATATTGTCCCACCAATAAGATCTCCTCATATCCTGATACATCTTCGTGCTACCTGGATGCATCGCAAGCTTAGAACTATGGGCTAACTCGAGAACCTCCCGTCTCAGGTCAGGGATGTCAGGAACACATAACCGACCACGAAATCGTAGGCCCCCATCAGAACTAACACTCCAGTCGGAGTTCTCATCTGTACTAACCCGCTTCCTCATCTTCACCAAAAGCTCATCATTTGCCTGAGCTGCAACGATCTTCTCGTCGATAAGGGGTTATACACGAACATGTGCGATAACCTCATATGGCTCTTCCACCGCAAGCTTCTGCTCAAAGTCTCGCACAAACTCCAACATATCCCACTCTGCTATCATCAGCGGAGCCGCAAACTCAATAGCCTTCTTGCGACTCAACGCATCTGTCACAAGGTTCGCCTTGCCCGGATGGTATGAAACATCGAACTTAAAGTCTTTCAATGTTTCCATCCATTGGCGCTGCCTCATATTTAAATCACGCTGTGTGAAAATATACTTAAGGTTCTTGTGGTCACAAACGAGCTCGAACTCCTCACCATAGAGGTAATGTCTTCAAAGCATTAATGCGAAAATGACAGCTGCTAACTCCAGGTTGTGCGTAGGGTAATTCTCTTCGTGTTTCCTCAACTGACGCGAAGCATAAGCAATCACCCTGTACTTCTGCATAAGGACACAACCCAGACTAACGCGAGAGGTGTCAGTATATATAATATACTTAACCCCTTGCTCTGACAATACTAGCACAGGGGTGGACGTCAACTTATCCTTCAGCTCTTGAAAAGCTTCCTCCGCCCTCTTATTCCAAGCAAACTTCAAATTTTTCCGTGTCAACTGCGACAACGGTCTGACAATCTTCGAGAAGTCTTGAATAAAGCATCGATAATAGCCTGCAAGATCCAGAAAGCTCCTTACCTCAGTAACTGAACCAGGCTGCTTCCAGTCCTGCACTGTAGCTACCTTAGCAAGATCGACAGCTATCCCTTCCTTGGACACCACATGTCCCAGGAACTTGACTTCCTCCTTCCAGAAATCACACTTCTTGAACTGCGCAAAAAGCTGATTCTTCCTAAGAGTATCCAAAATCGCTCTTAAGTGCTCCTCATGTTCTTCTCGACTCGTAGAATATATCAAGATATCATCGATAAAAACAATGACGAATCGGAACAAGAATGGCCGAAACACCCTATTCATCAGATCCATGAACAAGGCCGGTGCGTTCGTAAGACCGACGACATCACAAGGAACTCATAGTGACCGAAGCTAGTCCTGAAAGCGGTCTTCTACACGTCCTCATTCTTGACGCGCAACTGATGATAACCTGACTGCAGATCAACCTTCGAAAAGTACCGTGCCCCCTTCAACTGATCAAACAGATCATCAATCCTGGGCAAGGGGTACTTATTCTTCACAGTTACCAGATTCAACCTGCGGTAATCAATACATAATCGCAAGGAACCATCTTTCTTCTTCACAAACAAAACAGGTGCTCCCAAGGGAGACACACTAGGCCGAATAAAGCCTAAATTCAGCAAACCATCTATCTGCTTCCTCAACTCCTCCTTTTCACTCGGAGGCATACGATAGGTGGGCAAAGAAATGGGTGCCGCACCAGGAATGAGATCGATAGTAAAATCAATCTCGCGATGAGGAGGTAATCCAGGAATCGACTCAAACACATCTTTAAACTCCCGAACTACTGGCGTGCTATCAAACGCCGAATCAGCCATACTCTCTAACAGAGAAGTATAATAATCAAGATGAAGAGGATAACTGACCTGAACTGAGAAAGTAACTGTCTCACCCTCAGGTCCATGGATGGTCACCGACCTTGCTTCACAATCAATCTCAGGTCGCATCCTCGTGAGCCAATCCATAACCATAATAACATCGTAATGAAAAAGAGGTGCGACAAAGAAATCAATACGGATCGATCCACTTCCTAGATCAACCAAACAATCCATACAACGCTTGTTCATAGCAGAGGAAATCCCCGTAGCAGTAGTAAGCGTCACTCCTTGCATAGAAACAGTGCTCAAACCCAAACGCCTAACTGCCGCATATGATATAAGAGAGGTAGTGGACCCTGTATTTACCAACATAGAAACGGGAATACCTTCAATGTGCGCTGTAACCTCGAAGGATCTCGGCACCAAGTCAGACATAGGCGCTTCAGCTGAGAGCGTATGAACTCGAGTCTGCTGCTGATGATTCGGGGAGGAACCATGGGCCGCTGAGGTGGCCTGAAGCTAGGTACTGCAGGTCTGAAGGATGGATGAGCTGGTGCTGAATGAAGAGGTGGAGGAGAAATAACCTGAGGCATCAGACTGCTAATCCTCTGCGGTGGAGTAAAACCACTGGCCTGCATACGCGAAAAGCAAAAACGATCCAAATGCCCCATCTTCCCACAATATGAATAGCGAAGATCAGCTCGCATCTGCTGAGCGGGTGGCGTTGAACGCCTAGGAGGAGAATCTGCTCACGGCCTCTTGCCGAGGAAAGGTGCACCCTTAAAGTCAGGTCACGGCCTAAGAACCAAAGGTGCTCGCATATGAGATGAGCTGTCCCCGTCCTGCTCTGCTCGCAAGGACATGCTCACCAACTCCGCATAAGAAGAAATGCTAGCACAGCATATCTTCGATCGGATCTCAGGCCTCAATCCCTTAGAAAAGCGCCGCATCCTCATCAGCTGATCGCCCAGAATCAAAGGAACATACCGACCTAGCTCAGTGAACCGGTTCTCATACTCCGTCACCGACAGCCCTCCCTGGTGGAGGCGAAGGAACTCACTCTCCTTCTCATGTCATTACGTAACTGGGAAATACTTCTCGTGGAAGCCTGCCTCAAACGCCTGCCACGACCACTCAAATCCTTCCTCGACAGTGCGAAGAACACTTTCCCACCATAGACTGGCCTCCTTCTTAAACTTGAAGGAGGCAAGCTCGACCTGCTCAACCTCAGAGCTGTGCAGCTGTCTCAACATCTTAGAGATGTGATCGATCCAATACTCGGCCTCCTCGGGTCTATGAGAACCCGTAGATGTGGGAGGTCGTAAGCGTTAGAATCGCTCAAAAGTGCCGCTCGCACTGGCGCTCCCAGATGGAGGCATAGGTGAAGCAGGTGGAGTCACCCCCACTGACTAAGCAAAGATGCCAGCCATGGAAGATAGGAACTGCTGCTGCTGGTGGTGCTGCTGCTGAATCTACTGCTGTTGCATCAACAACATCATCTGCTCAAACCTATCAGACGATGGAGCAGAAGAAGATGCACGGCTCGGCTCAGGAACCGAAGGCGTGACTGGAGGAGCCATAGGTGTCGGCATGAGACAGGCCCGTCTGTGGATCCGTTTGGCTATCGCTTAGGGGAAGAACCCCAGCAAGCGACTCAACCAAGGAGAGACGGGCCGAAGACTTCGAACCCTTAGGAGGCATACGCTACATTCAACAGAGGATGCAACCTGTAAGATTTTACATCCACATAATCCATCCACACAGCATTCACAACACAACTCTAAAGACAAACAACATGCATTCCATTAAAAAAAATTGTTGCAATACAAGTAGTGCAGCATTACATGAATCACGACAGGGAAAGCATATGAACAACAACATCTACAACTTCAAACAACAACAAACAACTACAAACAACTCCAACTACAAAGCCAACAACGGCTACACACAGAAAGAAACAACAAAATAAAGCAAAGGATGACTACAACAACAACTACTCGTCGGAATCAGGAGATGGAGGCGGGGCACCCTTATCCTACAAGCAACACAGGATAGACTTCAGAGTTCAAGTCACCTTCTTAAACTTATGCTTCAAAAGGCCTCAAAGATCCATAATATCCTTGCGTAGAACAGCCTGCCCTTCCTCAAGCTGAGAAATACGGGCATCCCTGGCAGCCAGATCTGCGCTCTGCTCTGGTGCCACAGGAGGAGAGCTCTCACTCATATCCTGTGCCTCTACCTCTTCCTCGTCCTACTCTGTTTCTTCTTTAATCTCAGCACCACCTTCAACATAACTCTCATCCTCATCACTCTTCGACTCATCCTCACTCTCTGAGGCCTGACGACGAGGACCAATCTCCATCTGCTTAAGGGTCGTCAGATTAATATGACGAACAGGAACCGGCTTCTCTGCTCCAAGCCTATAGCCAAACTCATGTGCAAGCTTACAAATGAGGCGGCCAAAAGGAAGCGATTCGGTCCTCCTAGTCGATGAGTGATAAGGATAATCTGACGCAAGGTGTACATCGGCACACACAACTTCGCTTCTTGCACCACCTGATACAGAAAATCTACCATTAGGCGTGTACACTCGCTGCGATTGCTCCACCTTAGGTATACATTGAATGTACACATGTGGTGAAGCAAGCGGAAGTTGTCTGTCATGTTGGTAGCTAAAAGACTTCTATTAGGCTGCCATTCGACCAGACGACCATACAGGAACCGGGTGCGACGATCCCTCTCGCACATACTGTTCAAATTTTTCTCACTGGCATGCACTTCACCAAGTGGCACGTTCAGGAGTCGGGATATCAAAGCAACATTGACTGAGGCCTCCTGACTGCTACCACAAGGAATCTTGAACTGCAGAGGCTCCAGCGAAGGATCACAAATATTGGCATAAAAAGCTCGAACAGTACTTACATTCGAGCGATACTCGCCCTCAAACAAGGGACACCAACCATCCCCTTCCAGACAATCCAACAACAGAAACTCGCCAAACAGCCGCGGATGAACATGAGCCTCAAAAAGGACCCTATGGCCTTCATAGACTCCATAAAATAGCTTTGCTAACAAGGTTCTACCAATGTGAGCTCGAGGATCAAGGTCCCGCTTGGTCTGGAATTCATGGGCAGCGGTCATGCTCGCTGCGGCACCTCTCGGCCTCCGTGCACGGGTTGGGCAGCTAGGCCCGGCTTCATCCACGGGCGCTCTCTTCTTCCCCATCAAAGAAAGAAGGGTATAGATAAAAAACTATGGCCGTGATAAACTCAAAGAGGACCATGAGAAATGAGAGAAAGAGATAAATAGGAAGAATGGTGAAGCTTCCACACACTTGAGATCCCAAAAGAGGATTTGAGAGCCCAAATGAGAAGAAAAGGAGAGGTAAACAGCAATGGGGGTGAGGGTTTTGAGATGGGTGGATAGGGTGTGCACCAAAATGGAAGAAGAAGAAGATTTGGGGAGGATTTGGAGGAGTTTGGAGAGAAACTTGAAGGAAAGAGTTAGGGAGGGTGAGTTGTGAAGGAAGTAGGGTTTAGAGGAGGTTTAAACCAGCAAACGGTGGAAGGGTGGGCCACACTAGGCCATACACTCGTCTGCCCGAGCCGGCCCGCCCGGCCTGGCCCGTTGATTGGCGAGGCCTCGCTGAACCGGCGATGACATCGCCAGTCTTTAGACCGTCTGGAGATGGCTCACCGTTTGGGTGAGGTCCTCCTGGTCCCTTAGCTCCTAAAAGATGTGGGTCCCCCCTGGGCCCCACTGGAAATGCCACGATCGGCCCCTTTGCATGATTCGGCGCCTATCGGGCCATTCGAGCAGAAATCTGATACAAACACAAATTTCTTACAGATTGAAGGGTTGAAATGGGATGATAAACCATCTAATATCATTAATAGATGGTCTAAGAGAGGTTTCGGGTCACTGTGTGTGATCAGGAGAGAGCACAGACTCGATCTCGGCGATTATTTTCAGTAAACTTTCGCCGATAGAAGCAATGGAACACAAACACACAATCTACGATAAACTTCCACCCAAATACACTAAAGTGGCGACAGTGTGCGGTGTGTGACCATAACCCAAGTCCGGTTTAATCCAAATCATGCTCTGATACCAACTTGTAACGCCCTGAAATTCGGGGGTCGAGCATAACTCAGCTCCCGAGTTCCAAAACATCACTTATGCAACATATTTAATGATGGATGTATGTTGTTTGTATTAGTGCATAAAACATGGAATAGATTAAGCCAAATTGCAAATATAATTCAGGGATAAGTGAAGAAAGCAAGCGAAAGACTTAAAGAAATATAAGTGTATATGTGCAAATCCCTGAAATGCATATACATACCAGGTCGTACTGAAAAGTGTTACTATCAAAATTACAAGTATCAAATTACATCATTTAATTCCCAAAAGACATCCCAGAATCCTGCGCATCAAAACAAGGCTCACTAGAACCTGTCTGAAAACTGCATAAAAGAGGAAGCAGCCTCATCATCATCAATCTCCGGCTCTGCCTCAAAGGTTGCATCAACATCTGCAACATCAGCAACTAAGACAGAGTCTGGTGGGTGTTTAACACCGCCCCAGAACGTGGGAGTGAGTGATCAACTCAGTGGAATAATAAAACAAAGGTTAACATGTTATCAGTTCAATCAAGCAGTAATGATAAAGCAGAACAATCAAACATGTCCTAAGTACTCTTGTTAATGCAAAGATATATGCAGAATGATGCGTGCCCTCACGCGTACACCCTTAGCGTCTTCATCTTACGTTACGCATGACATTGCCTCAAAGTGCGCCACGTCTACAAAGCACATGCAAATGCAGTGCATGACCATGATTACCAAGTTGTTATTAGTCCTTTTTATACAGTAGGATTGGGAAGCTAAGGTACCTTCCTCATATCACCATCCAAACAGTGATCCATTCTAGGGTCGTCAGTCCTAGACATCTCATACGATCATATGGTTGTAGGTTGTTACAAAGGGCTCATCACAAATCAATGCACGCCTATTATACCATCATTACCACAAAAGGCTCGTTACCTCAATGAGGTATCCAGGCATGCTCGAGATCACTACAGAGGGCTCGTCACCAATTAGTGTAGGCCGACAGCACAAATATAGTGTCCCATACCACCATAATCGGCTCACGAGTTTGATTGCTCACTGGTCACTACGGGGAGGCTCGTCACCCCAGCGTAGGCCGACAGCTCGACCACGGTGTCCCATACCACCATGTCCGGCTCATGAGTCTTAGGGGATCAAGGTATCATGGTTAATAGGATTTCATCGGTAAGTTTGGTAACCTAGATTCAAACAGTAGCGTTCATACATAGTGAACATACATCGGACAATCGGGTTACTTGACGAACTCGACTAGCACGAGCACACGTTGGGTTGAACGACATAAAGTGCGCAAACACTCCGCGTGGCCAAACTACTGTCGACAACTCTAATACAACTCGGGTTCGTCTAATCATGTCCTACGTGGCAAAAGCAACCTCAGTCATGAACTTAAGGCCGATTACCGATTTCCTGGACTATTCATAGTCCCAAACACATTCCACTATAACAGATATTGATATCAACAATTTAGAATAGTAAAGGATCAACAACTCAAATCATATGGTACATAAGCATTTGAAGAATATCAACTTAACATGGATTTAAGCATAAGTAAGACTTGAAATTAAACAACAAGGAATGTAACTTGCATGAAGGAAATCATACACAACAATAGGAGAGTTGAGAATCGCTTCTCAACGCCCGCAAGTAGGTTAATATATTACACTTTAGATCATTCAGGCATTTCTACAAACACTTAGAATACATAGTTCAACATACATGACGTATGTTGAAATACACACATTTGGACAATTCCTTTTATCGAGTTGTCGCACATACAATTAGCATAAGTACACGACAATTAATCATGGCAATCACATGTTCATATTTTATACGCATACGGTACTTTATACATACATATAGAATACACAAATCTCAATGTAACACATGCATATCAGGAACGCGAAATAAACATAACATTTGGCATGTGAAATCTCATCCATAGCAAGAATAAACCATTCACTGGCATTGAAAGCCTTGAAAACCATAACCTATATGATTAAAGTCCGTACCTTAAACCAGAAACAGAACACCGAACTGATTCAGACGATATGTCTTTGTCAATGGCGACAGGATAACCTAAAGCAAGAATAGAAATGAGCTACAACAACACAAGGACTATTTTAAGCTCTAACACAGATTAGGGTTAGGTTAACTTACCCAAAGATGAACTCAGAATCGCCGGAATAACGATTCTAAAGTGAAGGTTTAAGGATGAAGAAGTACAAGAAAGAATCTAGATGATTCACCAACTTCTCTCTCACTTCCCCTCTTTTTCTTAGCTAGGGTTAGGAAATTCGTATGGAAAAGAGAGCTAGGGTTTTAAGGTCTATAAATAGGCCTAACATTAATGAAAATAACCCCAGGGCCAAGGTATACTTAGGGTATAACCAAAACAAGCCTCTCTCGATCCAACGAAGCACTTCCAGTGGGCCTATTACCACGAAAGGTCGGACTTAAGCTCACTGACCATGGATCTTGGTCAGGCTGAGTTTTTGTACCGATCGGATCTTCAGATCAGCCGTGGCGGACCACACACAATTTAACGGTCACCAAATCTCGATCAGGTCCACAAGCACAAGGACATGCCCGGGTCACCTTCCCTGATCAGAGGGTGAAATTGGGTCAGAATCCAACGGTCAGATTGCTTAAAATCATCGCGCAAGCGACACGACTCAGATTTCATAAAATCTCAATTAATTTTCAACCGTTCTCACACTCTTCACTCCGGACTCAATCAAATCGACCTAGAACATCACATGGAATTGATTTTTGAGGTGATGGCCAAGTCCAACATGGTGACCGCAACAGCCTAAGATCATCGCTATCGGACTTTCGACGCGCTGTCCAGGTCCGATCCAGAACTTTCAAAAATTCCCAAGAGTAACTGGCTATAGCGTTGAATCCCAGATTTCAGAGTAACCTAGCGCTAATGATTCTACAGGTTTTGAGTCATGTAGATCAAATTTAAAGTGATTGATGCAAATGTCACTAGCAATCGAGTTTAGCGCTAATTACCCCAATAAGCTTCTAAGGAAAAAAAATAGAGGTAGTACTCGGGTCTTGGCACAAAATTTTCAGGGTCATTACACCACAGGTCAATCTTTGAAAAGAACTATGCACCTTGTAGCTGATCAAATAAATTATTTAAGAGTGGATACTTGTTCTTGATCGTGACCCGGTTGAGCTTGCGGTAATCCATGAAGAGCCTTAACGAGCCATCCTTTTTCCTGACGAATAGTACCAGCACTCCCCACGGCGAACTCTTTCGATGAATAAAACCCAACTCACGCAACTCATCCAACTATTGCTACAGCTCCCACAACTCCATTAGTGCCATATGATTTGGGGGCTTCGAGATAGGCACTATACTAGGCACAAGATCAATCTGAAACTTAAAATGCCAGTGCGGTGGCAATCCTAAAATCTCCTGAAATATGTTGGGAAAATCGTAAACCACTGGCAACTAACCAATACTTGCTATTACGGGCTCCTCTATTGCATGTGACATCAAACAAGATAATGGCTCTTCTCTAGGCTTGTCAACGAACTAGAACTGCGGTAAGACAGGTATACAGAACGTTACTATTCTCATGGAGTAGTCCAAGATAGTGTGGTACTCAGTGAGCCAATCTATACCTAGGATGACGTTAAACTTTGACATCGGTAGCACAAACAAGTCAATAGGCAAGAAAGTCTCCCCTATCAAAATAGGGCAGGACGAACAGAAGCGGCCTAACACTTCGGTCTTCCCCAAGGGCATCGGTATTGATAACCCCTCACGGGCATAATCAATCAGCAATACAGTTGAACGGTAAAAAACTTTGGACATAAAAGAGTGCAAAGCACTATAATTAAACAATACTCGAGCGATGCATGTAGAGACAGGAAGAATACCCTCAACAACCTCTCCAGATAACTGTGGGTCCTGCTGAGCCACGTAGAACCTAGCCTGAGCTGGCTGGGGAGGTAATTGTCACCTTTAAGGTCTCTGATGTTGCTGTTATTGCTGTTGCGGCCGGAACTGCTGCCTCGGCTGCTGTGGTCTCAGAGGCTAATTCTGATGTTGTTGCTGAAGGGGCCTCAGTGGTAGGAGCTACTGTCGCTACTGCTACTGCTGCTGTGGAGACTGGTGCGATGCTCTTAGCTGCTATTACTGCTGTGGAGACTACTGTGGTGCTCTCGGCTACTACTACTGCTGTCGGGGATACTCCCACCTGTGGTGTCCTATCCCACTGCATCCAAAATAGGCACCTGGAAGCTACCTCTAAGGTGGTGTCAGGGGTACCGCTAGTGCTATTGGTGCCCTGGCGGCTGGGCGGCCTATGCGCCTTTGCTGGGGGCTATTGCTGATGCTGGGAGCCACCGGAGGGGGCTTGCCTCTTTCGGTCTGCTCTACGATCATGGTCTCTCTATGAACCGGCCCAATCTACCTTATAGATCTGAGCCCTCTTCACAACCTCCTCGAAAGTCTAAAGTATATGGCCGATAACACGGCATCGGAGGCCAAAACGCAAGCCATTCTCAAAACGGCGGGCCTTTCACTCCTCATCATCAATCAAATACGGCGTGAACCTAGACAGTGTGAAAAAATGAGCCGCGTATTGCGCCACAAACATATCTCCCTGCACTAGGGTCTCAAACTCCAATGCTCGATGCCGTCGAATGTGGTCAAGGAAATATTGTCGGTCAAACTAGTCCACAAAATCCTCCCATGTCCATATGAAATTAGGCCCTACAACATGGGTCGACCTCACCCTCAAGTATATACACTACCAATAGGACCCGTTGTTGGGTCATACATTTCATGGTCTCGAACATCTTCTCCACTCGGGAGTGCCACCTCTCTGTTACATTTGAATCGGGCTCTCCCTAGAATCATAAGGGATTGAGTTAAAGAAAATCTCATAATAGGGCACTCACGTGCTCCTGCTCTGCTTGCTCCGGGGTCTTAGTGGGGCGCCTGCCCTTCCCCTAGAGGGCGGCTATCACAACTTGGAGCATCTGCTGCAACTGATCGTACCAACTAGTATGGTAGGGGCTGCGCTGGTCTCGGACGGAGGCTTAAGATCTGCAGGGGTCTCAGGCGTAGGAGCAGGAGGCTCAGGTGGGGGAACGAGAACTACGGGTGGTGGAATAAGAATCTCAGGCGGTGGAATGGGAACCTCAGGTGGTGGATCGAGGCTGCTCAGGTCTCCTGGGTGCCTCAGGTACCTCGTTTAGGCGGCATGACCTACAAAAAAGAATAAAGGTGCCTATTAGCCTTGAGAACCCTCAAAGGCTTAAGCATTAGGGAACCAAACCTGAAGATTACACACTCAGGACCTAATCGTCCTAAGTTCATAGCAGATATGTGATGTTATCCTTGGTTATCCCCAGGTTATGCTCTGATACCAACTTCTGTTACGCCCGAAACTCAGAAACCGGGCTCATAAAATTCCTGATCACTGAATCTGGTGTCGACAACATCCACTGTACCCCATTCTTGGCTCCTAACACCCATATACCAAGTTCTAATCCTGGGATCCTATGAGGATTTTTAACACGAATTTGTTTCATAATAATCATAACCATAAGCATAACCCACATGCCATAACCAGAAACATCGCCATATATCCACTATGATAAAAAAAAATTTTGAGTACAAGGTACAAAAGGAAATACAATATAGAGATCTCAAAAGGAAATTCTAGAAGATCAGCCGTACTTTCCTACCTCTGCTTAGCTACGATTGCGTCATGGCGTCACTTGCACGCATCTATCGTGCATAAGCTTAAAGAAAGCTTAGAGGGTGGTGTAAGTGTGCGCGTAATACAAGCATGCTCAAAATGTAATAACAGAATAATGCAAAAATATAGTGGTAAATCCATGAATGTTATGCGAAAATGTTGGCAAGTGCATGAATGCGATCAGTCATACTAAGGTTATGCGATGAAAGGCCTACCTAGCCAAATATCAATGCAAGATGCAACACAAGCATGCCAATCCTCATCTAAATCCACAACAATTCAGCTCATCTCGAGAATATCACATAACAGTACAGTTCTCACTATGGACAATCACCGGGGTCTAGTACACTCTACACTAGCTTGCCATCCCATCTAAGCACATAACTGGGTAAGTGGAAAAGACCTCACTATCCACCTACCAATATCAGGCCTAGCTCGACAATAGCGGACCCTTTCCTCAAGCTGGTCAAACTCAACCTAGACATTACCCCCTCACTCAGGCAGGTAAGGTCACATCCCCTTCCAACCGATCACGACACAGTGGGAGACACGGCCTACTGGTATACGGCCCTCGTGCGCTCATACATCCACTCAGTTTCGACGTTGGAGTATCCTCCTGGTACTATAAGGGTTCGGAGACTTTCACCCAGGGACATCATTGCGCCCTAGTGCTTAGGACCAAGTATTTTTGGTATCCAATCCTATCATCCACGATATGCCTATGGAGGTCATAACCCTGATGTCACTAGGGTACACGGTAACCATATCACACAATGCAAGATGCGTGAGTCATACAATCTAGTCATGCATTAATCTTGTGGTACCGTGCACTCATGTGGGACAACTTAGTCTATCACGGAGTCCCATAAACAACCTGTCCAATGGCATAATGCTATGATCAGTCACTCCTTAAAACAGGCAAGTAGATGATGCATATGGGCATGTATCATGATGTTATGCTATCATATACTCATAATCAGCATCGATAATCGGCCTATATACAAGGTGGGGTCCATAGAAGGACAATAGATCTAAACCATAACATAAAGATCGGTTCTCAATAGAGGACATACCAAACCTAGTACCATAAATTCTTCCATCTATGGCAAGAGGTGATGATGCATCCTTCTCATAATAAGGATGGGCCTAGATGGCCTACTCAAAGAGTCGACTTCCAGGTTTGGGTACTCTACTAGCACCAATAGGGGCCCAATAAATTGGGATATCCCAAAAAGGTGAGATGAATCATACTTATACTAGTATGGGCCCATCAATTTGGGTTAGCCCACAACAAGGGAAGACGAGAACGGGACTAACAATGGGCCCTAGGGAGGATTACAAGGTGGGCATTTAACCACTATTACTTTTTACAATGTGGACATTTAACCATCATTGCTCCCAAGGCATGTCTCATAGAATCTATCTCATGATGGGGGTCTAAGGCCTTATACTAATTAGGACAATAGTTGGGCATCATAAACATTACTATATACATCATGGTGGGTTTAACATCATAACGACCTCATCACATAGACCTCTCATATATCACATTGGGCCTCACCATATGGGCCTCTCATACACTACATTGGGCCTCATCATATAAGCCTCTCATACATCATAATGGGCCTCACCAAATGTGCCACATATACATCATAATGGGCCTCACTCAAGAGCCTCATACACATCCCATTGGGCCTCACACAAAGGCCTCATATTTATCATAGTGGGCCTCACTAAATGGGCCACATGTACATCAAAACGAGCCTCACCAAATGGGCCATAAATTCATCATATTGGGCCTCACACAAGGGCACATGGGTTAGGCACAAGGGATGGGTAATGTGTGTATCACATACAATATAGTGGGCTTGATGGGGCAACACATATAGTCCAGAAAATGAATGGACAACATGCACAATATACACATCAAGGTGGGGTTCACAAGTCAGACCAAAGGTCCAGAAAAATAGATGGATAGAGTGCTTGCAACACATACATCAAGGTAGGCATGTTACAACACAAAATAGGCCCCACCACCGATGGCTAGCATGGATATACAACACATACATCATGCTGGACCCACCGTCCTAGGCTGGACGGTGGGGGTACCACACATATCGTTAAGGGGGGGCCTCACAACCCACCATCTAGGGATGGACGATGTGAATATTCAACACATATATCATGGTGGGATTCACGTCCAGTTGGACGGTGAAGACCCCACACGTGCAGGGTGGGTCCCACCATCCTCGGGATAGACAGTGAATATACAATACATACATTAATGTAGGCCCCACCCACACGTGCAACACGTGCAGGGTAGGTCTCACATTCTAAAGTGGACCGACAACATGGATAAGACATATAAATTACGGTCCGTCCCACTATCCAGTACCTAAACTGTGAGGATGTAACCCATATATCATGGTAGGGCCCCACGTCCCTTACTGGACGGTGAGGGTACACCACATACATTGAGGTGAGTCAACACGTGTGGCCCACCATCCTTGGATCAAGTTGATATTTGTGTTTTCCTGTTGTTCGGGCTGGCTGGACGGTGCCACTAGTGCTTGACCGTCCAGCTAGCTGCTTGACGTCAGCCAAGTGGGCCCCAATGATCGTCAGGTTGGATAAAATACATACTTTGTAATGGGTTTCCTTGTGGGTGGGCCACTCATCCAGAAAATCAGGCTATTCTATGTATTTTAATGCATCCAGATTGGTCCAAGAATGGGCAGCAAGGTGTCCCAAAAATCTGGATGTGTGATCATCCAATGTTTGGATAGCAACATGCATCATCAGGTAGGCCATCATACAAGGAAAGAGAGAGAGAGAGAGAGAGAGAGAGAGAAATGGGTGATGGAGGGGCACTGCCACTATGGGTCCCTCAATACATGCATCATACATTATACATTCATCAAGATAGGTCCCATGCATTGCATGGCCCTACATAAAAGGGTCTAGATGACCCATCAATAGCATGGATTTAATAAAAACATCATGATGGGGTCCATGGAGAATGACCCCATCATGGATTATGCATGCAACAAGGATGGGCCATTGGCCACATCCAAAGGGTCAAGTAGGATCTCCATCATTGATTGGTGGGTCCTATATGATCATATACAATAAAAAACAAAGAACTAGGAAAGAAAAGAAAGATCTAGTCTTAAACAAGCACCCACCTAGGATGTTGAACTTCTTCCACTACTAGCTTCCAATGCTCCAAGGGAAGAGATTCTATGGTTGAGATGGCTTTGGGATGTTTGGATTGGGAGGAATGGAGCTAGCAAAGGGTTGGAAAAATGAGGATGGGTTGGGACATCCATGACTTCTCTTGCTAGGGAGAAATGAAAATTAAAGAGAGAGGGAGAGAGAGGGGTGGTAGTTCCCTAGGCAATGATTGTTTTGTAAGAGGCATAGGGGGGGTAGCAATGAGTGCTTGTAAGAGGCATGGGGCTAGAGGATAGGGCAGGGTGACATCATCCTAATGATGGGTTTCTAGGGAAATGCAACAACTGGGATAGATGGGTCCCACAATCTATCGATCAACAATCGGGATAATGCACGGGCCGGATCTCACAATCTAAGCATCGGATTGGTGCACGAGACGTGGCGTTGGAACCACGACGACAATGCAGTCGAAATGGCATGGGTCTCGGGTTGATTCGACTTAGGTTTACAGGATATGACTCAAGGTCACTCGCAAATGCTATCGACAGGTCACAGGAGACCGGAATTTGACCGGGAGGACCGCAAGATCCTATGGAACGACAAGATACTAGGATACAGGCCTAACATCAAGAGAATATGATTTAAAAATTCATGCAAAACCAAGAGCTATTCAATCAGAATATGGTGTAAGCATTCAAGAATCTCAAAATAATAATGGGAATGTTTACATCATCAATTCAAAGGATTGAGTCAGACTTAGCAATTGGGGAGAAAGAGACTTTTCCAGCTCAACCACTACCCAATCCAAAGCTACAATGTGAAATAAGTGACCCAAGCTCTTCAAATCAAATGGAGTAAGCCAAGTTTATCTCTATTCTTAGTAGTGGAAAGATAATTGACAAAACTATTTCGGTTAGGGCTGAAAATCCTAAGGACTTGGAAGAAGTTGAGAGTGATAGGCCTAGCATTGCTCCACAAGAGGAAGAATCAGAAAATCATATAAGCCGATTGCGCCATTCCCCCAGAAATTGATTACACTAAAACCTCTATCTGACTCTTAGGATGTTTTGGAGGTTCTAAAATAAGTGAAGATCAATATTCCTCTATTGGATGCAATTAAAAAAAATCCCCTCATATGCCAAGTTCCTAAAAGATTTATACACTACTAAAAGGCAAAAAAATATACAAAAAAAATCTTTTTGACAGAAAAAGTGAGTGTCATCCTCAAGCAAGTTATGCCACAAAAATAATAGGATCCTAGAAGCCCAAGCATAACTTGTGTAATTGGGAACCACTGGATTAAGCATGCACTCCTTGACTTGGGAGTAAGTGTAAATTTGATCCCTTATTCGGTATATGAACAATTGGGTCTAGGTAAACTAGAACCCACCTGGACCACAATATAACTTACTGATCGTTCAGTTCGTGTACCAAGAGAGATGATTGAGGACATGTTGGTCCAAGTTGATAAATTCAACAATCCAATGAATTTTATCATTTTGGATAATCAAATTATCATGGACATGAGCGCTTAGATTGTTGTCATTCTTGGCTGCCCATTCCTAGCTACATCAAATGCCATTATCAATTGTAGGAATGGAGTTATGAACTTATCTTTTGGGAACATGACATTAGAGCTCAACATTTTTTTAATACGAGCAAACACTTGGAGGATGTTGATGATACCCATGACGTTAATATGATCAATTCTTTCATAAGAGATATAACACTTGACTATATATACTGACCCTTTGGAGACCTGTTTGGCCCACTCCCTTGATTTAGATGATGACATGATTAGGGAGATGGATGCCTTGCTTGATGCAACATCAGTACTTGAAATTAACCGGTGGAGGCCACAATTTGAGACTTTGCCCCAAACCGATACATTGCATCTATCGTCTAGTCTTAAGGCAGCGAAGCTTGACCTAAAACCTTTGCCCACCGATCTTAAATATGTCTATTTAAGTCAAGACAAGACATACTTAGTGTTGATTTCTTCCCACCTTAATGAAAAATATGAGAGTATGCCATTTATGCTCTCAAGGAACATAAGGGAGCCCTTTGATGGACAATTGCGGACCTCAAGGCAATTGATCCTTTAATTTGTACTCACCGCATTCACTTAGAAGAAAATGCAAAAACCTCCTGACAACCACAACACCATTTAAATCATAACATGAAAGAAGCAGTTAAGGCTATGGTACTTAAATTGTTGGATGTGGGTATCATATACCCTATATTTAATAGCCAATAGGTGAGTCTAACGCATGTGGCTCCTAAGAAGTCCGAAATCACCATCGTAGCCAATGTTGATAATGAACTTGTACCAACTAGAGTTACTTCTGGTTGGAGGATGTGCATTAACTACCGAAAGTTTAATACTGTCACAAGGAAGGACCACTTTCCTTTACCTTTCATTAATCAAATTTTAGAAAGGCTAACTAGTCATTCTTACTACTGTTTCTTGGATGGGTATTCAGGCTACAATCAGATAGAGGTAACCTTTAAAGATTAAGAGGAGAAAATGTTCACATGTCCCTTTGGCACATTTGCTTACGAATGATGTCATTCAGACTGTGTAATGCCCATGCCACATTTCAATGATGTATGTTGAGCAATTTTTTTGATATGGTGGGGCAATATTTAAAGGTCTTCAAGGATGATTCTCTGTCTTCAATCCATCTTTCAGCGAATGCCTTGAACATCTTAAACTTGTGCTAAAGAGATGTGAAGAGAAAAATCTTGTGCTGAATTGGGAAAAATACCATTTCATGGTTCTCAAGGGAATAATTCTTAGACACATAATTTCGTCCAATGGAATTGAGGTGGATAAGGCTAAAATTGATTTAATCTCTAGCATACCTCCACCCAAAAGCATACATGATGTGTAAACCTTTCTAGGACACGCTGGGTTCTATATGAGATTCATTAAGGACTTTAGTCATCTCTCTCGTCCTTTATGCAATCTCTTACAAAAGGATGTTCCATATGAGTGGAGCGAAGAATGCCAAGGTGCTTTCTCTAAGATCAAGGCTATGTTGACTACCTCTCCTATCATGCAACCACTTGTTCTGCCAGAGTGAACTATTCTACTATGGAGAAGGAACTCTTAGCTATTATAGTGTTTACTTTGGACAAATTTAGGTCATACTTGATCGGATCCAAGATTATCATCTACATTGATCATGTGGCACTGAAGTACCTTATCTCTAAGAATGATGTTAAGCCCCGCTTGATAAGATGGATCATTTTACTCCAAGAGTTTGACATTGAAATACGCGATAAGAAAGGAGTAGAGAATCTAGAAGCTGACCATCTCTTTAGACTTGACCTACTCAATTCCCTTGAGACGAGACCAATAAATGACATGTTCCCTGATGAACAATTATTTAAACTTTTCCAAGTACCTTAGTTCACTGATATCGCTAATTATCCTACCACAAGTTTCACGCTGATCCATTGGACTACACAAGATAAGAAGAAATTCTACACCAAGGTACGCAAATTTATCTAGGATGATCCATACCTATATAAATATTTTTCAGACCAAATTCTAAGGAGATGTGTATCTGACAACGAACATTAAAGCATAATCTCCTTTTACCATTCTTAGGCTCGTGGTGGTCACTTTTCTACTAAAAAGACCATGACAAAAATTATGTAGTGCAGCTTTTATTGGCCCACTATGTTTAAAGATACTCGTGAATTTTGTCAAAGCTTGTGACCATTGTTAAAAATTGGGATTGTCCCAACAAAACATGATGTCATTGAACCTCATTCTAATTATTAGAGCATTCGATTGATGGGGCATTAATTTCATAAGTCATTCCCCTAATCCTTTGGAAACATTTACATCTTATTAGTAGCAAACTATGTTACCAAGTTGGTCGAGACAATACCGTGCCGAAACAATAATCATCGAACGGTCATTCGATTCTTAAAAGAAAACATCCTTTCTTGGTTCGAAACATCTCGAGCCATCATAAGTGATGGAGGTTCACACTTTTGCAATAAGCCATTCGAGAACTTAATGAAGAAATATGACATCTCTCACAAAGTCAGTACCCCCTATCACCTACAAACAAGCGATCAAGCTAAAATTTTTAACAGAGAAATCAAACAAATTCTAGGGAAAATGGTTAACCCCAATCACAAAGATTAGTCAATCAGATTGTCTAATGCTTTATAGGCTTGCTGTACAGTTTACAAGACCTTCATTGGAATGTCACCCTTTAGACTAGTCTATGGGAAGACTTGCCACTTGCCTGTGGATTTGGAACATAAGGCATACTGGGCGATTAAGAATTTGAACTCTAATTTGGACAATGCCTGCTCATTATGCAAACTTCAATTGTGAACTCAAGGAAATTCAGAACAATGCATATGAGAACTCGAGAATTTACAAGGATAGAATGAAGGTGTCTCATTACTAGAACATTCTTTGAAAATCATTCACACCAGGTCCTAAGATCCTTTTGTATAATTCTCATTTACATCTTTTTCAAGTAAACTTCGATCTCGTTGGACCGACCCTTTTATTATTACAACCATTTATCCTCATGGGGCCTTCGAGATATAGAATCCAATGAATGAAAACATTTTAAAAGTGAACGGTCATCATCTCAAGCCATTCATTAAGAAATTTGACTCAAAGGATATGTCCATCCCTCTGTCTAATCTCGTCTATCAGGATTAACTTCCTAGTTTGATGAAGGCTTAGTTAGGATTGTTGCTTTCTTAGGATTAGGTTAGATAGAATTTTTCTTTCATTATTCGTGCTTATCATCATTTAACCCTTACATAGCAAGGACTTTGAATATTGTTGCATTCTTCCTTCTCAGGTACTATCTTTCTAACTCACTACTACTTTTCTTATCTTTGTCTCATGTTGGTATTATTGACTATTTCTTACATTGAGGACAATGTAAATTTTAGGTTGAGGGTGATATCAGATGGATCTAATCAGTATTTTTCTTAGTTTCGAGCAAAATTTTCAAAAATTTTGAAATTTTTTGTTTCAAAACTCTCTTGGAAAGATGAAATTATGTGTGATTTGAATGCATGCTAAGTACTATGATAAGATATGGAATAAATATTTGGTAATCTAGTGACTAGTTAATTAGTAACTTTTGATTAAGTTTTCGATATTAGTTTATTAATAGAATATTTTAAACAACAATTGAGTCTAGCTCACACTTCACATCTGATTTATATCTTATGAAATTGTTCACTTTCTAAGTGGTAACATGTGAATTACTTAAAAGTGATTAGGAACCAAATTTGGAGATTATTATCTACCTAAAAGGAATTAAAAGAAGAAAAATAAACCAGCCAGAAAACAGTAAGATCATGGATACCTATGGAATGTGTTTTAAATGAAAAATTCAGAAAAAGAATGAAAATAGGTGAAAGCCATGCATATAAAATCAAAAGCTGAAAAGTAAGTGAAATAGGAGATATGATCGAAATTAGTATTTGTATTGAACTGTTCACATTAAGCTAATGAACATGGCTGACATTATGAAAGGTATAACAAATTCATGGAATTTTAAGTTAGAACTCACTAAATACACTAGAAACTTGAAGTTTGGACTTATTCTATTTGTTAAGTGATGAACGGAGACTTAGTTCATTTGATTGCTAAGGACATTAGGATATAGATTTCCCATGTTTTATTTCCACACTTTAAATATCACTCACATGCGTAGGCTTGTGCAAAAAAATGCTATCTAAGGGAGGGTTGGAATTTGAAAATTTTTCAGAAGTTGTGTTCGCATGTTTTGCTCAGGACAAGCAAAATGCTAGTTGGGGGTGTTGAAAGGACGAGCTATAAATGTCTTAGAGGGGGGGAGGTGAATAGGATAATACAAAATATTTCAAGACAATGCGAAATAATAAAACAATTATACTCAATTGCTTAAGTATTGAATTCTTGATATCAAATAGTTCATAGGACAACCTTCACCTAAAAGATTTAGGTAGGACAACCTTATTTCATGTCATCTTTGAAATCAAAATATTGAACTTAGCAAGAGATAATCAATCACAAGACAAACATATAAATAATTAAAACAATCACCATAATGCATAAAAAAATTATAGTGGTTCCCAAAATTACTACCCTCGTAATTTTGGCTTTCATTATTTCAAGGCTTACACAAGGTCACCTTAACAACTTGATACAGTTCTTGTGATTTTCACAGGCTATCATAAAAAAAACCCTTTTTAATTTTCATGGGTTCACAACAAAACAACCTGTTGAGATTTTCGGGCTATCTCAGAAAAACCCAAAATGAAATTAATCTAAATACATTACTTATCTTCAAATGGCGAGTCGAGGACATTACTGTAGCCTGATTGTAGCGATCTTCTTTATTGGGATATTAATGAAGCCGTGTATGAGTTCAACTCAAAAAGAATATAGGAATCTAATGTGTTTTCAATATATAAACAAAACCCTAATTGTTGCAAATTCTATTCTCTTAATCTCAAGTATAGTTTAGATAACTCTCTTAAAAAAAATTAAATCTAACTTAAGAAAGGGAATAAAATAAGGTAATAGAAAATTAGAATTACCGCAAAAATAGCTTAGGAAGGGCTTGGATTTCTCTTTTTCTTTGAAGAGTTTTCTCGCTAATTTTTGTGTGTTGAATGAATGAGAGAATACTTCTATTTATAGCTAAAGGTTTTAAAAATTCGGCTGGCCCGAGTGTTGGTTCAGCTAGCTGGATTCTAACGATTTCGTTCCAACGGCTCTTAGATTTCGCGGGATAAGATCTTTTAAAAATTCGAATGGCCCAAGCCAAAATTCGGCTGGCCGAATCTCCCTGAGATCTGAAATCTTTACACGCTAGAAACTTGACCGAATATAGTCGAACTAGCTGAACGGTCATGTTCGGCTGGCTGAACTTGACATGAAAAATCTATGTCAGTCTGTAAACTTGCCCGAATTATGTTGGGTTAGCTGAAGGTAGTTAGTCTGGTCGAATGAGATGTCGGGTTGGCCTAACTTGAGTGTATTTTACTTAAAATTGTGTTCATTATAATGTTATGTGAAATACACCTAACCTAGGGTCAATATAAGGTTATACTACCTGATGGTTGACTCATACGAAGTGTTCTGATCTTTGAATCATGTACTTTTATGCCTTGAGATATTGAGTCTTCCTTGAGACACTTGATCGAGTTGATAATGGTTCTTCATGAGTTGTCCAATAGTATCTTCATGAGTACTTGTGTTCCTTTCAAGACTACGAAATTTGACAATCCCAATTGTGCTTAAGTATAAGCACTTACAATCTCCCCCTTTGTCAATTTCGTGACAAAACACAATCATACAAACATACAACTCATCATAATCATATGATCTATGATTCAAAGGAACATCTGTCGACCACCAATGATATCATATCTTGGATCTTGATACTCCTCCTCAGACCAAGCATTCGTAACTCCTCTTAAGCACTTATCACATAGTATATTTCTATACAATCCAATCACATGCCAGAAATATAACCTTACCATATGATCTATGCATATGTCAGTGAGTGCAGGTGGTGCTCATATATGTATTCAAAATCAAAGAGTGAGTTGATCTTACACGCTCATATTATCCATAACTTTTCTCCCCCTTTTAGTTAAAAGTTGATAAAGGAAGAAAAAAATAAATGAAGTATTCAACTAGAAATCAAGTATAATAACATGTAACATAAGGATAGGAAGTCATTTAAATGCTAGATATAAAATTATCCAAATGTAAATAAGACAAATATCCAAATGTGCTGAGAAAGAAAGTCATCACGCAATGTATGTAAGAGAGAATTATAGTTATTACAGACCACATTAGAGAGAAGAGTATATCAATCAGAACTAGAGGAGGACAGTGCTGACATCTCATGATAATTGATTTTCAGACTCCGATTAAATCGATGAAAGTACTTTTTCATGTACTTCATTTCTTGTTTTTTAATTTGAAGTAATGATTCCTTGGAGACATGCAATGCATCCACCTTCCTCTCTAAGCTCTCTAACCTCTCAGAGAATTGCGAAGGTTTGGAAGTCTGAATCATTTGTATCACAGATTCTTCCAAATCAATAAATATGTTGTCCATGTTGACATCTCCTTCAGGAACTGCTTCCTAATCACCTTGATGCTCACGTCTTAATTCTAGCTTTATCATGTTCAATTTTGCATTACCAAAAGGAAGCTTAGACTTTGGTGCTTCAATTACGGGAATTTGGACATTAAACCGCAAATCAAGGGAAGTCATAAGAAATGCAAATGGAATGGAACCATGATGATGATGGGGACGATAATGAATAATCAAATAAGATATCGATGAAGGAAGACAAATGCGACTGTTAAGTCGCTTCGCCCCAATTCGGAAGAAACTTTACTTATGGATGTGTGCATCCCTTGAGCAATCGACCGCTAAGTCGCTCCGCCCCAATTAAAAAATTTCTTCCATCCTACCTCAAAGAGAAGTTCAACAAGACTATATTCAGCGATGTGATTGGCATTTACAGGTCGCTCAATAATTATACTACGAGTGAGGAAATCCTATACATTCTCCAGAACATCCTCCAATATGCGTATGGTGTGCACAATCCAAGTAGCAAAGTGGGATGAGGGGCCAGACTAAGGATGATCAACGGTACATTTAGTCCGATGTTCCATGGAAGAAAAATGAGCAAGGAATAACAAAGAAATTAATGGGTTTGACTAGATTAGATTTTTGAGCAAACCCTCCAAAATGAAAGATCTAGATTTAAGAAAAATGAAAGATTCTCAAATAAATCACTACTAAGAACCAAAATCTAGTAGGAAATAACAAATAAACCACATACATCGTGCCTGATGGTTGGCCGAAGGAAGCATCAGCGAGCCAAAGAAGATGAAGTGGAAATGATGCATTTGGGGTTTTTCCCCCTTTTTGCTCAAATCATGCCCGATTTGGCTAGCCCGAGTATGGTGCTCGGCTGGCCGAATTGGTCGGTCAGCTATGGGTTGGCCAAAATAATGTCAAAATTATTTATTTTTTTCTTTTATTTTATCTTTTTATTGTAAAATAAAATAAAATGCAATAAATAAATAAATAAATTGCAATAAATGATGGTTAATCCAGTATTACAGCATAATCTAATATCATTTTTCAAATTGGAAAATATGACAATGTCTAATAGTTTTGTTAGAATGTCTGCATGTTGTTTCTCAGTGTTGATATATTCAAGCATGATAATTTTACTTTCAACTAATTCTTGAATATAATGATATCGAATGTCGATGTGTTTAATTCTAGAATGTTGAATAGGATTTTTAGATATGTTTGTGGAACTAATATTGTCGCAGTATAAATTCATGGTATCTTGGTCAATACCATAGTCTGCTAACATATGTTTCATCCACATCAATTGCGTGCATACATTTCATGCCACAATATACTCAGCTTCTGCAGTGGATAATGATATTGAGTTTTGCTTCTTGCACGTCCAAGAGACAAGACAATTTTCAATGTAGAAGCATCCACCACTTGTGGATTTTCTATCATCAACATTACCTGCCCAATCAACATCAGTATATCCAGCAATTTGTAATGATGTATCATGAGGATACCATAAGCCTAAAATAGCCATGCTAGCAACATATTTGATTATTCTTTTATCCACAGACAAATGAGATTCTATAGGGTTAGATTGATATCTAGCACATATGCCTACGCTGAATAAAATATCAGGTCTACTGGTAGTTAAATATAATAGACTACCAATCATGCTATGGCAAAGACGTAGGTCAACACTTTTACCTGAATAATCTTTAGACAGTTGAATGTTGTAACCATGAGTGTTTGAAAATTTTTACCATTCTCAAAGCCAAATTTCTTAATAAGATTCATCGCATATTTTGTTTAAAAGATAAATATCCCATCCTTAAGCTGTTTCACTTGGAGACTAATGAAATAATTTAGCTCACCAATCATACTCATTTCAAATTCTGATTTCATTGAATCTACAAAGTTAGAGGAAATGTTCGTATTTGTTGATCCATAGATAATATCATCTACATATATTTGAACAATTAACATATTTTCATTATATTTTTTGATAAACAGGGTTTTATCAACACTTCCCATTTTAAAGTTTTGACTAAGAAGAAATTTAGTTAGTTTTTTATACCATGCTCTTAGAGCTTATTTTAAGCCATATAGAGCCTTTTAAAGATGGTTTACATTGTTAGGAAGTTTAGAATCTTCAAAACCTTTAAGTTATTCTATATAAACTTTCTCATTTAAGTCACCGTTCAAGAAGGCACTTTTGACATCCATTTGGTATATTTTGAAATTTTTATGGCATGCAATGGAAATAAATAACCTAATGATTTTAAGTTGAGCAACTGGAGCAAAGGTCTCAGCATAGTCAATTCCTTCAATTTGAGTGTACCCCTGTACAACCAATTGTGCTTTATTTCTTATAAAATTGCCTAATTCATCAGATTTATTTTTAAAGATCCATTTAGTTCCAATCACATGTTTGTTAGAAGGTCTAGGAACTAGATACCAAACATTGTTTCTGATAAAATGATTTAATTCATCTTGCATAGCCAAAATCCAATTTTCATTAGTAAGGGCTTCATTTCCATTAGTCGGTTTTATCTAGGAAGTGAAGCACACATGATTACATATCTTTTCCAATTGTCTTCTGGTTTGAACACTAGTGTGAGGGTTGCCGAGTATTTGATTAGTCGGATGATCTTTGACTAATTTATTCTTAGTTGAATTTAATTTTGATAATGGTTTAGATTGATTGAAAATAGTACTTTCATCATCTTGATCATGATTGGGTGTGATAGTTTGATCATCGATACCAACATTTATAGATTCTTATATCACCCTGGTCCTTTTATTCAAGACACGATATGCTCTAATATTTAGAGTATACCCCAAAAATATAGCCTCATCACTTTTCGCTTCAAAATTTTTCAAATGTTCTCGATCTCGTAAAATGAAGCGTTTACTTCCAAAAGTACCAAAATATTTCACGGAAGGTTTTTTTTATTAAACCAATGTTCATAATCTATTTTATTTTTACCTGCTCTTATATAAACTCGAATAATAATATAGCATGCGGTATTAATAACTTCAACCCATAGATTTTTTTCTAATTTTTTACCGTTAAGCATAACACTCCCCATTTCTTGTAGAACTCTGTTTTATCTCTCGAAAACACCATTTTGCTGAGGGGTTTTGTCACGCCCCAGACTCGGTGACCGGACCCCCAAGGAACCTGATAACTGATTCCGGCCATAACAGCCTCCGTAGTACCCCATTCTCGGCTCCTGAGGAAAGATTCTGATCCTCAGATCCTACATGGTGGATTTCCATATCACAATCCCAAACCAAATCGAGCATACCCAAGATCATAACAAGTAAATCCCAGAAATAAACCAAGGAACACACTATAAAATCCACTATAAATTTAAGCTTTTACAGTTACATAAGGTTCAAAAGGACATACATTAGATAAGGAGAAAAGTCTATAACGGGTCTTCAGCATGCTCCGATCCAATGCCCCGACCGCTACTGCGTCGACCTAGAATCACCTGAATGCATCAATCATGCATAAGCTTATAGAAAGCTTACAGGGCGGTGAAGGTATGTGATAATGGTGCTCAAAAGAAGATAGGGGAGAATGCAAAAGGAAATAAAAATGATACCAATGCCACTAGCCGTACTGAGGCTAAGCTACGAATGCGGTAAGTCATACCAAGGCTATACAATGTAATACATGAGTACCGAATGTCATGCCAAGGCGATACAACATGAGGCTTATAGAGCCAATTGTAACGACCTTGGAATTTTTATGTTAATCTTTCCTTAAGTAGTTGTTTTTAGGGTAATTAGTGCTATACTTGATTGCTTGTGAAATTCGCATCAATCACTTTAAATTGTATCTGCATGGCTCAAAACTTGTAGATTAGTTAGCGCTATGTTACTCTGAAATCTAGGATCCATCGCTAAATCCAGTTGTTCTGGAGAATTTTTGGAAGATCTGGATCGGACCTGGACCACGCGTCGAAAGTCCGATGGCGATGATCTTAGGCTTTTGGGGTCACCGAGTTGGGCTTGACCATCACCTCGAAAATCAAATCCATGTGATGTTCTGGGTCGATTTGTTTGAGTTCGGAGTGAAGAGTGTGAGAATGGTTGGAAATTTAATAAGTTTTTATGAAATCTGAGTCGTGTCTCTTGCGCGACGATTTTAAGCTATCTGACTGTTGGATTCTGACCCAATTTCACCCTCTAATCAGGGAAGGTGGCCCAGGCATATCCTTGTGCTTGTGGACCTGATTGAGATTCCGTCACTGTTGAATTGAGTGTGGTCCGCCATGGCTGATCTGAAGAGCCGGTCGGTATGAAAACTCAGCTTGACCTAGATCCATGGTCAGTGAGCTTAAGTCCGACCTTTCGTGGTTATAGGCCCACCAGAAGTGCTTCGTTGGATCGAGAGAGGCTTGCTTTGGTTATAACCTAAGTATACCTTGTCCCTGGGGTTATTTTCATCAATTTGAGGCCTATTTATAGTCCTTAAACCCTAGCTCTCTTTTCCATACGAATTTCTCTAACCCTAGCTTGGAAAGAGAGTGGAAAAGAGAGAGAAAGTGAGAGAGAAGTTGGTGAATCATCTTGGATTCTTTCCTGTTCTTCTTCATCTTTGAACCTTCACTTTGAATCGTTATTCTGACGGTTCTGAGTTCATCTTGGGGTAAGTTAACCTAACCCTAATCTGTGTTAGAGCTTAGATTAGTCTTAGTGTTGTTGTATCTCATTTCTATACTTGTTTTAGGGTAATCTGTCGCCGTTGACGAAGACAACTCGTTTAAATCAGTTCGGTGTTTCTTTCCTTGCTTAAGGTGCGGACTTTAAGTGTATAGGTTATGGTTTTCAAGGCTTTCAATGCTAGTTAATGATTTATTCTTGTTATGGATGAGATTTCACATGCAAAATGTTGTGTTTACATTACTTTCCTGTTATGCATGTGTTATATTGAGATTTGTGCATTCTATGTGTATGTATAAAGTACCGTATACGTATAAATTATGCACTTGTGTTTGCCATGATTATTTGTCATGTATGCATGTTAGATGTGTGCATGACAACTCCTTGGTAAAAGGAATTGTCCAAGTGCTTGTTTTTCAACATACGTCATGTATGTTGTACCATGTATTCTAAGTGTTTGTAGAAATGCATGAATGATCTAAAGTGTAACTTATTACACTAATTGCGGGCGTTGAGAAGTGATTCTCAACACTCCTATTGATGTGCATGATTTCCTTTATGCAAGTTACATTCCATGTTATTTAAATTCAAGCATTTCATATGCTTACATTTATGTTAAGTTGATATTCTTCAAATGTCTATGTACCATGATTTGAGTTGTTGTTCCCTTACTGTTTTACATCCAATATGAACATCTGTAGTAGTGTAATGTGTTTGGGACTATGCATTAGTCCAGGAAATCGGTAATCGACCCTATGTTCGTGGTTGAGGTTACTTTCGCCACGTAGGACGTATTAGACGAACCCGAGCGTATTAGAGTTGTCGGCAGTGGTTTGGCCACGCGTAGTGTTTGCGCACTCTATGTCGTTTTACTCAACATGCTCTTATGCTAGTCGAGTTCGTCAAGTAACCCGATTGTCCGATGTATGTTCACCATGTATGGACGCTACTGCTTGAATCTAGGGTACCGAACTTACCAGTGAAATCCTAATAACTATGGTACCTTGATCCGCTAAGACTCATGAGCCGGACATGATGGTATGGGACACCATGGTCGAGTTGTCGGCCTACGCTGGGGTGACGAGCCTCCCCGTAGTGATCAGTGAGCAATTAAACTCGTTAGCCGATTATGGTGGTATGGGACACTATATTCGTGCTGTCGGCCTATATTGATTGGTGACGAGCCCTTTGTAGTGACCTCGAGCATACCTGGATACTGCAATGAGGTGACGAGCCGAACTGTGGTAGTAAAGGTGTGAAAGGCGTGCATTGATTGGTGATGAGCCCTTTGCTACGACCTCAAATATATGATCGTATGAGACGACTAGGATTGATGACCCTAGAATGGATCACTGTTTGGATGGTGACATGAGGAAGGTATCTTAACTTCCCAATCCTGCTGTATGAAATGGACTAATAACAACTTGGTAATAATATCCATGCACCGCATTTGCATGTGCTTTGTAGATGTGGCGCACTTTTAGGTGGTGTCATGCGTAACGTAAGATGAAGACGCTGAGGGTGTACGTGTGAGGGCATGCATCATTTTGCATACGTCCTTGCATTAACAAGAGTACTTAGGATTTATTTAATTGTTCTGCTTTATCATTACTGCTTGATTGAACTGATAACATGTTAACCAGTACCTTATTGTTCCACTTAGTTGATCACTCACTCCCACGTTTCTGGGGCGGTGTTAAACACCCACCAGACTCTGTCTTAGGTTCTGATGTTGCAGATGTTGATGCGACCTCTGAGGCAGAGCGGGAGATGGATGATGATGAGGTTGCCTTCTCTTATATGTAGTTTTCAGATGGGTTCTAACGAGCTTTGGTCTGATGCGTGGGACTCTGGGATTATTTTTAGGAATTGAAATGATATAACTTGATACTTATAATTTTGTTAATTAACACTTTCATACGACCTGGTTTATATATGTACTTCAGGGATTTACACTTGTACACATATTTTTCTATAAGTCTTCCGCTTGCTTTATTTACTTATCCCTGAATCATATCTGTGTTTTGACTTAATCTATTCCATGTGTTATGCACTAATACAGTCAACATACATTCATCATAAAATATGTTGCATAAGTGATGTTTTGGAACTTGGGAGCTGAGTTATGCTCGACCCTCAAATTTCAGGGCGTTACACCAATGCCAATGTAATGCGAAGTAATGCCAGTCCTCATATACAATCCACATATCAAGTACAGTTCGATAAGAAGGAATCCACCGGGGTCAAATACACTACATGATGACTGACGCTTTACAAACCCGCACAGTCAAACGAGCGTAGGAGACCTCACTACCTGCATGTGGACAACCAATCACTAGCGAGGCTCGATGGTAGCTGAACCACTCACAAGCTGGTCAAACTCAGCCTAGCAATGCCCACTCACTCAGGCGGATAAGGCCACATCCCCTCTCAACCGACTATACGACAGTGGGAGATGTGGCTTAATGTTGTAAGGCACTCAGGCGCTCATGATTTCCACTCAGTCACGGCTTTGAGGCATCTTCCAGGTACCTTCAAGGTTTAGGGGCTTTCACCCAGGGATATCCTATGCACCCCAAATGCTCAAATAATATATTTCTGGTGTCCACATTTAGCCATCCACGAATATACCTGTGGAGGCGAGGCCCTGGTGAAGCAAGAGCGATAATATCCATGAGATGCGATGCCAAATACATGAATCAGACATACCAATCATGCACCAGCTCCAAGTACTCAATGTGCACAAGAGGGGAAAACTCCATCCCTCTATCATACCAACCCAATGACCCCACACTAATGCAATCCAACCACACAATGATGCATATGGGTCATGAGGGTGAAATAGGTGCGTCATACGGTGATGATGACATAGAATACACTCCTCCTTCCCAAGGAGGGACTAAGCCTAGATATATGGACAGATACTCTAAGGAGAAATCCTCTAGTTGGGGGGGGGGGGGGGAATGCTTTAGGTTAGCCCACAAAGCTAAGGAGAACAAGACATAAGCCTAAAAGGATAAACGGTCCAAGCAAGGGTCTATGGTGGACCTTTAACCACTTTTAGAGAACCCATGGGCCTACCTTAGGATCACCAAGGAGGACATCCAACCTCAACTAGTTCCAAGAGGTAGCCCGTCTAAAATCAAACGTGAATCAAGGCCCAAGGCCTATACCAATACATGGACCTAGTTGGCAATCATACAAAGCCCAACTCATAGGCAATGTTGTGGGCCCATAGTAAGGTTTGGGCTCAATCATAAAGGTCATAAACCCATATATTGTGGTGGGCCTAATGGGCAACCCATTATTCCAACCATATGAGCAAATCCTTAAGCTTAAATCAAGTGAATCGGGCCTTATAACTTGGCCCAATTACAAGGTTAATTTAGTGGGAAACCAAAGGCCCAACTACTTGTGTAATTTGGTTCACAAACCCATCACAATAATATAGTAAATATAGGTCGAAAGGTCTAATGGGCCTATCTAGAAAGTTCTAGCCCAATAAGGCCTAAAAGTCCAACAATTAGCAAAAAATATGGACCCAATAAAACCCAACTGGGGTGGGCCTCAAATGTGCACTAATTAAGCCCAAAGAATAATAGGAAATAGGGCAAGATGTGTGTGCAAACATCCCCAAATATGATGGGCTATGCTACCCCAAAACATATAATTATGGGCAGCAACTTTGGGCTTATTGATGAAATTCTAGCCCATCCACTTTCTGGGCCTGCTGGAATCCAGCAATAATTTAATTTATAGAAATATTTTGTTCCTTGGTGACCCATACATGTCACAGTGGGTCCCACCAAATAGGAGTGCATATAACACTTACATCAAGTGGGCCAGCTGCGGGACTGGACGTCCAGCAGCAACCCAATAGGGTTGGGCGTCCCAGCTTGGACAATCAAGGGGCCTTGGACGGCTGCCCTTAAAATCATCAAAGTGGGCCCCACATGTGGACATCCCCCTGGGAGGTAGGCCACGACCATGTGGGCCACACCATGGAGGGATGGCGTGGATAGAACCATACATTAAGGTGGGTCGAAGGAGGGTGGATGGCCAGCCCATGGCTAGACGTCAACCCAGCTGGGACGTGCAGCTGTCAGCTGCCTATCCAGCAGCAATACACACCAATTTGTCTGGAAAAATGATGGCCCACACACCTAAGATGGGTCTTAACATGATGGGCCACAAAATGGACTAAGAAGGAAGCCACAAACCCAAGCAAAACATGAAGTAAACACATGGATAACAAGGTTGGAAAATAAAATCTGCTACATAACAATGTTGCTATCCACTCCAATGTACACCCATGGCCTGTATCCTAGACCATACCATTCCTTAGGCTTCCCTAGTTCTCCCAGTTGAATTACGGAGACCCGCGACACGTAGATAGCAGTTGCGCGTGACCCTAAGTCATATCCTATATTTTAGAGTCAGTTCAACCCGATATTTGTACCCTAGCAACCACACCGTCGTTGCGGTTCCGACACCGCGTCTTGTACGCCGATGCGATACCTAGGCCAGGAGATGTGGGCCCGCATTCAGTTCAAGGAAAAACACTGTGCATTTGCAACACGCAAGAGAACATGTCAAATCAATCAATCAATTACATCAATCAAGTACACATCACTTGTCAAGTACATTTCCCATCACTTCCTTACCAAAGTAACCCCAAACTCAAAGCAACCTATCCCTTACATGTCAAGTACACATCACTCCAGCACTCATCCCTCTCTCTCTCATTTCTCCATTTTCAAGCAAGCTCTCAGGAGAAACTGTAAGAACTCTATCTAGTGGGCCTCACTGATCAACGGTCTGGATTGTTATACAGTTGGACTGGATGATTGAGTAGACCAGTGGGCCCCACTTCAGGTGATACGCTGCGCAGTCTATCTGCGCAGCTCTGCGTACTAGGGCTGGAATGCTATAGCTGTCTTACGCAGACAGCAGTTTGAGTTGAACTAGGATGTCACAACGTGGAGCATGGGAGAGAGAGTTGTGATGGGTTTCAAACTCCCTCTCCACAGACTCTATAAAAGAGAGTTGGGTCCCCAATCCTACACCATAGCATAAATTCGAGTCCCATCTACTGATTTGCAGAAAGGGTGTGAAGGAGAGGAAGATCCTAAGCTCTACAGGTTTTCTGGTATTCTTATCCGGCTTCCATGGCGGCGTCTCAGCTAGGTAAGCTATTCGACCCCTGATCGCCATGTCCCATGCACAGACAGATCCGTGGGCCTATTCCGCATATAGATCAGATCCCACATTTGGTATCAGAGCAGATCTGTACATAGGAATGGATGATCAAATTCATCTGTTTCAGATACAGATTCATTAAGTTAATTAGGGATATCCGAATCCCTGAATACTGTAATATTAAATTAGGGTTTTTCGAATCCCATATCTCAAAATTGGGGATTTCAGTCTAATAACCCCAAAATCCAACTTATATTAGGGATTTCGGATTTCAAACCCAAATTCAGAGATTAGGAATTTTGGATTTTAATCCCTAAATTCAGATTTTGAAATTTAGGGATTTCAGTTTTTTCGAAATTAGGAATTAGGAATTTCAATCCCCAAATTGTGAAATTAGGGGTTTTCAATTTCGAAATCCCCAAATCAGAGAATTAGTGATTTTTCCCTGAAATCAGAAATCAAATATATAGAAATTTCGAATCTCAATTCCCATATTGGGGATTTCAGTTCCATTACCCTAAATCCAGTTTTAATTAGGGATTTTTTTTTGATCCAAAACCCCAAATCCAGACAAACCGTTTGGGATTTTGATTCCCAAACTAGCTGTTAGGGTTTTGTCTCTCAATCCTTACCTGTATCATCCATGAAGCTAGCCATTCCTGACGACAACGCCTGATGGATGCCGGAGATTCGGCCACCTTTTCTGATCATGACCCTTTCATCCAAGGCTCTTGATGGTCTCGTCCTATCTCCGTCAGCCATCAACATCGTGTTTTGTGGCCGTCCGATCCTTCATTCAGAGGCTGGGTGTTGCTGCCATTGATTACGGCCACCTTCCTGGATCTAATCTTCTCAGACAACGGCAATACTCGTGCGGCTTATGGATTTAGCCACCAGATTCTGGCCACGATTGCAGTTCGTCTCTCAGAAGGAGTAGCACAAAACTCGTTTTCAAAACTACGGTGAGCAGCAGCAGCGGCTGTTTTTTCGAACAGAAACAGTAGCAGCAGCTGCTTTGTTTTCGAACGGAAGCATTAGAGGCAGGGATTTTACCTACCCGAGTTTTTGGGTGACGGGTTTGCGGACCCGATTGAATGATAGTCGGGTCTGCAATTCAGGACCCGAACCGGATTTTCTATTATCCAATATTTCTCTTAGTGGGCCCTGACATCATTCAAGGCCCATTGGTCCGATAATCTGGTCCACTTGATATCATTCTGATATAATTTTATTTTTATTTTTGGCCTGGACCATATATGGGTTCAATCATGAGCGTATGATCTAACTCATTCAGGAGGATAGGGACCATTTATTATGATCTGACCGTTTATTAGTTTGATCAGGAACTTTCATCTGACTTTTAACTCATCTATTCAAACTTATGGATGGCCATACACAGATCTACCCATCAAATTTATTCAATCCATAATATCGGTCCATTATTAGAATGTCAAGAGCTCGATTTAATCATGCTCATTTGAACAAGTACAGATCAAATGAGAGTCCTGATTAGGCCCTATTATTTGCCCATCACCCATATTTAAGTATTGATATGGACCGTTGGAAAGTAAGGTGTGAAACCTATTTATATGTTTCACTTAAGGTCCCTTTATTTCCAAAAAGGTTAGTATCAACTAACTTATGGACCGCATCGGACTAATTAAGAAATAATCCATAGAGAGGCAGGATTATAATAGCAATCTTAAAGTCTATATTTGTAGTTTTGGATTTGGTTGTGTTAGCCACCATAGTGACCTCAATCGATGAAAACTTTACAAGTACAGACTTGTAACATTGTGATTAGAAAGATTGCATACAGTTGCGTTCACTTTTTCATGCGTACGGTAACGAAAACACAGACGATTACCGTTTGGCAGTCAAGTGAACGGGTGGAGTAAATGGTGTAGGTAATGTAAAGCTGAAAGACTCATCTCACCCACAGGTGTTGAGTGTCTCAGATTTACATCACTGACATCACTTAGCTTCATATTTAGGAGGATTACTAACATGTTGTCATTACCACCCATAGGAGGAATGATGATGATGTAACAGATTCTCACTAGGATGAGATGGTTGGGCTCATCGTCATCCTGGATGATTCAGTTGATGCCTCCCTTAGCAACTGAATCAGTTATCTTTGCCTGATATTTTGTTTACTAAACTGTTTTGTGAAATAATGAACTAATGTGAGTATATGTGTATCTATTATATTTCAGTCTCAATTCCAACTAATACGCATCAAGTCCCTGCCTTAAATGGATCTAATTATACTCAATGGAAGAACGCCATTGAAGTTGTACTGGGTTGTCTTCAATTAGATCTTGCCCTGATAACACCAGAACCGCCAAAGCCATCTGATAATGCCACTAAAGCTGAATATAATAGATGGGTTGCATGGTTTAGATCAAATGATACATGCCTGAAAGTCATTAAATATTCAATTTCTGAATCGATGAAGGGTGCCATGCCTGAAACAGATAAGGCTAAAGTTTTCCTAACTGAAATGGGAAAACGATTCAAGAAATCTGATAAATCTGAAGTAGGCATTCTTCTGAATAAATTGACTCGCTCGTCCTACGATGGAAAAGGCAACATCCGTGAATACATTGTAGAGCAGATCGAAGTCGTTTCTAAGATCCGTGCTCTAGGGCTTGTACTCACTGATGATCAACTAGTTCATTTGATCATGAACAACCTACCTCCCCAATTCGGCACGTTCCTGGTAAACTATAACACTCTGAAGGACATGTGGATATTGGATGAACTCATCACTCAGTGCGTCCAAGAAGAAGACAGGATCAGACAGATGATAAAAGTTCAAAATGTTAATATGGTGACTTCAGGACAGGGGCATGGGCAGGGGAATAAAGGTAGAAGGAAGAGGAAACAAGGTTCTAATAATGGATTCTCTGGTCCTCCATCTGGAAACCATGAAAATCAATCTGGAAATGGATCTAAACACAAACGGGTTAAAGGCAAACTGTGCTTCTTTTGTAAAAAGACGGGTCATCTAAAGAAAGACTGCGAAGGTTTTAAGGATTGGCTCATAAAGAAAGGTAATCGTTCTGTTCTTGTCTGTTTTGAATCTAATCTGACCGATGTGTCAGCGGATTCCTGGTGGATAGATTCAGGAACTACTATTCACATATGCACTTCTATGCAGGAATTACTACAGGCCAGGCCACCAACTGATGCGGAGCGCTCAGTATACGTAGGCAATGGTGTCAAAGTTGACGTGGAGGCAATAGGAGTCTATAGGCTTAAGTTGAAGTCTGGTCATTTTTTGAATTTAGTTAATACATTCTGTGTGCCGTCTATAAGGCGCAATTTAGTTTCAATTTCCTGTTTAGATAAGTTGGGATATTCGTTCCACTTTGGAAATAAAAGTTTTAGTATTAACTTTAATTCAATTAAAGTTGGAACCGGCTCTTTAGTAAACAACTTATACCAGTTAGACTTGATTGCCTCTCACGTCTATAATATTAATACCTTGCATGGAAATGTAGTGGGATCTAAGCGAAGACTAGACTATGAGAATTCCTCCATATTGTGGCACAGGCGGCTATGCCATATATCTCGTGAGAGATTAGACAGGCTTGTGCGAGAAGGAATTTTGCATTCTCTAGACTTTTCTGATTATAAAGTATGCATTGATTGCATAAAAGGCAAACAGACTAGAACGAGAAAGAAAGGTGCAACCAGGAGTGTAGATCTATTAGAGGTTATACATACAGATATATGTGGACCATTCCCTACAGCCTCATGGAGTGACCACAAATATTTCATTACCTTTATAAATGACTACTCTCGCTTTGGGTACCTATACCTTAGCAGTGAGAAATCAGATGCCCTGGATGCTTTTAAAATCTATAAAGCCGAGGTTGAAAATCAACTCGATAAGAGAATTAAAGTTGTCAGATCTGACCGTGGTAGTGAATACTATGGCAGATATAACGAATCAGGACGCAATCCAGGGCCATTCGCTAAATACCTACAGGATTGTGGCATTGTTGCTCAGTACACTATGCCTGGTACTCCAGAGCAGAATGGAGTTGCTGAAAGACGTAATCGCACCCTTATGGATATGGTGCGAAGTATGGTCAGCAATTCAACATTACCAGAATCTCTGTGGGGTGATGCGATCAAAACCGCAGTTCATATATTAAACAGGGTTCCCAGCAAAGCAGTAAGCAAAACTCCTTTTGAGTTATGGAATGGGAGAAAACCAAGTCTCCGATATCTACATGTTTGGGGTTGTTCTGCTGAGGCCAAAATTTATAACCCGCATGAAAAGAAGCTTGATCCTAGAACCATAAGTTGTTTCTTCATTGGATACCCAGAAAGATCAAAAGGCTATCGATTCTACTGTCCTTCCCACTCCATCAGGATTGTTGAGACTGAGAATGCCAGATTCATTGAGGACACTGAAAACAGTGGGAGCACGAACATAAGAAATTTTGTATTTGAGGAACAAAGGACTGTGACTCCTGTCATAGTCAATCCAGATCACGTGGACATTAATAATGCAGTCGATCCTTCAGTTACTGCACAGCACCACGTAGAACCTCATATACAAACCACTGATGAGGAAAATCAAGATCAGACCCAACAAGTTGAACCATTAAGAAGATCTGAAAGAGAGAGAAGGCCTGTAAATCGAGACGATTACATCGTATACTTACAGGAACACGACTTTGACATAGGGGTGGAAAAGGATCCTGAATCCTTTACACAAGTCAAACAAAGTGTTGATCCTTCTCGTTGGTTTAATGCCATGAAAGATGAGTTGAAATCCATACAGGACAATAAAGTATGGGATCTTGTAGAGTTACCCACTGGAATAAGGCCGATTGGTTGTAAATGGATATTTAAAACCAAACGGGACTCCAAAGGTAATGTCGAACGATATAAAGCCAGACTTGTTGCCAAGGGTTTTAACCAACGTGAGGGCATTGACTTTAAGGAGACTTTCTCACCAGTATCAAAGAAAGACTCATTCAGGATCATAATGACTCTTGTAGCTCATATGGATTTAGAGTTACATCAGATGGATGTAAAGACTGCATTTCTCAATGGGGATCTAAATGAGAATGTGTACATGTTGCAGCCCGAAGGTTTTGTAGCTACTGGCGCAGAACATTTGGTTTGCAAACTTAAGAAGTCCATCTATGGGTTGAAACAGGCATCGTGGCAGTGGTACCTTAAGTTTCATGAAATCATTTCTTCATATGGATTTGTAGAAAACACTGCAGATGAATGCATCTACATTAAAACCAGTGGGAGTAAGTTCGTTATGATGATTTTGTATGTTGATGACATTCTGTTAGCTAGCAGTGATACCAGGATGTTGAGTGACACCAAGAAATTTTTATCTCAAAAGTTTGAAATGAAAGACCTTGGTGAAGCTTCTTACGTCATTGGCATTGAGATTCACCGTGACAGAACACTTGGACTGCTCAGTTTGTCACAGAGGACCTATATTGCTAGGGTACTCGAAAGGTATGGCATGCAAAATTGTGCTTCAGGAAAGTCCCCCATTGTGAAGGGCGACAAATTTGGTTTATTTCAGTGTCCAAAGAATGATTTAGAAAAGAATCGAATGAAAGAATTTCCGTACGCATCAGTAGTAGGGAGCATCATGTATGCTCAAGTCTGTACGCGACCGGACATTGCCTTTGTCACTGGAATGTTGGGAAGATATCTATCTAATCCAGGAATGCAACATTGGATAGCTGCAAAGAAAGTATTACGGTATTTTCAGAGAACAAAAGACTTCGGACTCACATACAGAAGGTCTGATCAGTTGGAGTTGATCGGATATTCAGATGCAGACTTCGCAGGCTGCGTCGATACTAAGAAGTCTACTTCAGGATACATCTTCATGATGGTGGGAGGAGCTGTGTCGTGGAAAAGCGTGAAACAATCTATCATAGCCTCATCCACTATGGAAGCTGAATTTATTGCTTGCCATGAGGCATCTAATCAGGCACTATGGTTACAGAGTTTCTTCTCGGGTTTGCGAGTACTGAAGCATATCCCGAAACCGTTGAGAATATTTTGCGATAATTCGGCTGCTATTTCCTTCTCTAGTAACAACAAGCATTCGTCAAGGTCGAGACATATCGACATCAAGTATCTTGTTGTAAAGGAAAGGGTTCAGAATCATCAAGTGTCCGTGGAATTCATCGGCACTAAGCAGATGATTGCAGATCCGCTCACTAAAGGGCTCCCTATCACGCCATTTCAGGAGCATGTAACATCCATGGGAGTCATTGATCCCACAAATGTTTTCAGTTAGTGGGAGTTGAGGTACTTTGATTTTCACAGACACTTAGAGATCTCATTTTATACAGTTTGTTTAGATGATTTTGATATAAAGATTTATTTCTGCTTATTTATATATATGCGCAAATTTTAAATAAGTGGAACTACAGTTGTGTCTCGTTGGAGACATGAAAAAGGTTCAGGACCTCTTAAGGATAGGCACATATTATCACACTAAAATGTGTAATCCTTATACCACATTTCCTAGTTCATGATCTATGTCGTTAAGATTAAAAGTATTTGTGATCGTGCTTAGACTCACTTCGCCTAAATTAAATGTTGCGATGACTACCGCGTTTCGATACTGACTGTTTTGATGGACCAGATTGAATAGCATTACTCATATTGTCCAACTGTTTTCATTGGTTAACCATTTAGATATTTTTTTTTTAAAAAAATATCAAAACTTGTTTACAAAATTATTATATATATGACTATCATTGACGTTGCTCAATGAGGCCCAAGTGGGAGAATGTAAGAACTCTATCTAGTGGGCCTCACTGATCAACGGTCTGGATTGTTATACAGTTGGACTGGATGATTGAGTAGACCAGTGGGCCCCACTTCAGGTGATGCACTGCGCAGTCTATCTACGCAGCTCTGCGTACTAGGGCTGGAATGCTATAGCTGTCTTACGCAGACAGCAGTTTGAGTTGAACTAGGATGTCACAACGTGGAGCATGGGAGAGAGAGTTGTGATGGGTTTCAAACTCCCTCTCCACAGACTCTATAAAAGAGAGCTGGGTCCCCAATCCTACACCATAGCATAAATTCGAGTCCCATCTACTGATTTGCAGAAAGGGTGTGAAGGAGAGGAAGATCCTAAGCTCTACAGGTTTTCTGGTATTCTTATCCGGCTTCCATGGCGGCGTCTCAGCTAGGTAAGCTATCCGACCCCTGATCGCCATGTCCCATGCACAGACAGATCCGTGGGCCTATTCCGCATATAGATCAGATCCCACAGAAACGTCCAAGCTTCATGGGAGAGAGCTAGTGTGGCCCACCTTCCTACCACCCAATCCCACCATCCAAAGTCCATCTCAACCTTTGAAATTCATCCATTGGAGCTCTAGGATGCTTTAGTGGAAGAAGGAAGGGGAGATCCAACAATGGGTGCCTCTCTCTCTATCTCTTTCTCTCTCTATCCCTCTCCCTTCCCTATTTGTGGCCCACCTGACGTGCACATCAAATCCGGACTGTCAAAACAAGCGGGACTGGACCACCTTGCTGCCCACCGTCCAGGTTCAGCAGGCCCACTGAGATGTATTTATCCCTGCTGCTAGTCCATTTGGATTGGCCTGGACGAAGGGAAATCATAAATATCAACTTGATTCCCATCTGGTGGGCCCCACCCATGGACCACTCCTTGATGTGTATGCCATTCGCCAGCCCAACAGGTCTAGCTGCCCAGCAGGCCCACCTGATGAGTTTATCCAGGCCGTCTGTCAAAGGGACGTCTAGTAGGACTGGATGATTTGGAAAATACAAATATAGCTGGTCTCCCAGCTGGTGGGCCACGCACGTGGACCCCACCCTAATGTATGTGTTGTATCCTCACCGTCCAGCTGGGACGATGGGACCCTTCTTGATGAATGTATTCTATCCACCGTCTAGCTGGGACGGTGGGATCCACTTGATGTGGTGCCCTGTCCAGCAGCATGACTGGCTGCCTGGCCCACCATATTGACTCCACCAGCTATGATCGGCCTTTCAACTCTGTATCTTCTCAGTTCAACATCTCAGATCAGCTTATCATATCTGTTTAACCCACTAATCAGACGGTGAGGACTGTTCATCAAGTGGACCATGCTCACGAATCTAGATCAGACCAGAACTTAGTCTCTATTTTATGACCGTTCCTGACCCAGAATACTCGGTTCATGTAAACGATAATAATCTTATCTTCAAATAGTGAAGATCTGATCATCTAATGATCAGACAATACTTCTTTCTTCTACATTTTCACGGATCAAAGACATGCGTACGAGCAGATCTGTTGACTCTAGATCAAAGGTGGATGATATTTTCCCCTTGCATCATCTCAGCCTCCATGTCTTCACGGCAGATCACACCTGCTTCTCTGCTGGTGACGTTGAAGCTGAGTGGGCCGTGATCATTTATACATTTAGGTAAGAAAACAACCTATCAACTACTGATGCGCGTTCACGCACCATCTACGTGGTACTAGATCCATAGCAGCAGTAGTACAGGCGTGCTTGTACCTTGGATCTTCAGGCCACCTTGCTGCTGACTGTTGGATGAAGGAAAACATAAATATCAGGTTGATTCTAAGCTGGGTGGGCCACCTATGTGGACTCCACTTTGATGAATGCGTTATATCTATATTGTCCAATTGTGGGACCCACCTTGTTGACGTCCAGTAGCATTGCTGCCTAGACTCACTATAAGAAAGAGGGCCTTAACCGACCGATGGGCCGACCCTTTGCCGGCTGCTAGTATTAACGGATGCTGGCAGGGCCCTGTGTATAAAAGAAAAAAAACCTAACCTAACTCTCACTCTCACGTGATTCTCTCCCTCTCTGTCGCTCCCTCTCCGCTCGCTCTTCCTCTCCCTCCCTCTCTGTGAAACTCTCTCTCCCTCTCTCGCGCGCTCCCTCTCTCTGCCTCTCCCTCTCTCTACTTCTCCATCTCCGGCCCTCTCCCTCTGCCTCTCCCTCTCCCTCTCCCTCTCCCTTTCCCTCTTTGCTCACTCTCCCTCTCCCTCTCTCTCTCTCTCTCTCTCTCTCTCTCTCTCTCTCTCTCTCTCTCTCTCTCTTCTCTATCTCCTCGGCCCTCTATTGCAACATCATGTATCTCTCTCTCTGCTCGATCTACCGCACATCAAGGAGCATTCTGCTGCAACATCAGGTATCTCTCTCTCTCTCTCTCTCTCTCTCTCTCTCTCTCTCTCTCTCTCTCCTTATCTATTCATATCAATTTGGGCATTTTTTTTAGCATTTTTAATACTTAAAGTAACATTGTGCAATGATTTGTGTATTTGAAAATTTTAAGTTTCAATCCCTAATTAGGGATTTATAGTGTTGATTACCTAATTGTAGATTATAGATTAAAAAACTGAAAATCCCTAATTAGGGATTCGAAATTCAAAAATCTTAATTAGAAATTTTTTAAGGGCATATATTGAGCCATTGGATGTTCTTGATCCTTTGTGGGGCTTCCTATGATGGTTGATTGTTTAAGATTTACTTGCCAACAGTCCACTGTCAACATAAACATCTGTGTAAGCCCTCTGGCAAAAATCGCTTTCCTATTATCTCTTAATGCTTCCTATGATGGATGCATGCTATAGCCATCTATTTCATCTTTAATTGCATTGTATTTTAGTTGATATGATTCTTTTTCACCTTTGCTTACGAGCTCTGCTTCAAAATTTTTCTCTATAATTCTTTGTGAAACCTTTTATCTAAGCTGCAAGTCATTCATTTGTTGCACCAACCTTTGTGTACTTCATTTTTCTTGAGAACTTCTAATTTTTCTGGAATAATGGCAGGGTTTTGATGTGAAACTAATCAATGTAAATCGAACTTGCAAAGTTACAAAAGGTGATGCTCCTTTCTCTTTTATTTGGGTTCTTTCTTAGGAATAAAATTCATTTCTCTATTGTATGTGATCTTTCTCTTCACTTCCTATTTCGGGGAGGACAAGTGGTCAAGTACACTGCCATGTTAGCTTGTGGCAACTATCATGGAGTTGTGGGCTTTGCAAAAGGAAAAGGCCCAACAATTCCCATTGCCCTCCAAAAGGTATTTGTTTGATGCATTTGTAGACATCAGCTCAAATTTGAAGTCCTTGTTAATTGGGAAATCAAGATTATTTATGGTTAATTCTGCATTGTGGCTCATCCATCAGCAAAAGAGTGACTATTTTACCTCCAATTGTTGCCATTCTGAGACGCTGGCGGCCACTTTTGGCAAGTATTCATGAGCTTACTTCTTCAGATGATCTGAATCCCCTCGTTGTTGATGACCGCGCTTTGACAGCAGATGTGCTGCCTCTTATGGTGATTGAACTTCCACACTCTTATCTCTTTCTAGTTCCGTGGAAACTGTGAGTTGTATATACTCCCATTGAAGAGTTTTGTGATTGAATTCTGTACTCTCTCACAATTTTAATCCACTATATTTGTTCCCTGCCGTTTGATACATACTTTGTAAAGAAATTTGATATAATTAACGTAATTAGTGTTTCTTCCTGGTGCTTGTGATATCACTCTAGCGAAATCCATATCTAGATAATTAGATAATTAGATGTAGTTATGTCTGGTAATATATAGTATACTGGAGCTTGTCATGACCATTGTGCTTGTGAAAATTTCAGGGAATTCCACAAATTATTTTGTTGATGCTATACTGTTTTATCAGTCCAACTGTTTTTGTTTTTCCTGGTTCTATGTTGATTGTTAATTGATGAATTCTCCACTTCTAACTTAATAGGTTGCGGAGGGTGCAAAAACAGCTGGTGCTTCACGTATAATTGGCGTAGATAATGACAACAAGAATTTTGATGTTGGTATATTTTTAACTGTTCTTAGCAATGAAATTTTGCTAGTAGTTCCATAAATTTCTTTTATTGAAATAGCGGAATTATATATATAAAAATCAAGTTCCAGAACTTGAGGCTATGTTTATGAGTATTTAACTGGTTTTTATTTTATTTTATGTGTTCAACTTCAGTCTATCATAGCCAATTTGAGGAACTCTCAGAATAAAAACTAGTCCATTTGGGATAGTTCCAATGAAGCAGCTTTTGGATGTTAAATTGAAATGTCTAACTAATTTCTAAAGGCATAAGGTCCTGTTTTTTAATATGTTCTTATGTTTGTTTGTCCTTTAAAGAATTTGGAAAGATGAGTATTGATTTTTTATTTTTGTTTTTTGAATTTTTGAATTTTGAACAGGTTGGGCTATTGATTGTAGATGGGTATTACAACAGCTTGCTTACTATGTTTCACCACTAATGTAAGAAAGTGGAAATGACTAAATTGTAATCACTTTCCTTAACATTAAAAAAATTGAGGGACTGGACATATGAAAACCATAAAAAATTGTAAAAATCCCAAAATCATAATTTATCTTCCTCTGCTCCTGAAATTGCCATGTGCCAGCATATATGGTTATGTTTGGCTTTTTTCCTCCCATGTTTAAGTGGGTCATGGTTTCCATTTCATCTATTTTTCACCATGGTTACAGATTTCATGGATTGATGGAGAGAAAATGGCATAACAGGACACATGTGCCAATTTGACACATTAGTATGGGATCTAGGACGTTCATCAGATGAGAAAAAAACAAAAGTCAGGTCCACAATGCAGATCAAAGTACACAACATTGCAATGTTTTGGATGTTGGTCTATGCACCTCCACCTATTTTGGCTTTGATACACATAGTCATGGGTAGTATAGGTGCATGCTGGATGACTTGGATTAGTTGGACTTGGATGGTTAGTCATATTTACTTGTGTTTGTGCTTGTTGCTTGATTCAATTTATTTTGTTTTCCAAGTTAGTAAACTTTATTTTCTGAATGGAAGTTATAAGTTGTTGATGTAAATCAAGGCTGTCACAATTCCTATGGTTTATTTATTTATTTATTTTTATTTTAATTCTTAGACAAGCTGTTTAAAGTTATTCCTGCGCCTTTGCCACGTTTTTATAGTTAAATTGTGGCAAGCTAATCTTATTAGAAGACTTTGCGTTCTTACATTATTCCAAATACAAATCATGCTTTATATCCTTTATTATAATTTTATCAAAATTTCAACATTTAAGTTATTAAGTTGGCAATTTGGTTATAATTTGTTCATTCAATTACTATCACCTTCATTAATCTCATTCTCTTGTGCATGATTCATGGTCTAAGTACACAAACGTTGGATGTGTTTGGCTCTAATTTTAATTGTTCTGATTTTAATAGGCTGGAGATTTGTGGTTTGAGGGTCGTGAGCACATTTGCCACACATGAGACCTACTCTTACAACTTAAGGAGGTATGTTGTTGTTTGTTGCAAAAACGATTTCTTTGCTTGCATGCTTCTGACAATGAGTTTTTTTTTTATGAGGCTTGTGTGCTTCTGAGTTATGTTTTTGTTGTTGCAAAAAAATGATTTCTTTGCTTGCATCCTTCTGAGATTGTATTTCTTAGGAGGCTTTGCTAAGATATGATTCACCGGTGTTGTTTGTTGTGGTGAGAGATGAATGCGTGCTGTAGAAACTGAGACATCTGGTTTGGTGGGAGGAGAAATAATAAGCAAGACATGGGAGAACCTTATGGAAAATTGCATAGAAATGAAGGAACTTGTTTCTGGTTCATATTTGCGGGAGATGTGTTTCCCTTTTTGCTTTCTCTACCTTTGAATTTCTCTCACAATCACATGTTTAGGAACTGATATAAATTCATTTACCATTCATTCGAAATCTATGTGAGGCTGTGAGCGCTGAATTCATTTGTAAAATCCATGATAATTTTTTCAGTGGAAATGTTTGAAAGCTTCTATTTTTTACTCAAACATAAGAAATCACATGTTATTTTATTTTGTTTTATATTTTATTTGCATTTATGGACAACTCATGAGTTTTTCCCTTTGTTCTTTATTTTCTGTTTATACTGCAGCATGAGCCAAACAGCCTAAAGAAATCTATCCGTACTTGATGCATAAGAAAACCACACTCCATTTGATATATCTTCCTTTATTTAAGCATTATAGATTTATAGAACCTGTTGGGATTAGCTATGCTAGAAATGGAAAATTATGAAAACTCAAACGTATACTCTAGCCTCGAAGATTTAATAAACATACAAAGGAAGATTCAGGTTGGACAAGTACAGGAAACTTGTACTGCAAAAGAACTATGTGAAATTCTTGGTAGTTTTCACTTATACTTTGCATTATGACAAAAAAAAAATCAGTTTGTTTGATAATCCTTTTATTTTTATGTTATGTTATAATTCTCAAAGGCAGCACATGATATTTTCTAAAATTCTCAAAGGCAGCATATGTCAAAATTTATCATGAAGAAAACACATACTGACTGCCCCTTAAAGTTTAAACATCTGGTAAGAAAATTATTAGAAGTTACTTGAATTTTGAGATAGTTCATTGACATGAAATTCTCAGCGAGTACAACTTTCCTCTATCTATTCCTATTGGTAGCTATGCATTTATTTATTTTTTTAGTGTAATATTTTTTGTGTTCTTTAAATCAGCTCTATAACTCACAAGCATCGTTGGTTGGCCTCGTCATACAGGTGTTATAGTTGGGATGGGACAGAAAGATGCTTGTGTTGGTGATGAGATGCAATCCAAGAGAGGTATTCTCACTTTGAAATATCCGATTGAGCATGGGACTGTAATTTGGATGACATGAAGAAGATCTGTCATCAATTGATTCCATTTTGAAAAAAGAAAAATCCTTCCCTTCATCCTCGATTGATTTACAAACTCATGTAAGTATTTAGACCATCATGACTGAATTAATATTCCCATGCAGTCCCATTGATAAATACATCCAGTTCATGGTTACTTGAAATCATGTTATTGTTGTGTCCTCATGCCTTGATCGGAAGCAAGTGGGATTTGCCAAATAGTGAGCTGGTTGTTATGGTCCCTTCCTATGAACACTACTGATATTCAAATAAAGTTAAAGAGATTTGCTAGATATATATACACATAGCAACTACTATCTTTACAAAAATATGATATTTTCAGTTTTTAGCCTAACAAAGTTTAGCACTATTATGGTTTTAAATACATCTCGAAAGATCATAAATTAAGATCTTATCAGGTTGGAGCAGTTCTATGGAACAAATTTTTATAGTGGCAACAAAACAAGGTGTGTTTGTTGGCATAGTTAAAATTGGCTTATAGGCTAACTAAATTTTGTCCCACTCGTGAACTTGAACTTAGTTCACGAGGGGTTGAAGGCAATAAAGGAACATTTGGATCTTAGGTAACTTAAGATAATTATGCATTAAGTAGCTTATCTTAGTTTCTACTTGTGTTTGTCCTACTAAAATTAATCTGGTCAAGTTGATTTGAGGCTTTCGATTGGAATCTCATGGTGTACTGATTCCATTCTTTTGTTTTTTGAACAAATGGACAAATAGCATTTTTGTATTCTTGTTTAAACATCTTAATATTGTGCCATGTGCATCTATTGTATGTGGCTGCAGCACCAAGCCAGGTCAGGGTCAAGTTCCTGGATGACTAGAATCAACTCATAATGAGGAATGTGAAGGGTCCTGTCAGGGAAGGCGACATCCTTACCCTGGTTGAGTCTGAAAGGGAAGCAAGGAGGTTGCGCTGAGCAAGGTTTTGCTAGGTTTGTTTTTCATTCACATGTTCCGTTTGGCTTTTTGAAATGCTTTGAGATGGGTATGAGAGAGAGAGAGAGAGAGAGAGAGAGAGAGAGAGAGAGAGAGAGAGAGAGTGTGTGTGTGTGATAGCTGAGATGGAAAAGCCTAGGATTTGGGATGATAAAAAAACCTGGAACAGTGGCTAATGGCTAAGATTTGTTTCGTAGGTTAGAACTGACTGGTTAGGCTAAGTGCTTCCATTGAAGTTGCAGTAGCTAAGTGCTTCACTCGTATAATCGCCTTTTAGAACCTTGTATTCCATGCATTCTCAGTATATTTTTACAACTTAGCTACTGTATCCTGGAAATATTAAATGGTCTTTGTCGATTTCCAAGTCCAAGCAGCAAAAGTTTAACTTCGGTTTCAACTTTTAACCTTCCATTTTCCTCACTCAAACATTTATTTTTGTTATTATTATGATTATTTTAAAATTTTTCTTTGGAAGCCTTGCTGACCACAATTTTCTGGTAGAAGACTAAACTGATTTTGATGGGTTTCTGGAAACCTACATTGCCTTGTACCTGTCAGCAAGATTGTTAATACCTTCACATATCTACTTATTGATGTCAAGTAGCTCTTTTCTATAGGTAACTTGGGTTGATTCAAGCTATCCAGGTGGTTTGGCATCATATATTCGAAATGCTAGGAATCTATTAGCAGATTCAAAAGCAGGGAAAAGTCCATTTAATGGCTTTACTCCTTTGGTAAGTGAATCCAATATTTTTGTCTTGCAATCTGTGTTTCTTGTACATTTCTGCTAGATTTTTGTCTTCAATTTCACTTTTTTTTTAATGAGAAAGATTTGCTCCGTGGCTACGGTTGCATTGTGGGGCTGGTCATCTTTAGCTACGGATTTTATCCATAGCTTTTGGCCAATTTTCTGGCAGTGTAGCAGAACTGTCGATTTAGCGGCGTCCAGCACAATCGTCAGTAAAGGTCCTAACCACCGGTAAAGCCTTTACTGACTGAGGCTTTACCGGCTATTAGCTGATCGTGGGCAAAGGATTTGCCCACGGTTTTCTGGGGCTTTGCCGGCGGTTTTGACCGCCGGTAAAGACCAGTTTTCTTGTAGTGACTATTTTGAGATAGACCTTGGTGAAGGGAAATTATAAATATCATCTTGTTTCGGCCACACTAACGTGGACCCCACATTGATGTAAGTGTCCTATACCCCCAGCCGTCCATCTGAACATTGCCCAGATCCAAGGTTCTTGTGGACCGCACCACAACAATAGTGGTGACGTTCCTGGTGTTGTTGAACCTCCCATGCCCACTGTACTTTTACTGGCCACCCAACCTGGGGGCTGTGAGGCCCACCGCAGATTTCTTTGATGTGTATGGGCCATGACCAGGTGGGGCCCATCTCATATTCAGTGTTTCATCTAGACTGTCCATCTGCAAACGGTCCAGATCCAGCGTCTTTTTGGGCTGCACCATAGCAGCAGCAGGGTCGCTGTTTATATTCTTGAAGCTCCTAGGCCCACTATAATTTTATATGTTACCCATTCTAAGGGCTATGGGACCCACCTTGATGTATATATGCTATGTTTGCATCGTCCAGATGAACGGTGCTGTATGGTGTGCGCCATGACGTTTCATCCAGGCCATCCAGGGCCTGGACACTACTGTTTTAAAAAATGATAAATAATAATAAATAATAAATATCATAATATATAAAACTACCTGGTGGGCCATACGTGGGACCCACCAAGTAGATTGAATGGTGTACGTTACCTAGCATCAAAGTTGTTGTATTGACGTTGACGTCAGCATGATGTGGGGCCTACCATGATGGCACGTGTGGACCCCACCATGACATATGTGTTGTATCTCCACCATCTAGTAAGAACACCACCATGATTTGGTATTTAATCCACTCTGTCAGTTCCGTGGACCCCACAGTAATGTATGTATTATGTCCACACCGTTAATCACTGTGTGGCCTGGATCATGAGGTTTGTGTTGGATCCAAACCGTCCATCCACTTTCTGAGATCGTCTTAAGGCCTAAGACGAGTATTAAGGCAGATCTTCTTAACAGGTGGACCACACTGCAAAAATCAGTGGGGATTGAATGTCTACCATTGACACCCTTTTAGGGTCACAAAAGTTTTGGACCAATACGAAATTTATTTTTTCGCTTAATTCAGGTCTTTATGACCTTATGAATAGATTGGATGGAAGTAAATGTTATGGTGGGTCCCTGGCTCGGTGAATTATTTAACAGTGAAAATCATTATCTCCACTGCCATTTGTGGTATGGTCCAGATGATATGATTCATTTTTTTAGAAATACCCTAAAATGATCTCTAAAAATAGATGTATGGTGTAGATGGTGCGGCCCATTGATGCGACCCACTTGATGCATATGAGGCCCATTGGTGCGGCCCATGTGATGTAGCCCACTTGATGTATATGTGGCCCATGAGTGAGGCCTGATTGTTGTATATGAAGCCCACGTGATGCGGCCAATAGTGATGTGTATTAGGTCCTTGTGTGAGGCCATGGGCCCATGATACGTTTGGCTCTATTTGGGCCACTCCTTGGGAGCAATGATGGTTAACTGTCCACATTGATGGGCGATGATGGTTAAATGTCCACATTGTGACCTTCTCTTAGGCCCATTGTTAGGCCGATTACCGATTCCAATTATCGAGGCCGATTCCGATTGTATAGGTCGATTCCAATTGTCGAGGCCAATTCTAATTATCAAGGCTGATTTCGATTGTTGAGGCTGATTGTCAAGGTTGATTCCGATTGTCGAGGTCGATTGCCAAGGCCGATTCCGATTGTCGAGGTCGATTGTCGAGGCAGATTGTCGAGGTCGATTATCAAGGCTGATTATTAATGATGATTATCATGTCGATTATCGAGGCCTATGCTGATCATCAATGCCAATTATTGATGTTGATTATCGGTGCCCGTTATTGATATCGATTATGAGTATGTGACAGCATAACATCATGATACATGCACATACATATCATCTGCATGTTTGTTATGAGATGTGGTTGACTATTGCATATGCCAAAGGGCAGGTTGTTTATGAGACTCCCTGATAGGTGGAGTCATCCCACATGAGCAAACTGTATGCGTAGGATTGATGTATGACTGGATTGTATGAGTCACGCATCACGTATTTTGTAATATGACTACTATACGCCCTAGCGATATCAGGGTCATAGCCTCCACAGACATGTCGTGGATGGCCAGATGGGACACCGAAAATGTTTAGTTCTAGCATACGGAGGCCACAGATGTCCCTGGGTGAAAATTTCTAAACCTCCGTGGCCAAGAGACACCCCAACGTCGAGACCGAGTGGATATATATGAGCGCATGAGAGCCGTATACCAGTAGGTCGCATCTCTTACTATGTCGTGGTTGGTTGGAAGGGGGTGTGACCTTACCCACTTGAGTGAGGGGGCAATATCTAGGTTAAGTTTGACCAGCTTGAGGAATGGGTCCGCTATCGACGAGCCGAACCCGATAATGGCAGGCGGATAGTGAGGTCTGTTCCACTTACCCAGTTATGCCCTCGGATAGGGATGGCAAGCTGGCATAGAGTGTAATAGACCCCGGTGATGATCTCAGAGATGTAAATACTGATATATGGAGTTATTGAGCAGGAGTTGCATACTCAGTATTTTACTCATTCATTCATTCATTCATTCACTATCCACTTGGGCTAATGGTGAGGAACTAATTGTTGTGTACCTTCACAATAGCTAGGATTTCGGTTAGGGCGCATGACCAATCAGAGATCAGGAGTTTACCACATTGAGTCTGACTATCCAAATTTAGGTATATGACTAGTTTGGATAGAAGTCCCTTGTGATAAACCCCATAGCCTGCGATACTATGTACTATCATTCTGATTTCACACTCTAGCTTGGTCATTTCATTCTTATCGCATATTGCATTACATCCGTGACATATGACATTTTAGGTTGCTATGCTACGTTTCTGCATTTACATGGCCTAGTTAAGGTTGACGACATTTGTGGACTTGTTAGGATTTGTATATTGGGTTGCATTCTCAGTATACGATATTGGCTTATTATGTTTTTACGTCACATAACCTGGATAAGGCTGATGATATTCATGGACTTGTTAGTACTTCTGCTTACTCTGATATCTGTGTGTTTGGCACTTACCTTGTGCACATACTTTCACCACCCTCTAAGCATTCTATAAGCGTATGCATGATAGATGTATGCAGGTGATGTTAGATCATAACAGCGTTGAGCTTGGAGTGTGCAGTTATCTTCTGGAGCTTTGATTTTTGATATATGTGTTTTCCTTTCAGCACTGTATTCAATTGTTTATATTAGTGGATATATGATGATGATGTTGCCTTTGTGATTTGGGTATGCTTGTGGTTATGCTTCTTATAAGATAAACATACGTTGGAAAATCCTCCTTGTAGGATCCTATGATTGAAATCTGGCGTATGCGCGTTGGGAGCTGAAAATGGGATACTACGGAAGCTGTCAGCACTGGATTTGGCGATCGGGAATTTTGTGAGCCCGACTTCTGAGTTTGGGGCATGACAATTAAAGTGGGCCATTGACTTACCTAGAAGAGGAGGAATGAGTGGCCAATATTTTCCCTATAAAATACAGCAAAGTAGGTTCCACAAAAGGGATCCACCACTCAAAGAATCAAGCTAAAATTTGTGTTTTCCCTTCAATCAGCATGGCTGGACGGTTTAACAAGGTGGACCATCCACCCCTATGGGCCTGCACTTTTGGGTGCATTGGGATGGACAGGTGGGGTCCACTCCCCTAAAGGACACCCCACATCAGGGAGAAAAGGGATCAAATACATGGTTAAATCCCATGCCAAAAATTGGCAATATCAATTCAAGAAAAACAGTCCAAATTTCTAGACAGCCATATATGGCTGGACATATCAGCCCATATCTGGAAAATTACATCAAATAAAGGGTGATGTGGCCCTCCTTAGTGGGCCCCACATGTGTCCATATCATAAACTCAAGCCAACACACCTTGCATGCATCAAATGGGCAGGAAGTAGGACACTCAAAATCATAAGATAGGTGGTATGGGCGTCCCACTATTGCTGGATTTTTCTGGACGACCCAAGGCCCACTAAATAGGCTACACATAAAAAGGGAGAAAATAAAAGAAAAGAGAGAGGAAGACAATCCAACCATAAGGAAAGGGCTCCGCCACTATTGAGCCCTCCCAAGAACAATCACACCCACACATCTTCATTGATATAGGATTACAACATAGATTTACATCATGCATGTCCTATAATCAAGATGCATGGTTAGGATGCCATCCCAACCTTGATTCTAAGGTCTAAATGACCCATCACGTTATGAAGTCCAAAGAAACCTCCATGATGGGGCCCATAGAGGGAAAACCCCATGCATGGGACATGTATGCATAAGATAGGCCATTTAGCCACATCCAAGGGATTGAGTAGGATCTCCACCATTGATTGGTGGGTCCTACACTTTCCAAATGAAAGGAATAAGAAGATATATACTAGAGAAATGAAATTACACATCTAGAGGAGCATCCACCTCTTGGATCTCCACCAAAATTAAATCTCTAAGCTCCTAATGCACCATGGAAGCAAGATCAATGGGTAGGATGGGTTTGGGATGGATGGATGGAGAGGAAATGGGAGAAAAGAGGGCTAGAATGGTGAGGCTTAGTGGGGACATCCAAACTCTCTCTTGCTAGGGAGAGAAAGAAAAGAGAAGGGAGAAATGAGAGGGAGAGAAGAGAGAGAGGGATGGTTGTAGAAATACAATGATGGTCTCTCTAAAAGAGACCACCTAGATTAGAGAATTTCATCATGCTCTCTCTAGGGAAGGGTGGCTTGGATAGAGAGCTCATCATGGGCTACCAAAAGAAGGGCTATATGGGGGCTATAGGGTGGAGATGGGTGGTGTGGGTAGTGTTGGTGGTGTGGGTAGTGTAGGAGATGGAAGTCTTAGGTGGTGTGGGTAGTGTGTGTTGAAAATTGAGCAAATGGGTAGGCCATCTTGGAAAAATGTGCATATCTCTCTAGGTGGGCCACATGATCATGATTAAAGGGCTAGAAATGAAATGCCTACAAATTATGATCTACACATCGAATGGACACATGGTATGTGGCATCGAAACCACAATGATGATGCAAACAAGATGGTATATGTTTCGGGTCGATCCGGGTCGGGTCAAAGTGACCGGACTTGAGGATGACCACAAACACTATCCGAGGGTTGCGGGTCGATGAGATTCGACCAGTAAGAGCGCGGGATAAAGATAAATAAAATGCACACACACACACATGCACTCGGGTCGGGTCTTAATAGGAGCATAAAATTCATATAATATTCCATGGTCATTACAGAACTTCTCAAAATTGCTATTTTTAATTTCAGTGCCATAGTCACTTTTTATTCCGTTCACAGGTAGTTCTTTCTCAACCTTGATGCATTTAAATAACCTTTTAACTTCGTCAAAAGCATCCAACTTTTCTCTTAAGAAGGCTACCTAAGAGTATCTAGTGTAGTCATCAAATATAACTAGAAAGTATTTCTTACCACCTTTACTCTTTGTTCGAGTTGGTTAAACTAAGTCCATATGGAGTAGTTTAAGAGGTCTTGTAGGGGCTAAGGAGTTTACCTTTTTATGATTACTCATGATTTGTTTGCCTATTTGACAGACACCACATACTTTCTTCTCTAACTTTTTTAGTTTGGGTAAACCTCGTAGATGATCTCTCTTGCTTAATTTATATAGGTCTCTATAGTTTACATGTCTAAGACATTAATGCCACAATTCAGTTTCGTCTGTCTGGACCATGTAATAAGAATGATTTGAAAAACAAGAGTCATTAATGATATAGCAATTTTCAGAGGTTCTTTGACCATTTAATATTATATAGCCTTGATTGTTAATGATCTCACTTTCGTGATTTGAAAATTTAAAACTATGGTTATTATCACAGATTTGAGATATGCTTAGCAAATTATGTTTTAAACCTTCAACATATAAGACATCTTTAAAGATATGTAGGTTTGGAAGTTTTACATTATCTCTTCTGATGATATTGCAGTTATTACCATCTTCGAATGTCATTGAGCCGCCATCGATTTGATTGATGTCAAATAGAATCGCCTTATCATCTGTCATATGTCTAGAACATCCACTATCTAAGTACCATCTTAAATGGCTACTAGCTTTGAAAGCTATGTATATAACAAGACACTTATCTTTTGGAACCTATTTTAATATGGTTTTGGGTTTAGGAGGATCTCTTACTATTCGCTTTGTTTGGGAGTAAGAGTGTTTCTTGTTTCTTCTTACTCTGTTATTTCTAGAGTTGAATTTTAAGAACTCCTTAAGTAATTCCACTATGTTATCTGCAAGGGGAGGATTATTGTTTCTCTTTTCATATTTATGATAGTTGGCCTTAGTTTTTCATTCTTCTTTATTTCCTTTATAGTTTCTACATTCGACTTTGAAGATTCACCTTTTACAAATATAGGAGCATAATTTTTAGATTTTTCTGTTTGACTTTTGATATATCCCAAGCCAGATTTGTCGCTACTTCATCGAGATGCAATTAATAATTTTTCAAGTCTCTGGTCACCTTGGGTGTATATCCAAGTATCTTTTGAAGTCTCAAGAGAAGCAACTTCTATTTTTAAATTCTCATTTTCTATTTTGAGATTTTGAATTTCAAAAATTTTCAAACTTAAATCTAGTTTGGTTTTCTCAAAATAATAAGAAAAATTAGATTTTTCCAAAATTGATTTTTCAATTTCTAATTTTAAATTAACAAAGTTTTCTTTTTAAATTTTCAATTTAGCTGCAATCTTACTACTTTCTTTGTATAGGGCATCATAAGCAATTTGAAGATCTTTTTCATTTTCAGAATCACTTCCAGGGGTTTCATAGTCAGAAGTTCCACCTTCATCTGAAGAAGTAATCCTAGCTATAGTCATTAAGGCCTTTTGATCATTCTCAATTTCTTGGTCGGATTCGTCAGATTCTGATGATTCATCCCAAGTGGCAATCATGCCTCTTCTTCTAGATTTATCTTTCTTAGGATATTTTGAAGCTAGATACCCATATTCAAAAAACTTAAAGCATTAGGTGTCATTAGATTTTGATTTTTTAAAATTTTGATTTTCTTTTCTTTTGTCAATCGGTTTTTGAAAATCAGTTCTATTTAAAAAAAAAAAAAAAAAATCTACAAAACTTTTTAGCCAACATTGCCATATCATCCTCATTTTCCTTATTATCAGAATTTACGTTTGTATATTTGGATTTAGATTTTGAGGATTTAAGGCCTATGAACTTGTTTTTAAGAGCTTTAAAATTTAGTTCATAGGTTTGTAGAAATCCAACTAATTTCTCAACTTTCATAACATCGGTATCTCTTAATTCTTGTATAGTAGTGACTTTAGAATTGAACCTGTTAGGAAGTGATCACAGCATTTTAGTGTAAACCTTGCTTTCATGGACCTTTTTCTTCAAGACCCCGCATTGAATTAACAATGTCATTTAGTTTCGTATAAAAGTGATTGCATTTAAGGCTTTTGCATTAGCACTGCTTTCACTTTTCTAAGCGGTAGTCCAAAAGGTATAAATGGTTTCTTTCATGTACGTGGTTCCATCCTTAGCCAATACTTCCATTGTTGGAGGGGTCCATTTAGTTAAAGTGGCTTACCACATACTTTCATTAATAGATTTTTAGAAAAATCATCATTTTGGCTTTCTAATAGGAATAATTTGATCCACCAAAGGGAGGTGGCCTGGTAATGGACAGACTGTCGAAATTTGACATTCTAATAGTTCTACATCTTGCTCTAAGAGGTTAGTCCCAAAAAGTGCAACCTTGCTCTGATACCACTTAAAAGGACGAGCTATAGATGTCCTAGGGGGGTGAATAGGACAATACATAATATTTTGATACAATGCAAAATAATAAAAATAATTATACTCAATTGATTAGAGTATTGAATTCCTGATATCAAATAGTTCGTAGGACAACCTTCACCTAAAAGATTTAGACAGGACAACATTATTTCACGACGTCTTTGAGATCAAAATATCAAACTTAGCAAGAGTTAATCAATCACAAGACACGCATATAAATAATTAAAATAATCATCACAATGCATAAAGAAATTATAATGGTTTGGTGCTTAAACCCACACCTACTCCACTCTCAGAATTACTAGCCTCTCAATTTTGGCTTTCACTATTTCAAGGTTTTCATAGGGTCACCTTAACAACCTAATACATTTCTTATGATTTTCATGAGATATCACCGCAAAACTCACTTTATGGTTTTCACGGGATCACCACAAAACAAGCTGAGATTTCTAAGCTATCTTAAAATAACTTAAAATGAAATGAATATAAATACATTACTTATCTTCAACTGGCGAGTCGAAGATGTTACTATAGCCTGATTGTAGTGATCTTCTTTCTTAGGATATTGATGAAGATGTGTAGGAGTTTAACCCAAAAAGAATATAGGGATCTAATGTGTTTTCAATATATAAATAAAACCCTAATTGCTACAAATTTTATTCTCTTAATTTCAAGTAGAGTTTAAATAACTCTTTTAAAAATAATTAAATCTAACTTAAGAAGAGGAATAAAATAAGCTAATAGAAAATTAGAATTACCGCAAAAAGAGCTTAAGAAGGGCGCGACATTCTCTTTTTCTTTGAAGAGTTTTCTCACTAATTTTTATGTGTTGAATGAATGAGAGAATGCCTCTATTTATAGCTAAAGTTTTTGAAAATTCGATTGGACCAAGTGTCGGTTTGGATAGCAGGATTCCAATGATTTCGTTCTAACGGCTCTCAGATTTCACAGGATAAAATCTTTCAAAAATTCGGATGGCTCAAGCCAAAATTCGGCTGGCTGAATCTCCTTGAGATCCAAAATCTTTATACGCTGAAAACTTGACCGAACATAGTCATGCTAGCCGAACAATCATGTTCGGCTGGTTGAACAGTACACAGAAAATTTATGTTAACTTGTAAACTTGCCCGAATTATGTTGGGTTAGCCGAAGGTAGTTAAGCTAGCCAAACCAGATGTCAGGCTAGCCTAACTAGAGTGTATTTTACTTGAAATTGTTTTCATTATAATGTTATGTGAAATACACCTAACATATGGTCAATCTAAAGTTATACCCCTGATGGTTGACTCATACGAAGTGTTCTGATCTTTAAATTATGTACTTTTATGCCTTGAGATGTTGAGTCTTCCTTAATACGCTTGATCGAGTCGATAACAATTCTTCATGAGTTGTCTAAGAGTATCTTCATGAGTTCTTGTGTTCCTTTCAAGACTACAAAATTTGACAATCCTAATTGTGCTTAAGTATAAGCACTTACAGGTGTGTTGAGTGTGAAATATTGTATATTTTTCCCTCTTTATGCCTTGGTTTTATAAACATGATAGTGCTTAATCGATCTAACTATGCATGTTTTCATGTGCGAGGTGATTTTGAGAGCTTAAAGTGAAATCAATGCTAAAAGGAAGATTTATGCTCAAAAGATTACTAAATGATGACTTGGAGATTTGAAAGTCATTAATGAAGAATTCACATGCTAAAGATCTAAGGAAACTAAGCAGTGAATGAAGAGAATCGAAGATTTGAAGTGAAGAAAAGGAATCCTGAAAATTGTTCAGAAAAAACGTTAGGGACTTTATCGTATTTGCCAAGGAGCAAACTGAGGTGATCGAACATGTTAGACAGGCAACCTTAAGACATTAGGCCATTTTGACCAAGAAGGAGGAGAGGCAAGAGGAAGTGAAGGATGTGATCGCTGGATTTTCTGATTTTGATATCTAACTTTTCTCCTGTATGTTTATCAATTAATAAAATCGACTTTCGCACCACCTTTGTTTCATTCCCTTGGCCATCTTTTAGTTGGTGTTTTCTTTACTTTTGCTATCTATAACTGATTTGATGATGTGACATGCAAAAAAAAGAGGAGTATGCACTGCCTTAGCTGAAATAAATGCCACGAAGGATACACATTCTGACTTCTCAGTAATACAAAGCGTCATTGCATGCCATAACTACACATGATGCATCGAACATGGGGGAAGGCATAATCGCATATATAAATAGTATTAGACCTCATATTGCAACTCACTAAAACCCACATACTTCCCAAAACTCGTATAATTTGCAGATATAGCTCTCAACGAACCCTCTTCTTCTTTCTTAGTCAGGCTTAGGCCTATTTAGAAGAGATTGTCGATTTAAGCCTTGTTGATTATGGCCAGTGTTCCCTCTTGTTTGACACTACTCTCTGCCTCAAAGATGCTTTTGAGGCTGCCGATACTAACGCTTCTCTAAAGAAGATTCTGAAGGTACTAAGGAAACCCCACTACCTTAGAAATCTATACTTCCAACTCGAGTTTAAGTCATAGAAGGTTGTTGAATACTTGAGACAACAAGCCTCTACTCAGGAAGAACTTGATTCCATGGACGATGCCTATGGGAGAGTATGGAACGATTGCCTTCACTAGAACATGGCACATCCATTCACCTGTACTTTACTTCGAGTCCTTTAACCTCAATGCACTGAACTTATAAAGGGCATTAAGGAGAAATAATGTGCTTATGCTGTGAAGGATCCTGTCATCCTAGAGGATCTCCTCTCCTTCTTGGACTCCTAAATTTTTGACTACCAAGTGTTGAATGTGAAATATTATATATTTCCCCCTTATTATACCTTGATTTTCTAAACATGAATGTGCTTAATTGATCTAATTACATGTGTTTTCTGTTATGAGGTGATTTTAAGAGCTAAGGAGAAAAGATGCTTAAACCAAGGAATTAATGCTCAGAGAATTACCAAGATGAAGAATGGATCTATTGAGGTCAAGATTGAAGATTTCAAGAGTCAAAGATACAAGGAAACCAAGTGAAGAAGGAAGAAAATTGAAGTTACAAAGTGCAGAAAATCAAATATGTTGAAATCGACTGTTCGATGAAATAAACAACACCTTTGATGCCATCGAAGTAAGTGTTTGATACCATTGAACGTAGATTGATCCCATCGCAAAAATCAGAAAAATCTGATTTAGTTATTGGACATATTTAAGCACCCTTCAATACCATGAAGCAAGTGTTCGATGCCATTGAAGGAGTGTTTGATGCCATCGAAGCTAGTTCGATATTATCATAAAAATCATGAATTTCTGATTTTCAGTCATTGGACATATTGGAGAATTCTTTGATGCCATTGAGGAGATGTTCGATGTCATCAAAGCTAAGTTTGATACCATCGAAGGACGTGTGATGACATTAAGACATTACGTAGATTCAAAAGTTGGTTCCTGGAAAATTTCCCAATTCAATTTGGACTCTTCAATGGGACTTCGATGTCATCGAAGCTGCATAAATTTGAAGCGATTTTGAAGTTAGTGCAAATCAAGCCTATTTAAGGGGATGTTTTAGGAGTTTCTAAGCACAAAATATGGTAGAAGGAGTAGAGCAATGGGTCCTTCCTCCTCTTCAATCCTTCGGTTCTAGTTAGATTTTATGTTTTTCTTTAAGAGTTCTAGTTCAATCGTATCTATGGTTGGCTAATCTCTTAGTTAGAGCTAAGAGTTGAAGCTTGTAGTTCATTTTTATGTTTATTTTACTTTGATTCAAGTTATTTATCTATATGTTGATCAATTCATTATTTTTTGTTTGAATGAAGAAGTAATTCTTATTTCTTTTAATCCATTGTCAACTCTGGCAACATTGGATGCTTATGAAGACTATGAATGCTTTCTTTCCTATGAGGTTTTAATCTATAGAATTCATTGATCTATCATTAACTTCAAGCATGATAGATTCTTTAAATGAACTATTATCAATTCGCAAATGCTTTATGAGGGAATCAATTCGATGAAAGTTCAAAATCTGTTTTATGGATGGGTATTTGGGCTACAATCAAATAGAGATGACCCTTGAAGATTAAGAAAAGACAATGTTTACATGTCCCTTTGGCACTTTCGTATACCGAAGGATGCCATTTAGATTATGTAATGCTCCTGCCACTTTTTAGCGATGCATGTTGAGTATTTTCTCTGACATGGTAGGCCAATTTTAGAGGTCTTCATGGACGACTTCTCTATCTTTGGTTCTTCCTTCAGCAAGTGCATCGAACATCTTAAATTGGTGCTGAAGAGATGTGAAAAAAAGAACTTCATGCTAAATTAGGGGAAAAAATGTCATTTTATGGTTTAAAAGGGAATAGTTTTTCAACATATTATATCGTCTAATGGAATTGAGGTAAACAAAGCTAAAATCGACTTCATATCTAACTTACCTCCAGCCAAAATCATACGCAATATGCGATCCTTTTTAGGATACACCAACTTTTATTGAAGGTTCATAAAGGACTTTAGTTTTATCTCTCGTCCTTTATGCAATCTTCTTCAAAAATATATTCCTTTGAGTGGAGTGAAGAATGCCACAAAGCTTTTACCAAGCTTAAAGGCACGTTGACTAGTGCACCTATTATGCAACCACCCGATTGGAGCCTTTTGAAATCATGTGGGATGAGAGCGACTTTACTATTGGGGTGGTATTAGGCCAAAGAAAAGATAAGAGGCCTTACATAATTTAGTACACAAGTAGAAGTCTAAACTCGGCCCAAGTGAACTATTCCACTATGGAGAAGGAACTCTTAGTCGTAGTGTTTTCCTTGGACAAGTTTAGTCCTATTTGATAGGATCCAAGATCATCATTTTCATTGATCATGCGGCACTGAAGTAGCTTATTTCTAAGAAGGATGCTAAGCCCTGCTTGTTATGATGGATCCTTGTACTCCAAGAATTTGACTTAGAAATATGCAATAAGAAAGGAGTAGAAAACGTAGTGGTTAACCATCTTTCTAGGCTTGTCTTATCAAATTCCACGGAGATGACACTCATTAATGGAATATTTCTTAATGAAGAATTTTTTAAAGTCTCCCAATTACATTGGTATACTGTTATTGTTAATTATCTTTCCACAGGTACAACTCCCACCTATTGGACTGTGCAGGATAAAAAGAAAATTTTCACTGAGGTATGCAAGTTCTTCTAGTATGATCTATATCTATTCAAGTATTGACCAGATAAAATCATTTGGAATGTGTCCCTGACAATGAATATAATAGTGTCATCTCCTTTTGTCATTCTCAAGCTTGTAGTGGCCACTTCTCAGTTAAGAAAACCACAGCGAAAATTCTGCAGTATAGCTTTTATTACCTCACTATGTTCAAGGACACGTGAATTTTGTAAAGCATGTGAGCATTGTCAGAAATCAGGATGATTGTCCTATAGAAATATGATGCCGCTAAACCCCATTCTCATTATTGAAGCATTTAATTGTTGGGGCATTAATTTCATGGGACCATTCCCCCAATCATTTAGAAACATATATATTTTGCTTATTATAGACTATGTCTCCAAATGGGTCGAGGTGATTTCGTGCCAGAATAATGACCATTGAATGGTCATTAGGTTCTTAAAAGAAAATATCCTATCTCGGTTCGAAACTCGTTGAGTCATTGTAAGTGATGGAGGATCCCATTTTTGTAATAGGCCATTTGAAGCATTGATAAAGAAATATGGCATTTCACATAAAGTGAGTACCCCCTATCATACTCAGATAAGCGTCCAAGTTGAAATTTTAAATAGGGAAATTAAATAAATTTCAAAGAAAATGATTACCCCATATCATAAGGATTGGTCATTTCGACTATCTGATACATTATGGGTTTACCGTACCGCTTATAAGACCCTTATTGGAATGTCTCCCTTTAGACTTGTCTATGGGAAAACTTACCACTTGCCTATAGATTGGAGTATAAAGAATATTAGGCAATAAAGAATTTCAACTTCAATCTTGACAATGTCAGCTTGCTGCATAAATTACAATTAAATGAAATTGAAGAAATTCAAAATGATGCATATGAGAATTCTAGGATATATAAGGACATGATGAAGGTGTTCCATGATCAAAACATTATTCAAAAATCTTTTGAGCCAAACTACAAAGTTCTTTTGTATAATTTTATACTTCAGTTTTTTCCTAGAAAATTGAGATCTCGTTGAACCAGCCCCTTCAAAGTTAAAATGGTCTATCCTCATGGGGCTGTTGAGATAGAAAACTCAATGAATGGTAACATTTTCAAGGTAAACGGTTATCGTCTCAAGCCATTCATTGAGAATTTTGGTTCAGAACATATGGCCATCCTTTTGATTGATCTTGTGTATTAGGATTGACCTTCTAGTTTGATGAAGGTCCACTCATTTATTTCTTCCTTAGGATTTCTTTAGGTTAGTTTTGTTTTTCGTTTCGTACAAATCCCTTTAAACAATAAAGTGACTTCATGCCATTGATCTTCCTCAGGTATTATCTCTTTAAGTAATTCCTCTTTTATTTTCATTGTATTGTGTTGATTTCTTGTATATCGTTTACATTGAGGACAATGTAGATTCTAGGTTGGGAAGTTAGATTAGATAGATCTAATCAACATTTTCTTAGTGTTGAGCAAAGATTTTTTGAAAAATTTCAAAATTTTCAGTTTCAAAACTCTTTTTGAAGACAATTATGTTGTGAATGTGAATATATTGTGAGTATTAGGAGAAGTTATAGAATACCTTTTTGAAAATCTAGAGTTTAGTTAAAGTAATAGACTTTTGAATAAGTTCTTTTAATAAATTGTGTGATAGAAAGTTTAGACATCAATTGAGTCAAGTTCACAATTCACACCTAACTCAAATTTCATAAAGTTAACTCGAAATCTTAGTTTTAACTTGATGATTACTTAAAAGTGATTAGGTACCAAGTCTAGAGATCCTTATATACCTTAAAATGTGAAAAAGAAGAAGAAAACTATCTAGAAAATAGTTGAAAATGACTATATGCTTCAATGAGAAATCAATGGAAAATAAGAAAAAGAAAATAGAATGAAGAATGAAAAAGCCATTAATGAAAAATTGAAAGCTAAAATAATAAGTGAAAAGGAGAAAGGATCGGAATCAATAACTTATGTTAAGTTATGCACTTTGAAGGTAACGATTATGGTTAAAATGTGGAAAGAAGGTTGACTATTATGAAATATAAGTTAAAAGCCATTGAGCACACTAGGAACTCGATGTTTGAATACATTTTATTTGGCAGTTAATGAAAAAGAATTTAGTTCAAAAAAGATTACTACTAACATTGAATTCTAGATTGATGAAATTTTATCCTCATATCTTTGAATTCTACTCAGATGTATAGGATTGCACATGATACTATTTTCTGGAAAAGGTTTAAAATATGATTGTTGAAACATTGATTCTTAACATGTTTTTCTCGGGACTAGCAAAATGTTGGTTGGGGGTGTGTTGAGAGTGAAATATTGTATATTTTTTTTTTCTTGTTATGCATTGGTTTTGTGAACATGGATGTGCTTAATCAATCTAATTACACATGTTTTCTCTTACAGTGTGATTTTAAGAGATAAGGAGAAAATGATGCTTAAAGCATGGATTTAATGCTCAAAGGATTACCAAGTGGAAGATTGTATATATGGAGGCCAAGATTGAAGAATTCAAGAGTCCAAGATTTAAGGAAACCAAGTGAAGAAGGAAGAAAATCGAAGTATAAAAGAGTAAAAAATCAGAAGTGCAAAAATGGACAGTTTGATGCCATCGATGACACCTTCGATGTCATCGAAGTAACTGTTCAATGACATCAAAGCTACTTTAATCCCATCACAAAAATTAGAAAAATTCAATTTTCTAGTTGGACATATTGGGGTATTCTTTGATTCCATTGAGGAGTCGTCACCCCTCTTTAATCCTTCGGTTTTAGTTAATTTTTATATTTTTCTTTGAGAGTTTTAGTTCAATCATGTCTATGGTTGGCTAATTTCTTAGATAGAGCTAAGATGTGAAACTTATATTTTTTTTTAATGTTTATTTTACTTTTATTCAAGTTATTTGTTTTAATGTTGAAAAATTCATTGATTTTGGTTTGAATGAAGAAGTATTTTTAGTTTACTTTGATCTATTGTTGATTCCAGGCACTTTGGATGGTTAAGAAAACTTATGATATGTTCTTATATGTTTTGCAATTGTTTGGTCTGTATAATTCATTGATCTGTCATTGACTCTGGGCATGATAGATGCTTTGAATTTCCTGTGATCAATACATTGGTGTGTATGAGGGAACCAATTCAATGAATGTTCAGATTTGTTTTAATGCATGAATTCTGAATTAACTGCTCTATCATCCAACTGGATAGAATAGGACTTCGATTCCAGTTGTATTATGCCTTTGAATCAAGTAGATTAGAATTAAAGAAGCTATAAGTGGATCCTTAGCGCTCTAGTTTCTTCTTTCTCCTGATAGTTTTCATTCACAATTACTCTTCAACTTAAAATCATTGGTTAACATAGTTCGAGGGTCGAGCAAAGCTCTACTCCCGAGATCCAACACATCACTTATGTAACATGGATAATGATGTTTAGATTTCGTCCATATTAATGAGTTAAACATGAGTGGGATTATACCAAACAACATATCATACTCCAAATTAATTAAATTAAGCAAGCAGAAGACTGAAACATATATATTTGAACAGGTAAATGTTTCATAACCTCTAGAGTATAATTATGTAATCGAGCTGAATATATACATGTATTATTTCAAACTAGACAAAATATCAAAATGTGAAGTGTCGCACTAATCCATATGTCCCTATAATCCCGTTGAATCAGCACGGGGTCTACATAAACCCGCCTAAGAGCTGAACGTAGGAGAATTCTTCATCCTCATCTATGAAGTCAAACTCCACTGCATAGACTCCCCATCACCTGCATCTACAATAGAGTCTGGTTGGTTTTTTAAAACACCGTCCCAGGGTGGGAGTGAGTGATCAACTCAGTGGTACTATAAGATAAAGGTTTACATGTTATCAAGTTAATCAAGCAGTAATGATAAAGTAATACAACAATCACTTCCTAACTACTCTTGTTAATGCAGGAATGGCATACAAGTAATGATGTATGCCCTCGCACAAAGCTCCCTCACAAGCGACTCCGACATCCAAGTTTGCATATGACAATACTCCCTAAAGTGCACCTTCCTCGCCAAAAGCACATCCTAACTAATGCAATGCGATGCATGGCCGTATTAGCCGAGTACTTAATTAAGCTTATTCATAAAGCAGGTTTGGGAAGCAAAGGTACCTCCCTTTATATCATTAACCCAAATAGAAGGATCCATCTAGGGTCATCAATCCTAGTTAATCACATACGATAGGCAAGTTGTAGGGCATCACCCCTAATGAAAAGCAGTTGATAGTCAAGTTCAAAGTTTATACTCGCAGTCACTACGAGGAGGCTCGTCACCTTAGTGTAGGCCGACAACTCGAACACGGTATCCCATACCACCATGCCTGACTCACGAGTTTGGGTTGCTCACTGGTCACTACGGGGAGGCTCGTCACCCCAGCGTAGGTCAACAACTCGACCACAGTGCCCCATACCGCCGTGCCCGGCTCATGAGTCTTAGCGGATCGTGGTACCATGGTTGAAATGAGCTTTTACATTGGTAAGTGGTACCTTAGATTCAAGCAGTGATATCCATATATAGTAAACACACAATAAGCCAATTGGTTCATTAGACAAGTTCGACTGGTACGAGTGCACACTAACTTAATCGACATGGAACGCATAAGCATTCCTTATGGCCTAACCACTATTGATAGTCATCGTGCGACTCGGATTCATCGAACGTATCCAATATGGCAAGACTAGTTCGGCCACTCAAACAGGGACTATTACTAATTGCCTAGGCTATGTTGTAGCCCTAATCTTACTTAGATGCAGTAACTAAGCACATGTAATAATAATCTCAGCATTTAGCAAACAATCCAAATAAATTCCTCATTTGAGCATTCCATCATACACATTGATCATATTACCTAGCAATTGTATTTTATCTATAAATTGCGTAGACAAAATTAAGATTACATGAAGGAAATTATACATATGGATAAGGTAATTGAGAATCCTATCTCAATACCCTTATTAAATACAATTCATCAACAATTTCTCATTCAGACAATTTATCAAACACTTAGACTACACATTACTAAATACATAGACTAGATTAGTTGCGACGTATATTATGGCAATTCCTTACACAAAGAGGTCATCATGCATATGAAAAACATGAACCCTAGATTAGTAATCATGGCAAGCACATATCATGTTTACATCTTCATTCAAACATTTTAACAAACACATAGGATGCATATTTCATTCTACATAGTTCATACATGTATATTACATTAAAAATAGCGTAACTACGATCATATGGCAGCAATCAAGTCAGACATAAATCATTAACCGACATTGAAAGCATTGAAAATCATAACCTAAGCGTTTATAGTCCGCACCTTTCATTAGAATTCTCGATTCGGACACGATTCGAATTCTACATTCCCGAAAACGGAACGACGGGTACCTAGACAACGAAATAGGTTAGCTAGTTCGTCAATTACTCTATCTGGATCTCTACAACAAGATTAGGGTTAGGATTTTTTACCCAAATCATAGCCGAAAATGATTATGTAGCGAAGTGCGGAGGTGAATCAGTACGTGGAGTAATGGGAGAGAACCACTGCAGCAATCTCTAAAGATTTATCTTCTCTCCTCCCTCTTTTCTCTTCTTTTCTCTCTTCTCTCTCCTAGGGTTTGGAGAAATTCGTATGAGAGGGAGATGGGGTGGTTTAAGGGCTATATTGTAATGACCCGTAAAATTTTGTGCCAAGACCCGAGTACTACCTCTATTTTCCTTAGAAGCTATTTGTGGGTTAATTAGTGTTAAACTCGATTGCTTGTGAAATTAGTATCAATCACTTTAAATTTGATCTGCAGGACTCAAAACCTGTAGAATCGTTAGCGCTATGTTACTCTGAAATCTAGGATTCAACGCTAAATCCAATTGCTCTTGGAAATTTTTAGAAACTTTGGATCGGACCTGGACCACGCATCGAAAGTCCGATAGCGATGATCTTAGACAGTTATGGTCACCATGTTGGACTTGACCATCACCTCAAAAATCAAGTCCAGATAATGTCCTGGGTCGATTTGATTGAGTCCGGAGTGAAGAGTGTGAGAATGGTGAGAAATTAAATATGATTTTATGAAATCTGAGTCGTGTCGCTTGCGCAACGATTTTAAGCAATCTGACCATTGGATTCTGACCCAATTTCACCCTCTGATCAAGGAAGATGGCCCAGGCATGTCATTGTGCTTGTGGACCTGATCGAGTTTCAGTAACCGTTGAATTGAGTGTAGTCCGCCACGACTAATCTGTAAATCTGATCGGTACGAAAACTCAGCCTAACCTAGATCCATGGTCAGTGAGCTTAAGTCCGACCGCACGTGGAGAAAGGACCACCGGTAGTGCTCCGTTGGATCGAGAGAGGCCTGATTTGGTTATAACCTAAGTATACCTTGGCCCTAGGGCTATTTTCATCAATGTTAGGCCTATATAAAGACCTTAAAACCCTCACTCTCTTTTCCATACGAATTTCCTAACCCTAGCTAGGAAAGAGAGAGGAAAAGAGAGAGAAAGTGAGAGAGAAGTTGGTGAATCATCTTCAGATTCTTTCCTGTTACTCTACATCCTTAAACCATCACTTTTAAATCATTATTCCGGCGATTCTAAGTTCATCCTTGGGTAAGTTAAGCTAACCCTAATCTGTTTAGAGCTTAGAATAGTCTATGTGCTGTTGTAGCTCATTTCTACTCTTGCCTTAGGTTATCTTGTCGCCGTTGACGAAGACATATCGTCTGAATCATTTCGGTGCGCTATTTCTGGTTTAAGGTGTGGACTATATTCGTATAGGTTATGGTTTTCAAGGCTTTCAATGTCAGTTAATGGTTTATTCTTGTTGTGGGTGCAATTTCACATGCAAAATGCTATATTTACTTTGCGTTCCGGATATGTATGTGTTATATTGAGATTTGTGTATTCTATGTATATGTAGGAAGTATCGTATACATATAAAATATGAATATGTGTTTGCCATGATTATTTGTCGTGTACTTGTGCTAGTTGTATGTGTGTCAACTCCTTGGCAAAAGGAATTGTCCAAATGCTTGTATTCCAACATACGTCATGTATGTTGAACTATGTAGTCTAAGTGTTTGTAGAAATGTCTGAATGGTTTAAAGTGCAATATATTATCCTATTTACGGATGTTGAGAAGTGATTCTCAACTCTCCTATTGGTGTGTATGATTTCCTACATGCATGTCACATTATTTGTTGTTTAATTTCAAGTATTACTTATGTTTAAATCCATGTTAAGTTGATATTCTGCAAATGCTCATATACTACATGATTTGAGTTGTTGTTCCATTACTGTTCTAAATTGTATATGCATATCTGTTATAATGGAATATGTTTGAGACTAGGAAATAGTTCAGGAAATCGGTAATCGGCCTTGAGTTCGTGGCTGAGGTTGCTTTCGCCACGAAGGACGTGATTTGACGAACCCAAGTCGTATTAGAGTTGTCGGCAGTGGTTTGGCCACAGGAGTGTTTGCGCACTCTATGTCATTTAACCCAATGTGCGCTCGTGCTAGTTGAGTTCATCAAGTAACCCGATTGTCCGATGTATGTTCACCATGTATGGACGCTATTGTTTGAATTTAGGGTACCAAACTTACTGATGAAATCCCGTTAACCGTTGTACCTTGATCCGCTAAGACTCATGAGCCAGACATGGTGGTATGAGACACCGTGGTTGAGATGTCAGCCTACGATGGGGTGACGAGCCTCCCCATAGTGACCAGTGAGTACACCAGACTCGTGAGCCGATTATGGTGGTATGGGACACTATATTCGTGCTATCGGCCTACATTGATTGGTGACGAGCCCTTTGTAGTGACCTCGAGCATACCTGGATACTGCATTAAGGCGACGAGCCTTAGAGTAGTAACAAAGGTATGATAGGCATGCATTAATTGGTGACGAGCCCTTTGCAGTGACCTAAAACCATATGATCGTATGAGATGCCTAGGATTGACGACCCTAGAATGGATCACCGTTGGGAATTGATATGAGGAAGGTACCTTAGCTTCCCAATCCTGCTGTATGATAAGGACTAATAACAACTTGGAAATCATGTTCATGCATCGCATTTTCATGTGCGTGGAAGTCGTTGGCACTGCGGGAGGATGTCATGCGTAACGTGAGATGAAGACACCGAGGGAGTAAGGCGAGGGCATGTATCAGTTATACATACATCCTTGCACCAACAAGAGTACTTAGGACATTTTTGATTGTTCTGCTTTATCATTACTGCTTAATTAAATTGATAACATGTTAACCTTTGCTTTATTGTTCCACTGAGTTGATCACTCACTCCCACGTTCTGGGGTGGTGTTTAAACACCGACTAGACTGTCTTAGATGCAGATGTTGATGCGACCCCTGAGGTAAAGCAGGAGTTCAAGGATGATGAGGCCGCATTTTCTTTTATGCAGTTCTTAGGCGGGTTCTTGTGAGCCATGTCCTGATGTGCGGGAATTCTGGGTCTTCTTTTGGAATAGATAATGTCTTTTGATGCTTATATTTTTTAATAACAACACTTGTAAGTATGACCTGGCATGTATACATATTTCAAGGACTTGCACATGTACACCTATGTTTCTTTAAGTCTTCCGCTTGCGTCCTTTACTTATCCCTGAATTATGTTTGCAGTTTGGATTAATCTATTCCATGTTTTTTGTACTCATATAGATAACATACATCCATCATTAAATATGTTGCATAAGTGATGTTTTGAAACTCGGGAGCTGAGTTATGCTCGACCCCCGAATTTCAGGGCGTTACATATATATAGGCCCAGAAGTGATGTAAATGGCCCCAGGGCCCTGGTATACTTAGGTTATATCCAAAGGGCGACTGTTTTTGACAAATAGGGAACATAGGGAGGCCCACAACTCACCTATATCATAGGGTAAGTTCCCGGACAATGGATCTAGCCCAGGATATGATTTCGGTGAGATTGGATAGGCCGATCGACCGTGGAGGACCTGTGTCTGATCAACGGTCATGCTTACTCGATTGGGGCCATAAGTATATGGATATTTTCAGAAAAATTTTCTTTTCCCATGGGTGAAGTCTGGTTAGAAACTGACGGTTCAAAATCCTCAATTTCGTGCGTGAGCGAATGACCCAATTCACTTAAGTTTCAATACATTTTCTAAAGATATTCACATTTTTCAAACACTTCACTCAGGGCTCAAGTTGTGCATTTTTGGATACTATCTGGGCTCGATTCCCATAATGGTTGTTAAACTCAGTAGGACGGACATAATCTTATAGTTTCGCAGTCATCGGATTCTCGGCGTGCAGTCTAGGTCCAATACGGGGTTTCAATGTACTCCCAAGAGCGACAGGCTCTTGGAATTTTTCTTAGGTCTTTGTGTAGTATTGAGTTAGTGGTATTAATGGCTTTAGGTCTTCTCATTTGTGGAAATGGTGGTTCATGTTTAATTCACCAATTATTTAGTTTAGTACTTAACTAATTTTCGCCTAAATTACGACGGGATACAGTCCTCGGGTAGTTCTATATTTTTTGGCACTTTTAGTTAGTATATTATTTTAATTATTTTTTCAATAGTTCATCATCAAGTCTACTTTATCTCCACCAAATTTCATTAAATTTCATGTTCTAGAAATATTCTAAAAATTCTGGAAGTAGCAGCTATCTGAACTAATAATTTTTGGATAGTTGTCACATCATCTTAGGTTCAACTATATTAAAATTTTTATTTTATTTTTTATTTATTTTTATATGAAACTAGACTTACCACGCTTCAATTTTGCTTTTGAATCACCTAAATCAGAGTTATATTAAGGGAGACGTGACTTTTTGAAGTCGGCTTAAAAATGCAGAAAATTTCAGTGAGGGTCCACTGAAATTCGGTGCACCGGCGGTGCGCTGCCGACTGGGCAGTGCTGCCGCGCCCCTCTAGTGGTCCTGGTGGTGGTTCTACCACTTGATTTTTGAAACGATTGTATCTTGCAAACCAGAATGAGTTATTCGACATGCGATATATGATTTTGGTGTAGGAGAAGCTAAGTTATCCAACTAACCTAGTTATTTCCCAATATTCCATCAGGTTAATGGTCTAAAGTCCATTTTATTTGTATTTTTACTATTTATAGTAAATTTTAGTTTAATTATAGTTCTTCATCCTTTGAGCTTTAGGATTTGTGTCTACTGTGAAAGTACTTAGAAAATTTTGAAGAATAAGGTGGTGAAAGGTGACATTTTTGAAGGAGATGGGTTGAAAGGGGGATTTGAGACTTTGGGATTGAGTTTTGAGAGCTTGGGAAGAGAATGGGGTGATGACTTGAGAGTAAAAAGGGTATAACAGACTAGAAATGGGGTATAAGTGAAGTAGAAATGGCCCTAGTGAAGCCCCTAGGGCTTCTATGTGATTTATGAGAGCAAAGAGGGGTCACTTCTATAGCTAAACCCTAAGTTAAGACTTCAGTGTTTAAATTAGCCAGATGGCTTGATCTTAGGGTCCTTTAATGTCACTAAGTTCGATTGCTCCCTCCTAAGTCGATAAGGTGTTATAATAGACCCATTGCCTAAGGACGTCCAACTCCAAGTTGACCAAAAATCTAGGACGTTACATTATAGATTAATGCTTTAATTTGATTAGGATATTTACCAAGTGTTGGAGTTTAGGTATAAATTATGATTTACATTGATGTAACTTGGATTTCTAAAATCTGGACTACTTAGAGAATTTCTTGAGTTTATAGAAATTTATTCATTTAGTTTTGAAATATCTTTCACATGTTTTGCTAGGGACTAGCAAAATGCTACTTGATGGTGTATTGAGACTTAAATATTACATATTTATCTCTTCAATTACATTAGCTTTCCTAGAATTCAAGTGTTAATCCGATATAATTATGTATGTTTTAATTATGCGAGGTGGTTTTGGACCTAAAGATGAATATTCACTTAAAGGGATGGATTTAGAGCTCAAAAGGAGATAATGAATAATTGGAGATATGGACGTCATTAATGAATAATTCACATGACAAAGATCTAAGAAAACCAAGTACAAAGGATAATGAAAAGACTGGCGAAATCACACGTCCATCAATTGAAAAAACAAACTGTTCAGTCCCACCTAAGGTCAGTTTGGTCTGACTAAAAGTGCACAAAACACTCCAGTAAGAAATTGTGATTTTTAAAATTAATTTGGCTCAACACTTTGGTTCGACTGAAGCAAACTTCGGTCCCACCTAAGAAAGCTTAGGTGAGACTTAAGTTAGAAAGATTCTGCACATATTTTTCAAATGAAATTTAGTGCAATCAAAGGCAATTTTGATGAGATTGAAGCGTACTGAATTGCGAAAGTATAAAGTCAGTGCGAACTTTTACTATTTAAAGAATTTTTCTTAGTTGTTTTAGAGAAGAATTAGATCCTGGGAGAGACCAAGGGGTGACGAAGTCTCTACAAATCTATTGTTCTTCTTCGACTTCTCAATTCTAATTTGTCTTTCTTTAATTTTCTTCTAGGATATTAGCCATGTCAGGCTAATCTCTTAGCTAAGGCTAAGGGCTGAAGCTTGTCATTCATTATATTATTTAGTTTATTTGATTCACCAAGCATTGGTTGGAATTATGATATTAGATTAAATAGATTTGGATTTTAGTTTAAAGTCTTTGTGTTGTTTCATCTTTAATTCATTGTCGACTTCGGGCACATTGGATGCTTGGAAGTGCAATTACAATGCTTGATTAGGGAAGGAATTAATCTGTAAATTTTCTTGATCTATTGTAGACTTTGGGCACAATGGATGCTTGAATTCTCTACAATTGATGTTCGAATGCTTCATGAGAGAATTATTCAATTGAATTCATATTCTAATATTTTTTATGATTGGTTTAACCCCTCTATCTTCTGATTGGATAAGATAGGACTTTGATTCCAATTGAGTTATAATTGTTGAATTAATAAAATAGATATTGTGATTGTTATAAGTGTATTCATGGATCCTTAGTGCCTTTTCTTCTTGTTTAAGACCTTTTTTCTCTTGTTGGATTAAAAACCCTGGCCAAAACTTTTAATTTAGAATTAGTTGTAACTTTGTTCTCACCATTCTCCTTATGGATATGATCTTGATCTCACCGATTATAACTACATTTCAGTCCTTCACCTGGGGTTGTCAACACCACTATTGCTTTATACATGACGCGGCATCGCTTGATAGATGCCAACTGTATACCTGTAAAATCCTCTTTGGGTATCTCCACATTTTAAATACACTACACAACTCTTGTAAAATTACACAAGTCTCTCTTTAATTGGCTCTTGTAGGAATGGACAAAAATAAAATACAAGAGCACTTTCATTCAGTTTTATGCCATGAGGATATTTTTCTTCAACTGAAGAAGAATCTGATCATGGCCATGTAGTTGTTGATCAATATGTTCCGCATTGGTTAATGCTTTACTCATGCTCCTCCGGTGGTAGACTCTCAGGAGTTTCAACACGGGGTCAAGGGTTTGAGGACCCATAGGTGGTGAAATTCCACTATGGTGTGACTGTGTGGGGGTGTGTGTGAGTTTTTTTAAAAAAAAAAAAAAAAAAAAGTAGTTGACTGTACACTTTAAACATGGACAGTTTAACAGTTACTTGATAAGCAGTATTGTACCCCCACGCTGCCCATGGAAGCATTTTTACCCATTGTTGTGGCATTTATTTTGTGAAAAATCATGTCCAAAAAACTGTTAAGGGCCTCCATTTGATCATTAGTCCATGAGTGATAAGCTACGCATATCCATAATTGTGTTTCCTAGATTGTGAAATATTATTCCTGACAAAACTTTCTAATAAATACTGGATTGCGATTGCTGACGATTGAGGAGGCATCATAGAGATTCGAAGCGATAGATATGAACACTTTCGGCACTGAAGTTGCCGTGGAGGGATGAAATTAAACAGATTGCAAAAGTGTACATACTTTAAAAGCCTATAAACAGACACTTTCTAATAAGCCTCTGTATTGATAAAAGGCTGATGGTTTTCACTCCTTGAGATACTTTGGAGTAGGAACACGGTCCATCTGTCTTACCATCTTCAATAGTATCAACGGTCAAGATCATCAAAACAAATAGGACAGACTTGCTACAATCATAGTCTCTCAATTAATGGTGTGCAATAAATGATTAAAAAAAGAATGGAGCCATAGTCAACAATACCGAATGGATAAAGAGGCTGAAGATGAGCGGAACTGATATAGCCGGGATGTGGTCCCTTTACTATGACCATCAGATCAAAGGGTCGAACATGCTTTATCTAATCCGGAAGCCGCTTTATTCCCGACGGTATTTTTATACTTTTGCTTTACAAAAGGAGAAAACGAAAGGATTCCCACCAACTTATAAAAATCAATTTCGTTTTACGGCATCGTTAATCACCACCGGAACCATACTTCTGCGAATCCGAATTCGGATCTGGATTCAACTTCTACAAGCTAGATACACGAGCATTTAGAAATTATCTAAAAACTGCAAGCGTGGAATACAAGTATTTCAACCAGATTATGGATCCCAGTTTACATGTTGTTGGGTGTTACAGAAGAAAATCCCCAGCTCGAATAACATCAACAAAAGATAAACGCAACAAGGTACATAGAGAATATATGAATTTACATGAAAAACTCTTGTGGAAAAAAATAAGGGCATAAAGTAACAAGCAAATTCACTACAAAAATAAATTACAGGAGATTAGAAGTAACTAACATACAAAAACATTTCTCTCCCAGACAAATCCCTTCAAAACCCTAGCCTTTCCCTAGAATAAACCTCCAATCACTTAAGATTACTTAATCCTACCCTAAACCTGCATTACACCCATATATGTATGTATGTGTGTGTGTGGATCTCTCTCTCTCTCTCTCTCTCTCTCTCTCTCTCTCTCTCTCTCTCTCTATATATATATATATATATATATATAGTGTACACCCAGAATAGGAAATAAATTGCACAATTACATAATATCCCGCGCATCGTTGATCTAAGCTTCGATCGATCGCCATCAATTGAGTGACCCTCGATCGATCGAACCTCCATGTTCAATTGAACATGCTCAAAAGTTTCTAGAGAGTAAAGTTGATTTTTCTGAATTATCTTTATTAATCGATCCTCTAATTTCGATCGATTGAACTTATCCGAAACTATCCAAAGACCAATCTGTTTAATCTGGGGTTCTCTCGATTGATCGAGTAGACTGTTCGATTGATCGAAACCCCCTATTTCTGCACAAATTGAAGACATCCAATCGCTTTATGCCCAACAGAAAGCTTCACTAGCTCAAACGTCCCACTTTTGTACAAAAAATTTATCTTGTCCAGCATTGTTGTCATCCACTTCTCAGCATTTTTATCTTCCAATGCTTCTTGGAAGGTAGATGAATTCCTTTCATCCATAATGAAAGTGAATGCAATATTCAAGTTGTCTTTGTATTTCACTGATAATATCCTCACCCTTGTCGATTTCAACATTAATTACATCTGAATTTTCTATTTCCTTGTGTTTATTATTGTGAAATAAAGAATCCTCATCAAACCTGACATCACGGCTTATCGTGATCTTCTGTATAACCCAATCATACAGCTTGTATTCCTTCACATCATCATCATAGCCGACAAAGGTACACTTCTTTGCCCTTTGGTCTACCTTATCTCTCTTAAGAAATGATATATTAAAGTAAACATCACAACAAAATAATCGCAGTACTAAGCAATTTACATTATGATCACTTCACACTTCTTTTAGGATTTTACAATCCATGGCCGTAGATGGGGACTAATTCACAAACTAACAAGCCATATTGATGAGATCAATCCATAATTCATTGTCCAATGCAACATTTCTCAATATGCTTTAGGTAATCTCAAAGAGAGCCTTATTCGTTCGTTCTGTCACACCATTTGTCACGCCCCAAACTCAGTGACCGGACCCACAAAGAACTCGATAGCCGGTTCTGGTCACAACAGCCTCCATAGTAACCCATTCTCGATTCCTGGCTTAGGTTCCGATCCTAGGATTCTACAAGGAGGATTTTCATATCACAATTCCAATCCAAATGAGCATACCTAAGATCGTAGCAAGTAAATTTCAGAAAATAAATAAGGAACACACTGTAAAATCCACGGAGAATTTAAACTTTACAGGTACAAGGCTTAAAAGGAAATACATAATATAGAAGGGAAGGAAAGGTCTGCAATAGGTCATCAGCTCGCGCCAATCCAATCCACAACTCCTCTGCTACTGCACTGACCTAGGATCTCTTGCATGCATCAATCATGCATAAGCTCATAGAAAGCTTAGAGGGCGATGTAAATGTGTGACAATGGTGTTCAGAATAATAAGGAGAATGCAGAAGAAGCCAATGAACAATACCAACGCCTCCAGCTGTACCGAGACAAAGTTATTAATACATTAAGTCATACCAAGGCTAAGTTATGAATGCAGTAAGTCATACCAAGGCTATGCAATGCAATACATGAGTACTAGGCGCCATACAAAGGCGAAGTAATATAAGGCTTATACAGCCGATGCAAATGCAATGGGAAGTAATGTTAGTCCTCATATCCAATCCACATATCAAGTACAGTTTCATCATAAGGAATCCATTGGGGTCAAGTATACTGCTGGATGACTGCCACTTTGCAAGACCTGCACAGTCAAACGAGCATAAGATACCTCATTACCCGCCTGTGGACAGCCAACAATAGCGAGGCTCGACGGTAGCGGACCCATTTCACGATCTAGTCAAACTTAGCCTAACTATGCCCCCCTCTCAAGCGAGTAAGGCTAAACCTTATCTCAACCGACCCGCAATAATGGGAGTCGCGGCCTAACGATATAAGGCCCTTGTGTGCTTTTGTTTTCCACTCGGTCTCGGCGTTGAGGTGTCTCCTCTGTACCGTGGAAGTTTAAGGGCTTTCACCCAAGGACATCCTATGCACCCCAAATGCTCAAGTATCATTTCCGGTGTCCACACATGGCCATCCATAATACTCTGTGGAGGCTACAACCCTGATAAAGTAAGGGCGAATATCCACATGTCATGCAATAACAGATACATGAATCACACAATCAACCATGCATCAATCCCAAGCATCCACCTTGCTCAATAAGACAAACTCCATCCTTAAGGGAGATGCCAACATGTCCTACATAATGGCACAACCATGGCTAATCATATCTCAACCAAGCATGCATAAAATTCGTATGAGAGTGGGCCATAAAGATGAATAAGGGTGCCAATGAGGTGAATGAGAAGATGTACTCTCTACCTAACCATGAAGGGTCTAAGTACTTAACCAATTCCTCATAAGGAATACAACATCTAGTGTGGGCCCATTTACCTGGGGTAGCCCACGAGACTAAGCATACAAAGCTAGGGCCTAGATAATATGGAAACGGGCCTAGCAAGGGACTAAGGTGGGCATTCAACCACACTTGCAACTATTGGACCTAAAGGGGTCCAAATGGGGACTTTTAACCACCATTGCCTCAAGGCATCTAATCCAAAAATCACATAAACATAAGGCCTAAGGCCCATATCCAAACCATATGCACATAGGTCTCACAAAAGGCATAAAGAAGTAGGCCCAATACTACCTCTAACAATAATGGCCCAAGGAGGGGAACAAAGGCCTAAAGCCCAAGTCCTAAGGGCCATAGAGTCCAAGCATTTAGATGGACTTAGTGGGCAGCTTGTAACACCCCGAAAATTGAGAGTCGAGCAAAGCTCAACTCCCGAGATCCGTCGCATCACTTATGCAACATACATAATGATGGTTAAATGTTGTCCGTATTAATACCTTAAACATGAATGAGATTACACTAAATCAGCATATCATACTCTAAAGATGATTAAATTAAGCAAGCAGAAGACTGTGATAGATATATAAGGTATATAAGTGGTTACAAACCCCTGAAGTATGATCATGTCATCAGGCTGAATATTTACATGTTTGTTCCAAATTATACAAAATGACAAGTGTAATGTCTAACTAATTTGTATCCCTGTAATCCTGTCAATCAGTACATGGTCTACATAGACCCGCCTGATAGCACATTATAAGGAAAATGGGCAAAGGCGACGGCCAAAAACCGTAGCTAAAGACCTTTTGCTATGGATCTAGTCCGTAGCACGTCCGTCGCTATTGGTGGGGTAGCTAAAGGTCAAAAAACCTATAGCTACGGATTATATCCGTAGCAATAGATATCAGTCGCTACGGACAAAAGCCGTAGCTAGAATTTCTATAACGAAAAGTATCTATGCCTACAGATTGAATCCATAGCAATAAATATCAATAGCTACAGATAAAGGCCATAGCTATAATTTCTGTAGGGAAATGTACCTACAGCTACGAATAATAGCTACGGTTTTCAGAATAATAGCTACGGCTTAAATCCGTATCTATTTTTTAAAAAATTATTATTATTTTTTTAATAATGGTGCATGTTTGCATTGCAAGAACCTACTGTGATTTATAACTCATCTAAGCTTAATGCTAATAGGAATAGTACACAAAATGCAATCAGGAAAAAAATGATGCATTTATTACAAATAGCAATCAAATCATACAATACATCCCACATTCACATTTCTAAATAAACAATACTTCACTTTGCTCAACCTATCATAAGAAGATAGAGCTTCTTCTTTCCCTGAAACTATAAATGTAACTTCTGTGGACTTCGACACAAGATCACTTTCAAGTTCTGAAACCCTTCCCTTAAGAAAGTGAATTTCATCCTCTAGTGACTTCTTTAGCTTATCAGCCTATATAAAACAACATTTGTAAACACAAAAAAAGTTTGTGACTGAAATATGATTTTCTAACTTAGTCAAAGTAACTACTACAACTTTTTTTTTAAAGGTTTGTGACTGAAATGTGATTTTCTCTAATTCTAGATATAACCTAACTGAGTCAACTCCGCTAAGTCAGGTCAAGCTTTCAAACTACGATTCATCGAGTGGGTTCTGACTTCCAATAAACAGATTCGAATACAACGCATCATTGTAAAAATGAAAAATCCATATCCACAGCCTACAAATGCTAGTAACTAATGATGCAGTAACCTCAATTCAAGTGGAACAGATTATAAAGATTAGCAGGAAAGGGAGCGATCAAATTCCATTGTAAAACATCAACTCAAATGATGAAAAAAACCCATCCTCACACCTAATTGGAGCTAGGTACATAGTCTATGCATAAATCAAGTATTAATACCATTACAAATAGAACAAAGAGTGGCTTGAAGACTGTCAGCAAAACAGAAGTAACAATGAATGCAGGAAAAAAAAAAGCACCTTTTCCTTCACCACCATATCAGGCTTGACATCTCCATGGGTGAAAATAGGCCCTTTGAATGCACTAGCCTGCATATGAAAAAAGATGTGCCTTAAGAATTTTGTTTCCAATTGGACCCTGGCACAAAATGCTTGTAAAAGTGGATTGTGTGTTAGGTAAACTACAGCTAGTTGGTCACCAGTTCCCTTTTCAACGTCTAGCTAAATAAAAGCAATCAATCATCATGAAAAAATAGAAAGAAAACCTAAATGGAACGATTTCATTGGATTATGCAATTGGAATTAAAAACCCATAAATCCAAAACAAACCCAAATCAATTTCCAACCCATTTGTATGGCACGTAGCCATAGTGGTGGAAATTTTGGCAATTGATTTTACAAACTATTTTGGTATTAGTCTGTGTATTTTTGTCCTTGCTGATGCCACCAATATCCAGTTCTATGCTAGTTAATAGAAGATTTATTAATTTCAATTCTGTTTTAATGCCAGGGTAAACACTTACTGGTGATTGGAACGACTAGTGAGGTGGGCTTCCTGGTGTCTGTTGGTTTACCCTTTGCCAATTTTTCCTGCAATAGCCTACCGACTTGACTCGTCAAATCGCACTAAAATCTTTTGTTTTGATCCCCAAAATAGGTGCAGGCCTAGTCTAAAATGTCTTTCTAAGTTTCCTTCATGGTTGGAATAAAAAGAAGAAATTTAAAAAAAGGAAAAGAAAATTCTTGCCATTATGGCTATATTGGCTTGATACAATCATTGTATCAAGCTGACACAGATCTGATGTAGCTTCATTGACCAATACAATACGAATATTATGAACCATGATCATACTAAATGAAAACAAATCATCATCTAACCAATCGCTTTGATGATGTGCTATCAAATGACTCTCAACAAAATCATCTTTAATGTCAAAAAATTCTCTTATAGCTCAACTACAACAGTATCAATAGTAACATAAACAACAAATAATCTCAACAAACAGAAGTACTGAAATCTTAATGTTTGCATCCATTTAATATAACTAAGCCGGAGATGAACTTACATGTAAGTGCCGAAATTTTGGGACAAGCCATAAAAATGAGTCGATCTTTGTGCAGCATTAGCATTTACTGAAATGTGCCATCAAAATTACCACATCAATCTCACCTAAAACAGAAGAGTAAATGGCACGGAGTAAGGTACATGCTTACATTCACACTCACATAAATAAAAATGAAGTGAAAACATCGTGCCAAATGAGTGTTTTAGTCATCAATCAGTAGGGCGATTAAAGGCTGCTCATGCTTCTGTTTCCCACACACATTCCCAACACAATTATATATTGACTTTGATAGCATGAATTGGTTATGGGATCTATCCAAAATATGTCACGGGGCTCATTTATAGATGATTTACTGAAACAACTACATATTAAAGCAAGATGTTTCACATGTCCATAACTGTTAGAATAAGGGATCAACCACGTTTTTAACCATCATCACCAAGCAGAAACTTAGGGTTGTCCAATCAGCATGAATTTTGGGTTATGTTCCTATCACAATAGGGACCGCATTTAGACAGTCAGGAATGAAGTTTATCCATGCCATCATATACGGTGAACGTGTTGCATTACAAGTGATATAAAACCATGTTAACTGTAAGGTAGCAGATTATGAAGGCTAGCAACTAATCTTTGAAATAAGTGGTTAAGAACTTCATCAAATAACTGAATTTAAAAAATAAAATAAAAAAAAGGTAAAGAAAAACATCAAGAACTAATGTGGAGCACACCCTTCTGCTGACACAATAAGCTCAATGCCCCAAAACCCTCAACTTCTTTCTGTTCTTCTCTTCCTTTCACCTGTCCTTGTGTTATTACTCTATTATGTTTATTTATGCACCAAACTCTTTCTATCCCAACCAAGTCTCCAAAAACTAGGAATGTTGATGCTTATATGACAAGTAGTAATTAAGAGTTTTGAGATCTACTTAGAAGAAGAACCCATAGAACATGATTTAGGAAGAACGGATTTAATCTTCCTGGAGTGATTTTCCTCATATTCAGAAAATCAAAAAACAAGAGATCCCTAGCCACTTAAAGTGCTAGTGTCTAGCCATTAACGAAATGCACATTGTGAAATATGCAGAGACCTAGAGATATCCCTCTTGAATTTTCTACCTCACTTTACATGCTGCAGGACATATGCATATAGCCACATCTCATGCCTATAATGGCACATAACCATTGTGGATCAGCTAAGCCATATGCTTGACTGCATAAAGTCTTATCTTCCATTGTGCACATCTGTGCAATACCCTATATGGAAACACAGAACATGCAACCAAAAACCTACACTGTAAATCCCTAATTCTAATATGGCAATACTTAGGAACTGAAATCAAACTCCAAAGCCCTAAATCTCCTCATGAAATTTATCAGGAAAAAATTAGGAATCCAAGAAAAACAATACCAGAGGTGGCTCATCACTGTCATCTTCATCTGCAGCACCGGAATACACTAGCACTACCCGAATCCACTAGGGTCCACTGCCAGCATCATCCCTTGTCAAGAAAATAAAAAACCCCCCGACTTTTCTGATAGCCATTGTTTTCGGCAGATTTGGTGCAACCCAAACCCTCATCTTCTCTGTCTCTCATCTCCAGTGACCACATTTGCATCCCGTGATTGCCGAACCCATCCATGTAGACATCATCGTGAATCCATCTCCATCCCTTTGCAATGGAGAGAGATAGAAGAGCTTTACGGCGTGGCTGATGCATTGGAGATAAAGGGAGGAGAATGAGAGAGATGGAGCAGAGATCGAGAGGGAGAGAGAGGAATGGGGAAAGAAGAGATTAGGGAATGAAGAGATTAGGGAATGGGGAGAGAGAGAGAGAGAGATAGAGAGAGAGAGAAGCCTTTTTTAGTGCGGCTCTGTTTTGAGCACGCGCCCAAATTTGGGCGTGGACCGTGGACGGTCTTAACAGGGGCTTCATGGGGCCCATCATGATGTATTTGGTTTATCCATTCCGACTAATAATTTTATTAAATTATTTTAGTTCATGATCCTAAATTTAAGATAGATTTAAGGCCTAAGTGGACCACACCATAAGAAACAAATATGATTTAATATCCATGTTTCCTACCTTGTGGTCCACTTGAGCCTTCAATCTAGCTGATTTTTTATTTCATGCTCTAAAGTAATATTTCCAAATATATAGATGGCTTAGATAGGACATTTTTTTAGGCCCCATAGAGCCCCTTACAACACCATTAATTATTAACGGTGTGTCAACTTTTTAGCTACAGATTAAAACCGTAGCAAATGTAGCTAAGGTTTATATCCGCAGCCAAAAACTAATGTGGTCTGTATCCTTTGCCCCTTTTTTGGTAGTGGCTGCATATAGGAGAACTCCTCCTCCTCATCTAAGAAGTCCGGCTCCATCACGTAAGCCACATCACAACCTGTATCTAAATCAGAGTCTGGTTGGTGTTTTAAAATACCGTCCCAGAGTGGGAGTGAGGGATCAACTCAGTGGTACTATAAGGCAAAGGTTAATGATAAATCAATACAACAAGCATTTCCTAACTACTCTGGTTAATGTAAGGATGATATGTGGTAATGATGCATGCCCTCACCTACACTCCCTTAGCGACACCATCTCACGGTCGCACATGCTACTCCCACTGTGTCTTCATCTCCAAAGCACATGCAGTGTGGTGCATGCACGTGTTAGCCGAGTTCTTAATTAGGCCTATTTATACAGCAGATTCAGGAAGCTAAGGTACCTCCCTTTATATCATTTACCCAAATGATGATCCATCTAGGGTCGCCAATCCTAGTTATTCACATACGATAGGCAAGTTATAGGGCAACATCAGCCCTGATTTGAAAAGCAGTGGATAGGCAAGTTCAGGTCACTACAGAAGGCTAGTCACCTTAGCATAAGCTTATTTTATACTCGAGGTCACTACGGGAAGGCTCGTCACCTTAGCATAGGCCGACAGCTCGAATACAGTGTCTCATACCACCGTATTTGGCTCACGAGTTTGGGTTGCTCACTGGTCAGTAGGGGGAGGGCGTAGGCCGATAGATCGACCATAGTGTCCCATACCACCATGCCTAGCTCATGAGTCTTAGCGGATCATGGTACCAAGGTTAAACGGGCTTTACATTGGTAAGTGGTATTTAGATTTAAGTAGGAGCATCCATACATGGTAAACATACAATAAGCCAATCGGGTTATTTGACAAGTTCGATTAGTATGAGCGCATGCTGAATTAATCAACATAGTACGCATAAGCACTCCATGTGGCCTAACCACTATCAACAATCTTCATACGACTCAGATTCATTGAACGTATCCAATGTGGCGAATCTAGTTTGGACATTCAACCGGGATTCATTACCGATTTCCTGGACTATGTAGCAGTCCCACTCATATTCAACGCAATAGACAGTCATATGTGATAATCATAACGGCATTTAGCAAACAATTCAAATACAATAATCATTTGAGCATTTACCAAACACATAAAGCATATTACTATACATAGGATATTTTTATACATAAATCACGTGTGTGAAATTAAGGTTACATGAAAGAATTTTATACACATAGATAAGGTAGTCGAGAATCCTATCTCAACACCCTTAGTAATTACAATTCGATAAACAATTACTCATTCAGACATTTTATCAAACACTTATCCTACACATTAATACATGCCCTAACTTAGTTATAGCATATATTATAGCAAATCCTTTCGCAAAGGAGTTGTCCTACATACAATGTACATGTATTCTAGATTAATAGTCATGGCAAGTACAAATCATGATAGTAATTTCATTCAAACATTAAAATAAACACATGGAAAGCATTATATATTCACTTAGTTCATACACATGTATAATCTATCGAATTCATCGTAACTAAGATCATATGGTAGCAATCTAGTTAGACATAAATCATTAGCTAACATTGAAGCCATGAAAACCATAACCTAAACGTTGATAGTCCGCACCTTTCATCGATACGCTTGTTACGAACTCAGTTCATACACCACGCCTTTGTTTACGGCACAACAGCTACCTAAATCATGAAATAGGTTAGCTATTTCACCGATTCCTCCATTTGGATTCCTAAAATGAGATTAGGGTTAAGATTTTTTACCCAAATCGAAGCTAGAATTGGCTGTGTAGTGACGGTGGGGTGGTGATTCAACACGAGGAGCAGTGGGAATGAACCCCAGTAACGATCTCCTGAACTCTCTCTCTCTCTCTCCCTCTCTTCTCCTCACTCTTTTCTCATCTTTTCTCTCTTCTCTCTCCTAGAGTTAGAAAAATTCGTATAGAATGAGAGAGGGGTGGGTTAAGGTCCTTATATAGGCCCAGAACTGGTCCAAATGGCCCTGGGGCCATGGTCTACTTAGGTTATAGCCAAAAGACGTCTGTGAAATTACAGTAATGACCGCTTTAGTTGAAGTAGAAATGTGCCAATATGTCCTAGAGGGGGGGGGGGGGTTGAATAGGACTTTTATAAAATTTTACAATAATTTAAAATCCTATAACTCTAATCCTAACAGCAAGCATATATTATGATTACTTAAGAGTAACTTTACTGGCTTCCAAGCCCGGTAGAGGATCCAATCACAAACTATTTGAGAGATGAACAGTATGCAAATTAGTTTATAATAGATATGACTATGTGTGTGTGAGGTGTGATCTCAAATAGTCAAATATGAAAGTATTTAAGGAAATCACATAAGTAAATATAAGACAATAGTAAACTCAAACACAGTCATTTTTATAGTGGTTCGACTACTTGTCTACTTCTCTCCTGGTAACCGCACTCAACCCTTGAGTGTACCAGATTTCACTAAGGAGGTTTCACTTGGTTCACCTTAAACCCAAGGTTTTAAATCAAGTTTACCTCTAACTAGTACAACCTATACCTAGGCTGACAGTTTATGCTCCCACAAGCAAGGGTTAACACATAGCACCCGATTTTAAGCACACTAGCCAAGGATCAACATAAGGAACCTCTCTCGTATATGCTCTCATGAGCAAGGGTCAACACAAGGCACTCACTTTAAGCACACTGGCCAAGGATCTCCTACGAGGCCCTAACTGTTTATGCTCACCATAGAATAAGGGTCAACATAATGCACCCACCACGTACACTCCTGTCGGAGGCCTCCTAGAGGACTTGCAAGGGGTGAGAAACACCTTAGACCCAATCCTACAAAGGAATGATCACAAGGGTCCTCTGGACTCTAATAACTTACAGATAAGTGGATGAGTCCCTTTTAGCTCATTGTCGAAGATCACCTCCTTTGTTGATGAAGAGTCTTCTGCTTCCTTGAACCGCAAATCAGAAGATGTACCAATGCATGGTGACGGGTTGGGTCATGGTTGTAATGAAATCCTACTCTAATGAAAGTTTTCCTATAAGGGAAATAAAGCGATTCCAATCATTTATGCATTTAAGGTATCCTAGCTTAATGATTTGCCATTAAGGTGGTAGCTGGAGTATCCTTGAACGTAGAAGTTCATTCCCTAATCCACTCTATTGAATGTCAATGATGAGGGTGGATTGGAGGATGAACTTCCATGAGAGAAAGGGCTTTGGGTATATGATATAAGGTTAAACACTCAAAAACACTCTCTTCTTTCTCTACCAACAGCTAAGGCCAAGCTCTCTAGAAATAGGTAAAAGGTTCCAACGGATATAAAACGGTCACATTTTCGATATCATCGAGCGTATACTCTCGATTGCATCGACTAGCCGCACAATGACACAAACTCAAATGTCATACACTTTTGAAACATTTTGCCAGCTGGTCGAGGGAATCAAAACATGCGTCAATGTCCTCGGATTTCGAACTTCGATTTCATCAATACGAGGTTCGATTCCTCGACACTTGAAAATGAGAGAGACTTGCCTTGGAAATATTTTAGGTCAAGGATATGATCAAGGTACACTCGATATCATCGGAATTTGAATGTCGATGATATCGGTAGTCGGGTCGATGCATCGATAAATCCAAAGGATTTTCCAGTTAAGCTTGTTGGACAGTTTATGTCCATTCTCAATGCAATTGATCCAGCCTCGATACCATCAATACTTGAATATCGATTCTACCGAGTGACCCCCAATCCAAGATAAAAACAACCTGAAAATATTGCTGGTAAACTATGTCCAAGACCGCTATCATCAAAGGCCTTCCGATATCATCGAAAGTTGAATTCCGATGATATCGAGGGATACTTTGATATATCGAATGTATTTATTATTTTCCATAGAAAAATAGGGACATAAAATCTCTACTGTCAATTTTATCAAGTTAACTTCGATAGACTCGAGATTCAAGTTTCGATGATATCGATATTGCTATCGATACATCGATAATTCCATCCAGAAGTATATGCGGTTGCTGGACAACATATGTCCTCATTCAATAATATCGAGTGAGTTCTGAGGACATCGACAACATTTCTCGATTATATCGATCAGACTATCGATAAATCGACAGAGGTTGAAAACTTAGAGATTTTTCTAAATTTTGAAAAAAGTTTTCTAACTCAAAAACCCTATGTTATTCTAATCAGTTTTAAGGGTTTTATTTACCTGCAGTTTTAGGACATGGGATGTGAGGCTTAGATCAAAACATTATCCCCCTAATTGATAAACCAGGGCACTTTCAATCTCCCCCTTTATCAATTACATGACAAAATACCAAAATACCCTAGAACAGCATTTAGACAAACACATCCTAAATTGTGTGTACATGTATTTTACACAATTTTACAATGTCTAGTGAAACCACACACACAATCAGTAGCTGCTCCCCCTAACAACATTCTCCCCCTATCTTGGTGCACCTGCTCCCCCTAACACCTGCATCACCATTCAAGTAGATATACACTTTTTCTTTCAGGGTTTTTGATTTGTTCTCCCCCTTTTTGGCAGTCATTGACAAAGGTAAATGTAATAGCTGATGTTGACTGAAGTTAAAGTACTTTAGGAGAACCATCGTCCAGAGAACATACATATATAAACGATAGATGTAGAATGATGAAAAATAGTTAATAAATCATACATCATTTTCAGAAACTATGTATGCATAGCAGACCAAATAGAACAGTGATATAAGCAGATATAATAAAACATCACATGCATTCCATACCATTTAAACAATGATCAGATAAAATAGGGGTTGGCAAAATATAAGCAAGGCAAAAACTATCTGTGATTCATAACCAGCCATATCCAAAATATCCAAAAACATATATATATATATATATATACCACCCAAGATTGGCAGTAGTATGATCATTCATCCCAACCCAAAATAACATTCAACCCATCCATGGGTACAAAAAAAAAATGTGATCCTTATTCAGAGGATATCACACAAACTTGTCAAACTATGCAAGTTAGTAATTCATCACAAGGACACAAATATGAGTGAAGGACATTTAAATAGATATTTATGTCCTAGGCGTTCCATGGAGACTCCATATGAGTGATGAAGGAAAGAACGTACTACAGACAATGACGGCCTTTACTGCGCAGGTAGGGAATCCAGAATTTGTTGTGTAGTATGTTGCAAAGTTGCCAGCATGTGTTTGATCTCCAAAAGGCAGACTTTATAGTCATCCAGCCGTTTCATCATGTAAGATTGTTTATCAAGAAGATCCTATATAATGTCTCGTTCTGTGACAGCCTGAATGATGGGGCTATGCACAAGATTATCCTTACCTGAGGATGGATCAATTCTTCCACCATGAAACACGTTGTCAATGATATGCAGGTTGCAGATGTCTTCATAGTTGAACCAAGCACACAGATGCGGGAGATCATTAGTAGGAGGCAACCCAAATTAATGTGAAAGTTTAGACATAAAACCACGGAAAGGAAAGTGTAGTGATGGATTCTTCTGTAGATACACGGATTAAATGTTGTAAGATGAGAGTGGGTAGACACATTGGAATACCTAGATGAACATCATACAGAATATTGAGAATGTAATGAGAAAGCTTATTGCTGGAGACTTCACAAGGATAGACATTAGTGCTGAAAATGCTGTGAAGAATTTTGTATGTAGGATTGAGATGCTTAACATAAAGAACATCTTTTGCATTTCTGGGTATTGTAACACTGTTACAGAGTGCTCAAGTAACTTCTCCACATACACCAAGACCATTCATATTTCATTCTGATGCAGGTATCCTAGTGACTTCTACACCAACCAGACGACTTACCAGTTTAGGAGTGACGTGCTCGATTCGATTTATGCAGCGACTGAAATGATTGGAGGATCATTTTCAACATTGTAGATTAAGTTCAGAAACTAATGCACAAGATTATGCTGAAATTCTCCACCAAAATTCATGATATGCCCCACCCAATCAGTTCTAAGAGATTGATGATCCTAAAGGGTTCAATGCACTTCCTCTAAACTGTTCGTTCTGCCACAAAGTTTAAGTTGAAAAATGGAGATGAGCCAGTTGCATTCTTCTTACCTTTCTTGCTCTCCGTTGAGGAACATTGTGGAAGAACCTGTCCTTAAACATTTATCTTGAGATGAAGGAAAAAAAACTATTCTTGAGAAATGCAATGCCATTCTGAGATCAACAAGTGAGCTTCGTTTTCCGTTCTTCCATCTTTAATTGAGCAGTAACCTTCGATATCATCGAACATCATTTCGATGACATCGGAATACCTTATTTGATATTTTCAATGAAGATCAGAGGGAAGCCCAACCGACCCGACGATTCAGCTTCTCGATAGGTCATCGATGGTATCAATTTTTGTTTGATGTTATCGAAACGTTCACTTGATGTATCGATAGTCATATCGAAGATGAATATTTTACATATTTTGGAATTTCGACAGACTATTGTGCATAATTTTATTATATCTTAGAATCAGGCAGTATACACAGTAAAATTTTGTACAAGCATTGTACTAATCAAAATTATAAACATTCAAATGTTTATATACAAAAAGATTGAGGTGCGAGACCTCAGATGTATCATTAGGAGCTCAGCAAAAATTGCATCATTTTAGCAAATATCCCGATCTCGATGCATGATCTGGACTTATTTTTCTATGCTCAATATTTCTAAGCATATGGATTAACCTTTCCTTTACCTTTAATAACATAGCAGTGGTTAGTTGTACGAGAACCCTTCATCACTGATTTTCCTGAAAGGTCTAGGATCTCGCATTTTTCTTTGTTGAATGTAACCACATGCTCATTGTCACATATTAGAGAAATTCTTAGAAGATTGTGTGTTAATCCTTTTATGCAAAAGGCATTCTCATTTTTGAGCAAATTTATTCCTTTAATAATTCTCTATCCAATTACCTTAGCGGTGCTTCCGTCTCCATAGATGACTATACCATCATTAAGATCTAAATAATTGGAAAGGAGGGATTTGTAACCCGTGACATGTCTTGAGCAACTGCTATCTAGGTACCACTTAGTATCATTGCCTGTTGTATGATTTGAATGAATAATAAGGCAATTCTTCTTTTCTTTTGGAACCCATTTTGTGACAGGAGTTTTTACTGTAGTAGATTCAGCCACTTGATTTAGTACTTCCTTTACTATGTCATTCATTCCTGGTGATGATGGGTGTGTATTTCTCATATTCCTAGGTGGACACTTGATATCTTGTATTTTCCTGGTTGGTTTGAATTTTTGTTTAGAATTATGTTGTGTCCTCCTAGGTGATAAGCATTAAAACTTGTAATGACCCGAATCACCACATAAATGACAAATTGGAGTAGTTCTAGTGTTACTTCCTGAAGTGACAGATTTTTCAGTCATTCATGCTACTTTTCCATATTTTGTTTTAGATTTTTCATATCCTAAGTCGCTCTTGTCCTTTTCAGGTCTTCCCATACCTAAGAGTTTTCTAATTTCTCACCACTCTTGGAAAACTTATAGTTTAGCTTAGCGATTTTTTTGGATTCTTCTAAATCAAACAGGAGTGTATGATTTTCATTTTTGAAGGAGCATGTTTTTATCTTTTAATAGCTCAACCTATTTGTTTAATTTTTCAGACTCGGTTTTAAAGAGGGTGTTGATTCTTTCAAGTTTATCATTATCTGAATGATATTGCTATAAATCATTGATTAGATGTGTATTAATTTCTAGAGTTTTATCTAAATCTTTTTGCAGCAATTCCCTTTTTTTCCAGATATTCCAAGCCTTCTAACAATGTTGATGCAATGGATGTAAAGTTGATTGTAGGCATCTTGTAGTTTATTCTCTTCTTCTTCTTCTTCTTCTTCTTCTTCTTCTTTTTCAGTTTCCTCATTATCTGATGAAAACGATTCAATGGCTTGCGGTTCTTCCTCGTTCTCAATTTCATTGGGAATGATTGGAGTAGTGGAGACCATAATAATTTTCAAAGATTCCTGGTCTCCATCGCTCTCTAAGTTGATAGATTCTGAGTTTGACTCTTCTGTATCATCCCATGTAGCATCCATTGCCTTACCCTTAGTTTTTCTATTTGGAAATTCAGTAGACAGGTGTTCAAACTTCTGACAGGCATAACCTTATAGTTCTCTGGTCTTTTTACCAAATTTACCTACAGACTGTTTGTTGTCCACCCTTTTTCCTTTAAATGGACGGCCACGATTTTTCTGAAAGAACTTTCTGAATCATTGAGCCAATAAAGCCACTTCCTCATCTTCAACTTCTCTTTCACTTTCAATGTCCTCATTTATTGTTTTCTTTGAAGTTTTGAGGATAGTAGTTTTGGATTTTTGGATTTGTTTGAAGTGTAGTTCAAATGTTTGTAAGGAACCTACGAGTTCTTCTACTTTCATTTCATCTATGTTTTTACATTCTTCAATGGTTGTTACTTTAGGATTGAATCTTTCCAATAATGATCTTAATATTTTCCTACAGATTTTAGGAACCGGAACTTTCTCTCCTAATCCTCCCATGAAGTTGTAAATGATATTCAATTTTGTGAAAAACTCCATAAAGGTCTCATGCTCTTCCATTCTGAGACATTCGAACTATGATGTTAGAAGCTGTAGTTTGGATCTCTTCACAGTGCTTGTTCCTTCATAGATTGTTTCCAACAAATCCCATGCTTCTTTAGACGTGCCACACATACTGATTAATTGAAAATATCTTGGGACACAACACAACAGATAACATTCATAGCTTTAGCCTCAGCAATTTGGTTTTCTTTATCGAATGTTGTCCACTTCTCTTTAGATTTCGATTTGGTGATAGTTGTGCCATTATCAAGTACTATTTATTTAAATGGTAGCACATATCTTCTTTCAACTATATCCCAGACATCATGATCCAAAGATCTCAGAAAGTAGTGCATTTTTGCCTTCCAGTAAGCATAATTTAATCCATCAAATACTGGAGGTCTAGAGACCGATGAGCCCTCTCCTTTGGTCATATTCTCAACTTTAGTCAAGATCACTCTCTAAACGGTGAAGCCCTTTAAGAGAGACCTACTCTGATACTAATTGAAATTGCGGTAATGACCGCTTTAGTTGAAGTAGGAATATGCTAATATGTCCTAGAGGGTGGGGGGGAGGGGGGTGAATAGGACTTTTAAAAATTTTTATAAGAATTTAAAATCCTATCACTCTAATCCTAATAGCAAGCATATATTAGGATTACTCAAGAGTAACTCTGCTAGCTTCCAAGCCCGGTAGAGGATCCAATCACAAACTATTTGAGAGATGAACAATATGCAAATTAGTTTATGATAGATATGACTGTGTGCGTGTGAGGTACGATCTCAAATAGTCAAATATGAAAGTATTTAAGGAAATCACATAAGCAAATGCAAGACAATAGCAATCTTAAACACAGTCATTTTTATAGTGGTTCGACTACTTGTCTACTCTACTCCTGGTAACCGCACTCAAATCTTAAGTGTACCAGATTTCACTAAGGAGGTTTCACACGGTTTACCTTAAACCCAAGGTTTTAAATCAGGTTCACCTTTAACCAGTACAACCTATACCTAGGCTGACAGTTTATGCTCCCACGATCAAGGGTCAACATATAACACCCGATTTTAGGCACACTGGCCAAGGATCCACATAAGGAACCTCTCGTGTTTATACTCTCACGAGCAAGGGTCAACACAAGGCACCCACTTTTAGGCACACTGGCTAAGGATCTCCTACGAGGCCCTAACTGTTTATGCTCTCCACAGAGCAAGGGTCAACACAACGCACCCACCACGTACACTCCCGCCGAAGGCCTCTTAGAGGACTTGCAAGGGGTGTGAAAAACCTTAGACCCAATCCCACAAAGGAATGATCACAAGGGTCCTCTGGACTCTAATAACTTACAAATAAGCGGTGAGTCCCTTTTAGCTTGTTGTCGAAGATCTTTTCCTTTATTGATGAAGAGTCTTCTGCTTCCTTGAACCACAACTTAAAAGATGTACCAATGCATGGCGACGGGTTGGGTCAAGGTCGTAATGAAATCCTACTCTATTGAAAGTTTTCTTATAAGGGAAATAGAGCGATTCCAATCATTTATGCATTCAAGGCATCCCAGCTTAATGATTTGCCTTTAAGGTGGTAGCTGGAGGATCCTTGAATGCGGAAGTTCATTCCCCAATCTACTCTATTGAATGTCAATGATGAGGGTGGATTGGAGGATGAACTTCCATGAGAGAAAGGGCTTTGGGTATATGATCTAAGGTTAAACACTCAAAAGCACTCTCTTCTTTCTCTACCATTAGCTAAGGCCAAGCTCTCTATAAATAGGCAAAAGGTTCCAATGGATATAAAATGGTCACATTTATGACAAAGTTCGATATCATCGAGCATATACGCTCGATTGCATGAACTGGACGCTCGATGACACAAACTCAAATGTCATACGCTTTTGAAACATTTTACCAGCTGGTGGAGGGAATCGAAACACGCGTCGATGTCCTCGGATTTCGAACTCCGATTTCATCGATACGAGGATCGATTCCTCGACACTTAAAAATGAGAGAGACTTGCCTTAGAAATATTTCAGGTCAAGGATATGATAGAGGTACACATATCATCGGAATTTAAATGTTGATAATATTGGTAGTCGGGTCGATGCATCGATAAATCCAAAGGATTTTCTAATTAAGCTTGCTGGATAGTTTATGTCCATTCTCAATGCAATTGTTCCAGCCTCGATACCATCGATACTTGAATATGATTCTATCGAGTGACCCCCAATCCAAGATAAAAACCACCTGAAAATATTGCTGGTAAATTGTGTCCAAGACCGATATCATTGAAGGCCTTTCGATATCATCGAAAGTTAAATTCCAAGGATATCGAGGGATACTTTGATATATCGAAGTTCTTTATGATTTTTCATAGAAAAACGGGGATACAAAATCTGTACTGTTGATTTTATCGAGCCAACTTCGATAGACTCGAGATTCAAGTTTCGATGATATCAATACTGCTATCGATACATTGATAATTCCGTCGAGAAGTATATGCGGTTGTTGGACAACATTTGTCCTCATTCGATAATATCGAGTGAGTTCCGACGACATCGACAACATTTCTCGATTATATCGATCAGACTATCGATAAATCGACAGAGGTTGAAAACTTAGAGATTTTTCTATATTTTGAAAAAAGTTTTCTAACTGAAAAACCCTATGATATTCTAATTAGTTTTAAGGGTTTTATTTACCTGGTGTTTTGGGACATGTGATATGAGGCTTAGATTTACTTGTGGCAAGTTCGGGCCCACATCCGGTTGAGGTAAACGATTGATTGATCTTACTATGTAGCTTCTCTGTCTAGCCGACTCAACACTCACGCTAATTGACAAACCAGGGCACTTTTAGTCTGTTTTAGGCCAACGGATCTCATCTGGAGGTCGAATGCTCGCATACGGTCTGGAAAAAGTTCCTTGACAATGGATCTAGGCCAGGTTATGATTTCGGTCCGATCAGATTAGTGGATCAACTATGGAGGACCTGTTTCAATTCGACGGTCATCGTCACTCGATCAGGGCCACAAGTATACCAACGGGTGCAGAGAAATTTTCCTGATCCAAGGGTGTAGTTGGGTCAAAATCTGATGGTCTGAAACCTTAAATTTAGCCTAGTGAACGGCCCAATTCACTTAAGTTTGAGTTCATTTTCTAAAGATATTTGCGTTTCTCACACACTTCACTCTAGGCTCATGTTGTGCATTTCTGGATACTATTTGAACTCGATTCCCGCAATGGTTGTCAAGCCTAGTAAGGTGGTCATAACCTTATAGTTTCTCAGTCATCGGACTTTCGATGCAAGATCTAGGTCTGATACGGGGTTTCAATGTGCTCCTGCGAGCAACTGGGTTTTGAGATTGCTCATAGGTTTTTAGGTAATGTTGAACTAGTGATTCTAATGGTTTTGGGTCTTGCAGTTCGTATAGAAAGTGGTTCGAGCTAATTCTCTGATATAAATCAGTTTAGTACTTAATTAAACTTTTCCAAATTCTAAAGAATTCAGTCCTTAGTGATTTCTGCCTGAGGTGGTACCGGGTCTTTGTACTGATTTTTCTGAGACGTTACAATCTATCCCCCTTAAAGAAAAATTTCATCCTCGAAATTAGTACCTTTCATACTCCTCGAGAATATGAGGGTAGTTCTTACGGACCTCGGCTTCCGTTTCCCAAGTAACCTCTTCCTCAGTGTGATGCATCCATAATACTTTCACAAGTGGGATAACTTTACTGCGCAACACCTGTTCCTTCCTGTCTAAGATATGCGTCGGTCGCAGTACATAAGTAGCATCTTCACTCAACTATACTTGCTCCCATTTGATAATGTAGGAAGGATCAGGAACGTATTTCTTCAGCATCGATACATGAAATATGTTGTGCACGCCTGCGAGTAGTGTGGGCAGGGCGAGACGGTATGCCACCACACCCACTCGGTATAGTATCTGGAATGGGCCAGTGAATCTTAGTTTAAGCTTCCCCTTCTTACCAAAACGAAGGACCCCCTTCATTGGGAAAACTTTTAGGAACACATGGTCCCCAACCTCAAATTCTAGCTGTCGTCGTCTCATATCGGCGTAACTCTTCTATCTGCTCTGTGCTGCAAGGAGTCGCTTGCACTAACTCTGGGCCAATCAAACTCTTCTCGCCAACCTCTGTCCAGCAATGCGGTGCTCGACATAGGCGCCAATACAAGGCCTCGTAGAGAGCCATGCCAATGCTCACTTAAAAGCTGTTGTTATAAGCGAACTTAGCATAAGGAAGACAGTCATCCCAATTGTCTTTGAAATCGAGCACATATGCCCGTAACATGTCTTTTAACACCTGATTTACCCGCTCCGTCTGCCCGTCAGTTTGTGGGTGGAACGCGGTACTGAACTTCAGTTTCACACCAATTGCTTATTGGATACGAGTCCAGAAGATAAATGTGAATCATGTGTCTTGATCTGACATGATCTCCATAGGCACTCCATGCAGACGTACTATCTCCATGATGTACAACCTAGCCAAATCGTCTGCTGAATTTGAGACTCTAATCGGGAGGAAATGAGCCAATTTCGTCAATCGGTCCACAATCACCCAAATGGAGTCATGCCCCTTCCTCATCTTTGGCAACCTTGAAATTAAATCTATAGAGATGAAACTGTATTTCCATTCAGCTATAGGCATGGGCTGAAGTAAACCAGGAGGTTGGCGATGCTCGACCTTAACCTGCTAGCACGTGAGACAATGGGACACAAAGTTTGCTATGTGGGCCTTCATGTTGTCCCACCAGTATGAACATTTCATATCCCAATACATCTTTGTACTACCAGAATGCATTGTCATCTTCGAATTGTGAGCAGCTTTGAGAACTTCCCTTCTCAAGTCATGAAGATTTGGGACGCATAGGTGGCCACGATAACGTAAAACCCCATCCGAACCAACTCTCCATTTAGAGTCTTCATCATCACTAGCTCATTTTTGTAACTCTACCAACCCTTCATCTTCCCTCTAAGCCATAATGATTCGATCATCAATAAGTGGCTGCACACGAACATGTGCGACGCTCTCGAACGGCTCCTATACTGTAAGCCTCTGCTCGAAGTCTCGCACAAATTCTACCATATTTCATTCCTCTATCATCAGCAGAGCTATAAATGCTATTGTCTTCTTATGACTCAACGCATCTACCACAAGGTTGGCCTTACCAGGATGGTAGGAGACCTCGAACTTAAAGTCTTTCAAGGTTTCCATCCATCATCGTTACCTCATATTCAAATCCCTCTATGTGAATATGTACTTGAGGCTCTTGTGGTCGCAAAAGAGCTCGAACTCCTCTCTGTAGAGGTAATGTCTCCAGAGCTTTAATGCAAAGATGACGGCCGCCAACTCTAGGTCGTGCATAGGGTAGTTCTCCTCGTGCTTCCTCAACTATTGCGAGGCATAAACAATCACCCTGTCCTTCTGCATAAGAACACAACCCAAACCAACACGAGATGCGTCGGTGTATATGGTTTATTTGACCCATTTCTTTGTTAATACTAGCACGGGGGAAGATGTCAGCTTGTCCTTCAGTTCCTGAAAGGCTACTTCTTCCTTCTTATTTTAGGCAAACTTGAGATCCTTCCGAGTGAGCTGAGATAATGGTCTAGCTATCTTGGAAAAGTCCGTAATAAATCGATGGTAATAGCCAGCAAGTCCCAGGAAGCTCCTCACCTTAATAACTGAGCCGGGCTGCTCCCAGTCCTGAACTGCAGTCACCTTAGCAAGGTCCACAGCTATTCCATCCTTGGACACCACATGTCCCAGGAACTTGACTTCTTCTTTCCAGAAGTCGCACTTCTTGTACTAGGCAAACAACTGGTTCTTCATAAGAGTATCAAAGACTACTCGCAGGTGCTCCTCGTGATCCTTCTGTCTCTTGGAGTATATCAGGATGTCATCTATAAATACGATGACAGATCGGTAGAGATACAGCCGAAACACCTGGTTCATCAGGTCCATGGACCCAGCCGGTGCATTTGTGAGTCCAAATGACATCACAAGGAACTCGTAGTGCCCAAAGCTGGTTCTGAACGGTATTTTCTGCACGTCCTCATCCTTAACGCGCAACTGGTGATACCTTGACTACAAGTCAATCTTAGTGAAGTACTGTGCCCCTTTCAACTGATCGAACAGATCATCTGTCCTAGGCAAAGGATACTTGTTCTTCACTGTCACTTGGTTCAACTTGCGATAATCAATACACAATCACAGCGATCCATCCTTCTTCATAAACAACATGGGTGCTCCCCAAGGAGATACACTTGGTCGTATGAAGCCTACATCTAACAGATCATTGATCTGTCTCCTCAGTTCCTCCATCTCACATGGAGGCATGCGATACGTTAGTAGAGATATAGGTGTCGCACCTGGCACAAGGTCGATGTTAAAGTCGATCTCACGCTGTGGAGGTAATCTAGGTATCTTTCTGAACACGTCTGTGAAATCCTGGACTACTGGCATGTTCCCAAGTGTTGGACCATCATGATCTTTTAATAGGGAAGCATAACAAAGAACCCAGAAGGGGCAACTGACCTAAAATGGGAAAGTGAAGGAAGTGCGCTGAGGCCCACGAGCTGTCACCAATCTGGTTTCATAATCAATCTCAGCCTTTATGTTAGTGAGTCAATCCATGCCGAGGATGACGTCATAATGGTATATCGTGGTGACAATCAGGTCAATGCATATTATTCTGCTCCATAAATCTATCAAGCAACCCTCACACAACTTAGTGACATCTATAAAAGTTCCTATTGCTGTGATAACTCTCACCCCAACCATAGGAGTCGTATTCAGCCCTAAGCGCTTGACTGTAGAACATGATATCATCAAAATAGTGGACCCAGTGTCCACAAACAGAAATACAGGTGTACCTTGGATGTGAGCAGTGACCTCAAAGGCTAAAGGTACTGTAGCTGCTGACTCAGACACTTCAGCTGCAAGCACATGTACTCGCGCCCGTTAAGAATGGTTCGGTTGTGGTGCCATAGGTAGTTAAGGTGGCCTAAATCGAGGTCCGGGTGGCCGGTAAGATGACTGTACAGGTGGTGCTGATCGTAGAGATGGAGCTGAGATAGGTTGCGGCATCTGATTGTTGATTTTCTGAGGAGGCACGAAGCCGTTGTCCCTCATCCTGGTAAAGCAGTAAGTGTCAGTATAGCCCAACCTATTGCAATAGGTGCACCATACGTTTGATCGCCTAGGCTATGTCGATGGAGCCATAAGCCTGGGAGGCGAATCTGCACGTGGCCTCTTGCCAAGGAATGGTCTGTTCGGCAAATCTGGTCGAGGCCTTGGGCCCATGGGAACACGCGTATAAGACAATCTATCTCCATCCTACTCAACTCGCAGGGACATGCTCACTAGCTCAGCATTGTTGGGAATGCTAGGGCAATACATCTTCATACGTATCTCAGGTCGCGGGCCCTCTGAAAATCACAGCATCTTCATCGGCTCGTTAGTTAATATCAGAGCAGCATATTGGACCAGCTTCGTGAATCTGTTCTCATTCTCAGCAATGGTTATCCCTCCCTGTCGGAGGTGAAGAAACTCTCCCTCTTTTTCATTATGGTAAATGAGGGGAAAATACTTCTCGTGGAAGCGGGTCTCAAAAGCTTCCCACGTCCATACATACCCACTAGCAACCGTCTGTAGGATGCTGTCCCACCATAGACTAGCCTCCTTCTCGAACATGTACGTAACCAGCTCAACTTGCTTTGCTTTAGTGCAGTGTAGCGGCTTCAGCATCTTAGAGATGCGGTTAAGCAAGTACTCGGCCTCCTCGGGTCTGTGAGTACCCGCAAAGGTGGGAGGTCGGAAGTACTGAAATCGCTCAAATAAATCATTGGCATTCATGTTTCCAACAGGGTGCATAGGTGGTGCAGGCAGGGCCATATTCATGTTCTAGGTAAGAGCCCTCGCAATGGTGTAACGCCCTGAAATTTGGGGGTCGAGCATAACTCAACTCCTGAGTTTCAAAACATCACTTATGCAACATATGTAATGATGAATGTATGTTGTCTGTACTAGTGCATAAAACATGATGTAGATTGAGCCAAACTACAAACATAATCCAGGGACAGGTGAAATATGCAAGCGGAAGACTGAAGAAATATATATATATATATATATATATATATATATAAGACCCTGAGATATGTATGCTCTGTCAGGTCATAATTACAAGTGTTTGTTAGAAAATACAAGTATCAAAATGAAACAAACCACTACAACAATAACCTTGAATCCCCGTAGCTCAGGACACGCTCACATGAACCCGCCTGAGAACTGCATAAAGGAGAACGCCTCCTCGTCATCCTCATACTCCTACTCTGCCTCATGGGTTGCATCATCATCTGCATCTAAGATAGAATCTGGTTGGTGTTTAAACACCGTCCCAAAACGTGGGAGTGAGTGATCAACTCAGTGGAACTATATAGTAAAAGTTAACATGTTATCAATTCAGTCAAGCAGTAATGATAAAGAAATACAATTAAACATATCCTAAGTACTCTTGTTAATGCAAGGATGTATGTAAAAATGATGCATGCCCTCGCCTGCACTCCCTCAGCATCTTCATCTTACGGTACACATGACAACCTCCCGCAGTGCTCCACAACGCTAAGGCACATGCAATGCAGTGCATGGACATGATTACCAAGTTGTTATTAGTCCTTTTCATACAGCAGGTGTAATGACCCAGAAAATTTTGTGCCAAGACCCGAGTACTACCTCTATTTTCCTTAGAAGTTATTTGTGGGTTAATTAGCGTTAAACTCGATTGCTTGTGAAATTAGCATCAATCACTTTAAATTTGATCTGCAGGACTCAAAACCTGTAGAATCGTTAGCGCTATGTTACTCTGAAATCTAGGATTCAATGCTAAATCCAGTTGCTCTTGGAAATTTTTAGAAGCTTTGGATCGGACCTGGACCACGCGTCGAAAGTCCGATAGCGATGACCTTAGGCAGTTATGGTTACTATGTTGGACTTGACTATCACCTCAAAAATCAAGTCCAGATGATGTCCTGGGTCAATTTGATTGAGTCCGGAGTAAAGAGTGTGAGAACGGTGAGAAATTAAATATGATTTTATGAAATCTGAGTCGTGTCGCCTGCGCGATGATTTTAAGCAATCTGACCGTTGGATTCTGACCCAATTTCACCCTCGGATCAGGGAAGATGGCCCAAGCATGTCATAATGCTTGTGAACCTGATCGAGTTTCGGTGACCATTGAATTGAGAGTGGTCCGCCACGGCTGATCTGTAAATTCGATCGGTACGAAAACTCCGCCTGACCTAGATCCATGGTCAGTGAGCTTAAGTCCGACCGCACGTGGAGAAAGGACCACCGGAAGTGCTCCGTTGGATCGAGAGAGGCCCGATTTGGTTATAACCTAAGTATACCTTGGCCCTGGGGCTATTTTCATCAATGTTAAGCCTATATAAAGACCTTAAAACCCTCACTCTCTTTTCCATACGAATTTCCTAACCCTAGCTATGAAAGAGAGAGGAAAAGAGAGAGAAAGTGAGAGAGAAGTTGGTGAATCATCTTAAGATTCTTTCCTGTTACTCTACATCCTTAAACCGTCACTTTTGAATCGTTATTCTAGCGATTCTAAGTTCCTTCTTGGGTAAGTTAATCTAACCCTAATCTGTTTTAGAGCTTAGAATAGTTTATGTGTTGATGTAGCTCATTTCTATCCTTGCCTTAGGTTATCTAGTCGCCATTGACGAAGACATATCGTCTGAATCAGTTCGGTGTGCTTTTTCTGGTTTAAGGTGCGGACTATATTCGTATAGGTTATGGTTTTCAAGGCTTTCAATGTCAGTTAATGGTTTATTCTTGTTATGGGTGCAATTTCACATGCCAAATGCTATGTTTATTCTGTGTTCCTGATATGTATGTGTGATATTGAGATTTGTGTATTCTATGTATATGTAAGAAGTATCGTATACGTATAAAATATGAACATGTACTTGCCATGATTATTTATTGTGTACTTGTGCTAATTGTATGTCTGTCAACTCCTTGGCAAAAGGAATTGTCCAAATGCGTGTATTCCAACATACGTCATGTATGTTGAACTGTGTAGTCTAAGTGTTTGTAGAAATGTCTGAATGGTTTTAAGTGCAATATATTATCCTATTTGCGGGCGTTGAGAAGCGATTCTCAACTCTCCTATTGGTGTGTATGATTTCCTACGTGCAAGTCACATTCTTTGTTGTTTAACTTCAAGTATTACTTATGTGTAAATCCATGTTAAATTGATATTCTTCAAATGCTCACATACTACATGATTTGAATTGTTGTTCCATTACTGTTCTGAATTGTATTTGCATATTTGTTATAATGGAATGTGTTTGGGACTATGAAATAGTCCAGGAAATCAGTAATTGGCCTTGAGTTCGTGGCTGAGGTTGCTTTCGCCACGAAGGACGTGATTTGACGAACCCGAGTCGTATTAGAGTTGTCAACAGTGGTTTGGCCACACAGAGTGTTTGCGTACTCTATGTCATTCAACCCAACGTGCGCTAATGCTAGTCAAGTTCATCAAGTAACCCGATTGTCTGATGTATGTTCACCATGTATGGACGCTGTTGTTTGAATCTAGGGTACCAAACTTACCGATGAAATTCCGTTAACCGTTGTACCTTGATCCGCTAAGACTCATGAGCCGGACATGGTGGTATGGGATACCGTGGTCGAGCTGTCAGCCTACGTTGGGGTGACGAGCCTCCCCGTAGTGACCAGTGAGCACATTAGACTCGTGAGCCGATTATGGTGGTATGGGACACTATATTCATGCTGTCAGCCTACATTGATTAGTGACGAGCCCTTTGTAGTGACCTCAAGCATACCTTAATACTACATTAAGGCGACGAGCCTTAGAGTAGTAACGAAGGTATGAAAGGCGTACATTGATTGGTGACGAGCCCTTTACAGCGACCTAGAACCATATGATCGTATGAGATGGCCTAGGACTGACGACCCTAGAATGGATCACTGTGTGGAAATTGATATGAGGAAGGTACCTTAGCTTCTCAATCCTACTGTATGAAAAGGACTAATAATAACTTGGTAATCATGTTCATGCACCGCATTTGCATGTGTGTGAAAGTCGTTGGCACTGCAGGAGGATGTCATACGTAACGTAAGATGAAGACGCTGAGGGAGTAAGGCGAGGGCATGCATCATTTATACATACATTCTTGCATTAACAAGAGTACTTTAGACTTGTTTAATTGTATTGCCTTATCATTACTGCTTGATTGATTTGATATCATGTTAACTTTTACGGTATTGTTCCACTGAGTTGATCACTCACTCCCACGTTCTGGGGCGGTGTTTAAACACCAACCAGACTCTATCTTAGATGCAGATGTTGACGTGACCCCTGAGGTAGAGCAGGAGTTCGAGGATCATGAGGCCGTGTTTTCTTTTATGCAGTTCTCAGGCGGGTTCTTATGAGACATGTCCTGATATGCGGGAATTCTGAGTTTTCCTTGTAGTTACACTAGATGATGTCATTAAATACTTGTATTTTTTTTATAGCAACACTTGTAAGTATGACCTGGCATGTATACATATTTCAGGGACTTGCACATGTACACTTATGTTTCTTTAAGTCTTCCACTTGCGTCCTTCACTTATCCCTAAATTATGTTTGCAGTTTGGCTTAATCTATTCCATGTTTTATGTACTCATACAGACAACATACATCCATCATTAAATATGTTGCATAAGTGATGTTTTGAAACTTGGGAGCTGAGTTATGCTCGACTCCAGTATTTCAGGGCGTTACAGCAGGATTGGGAAGCTAAGGTACCTTCCTTATATCAATTCCCAAACGGTGATCCATTCTAGGGTCGTCAGTCCTAGACAATCTCATACGATATTATGGTTCTAGGTCACTGTAAAGGGCTCGTCACCAATCAATGTAGGCCGACAGCACGAATATAGTGTCCCATACCACCATAATTGGCTCACGAGTCTGGATTGCTCATTGGTCACTACGGGGAGGCTCGTCACCCCAGCGTAGGCTGACAGCTCGACCACGGTGTCCTATACCACCATGCTCAGCTCATGAGTCTTAGCGGATTAAGGTACCATGGTTAATGGGATTGCACTGGTATGTTTGGTACCCTAGATTCAAACAGTAGCGTCCATTCATGGTGAACATCCACCGGGACAATCAGGTTACTTGATGAGCTCGACTAGCACGAGCGTACGTTGAGTTAAACGACATGAAGTGCGCAAACACTCCGTGTGGCTAAACCACTGCCGACAACCCTAATACGACTCGGGTTCTTCAAACACATCCTACGTGATGAAAGCGACCTCAGCCACGAACTCAAAGCTTGTTACCGATTGCTTGGACCATAACATGGCCCCATATACATTCAACCATAATAGCAAACATATTATAAAATGCAAGATAACGAGAATCCATTCATAAGTAGGGCGGTAAAATTAACAACTTGCAAGATAACGTGACGAAAGCAACCTTAGTTATGAACTCAAAGCTTGTTACCAATTGCCTGGACCATAACGTGGCCCCATACATATTCAACCATAATAGCAAACATATTATAAAATGCAAGATAACGAGAATCCATTCATAAGTTGGGTGGTAAAATTAACAACTTGCATGAAGGAAATCAAACACATAGTTAACATGGATAGTTAGACTAAGAAATTCATGGAGGAAATAGTACATATAAGGAAGTAGTTGGGATTTTATATCTCAACTCCCTCATAATTCACACCTTACTAAATACGAACTTATTCAAGCGTTTTCACAAGCACTTAGACTACACTTGGCATCATACATCACATATGTCAGCCATATTACATAGTAGGGCAAATCCTTTTGACAAGGAGTTGTCGCATAAATAACAATCATATTCCTACGATAATTAATCATGGCAATCACAACACCAAATTCCAAATGCATACAAACATTTCAACAAACACATGAATCACACTACTTACAGCATAGATTATCTATATACGTAAAACAAAACAGATATCGCATTTGGCATGTGAAATGGCACCCACGTCAGTAATAAATCATTAACTGACATTGAAAGCTTTGAAAACCATAACCTATACGAATATAGTCCGCACCTTAAACCAGAAATTGTGCAACGGATTCGATTTAGACGATAAGTCTTCGTCAACGACGAATAGGTAACCTAAGGCATGAATTAGATTAGCTACATAACACTTAAACTATTCTAAGTTCCAAAACAGGTTAGGATTTAATTGACTTACCCAAAAATGAGATTAGAATCGCCGGAATAACGATTCAGATGCGATGGATTAGGTACGCAGGGTAACTGGAAAGAATTCCAAGATGATTCACCAACTTCCCTCTCACTTTCTCTCTCTTTTCCTCTCTTTCTCTCTTAGCTAGGGTTTAGAAAATTCGTATGGAATTTGAGAGTGAGGGTCTAAGGTCTTTATATAGGCGTAAAATTGATGGAATTAGCCCCAGGGCCAAGGTATACTTAGGTTATAACTAAATCGGGTCTATTTTGATTCAATGGAGCATTTCTGGAGGTCATTTTTTCTGAATGCGGTCAGACTTAAGCTCACTAATATTGGATCTTAAGCAAGTTAAGTTTTCAGTCCGATCGAGTTTCTAGATGGCTCATGGCGGACCAATTTCAATTCAACGGTCACCGAAACTCGATCAGGGCCACAAGCACTTTGACATGTGTGGGCCATCTTCCTTGATCTGAGGGTGAATTTGGGTCAGAATCCAATGGTCAGAATGCTTATAATCGATGCGTAAGCGACACGACTCAGATTACTTAAATTCATATTTAATTTCTAAATACATTCACCTTTCTCACACTCTTCACTCCGGACTCATGCAAATCGTCTCAGGACATCATCTGGACTTCATTTTCGAGGTGATGGTCAAGCCCAACAAGATGGTCATAATTGTCCAAGTTTATCGCTATTGGACTTTCGACGTGCGGTCTAGGTCCGATATAAAGTTTCCAAGTACTCCCGAGAGCAACTGGGTTTAGCGTTGAATCCTAGGTTTCAGGGTAACGTAGCGCTAACGATTCTACAAGTTTTGGGTCTTACAGATCGTATTTAACGTCGTTGGTCCTAATTTTCACAAGTAATCGAGTTTAGCGCTAGTTAATTCACGTTTAATTTCTAAAAGATTTAGTCTTAAGAGAATTCTAGTTGAGGTGGTGCTCAGTTCTTTGCACGGAATTTTTTGGGATGTTACAAATGGTGGTCCAAATCTGCTGCTGTTGTTGCATAAGGAGCATCATCTGCTCCAACCTATCAGGAGGAGCCTTATGTATGTGTGGCGTCGACGAGGACGCACGGATCTGTTCCGGAACCGGTGGTGCACTAGGTGTTGGCCAATGTGTGAGGCCAGTGGTCGGCTGAGAATCCAACATAGTCACATGATTCAGGCCCAAACTGGGGTCCATATGGCTATCGGTTAGGGGAGGTGCCCCATCACTCGATTCGCCAAGTGTAAGACGTGTCGTACTCTGAGTGGCCTTAAGTGGCATTCCCTATATACAACATAGGGTGCAACATGTGTGAGATTTAGAACAAGGTTACTCAATTTGCCAAAAATTTCACACAGTTCATAACAAAGAAAGCTTCATGCATTTCATTTAACCAAAATCGTCACAATACATGAGATGTAGTCTTACAAGGATCATGATAGAAGATGCATCTGAGCTAATCAAAACAAAGCTTAAACACTAAAACACACCAACAACTCTACCATACTAATAAGCCCATCAAAGCTATAACATAAAAAGTAAGAAAATAAAGAAAACCCAAAGACGACTACAACATATGACTAGTCATCTGACTCTGGTGATGGAGGAGGAGCACCCTTGTCCTGCATGCAGCACGGGAGGGTATTTAGAGTGCGAGAAATCTTCTTGAACCTTTGCTTCATATAGGCCTTATTCTCCTCAAGCTCTTGTTTTACTTTGGCCCGGGTCTCTCTGACCTCCTGCCTCAGGGCGGCCTGACTCTCCTCAATCTGAACCAAGAGGACTTCTAAGGCAGCCCGATCATGGTGTCGCTCATGTGTAGCAGGAGGAGGGCCCCCTTCAAAGTCTTGGGCCTCCTCTTTTTCTTCTTCCTGCTCTTCCTCATCATTACTTCCCCCTTCATCTTCACTGCCTTCTCCCACACTTCCTTCTTCGCCTTCTTCATCTTCACTCCCCTCATCCTCTTTACTTTCTTCCTCTATCTCATCACCATACTCATCAAGACGGGCTTGGCGTTGTCATGGCCCAATACCCATGTTGTTAAGTGTGGTGTCATTGATGAAGTGGATCGGCGCAAGCTCATCAGCACTAAGTCTGTAGCCGAACTCACGAGCAATCTTACATACAAGTCGGCCAAATGGGAGTGAAATATCTGTCCTAATAGTGCATGCAGTCTAGACTATCTGAAGCAGGATGTACGTAAGCAGACACAGCTTGTCTCCCTTCACAGCTTTGTATAGGAAGTCCACCATCAAACGCGTGCATTCGCTGCGATTACTCCACCTAGGATACACATTGTGTGTGATTATGTGGTGGAGGAGGCGGAAGTCATGAGTCATCTCGGTTGCTGGGAGGCAATTGCCTCGCTTCTAGTGAACCAGTCGGTCGCAAAGAAATCGTGTGTAGTGATCTCTTTCACGCATACTCTTGAGATTCTTCTTGCTAGCATGTACCTCTCCACGTTGAATTCCCATAATCCGGGCCATCATGTCTACATCGACAATGGCCTCCCGCCTTCCCACGAGAATAGTGAACTAAAGAGGCTCCAGTAATGGATCTCGTATGCGGGCGTAGAAGGCTCGGACAGTTTCCTCACTCGCACGTGACTTACCCTCAAATATGGGACCCCACCCGGCGTCCAATAGGAGTTCTATCACCGGATAAAGCCCAAATAGTTTTTCATCCATGTGTGCTTTAAAGATAACCCTATGGCCTTCAAACCTTCCATGTCCAATGTCCGCTGGGAGAGCTCTTTTGAGGGGAACTTGGGGATCGAGCTCCCACTTCATCCTTCACTCCAGCTCAATGCTAGTGCTAGCCTCGGTGCCTCTCTGCTTCCTTGGATAGGTAGGGTGGCTAGGCCCGGCTTCATCCGCGGGTTCCCTCTTCTTTCCCATGAGGGAAAGAAGCATAGAAATGGAAAAGTTGGCGGTGATAAGCTCAAAAAGAGCCATGTAGTCGAAAAAGCTTAGGAAAAGGGTGGATTGTAAGGCTTGTGAGTTATGAGACACAAAGGTGTAGACTTTCTGCTCAAATGAGAAGAAATAAAGGGGATTGAGGGTAGTAGGAGATGGGTTTGAGAGAATGGTGGAGGTGGGTGCAAGAAAAGGAAGAAGATGAAGTTGATTTGAGAATAGAAGGAAGATTTGAGAAGAAAAGTGAGATTTTGAGGGAAAGAGAGAGCTTGAAGGGGATGAAATGGAGAGAAATAGGGAAAAGGGGGCAAAATAGAGGGCCTCACATGGATTTGCAAGGCCCCACATGTGTTAGAGGGGCTGCGGGCCGCCGGACCCGTGAGCCCGCCGCAGCCTGCAAGGCCTAACCGCGAGGCCTCACAGTAGGCGTAATGCCATCACGGTCCTCTAGACCTAGGGCGATGGCATCCCTCCTGGGGTGCCAAAAATGTATGGGGAACCCCCCGACTCCCACAGTTTTGTGTCATTTGGGCCCCCGAGTCCATTTGAGGTGGTTTCGGGTTCCATCTCGTGCATATTCATGCTTTTCGGGTCATTTAAGTGTTGAATATGCCAAATTATCATCTAAACCTGTCGATTGATGGTCTAAAAAGGAACTGGGATCATCTCACGTGATCACAGTTGCATACGGGTCATATTTCAATGGTCAGCTTCACCCGTTGGCGAAACTTGGAATCCTATGATTATTTCTACATTTTATCACCCCCTCCTAAGTCAAAGTACGTTAGTATGCTTCGTGTTACCATAACCCAGGTCCAGTTTAATCTAAATCATGCTCTGATACCAACTTGTAATGCCCCAAAAATTGAGGGTCGAGCAAAGCTCAACTCCTGAGATTCGTCGCATCACTTATGCAACATACATAATGATGGATAAATGTTATCTATATTAGTGCCTTAAACATGAATGGGATTACACTAAATCAATATATCATACTCTAGAGATGATTAAATTAAGCAAGTGGAAGACTGTGATAGATATATAAGGTATATAAGTGGTTACAAACCCCCGAAGTATGATCATGTCACCAGGCTGAATATTTACATGTTTGTTCTAAATTATACAAAATGACAAGTGTAATGTCCAACTAATTCATACCCTGTAATCCCGTTGATTAGTACATGGTCTACATAGGCCCGCCTAATAGCTACATATAGGAGATTCCTCCTCCTCATCCAAAAAGTTTGGCTCCGTCACGTAAACCGTATCACAACCTACATCTAAATCAGAGTCTGGTTGGTGTTTTAAAACACCATCCCAGAGTAGGAGTGAGTGATCAACTCAGTGGTACTATAAGGCAAAGGTTAGCATGTTATCAATTCAGTCAAGCAGTAATAATAAAGCAATACAACAAGCATTTTCTAACTACTCTAGTTAATGCAAGGATGATATGTGGTAATAATGCATGCACTCGCCAGCACTTCCTCAGCGACACCATCTCACGGTCGCACATGCTACTCCCACTATGTCTTCATCACCAAAGCACATGCAGTGTGGTGCATGCACGTGTTAGCCAAGTTCTTAATTAGGCCTATTCATACCGCAGATTCGAGAAGCTAAGGTACCTCTCTTTATATCATTTACCCAAATGATGATCCATCTAGGCTCGTCAATCCTAGTTATTCACATACGATAGGCAAGTTATAGGGTAACATCACGTCTGATTTGAAAAGCAATGGATAGGCAAGTTCAGGTCGCTACGGAAGGCTCGTCACCTTAGCGTTGGCCTATTTTATACTCAAGGTCACAACGGAAAGGCTCGTCACCTTAGCGTAGGCCGATAGCGCGAATACAATGTCTCATACCACCATATTAGGCCGACAGCTCGAATACAGTTTGGGTTGCTCACTGGTCACTACAGGGAGGCTTGTCACCCCAGCGTAAGCCGACAGCTGGACTACGGTGTCCCAAACCACTATGCCCGGCTCATGAGTCTTAGCGGATTGTGGTACCAAGGTTAAACGGGCTTTACATTGGTAAGTGGTACCTTAGATTCAAGCAGGAGAGTCCATATATGGTAAACATACAATAGGCCAATCGGGTTATTTGACAAGTTTAATTAGTATGAGTGCACGCTGAATTAATCGACATGGAGCGCATAAGCACTCCACATGGCCTAACCACTGTCGACAATCTTCATACAACTCGGATTCATCGAATGTATCCAATGTGGTGAATCTAGTTCGGCCACTCAACTGGGATCCATTACCAATTGCCTGGACTATGTAGCAGTCCCACTCATATTCAACGCAGTAAATAGTCATATGTGATAATCATAACAACATTTAGTAAAAAATTCAAAAACAATAATCATTTGAGCATTTTTCAAACACATAAAGCATGTTATTATATTTAGGATATTTTTATAAATAAATCACGTGTGTGAAATCAAAATTACATGAAAGAATTTTATACACATAGATAAGGTAGTCGAGAATTCTATCTTAACTCCCTTAATAATTACAATTCGACAAATAATTACTCATTCAGACATTTTATATAACACTTAGCCTACACATTAATACATACATGCCCTAACTTAGTTATAGCATATATTATAGCAAATCCTTTCGCAAAGGAGTTGTCATACATACAACAAACATGTATTCTAGATTAATAGTCATGGCAAGTACAAATCATGATAGCAATTTCATTCAAACATTTCAACAAACACATGGAATGTATTATATATTCACTTAGTTCATACACATGTATAATCTATCGAATCCATCGTAACTAAGATCATATGGTAGCAATCAAGTCAGACATAAATCATTAGCTGACATTGAAAACCATAACCTAAAAGTTTATAGTCCGCACCTTTCATTGATACATTCATTACGAACTCAGTTCGTACACCACGCCTTTGTTTACGACACAACGGCTACCTAAATCATGAAATAGGTTAGTTTCACCAATTCCTCTATTTAGATTCCTAAACCGAGATTAGGGTTAGGATTTCTTACCCAAATCGAAGCTAGAATTAGTGGTGTAGTGACGGTGGGGTGGTGATTCAACACGAGGAACAGTGGGAATGAACCCCAGTAACGATCTCCTGAACTCTCTCTCTTCTCCTCACTCTTTTCTCCTCTTTTCTCCTCTCTCCTAGGGTTAGGAAAATTCGTATGGAATGAGAGAGGGGTAGGTTAAGGTCCTTATATAGGCCCAGAACTGGTCCAAATGGCTCCAGGGCCAAGGTATACTTAGGTTATAGCCAAAAGGCAATCGTTTCAAGCCAACGGAGCTCATCTAGAGGTCCATTGTTCGCATACGGTCTGAAGAAAGTTCCCTGACAATAGATCTATGCCAGGTTATGATTTCGGTCCGATCGGATTAGAGGATCAACCGTGGAGGACCTGTTTCAATTCAACAGTCATCGTCACTCGATCAGGGCCACAAGTATACCAATGGGTGCAGGGAAATTTCCCTGATTCAAGGGTGTAGTTAGGTCAGAATCTGACGGTTTGAAACCTTAAATTTGGCCTGCAAGCGAATGGCCCAATTCACATAAGTTTAAATTTATTTTCTAAAGATATTTGTGTTTCTCACACACTTCACTCCAGGCTCAAGTTGTGCATTTTTTTATACTATTTGGACTTGATCCCACAATAGTTGTCAAGCCCAGTAAGGTGGTCAAAAACTTATAGTTTCGCAGTCATTAGACTTTCGACGCACGGTCCAGGTTCGATACGGGGTTTCAATGTGCTCCTGCGAGCAACTGGGTTTCGAGATTGCTCATAGGTTTTTAGGTAATGTTGAACTAGCAATTCTAATGGTTTTGGGTCTTACAGTTTGTATAGAAAGTGGTTCGAGCTAATTCTCTGATTTAAATTAGTTTAGTACTTAATTAAACTTCGCCTACATTCTAAAGAATTTGGTCCTTAGTGATTTCTTCCTGAGGTGGTACTCAGGCCTTTGTATGGATTTTTTCAAGATGTTACATAGCCCATGTATACAAATACATGGCCCAAAATAATTTTTTTATTGGGTGGAATGGGCCCCAGTACATCAGCCCAATAACTAGTCATTTAAGTGGGCCTTCAAGGGCCTAAATCCACCTTTTCCTTAGCCCATAAGTCCAGCAAATGGTGGAATGTTAGCCCATCATTTAGCTGGCCAAGGTGAGACATTTCCGTCCGACCTGGGCCCACTAGGAAGCAGCAAAATCTAATATGCATTGGGTCCCACAAATGGTTATCAAAGGTGGCCCAAAACATGCATTAATTAAGCATAAATAATTATACTAAGGTATAGGTGAGGAACAAGAACCCAATTTATCAATGTAGTGGGCTCCTAATTCCAATAAAAATTCAGCCATACATTGTATATTTAAATGGCCATGGCTAGACTTTTAGTCCACCAAATCTTCTGGACCTATTGAGGGCCAAAAACATGTCAAAATACTTGGGAGTTACCCCCATAGTGTCCATCAATACATCATAAGGGCCCCACCAATTTGGAGATAGGGATTTGGCACTCAGAAAGGTGGGCCTGCTGTTAGACTGCAGGCCCAGCAGCAGCCCCAAAAGGGCAGGGGCGTCCCAGGCCTGGGCAGTCCATGGTGTGGACGGCCTAGGCCCCATACACATGCAACAAGGTGGGCTCCCATGTCCCAAATGGGCTCCACATGGGACATCCACCTAGGGTGGACCCAACCCACATGGGCCCCACAAATATGGAGGGACGGTGTGAATGAAAGACATACATCATGGTGGGCCTAGCCAATACAGCCAACCCATGGTGGACGTCCACCAGCTGGACGTCCATCATGGATGGCTGGTCCAGTTGGTCGGCCCCACAAAAATGGCCCCTTGTGGCCTCTGAATCATCACAAGTTGGGTCCTACAGATATACACAAAAGCCCAAATGGGCTGGGCCTAATTATCTCCTCAAACACAAAAATACAGTAATGTAGAAAATTTTCAGCAATGTTCATATTGCTGTGCCAATTTGGGCTCCCCAATGGAGTGGGTCCATGGTCTCCAAAAATTCTGAAATTGGGGGCCAAGGTCTCTTATCAAGTCTAGAACAAGGTGGGACCTAGAAAGGTGACCCACAATCAGAGAAAATATTTTTAAATTATGGGTTACAACAACCAGTATTGCTGGAAATTACAGCAGAAATCTGGTTGAACACCCATGTTGGCCTACTCTTTTGGAGGCTCAAATGGGGTCAGTTGGGGCTGAAAGTTTATAGGCTTATAGGTGGGATATACACCTTCAAGAATCACATATTGGATGGTATCAAAATCCCCACCAAATGACCAAAAATAAGGCCCCAAGATGGCCTAAAATTTGTCCAGATAGTCTAGACAGCAACATATGTTTGATAAAAATAAATTGCAAACATTATTTAAATGGGGATTTAACCCCAGAAAATCATGGAGTTGTCCATCCAAGTGGGCCCCACAAACATCCAAACCATCCAAATCATCCTTGCATGCACCCCATTTTGGTGATTTTAGGGGCCACACATTCAAGGGATGAACTATGAAAAACCTCCTTCCTCTATGGACGGTTTGGATCTTGTCGGTCCACAAGGTGGGCCACACACTCATGATAAAAAAAAACTTTTAACAAGAAAAGGAGAAGAAAACGGCCACAAGAGAAGGGTCTCCACCTCAATGAGGCCCTTCCCTTCATCACACACATACATAGACATTTCATTACCATAAAATGTACAATTTACATGATCAAGGCTATCTATTGAGATCTATGGTAGAGATCCAATCTCCACCAAGGATCAAGGATCTAGATGACCAAAAGATTCTTGATCTAAGGAAGAAAGGAGCATGAAGGGATCCATGAAGAATGGCCCCTTGCATGCACATGCATACAATGTAAGATAGGCTTCGAGCCTTATGCATGGAGTCTTAGGGCCACCATCATCACTTGATGGGTCCCACAAGCTCCATCAATGGAAGGAGAATGAAGAATTAAGAGGAAGAAGAAGAAATCTAAAAATTAAATAATGCAACACGCCCACCTATCAAAATAACTCCAAAGCTACACCACTAACATCAAGAAGCTTCAAGGATCTTGGTTCAATGGTTGAGATTGGTTGATGATGGGTGGATTAGCAGGTGTTGGGAGGTCACAGGGCTGAAATTTTTTTGGGGGATGTGGGACGTCCTAGCAAAGAGAGAGGAGAGGGAGAGGTAGAGAGAATGAGAAGAAAAGAGAGAGGGAGGGAGTTATAAGGAGGCAATCATTGCCTCTCTCTCATTGGTTAGAGAAACTATGATGGCCTATGGTGACAATAACACAGTGCTAGGCTTCAGTAGGTCTTAGGGTGGTAGGCTAGTAGGCTTTCTAGCAAACCTACTATAAGATGACATCATCTTTACACAAGCACCTAGGAGAACATATGGGGTGGGGTCCACCATCACACATCAAAGGCCCAAATCAAATGTTGCCCATATCTTATGATGTACACGTCGGATTTATGCATGGAACACAGTGTTGGAACCGTGGCACCGATACGGAAAAGATGACATAGGTTTCGGGTTGATCCGAGTCGGGTCAACGTGACCGAACTCAAGGACGACCGCAAACACTACCCGAAGGTCACAGGCAACTGGGATTCGACCGGTAGGGCCGCGTGACCTAAAGAAATGGTGTGTACGCTTGGGTTAAGGTCTTACACCATTCTTCTCTAGTGTATGCCTTACTGTATTATGCCTCACTATTCCTTCATCTTTACAAAATTAATTGAATTCCCTATAAGTGAATTCTCTACCATTGTCATATCCTTAGCACTTTCAACTTTCACCCTAATTATCTTTCTAACATTACCTTCCACATCTTGAAAGATGTGTAAACATTAGAGAAATCGTTAATGAATGTGATAAAGAATGACGATCCTCCCCCAGAAACCATGGGCGACAATCCCTATGTATCTGAATGCACATAATCAAGCACACATTTACTTACATATTTTTCAGAGTTCAAAGATAATTATGATTGTTTATCATATATGAAGTGCTCACATAGATAAAAATCAACACTTTTAAATGTAAGAATTAAACAATAATCAGAAAGTACCTTCATACCGCGCTCACTCATGTGGCATAAGCACGCATGCCACAAACATGCCAATGTGAACTTTACTATAGACGTTGTAACCCCACCCGATATGGTACTCCCAATCATCTTGTAAAGGTTACCACTCCGTTGTGCTTTCATAATAATGGTGGCCCCTTTAAAACTTTTAGGAGACTATCAAATACGGTGAACTAGCACCCAAATACCTCGAGAACTCCCAAAGATATCAGATTCTTTGTAATGCCCCAGATTTTTGCTAGTTGGGAATTAGATGTTTTTGGGCAGTACAATTGATATATGGACTTGAGTGCTTGTCCATGTATGTGTTCACACATGTTTAGGGCAAAAAAGGAGTGACCTTGGATCCACTTAAACTGCCCGATTAAGTGAATTTTGAGAATTTTGAAGAATATGGACAGCAAGGTTTGGTTGCACCAAGTGGAACTTGATTACAACGAGCACACTGAGGCAGCCCTGCTTGGTTGTACTGCGTAAACCTTAAGCAACTAAGAAAATTTGGATAGTAAGGTTTGGTTACAAAGTAACTCTGTTCAGTGATATTCTGCATGTTCGGATTTTAACGGTTTCAGTGTACTGACTTCAAAAAGTCATATCTACTTTTCTACAACTATGATTGCGGTGATTCAAAAACCATATTGAATCTTAATGAATCTATTTTCATGAAAAATAAATTAAAAATAAAAAAACAAAAAGAATGTTAATTTTATAGATATTTAGAAACTGTATCGAAATCATTGGTTTCAGGCAGCTGTTACTCCCAAAAGTTTTAGAATTTTTCTACAACTCGAAAAGGGATGAAATTTGGTGGGGATAAATTAGACTTAATGATAAAACTTAATATTAATTTTTTTAAAATAAATTAGCTACTAAAACTATCAAAAACATTTCAAGCAATAGACCTATTAAAACTGAAAATTTCAACAACTACATGTTGCCGATGGAACGCGTGCATCTTTTTCATCTTAGAGTTTTTGTATTCGATGTCTTCTTAGGAATTGCTTCTACTCATACTAGGAGTCATCCTATTTAATTAAATTAATATTTTCTATATTTTGGTATATTTTAATAATTCAGTTAGCTTCAAGTATAATTGAATTATGGTCCTTGATTAGCGTGATTAGAGCCGAATTACCATTTTCACTAATTACGAGTAGGCCTCACTATGAATTTATCTAATCCAAACCCCAATCATCGTGCATGAGAAATTTCGCTACCCAATTCCTCTCAAAAATGCCCAGATTCACCAAATTAGATACAGATCGCATGTTAGTGGTCCACTAGACTTGAAACTATAGAATAACGACCGTCTTACCAAGATCGACGTCCATCATGGATGTCGATCTGGGATAGTGTCTAGAATCACTCAACTTGGGCCAAAGGCTGGGTGCATGGGATATACAAATGCCCTAGGTAGAAACTTGAAATTTAAGTGAAATGGGCTTTATGCTCTTTTGTGAAGTTTTGACTTTCCAACTGTTAGGTTTCAACCAAACTCGATGTATGAGCTAAGGATATTTCCTCACACATATCAGTATAGCCGTGGCCCCGATCAATCATCTATGACAGTCCATCGTAAGTGAGGTCCCCAGGGCTAATCGAAGCATCCGATCGCTACCCGGTTGTGATGAAATGTAGATCTTATAGTCAGGCACCTACCCCATGGTGTAGATAAGCCAGTGGGCCTCTGATGAGGCCCTGTAAGTCGAAGAAAACCTCCCCCAAGGCAACCTGTAACGCCCCAACTTTTCAAGACCCGAGTATATGACCTGTTTTCTAAAAACCCGAGTGTTAGCCTTAAAGGATGGTCAAATTCGAGTATATATTTTTTCAACTATCAGAGTCAACAGATGAGCATAAGATGGACAAATCAACATAAAGGAAAGTTTGCATTTACATATAAAATATATAATAGGTTGCCTATAATGACTTATACAACCAATGTCTCTGAAATTAATAATCACGAAATGAAATAATATTACATGTGAAATAAAATAGATTACAACAATCTTGGGATGTAAAATCCTGAAGCAATCCTTAACAAATACAATCATGCACCCTTGTCAATCATAGCTTGCTCCTCATCAATAAGAACATAAATATCATCTAGGCCACCTATACTACTTGTAAGGTTATATATTTGATGGATGAGTGGCCAACTCAGTGTGAATTTTCCTCAAGATTACACACCACTGCATTAGGTAAGCATAGTTACAAAAACATAACAAGGCATACAAAATAATACATGATGCAGTATTATTAGATGCATGGATGTGTGAATGCAATCATCGCCCCAGGGATGCTCATTCGCGCGAACAGTGGGCTCATCACCTATGTAATTATCAACCTGGGAATGCTTATCCAGTCGGACAGAGTACGTACATCACGTATGATAGTGATAGATGATGGTCTGTACTATGTATATATGAGTAGCCAAACCATTATTAGTGTAATTACAATTAACCAATTTAAATAAACTCAATGTTACTACGGAGGGCTCGTCACCCAGCGTAGGCCGATAGCTCAGGCATAGTGTCCCATTCCACCATCCCTGGCTCATGAGGTGTCACGCCCCAAACTCGAAAATCGGGCTTACAAAATTTTCTATTACTGAATCCAGTGCTGACAGCCTCCGTACTACCCCATTCTCGGCTCCCAGAGTGCATACACCATATTCTGATCCTGGGATCTTATAAGGAGGATTTTCTAACGTAGATTTGTCTCGTAATAAGCATAACCACAAGTTTACCTAAATCATAAAGGCAACATCATCATCACATATCCACTAATATAAACATTTGAATACAGTGCTGAAAGCGAAATACATATATCGAAATCAAAACTCCAGAAGACCGCTTCACGCTCCATGCTCAATGCTGCTGCAACCTTACGCCACCTGCATGCATCTATCATGCATAAGCTTATAAAAAGCTTAGAGGGTGGTGAAAGTGTGTGCACAAGATAAGTGCTAAGTATTCAATAAAGCCCATAAATCATACATCATCAGAATAAGTGGAAATACTGACAAGATCATGAATCATACAATATCAAAGTAAGCGAAAATATACTGGCAAGTCCATGAGTCATATAATATTAGGGTACGCAGTACAGATCATAATGAGCCAAATATCATATACTATGGATGCAATGCAATATACAAATCCTGTTAAGTCTGTCTAGGCCATATAAGTGTAGAAACATAGCAACCCAAAATGTCATATGCCTACGGATGAAATGCAATATGTGATGCGAATGAAATGACCAAGCTAGAGTGAAGTCAGGATGATAATACGTAGTATCGCAGGCCATGGGGTCCATCACAAGGGAATTCTATCCAAACCAGTCTCATACCTAAATTTGGATAGTCAAACACAATGTGGTAAACTCCTGATCTCAGGTTAGTCACGCACCCCAACCGAAATCTTTGTCATTGCGAAGGTACACGTAACAAATAGTTACGCACCACGAGCCCAAGTGGATAGTGAATGGATGAATGAATGAGTATACAACTCTTGCTCAGTAACTTGCCAATACAGTAGCCTGCCAACCACTGGTAGCTCGCCCAGGCCTCAGCCCCGCCCATATCACACCCACCCACATCAATGTCCGCCCATGTGTGCCTGTCCATATGTGCAACAGTGATGGGGTGTCATAATATCATGTCAGTCCTCATATCAAGTCCACATATCAATATTGTTCCTCTTTGGAGAATCACCGGGGTCTATTACACTCCACACTGACTGCCGCCTCCCTACCCGCATAGCCCGATGAGCGGAATAGACCACACTATCCACCTAATCAGTAGTCGGTCAATACCTACCTAGCTCGTCAATAGCGGACCCATTTGCGAGCTGGTCAAACTCAACCTAGCTTACAGCCCCCTCACTTGGGTGCATAAGGCCACACCCCCTCCCAACCGACCACGATACAGTGGGAGACGCGGCCTACTGGTATTCGATACTGGGGCGCTCATGTTCCATTCGGTCTAGACATTGGGGCGTCTCCTGGCCTCGAAGGTTCTGGGACTTTCACCCAAGGACATTCTAAGTGCTCACAGTGCTAGAACCAAGTATTTTTAGTGTCCCATCTAGCCATCCATAATGTGTTTATGGAGGCCATGACCCTAATGTCGCTAGGGCATACAATGATCATGTCACACATATGCAAGATGCATGAGTCACACTGTCCAATCATGCAACAATCCAACGCATACGGCACGATCATGTGGGGCACTTCGTCTCATAACGAGTCCCGTAAATGTTTTAGCCCAACCGGCTTATGCTATGATCAAACATTCCTCATATCAAGCATACATATGATGCATATGGGCATGAGTCATGGAATCATACTAAGCATGTTATAAAGTGATGGACTATCAACAAGTATGGGCCTAACAATGGGCCCTAAGGAGAGTTATAATGTAGATGTTTAACCAAAATTATACTTACAATGTGGGCGTCAAACCATCATTGCTCCCAAGGCATAGCCCGCCATAAACATCATTACATAAACCATGGTGGAATCACTTTACAATGGGTCATATGTACATCCTAATGGGCCTCGACCCATGGGCCTCAACGGACGGGCCACAAATGGGCCCTCATATGGCAAGTGGGCCACATCACATGGGCCACGTTATGTGGGCTGCACCAATAGGCCTCATGTATATCAAATGGACCGTACCAATGGGCCCACCAACCACACCATTCACCTATATGCTTAAGATCAATTTAGAGCATAAAGAAAATAAATCATATTGAAAGGTCATCTGGACCGCATTCCAAATATATGTGGCGATAATGATTTCCACCATTAAAATCCCCAAGGCCCACCATAACATTTCATTTCCATCCAAACAATTGATAAGGTTACACAGACCTAATAAAAATAAATAAATAAATTTTATATTTATCCAAAACCTCTGGACCAGGGGAGTTTCAATGGTAGATGTTCAATTCACCATTGTTACCAGCAGTGGCCCACCAGATAACTAGATCTGTCTCATTGTGCCTCAAGCCTTAAATGAGCTTTCAAAATGGTTGGACGGTTTGGATGCAACACAAGCATCATGGCGGGTCCCACCGTCCAAGGTCTGGATGGTGTGGATTAGACCCACACACCACGGTGCGCTCCACAGCAGGTGGTCCACCAGAGATTTGGATCGTCCTCACGTCTAGATGGACGGGGAGGAGTACATATGTCAAGGTGGGTCCCACACACGTGGTCCACCAGAAAATTATACTAATATATATATTATACATATACATATATATATATATATTAATATATATAAAACATATATTATATATCCACTCCAACGTCTAGTTGGACGGCCTGGACGGTGGATACAATACATACATTGAGTGTGGACCCACATGGTTGCTGACGTCAATACAGCAGCTATGTGCGGTACACTATCCAATCCGTTTCCATGCAAGTGGGTCCCGCGTGGGGCCCACCATAATGTTTATTTTCCATCCCATCTGTTCATAAGGTCACAAAGACCTGAATAAAGAAGGAAATTTTATCCAAAACTTGTGGGATGCAAAAAGGGTTTCAATGGTAGACGTTCCATCCCACACTGTTCCTTGTGACATAGGCCACCTGAGCTTAGTGTATGGCTAATTTTTGGTGGGGCCCCACTGCCCTAAGGGGCTTACCAAATGCATGGTGTGGATGTTCTACTACATCACGGTGGGGCCCACGGTTGGGACCCGTGGTCCCTGGCCCAAACGCAGCAGCAGGCGCTACCTAAATATTTTTTTTTCCTTTCTTTAAAAAAGTGAATTTCTGGGGTTTTTCGTACGTGGGGCTTGCATCAGGTGAATCCAACCCAGCCATTACATTTCATGGCTCAAGACAGACCAAACAAGTCCAATATTTAATATGTTTTGGGGTGTCGAAAGATCAGAGTGCATTTTAACGATGAAAACCACTGTTTTCTAAGCTATGGCTCGTCGGATTGTCGGATTGACTTCATTTTTTGGCTCAACGCCTAAAATGAGCTTAGTAATGGAATGGATGGAGTGGCCCACCCAAATACCTTATATAAATATATATATATTATTATATTTCATTTGCTTGGTTGGTCGGTCAGCACCACACGGTCAGTGCACCATTCACTGACGTCCAACGTCCAGGGATGCTGGACGATTTTGGATACAACACATTTTAAGGTGGGCCCCACCTTCAGACGTGTTGTCCAGGTGGGCCACCATATGCATGGATGGTGTGGATAAGACATACACCAAGGTGGGGTCCATCCGAGTGGGCCACACAGCCACATCATCACATTAAAAAAATGAAAAAGACAAGGAGAGAGAGAGAGAAAGAGAGAGTGGGACACGTGTCATAGAGGGCTCCGCCACTATGACCCCTCCCTTTCCATACATTCAATCATACATTAAGTGGGTCCCAATACATGTGGGCCTACCGATCAAAATCAACTGTGGAGATCCGTTCTCCACCAAAATACAAGGTCTAGATGACCCTATACAGGAAAATAAACATCATGATGGGGTCCATAGAAAATGGCCCCATCATGGAATGATCATGAGGATGAAGGTGGGCCATCGGTCACACCTAGGGTCTAAAGTGAGATCCATACCATCAATTGGTAGGCCTCACTTGGCCCATCATTAAAGCATTAAACCTAGGCCTATAGAGACACCCACCATTCGATCTTCTCGGTCCGATGGAACGCCGATCTCCTTGTGTCCCTCTTTGATGGAAGATGATGAGAAATGAATGGCTAGGATGAAGGATTTTAGAAGAGGAAGTGGGCCATACCACTCATTTTTCTCACTTGGGATGGCTTGGATGTCCACTTTTTTTTCGTCTCCTTTGTTGCTTGGAAAATGTGAAGAAAAAGAGAGAGAGAGAGAGAGAGAGAGAGAGAGGGTGATTGTAAGAGAGGTGATGGGTGATGGAGTGATGGATGTGAGATGATAGTGTACTTGACATGTATGGGTGTGTAAGAGAGAGGGTGAGAAAGAGTTAACTTCGGAGTTTCTCTTGTACTTGACATGAGGTGATTAATTGATTGATTGAGTGATTGATTGATGGGACATGTTGTAGAGATTCTCTTGGGATTACAAACGCGTGGTGTTTTTCTCAAACTGAACGTGGGCCCACATCTCCTGGCCAGGGTATCAGATCGGTATGTAAGACGCGACGTTAGAACTGCGGCGACGGTGCGGTCGCAATGATACAAATCTCTGATTGAGTCAACTTAAATTTACAGGATACGACTTAGGATCGCGTGCAAACATCGGATACAGGTCGAGGGTTGCCGGAATTCATCGGGAAGGATCGAATAGAACAGGCTAGGATACAGATCTTATATGAGGCTACCACCTTAAGATGTTTAATGGAACCCAATCGACTAGTGGACAATCATATTCAGTATATGGGGCTTACCATCGGATGGTTATACAAAATAAAACATCGAACCCATCTAGGGAAAATACTAAAACAAACCACATAGGGCGGATATTGAAACTAACCCACGTAGGGCAATTATTATAACTAAGCCACGTAGGGCCAACATCAAAGCCATGTGATAAGAAACTGTCCTTAAAAACCATTGGACATAATAACTCTGGATGGTAGGCTCACATCAATGATCAATTTAAATCACCACTCTATAAACACTAAGTCAAATGTCCAATACAATCGCAACTAGTCGGGTTATATCCCAAGTATGGGTGTACATTCATAGGTGGGGGTTTCCCACTGATGTATTAGTTTTAGTCTCATAAGTAATCCACAAATAATCCACAAGCATGAAATAAATATGCAGGATAAACATTAAGCATGTAATATAGCAATTCAATTCCAACAATTAACACATGTGATTATAAAATGGAGATATTAATTATAAATAAAAATAAAAGCTATAACTTAAGCTAATGGGAAAATGGAAAGACCAAGGGGAAGAATCATCACTTGATGTATAGGATCACCTACTAGTGTTGTTAGAAGGTACGTGCGCCCTTAGAGTCGGGTCCTATTATGAATTATAAAATTATATGGTTAGATCAAGTTCTACATACTATTTATAGTTGAGATTATAACCTAGGGTTTAGTTACTTATTTTTAGAGTTTTGATGTGAATTTAGGATTTCATCCTAGGGTTTAGTCTTAAACTTAGATTCTCGGATTTGAATCCTAAATTATTATTATTATTATTATTATTATTATATACAATGGATTGAATAATATTCATAATAAGAGTATTAATCCATCAATATTAATAATGCTAGTTCATAAGTTCATATTTAAGTGTACTAACATTATCTAATATTCTTAATGACTAATAATCTCTTAAATAATACAAGTAATGATAATAGAATATTTACTAATGATAAAATAATAAGGACTAATACTAATAATTATATTAACAAGTATTATGCTAATCCTGTAAGAAAAATGATAAATATTTTCTAATGCTAATATTCATAACTATCGATAATGAATCTAGTCATGATAATAGATACTATGATCTACCTTGAATTATGAAATTCTACACTTAGATCTAAACCTAACACACTATCTATGGTTATGATCATAGCTTATGGTTTAAATTACTTAGATCTAGGGTTTTATCCATTAATCTAATCTTAGACTTTTGTTTAGAGTTGAAACCTAATTCATATAATTAACTTATAATAATATTAGAATGAAGTAAAAATAAATAATAACTGCCTAACAACGCTAATCTTATTATCAATATCCTGCAATGACAAAATTAGGGATAGCATGATAATATTAATATCTAATATTTATAAAAACTAATACTAGCAAAATTAACTTACCACTGGTTAACCATATTTAATATTTACAATAATTATAGTAACATTAATGATGATGATGATTAATAATAGAGTTATAATTGATGATAATAGTAACAACAACACTAATTAATTCATTGTAATATCGATTATAATTTCTAGTCACTAGCATTACAATAACATTAATTACTATAACAGATAATAATGATGTTATTAATAACAAAGTAACTAATGAGAAATCTGATTGGTGAAAGGAATTGAAAATTCTCACCTTGTCGACTAAGTTCTGGTCGAGTTGACTCGGCTGAACACAACCATCACTCCTACATTCTCTCTCTCTACTTCTCTCTCCTTCATTCTCCCTTTTCTTTCTCTTTTCTCCCTTCCTCTCTATCTGCTAGAAAGTGTCTAGCAATGGGTCCAGGAGAACTCGGTCTGAACCGCACATCTCGACTTAGTGAGTTTCAGCTAAGTCGAGTTGACTCGGAATGGCTCTCTCTCTCTCTCTCTTTTCTTCTTCTTCTCCTAATTCTTCTCTATTCTCTCATTTTCTTTCGTATGCCAACAAGCTGCTGGGAATACCAAACCCAACCTAACTAGTGCAAGCCCAACTCGAACCCCACGAGTCGAGTCTACCTGACTCGACAGAAATAGGCCCTCACGACCTCCCTCTCAGTCTCATTCTTTTTATTTCTTTCTTTCTTCTTTTGTTTTCTTTCTCTCGTTTTCTTTTGGAACTTCACAGAGCTCGGACTCAGTCGAGCAGTGTCATTGCGCGATCGAAGGATGTTAGGGAAGGAGGTGCAGCTCCAATGGTGACTCGAAATCCAGCGGGTCTTTCTCCATCTTACCTAATGTGGATTGATCCAAAGGATCCTAGGAAGCTTAGAGAATAGAAGGAATGAAGCTCGAGCACCGTTTGATTGGTGGGTTCGAGCTTAAAAGAAAATGGACCGTTTTAATTGTGGATTTCAAACGGAAGCTGCTTCTTCCGATCCAGAGGCCTTGTGTGGTCTGGTTCAGCTCAAGGGAGCTTGTGGACATGGGTTTTCGAAGGTTGAATGAAGCTAGGTTGGTGGGTTCGGATGGAGAAGAAACGGTAGATTCTCTCTCAAGTCTAGCTTCTCTTTCTCACTCCCTTTCTTTTCTAAAAACCTAGCTTTGAAGGGCTAGGATTACTCTAGGATGGACGGTCAGGATGGAGAATCCCTCCTCTCACACAGATTGCCAAGCTGGCAATGAAACAGTTTTCATTTTTGAAAACATGTGCTTGTAGGGTCGGTTTGCATCGAAAATCGTGCATAGGCGTACATTCTAGATCATGTGAAACTTACTGGGTTTTGATCACACGTGGACCATCTACCAAATGGATGATTCGGATCGTCCCCAGGGGTGATCATGGTGGGCCACGGGCGTTGCAAACATCCATTCGTTTGATACAGATGCTAGTGGGAAAAATTTTCATTCTCAGACGAGTGCGGGTCAGCGCTTGTCTGACCGTATTGGAGGTCGGGTGCACAATGAGTGCACCACTCTCGGTGCACACAACACCTATGTGGGGTCCACCATGATGTTTGTGGGAAATCCACTTTATTCATTCCCCTTGGAGGCCCTAATCAAGTCCCTTAGCTAGAAATCAGGCAAATCCAATGTTCAGGTGGGGCCCACCACTTGATTTGGGTTCCATATATGGATTCCCGCCGATCTGACGGTAGGATTAGTTCTAATTCGACCATCAACGGTCAAAATATCTTAAGGGATCATTCGTATATCTAAGCACACCATCATATGTTTCTATTCAAATGATATGTAAATTTTAAATTTTAAATTTTATTTGTTATTATTATTACATGTAATATATGTGTATATGTATATATCATAATTATGTTGTGGGTTAAGTTATTAGGATTACCCATTTTATGATTTTATAGTATATAAATTTTTATTATGATTGTTGTTATTCTTTATTATATATATTTTAAGATGTGGGATCTCCTTTCTTTGCATCACTTAGTTTCATTACTTATGCTTGGGATTGCCCAGCATGCAAGTGGGTCGTTCCATGTGATCATCTTATAACCCGGTGGTTGGATTAGGGAAATTAAGCGTTGGAGTGATCGACAACACGTTATGGATTTTGTTGTTCGGATCTCCTAAAACCAGGAGAAATGATTTGATGGTTGGGCTCATGACTAAACAGGCTCCTAATCTAAACTAGTGATTGGTCTATTTGAGTGATTGGAGGCTTTAGGACTACTTGGAACCTCTTAGTGTGCCTTGAGTAATTGAATTCTACAATAGCAGGGTTGGGGGCTGTAATTCAATGGTTAGGTTAATCCATGGAATTTTGTAGATCCCAAGTTGTTGGTCCGAGAGTCAAAGCTGTTAGTGGGCATCCCGACTAGCCTCTAAACTCATCTTGGCATTAACGAACAACTTGAGGGATAGTTCAGGCTACTTCCATTCACAAACTAGGTTTTAATAGTAACGCTCGAGTACTGGAAAGTACGAGGCGTTACATAACCTTAATGGAAAAAGTGTCACTGGGGCTATTAATGCACATTCTAGCACTATAAACAGCCCCCCATTTTCACCCTCTCACTCCCATATGAATTTCTATTGCAAGGAAGGGAGAGAGAGGAGAAGAAAGGGAGAAAGTGAGGGATAGGAGCTGGTGTGGAAGAGCCACCTTGCCACCACTAGCCAGCAACACATGCGCTTCACGCGACATTATTGGAATCTCCCCAGCAATGATTTAAGGTAAATAGAAAACCCTTTCATGAAGATTTTCCTTTGAGAATCGAATGCATGAGGCCTTACAAGCCGTCTGTCTTGGGATAGGACGCCGGTGAGCCATTAGGATTGGAAACCATCTTTTATTTCCGTCATTTCTCAAAAATTCTAACATTAGGGTTTGATCTTGTAAGGACTTGGGGTCTCAGAATTTGAGTAGGAATGGCTCATGTTATTGTGAGAGCCTTATTTAGGCATGGCCCCTTGTGGATGTCGTAGTACACCAATACCAGGCCCCAACTTGTCGAATCGAGTTAGGATTTCCTCGAACTAAGTTAGGTAAACCCCTTAACCCTTAATTAAAACCTAATTATATTAAAATTCACATTACTAATGATGAAATTGTTAATGAATTAAGGTTTGGAGCATTTTCGTCAAATTCCCGACGCTAGGGACGCATCCGAGTCAAGGATTTTGACTCTAAGGTGAAGATCTACCCCCAAGCTTGTAATTGGCATTTTAGAATAATTAAATATATTTATTTTCTATTTAATTGATAACATACTCGATGAAATTTTTGGATGACATGAAACTCTTAATATTATAAAAAATCTTGAATGTTGAATACTTAGAAATACTAGAATGATTGAATTGTTTTGTTACGGTGGATCGAGCTTCGCAAATTATCTAAATATGTGGATAGCCCGCTTTTGGGAGGCAATCTCAGGCTTATATGGCCAACTGAAATTGGACACAGATGATCAACAGTAGTTGGAGCTACTCGAGATGCTTTGCACCTAATGCCGGTTTGCTCAAAGTCTTCCATAGTCAATCACATCAGTCTAATGCAACCTCGATCATTCTTATGCTTGGTGATTATATAACATTCAATAGAATCTATGATACCACCGTTACCAATGATTTAGTCTACTCATAACCGTTAGTGCGTTATGATCCCCAAATACTCATGAGCTGAGCATTATGGTATGGGACACCGTGTTTGAGCTGTTGGCCTATGTTGGGATGACTATTCTCCCCATAGTGACTATTGAGCACTAATAGAGGTGATAGTATGTTGTTGAATAGCCCTCATCAAATTACCAGGCCAATGGTTCGGTGCCAGAGTAGCTTTTGAATGACCAGGCGTGAATGAAATTGGGTGATGAGCCCTTTCCTTTGTATTGATTTACTTTTGAGTGACAAGACCGCACCTCTGAATTGATGGTTCATACTCAGTATTGGGCGATGAACCGTACCTCCTTGATGCCTTAATTTGGATCAAGAGACACTGATGAGGAGTCACCACATGCCGTAACGAACTACGTGATCCGGATAATGCTCATGATATAATTGTGTTATCCTATCTTCGTCAATTTGTTATATGAACTGGGACTAATAATCACTTAAGGGAATGTTTCTTCATTATGTTGGCATTTGACGCCTCCTATTTGACATATATAGATAACTCAGGAATAGGACCAGTCAGTGATGTACTCGGGGCGAGTAGATCCTTAACTTCTTCCCACCTGATAGTTGTTCCTCTGTTCCTATTGTAATTGTTGTGATTTGTATAATTCTCACATGGGTGGTCGCCACTTTTGGAACTGTAACTTCTAGGTGTTAGCCCTATATTGTCAGATCTTGCTATCTCTACCTCGCTTTGGTTCTGCTAATTTAAATTACGCTACTCTGATTACTCATGTGTAAAATGAGTGTGAATATGAATGAGGTCACACGTGCATTTTATTTGGTTAACACCCGGAAACTCAGGATCGGGGTCTCTATACTTAGGTTCCAATTTTTGGGGTGTTACATTCTTCCTTAGATCAGGAATGTATCTCACATTTGTCAAGATATGCTACATCCCATCAAATATCTTGATGTGTATTGATCTGATACTAACAACCTTACAGGCAAAGTCATTACCCATGAACACATTGCCACCATCAAACTCATTATAACTGGTGAACCAACTATAATAAGAGGTCATGTGGTATGAAGCCCATGAATCCAAATCTACTCGTTGCTGAGATACATGGATTTATATGTGGTAAATACGTCACAGTCACTCACCTCCTCACTAGATTATGATGTGTTGGCCTCCCTCAGTGAATCATTTGATTTATCTCCCTTATTAGTTTTAGGGTTCTGACCATCCTTCTTCATATGCCCTAACTTTCTAGATTTCTAGCACTTCAACTTCCCTTTGCTCTTCAACTTGGACCTTGACCATGATTTTCCTCTCTTGCTCAGACGTTCTTGACTAGCAATCAGTGCTCCCGTAGATATACATTTCCCACTATTCTTCCTTCTCAATTGCTTCAATTGAAGCGATAAGATAACAGTGTCGGGATCTAAGGTATCTCTACCATGGTACAAAGTATCCACCAAATTCTCTTAAGAATCTAGAAGGGACGTCAATGGGATAAGGGCACTATCTTCTTTGTTAATCTTCACCTCCATGATCATCAGTATGCAAATTTATTTGTTAAAGGCATCGATGTGCTCATCGAGATCTGAACCCTCCACCATCTTCAGATTATAAAGTTACCTCTTCAAATATAGATGATTTGATAGAGATTTTATCATGTACAGACTCTCTAACATCGTCCATAGCCCCTGTGGTGGTCATCTGATCAAGGATAGTATAGAGGACATCATTGAACAAGTATAATAGAATTGAGGTTATCACCCTCCAATCAAGTTCTTCCCACTCTTGGTTGTTCATAGTCGCAGGACGCTTCCTTATACCAAGGAGTGCCTGTTGTAATACTTGTTGAGGGCCTCTCATCATCACCTTCAATATCTCAAAGTTATTTTTTCCAATGAATTTCTCTGTCTTATACTTCAAGTTAGATCATTTCATCGTCGTGTTTCATATTCAAACTCAAATCCCAACGTACACTCTAATAGCACTTGTTAAGTGTTGCGGAAGCAAACCCCGAATATGAATCACTCAAATGAAAGATAGATGCAATAAAGCACCATAGAGAACACACTAATTTACATGGAAAACACTTGTGGGAAAAATACCATTGTACAAAGCGACAAGCAGATCCACTATGAAAATAAATTACAAGAGATTAGAAGCAAATTACATGAAAAAACCATTATTTCTCTAGACAAATCCCTTTAAACCCTAGCTTCACTTTGGAACAAGCATCCAATCACTTAATATTGCTTAATCATACCCTAAACCCATATTACACCCATATATATAGTGCTACACCTAGAATAGGAAATAAATAGTGTAATTGCACAAAACTGCATGTGCCATCGATCTAAGCTTCGACTGATTGAATTGATCAATCAACCCATGATCGATCAAGCCTTAATGTTCAATCAATCGAACATGCTCAAAGTACCCAAAGAGCTAACTTGATTTTTCTAAATTATCTCGATCAATCGATCATCCATGTTAGATTAATTGAACATGTCCAAAACTGTCTAGAGACCAATCTATTTAATCTGGGATTTTCTAGATTGATCGAGAAAATTGTTTGATCGATCTAAACCCCCTATTTCTACAAAAATTGAGGACATCCAATCAACATATGCCTTGTTAATGAAAGATTAGGCTAATTTGGTTATCTGATTGTTGGATTGGTGGGGCATTTACTTTCAGTAAAAATGAAAATGATCCAATGATTGTATTTCAACAAACAAGTGTCCACGAATAAGATATTAGTATCGTTCAACAAATTTTATATTTTGGGATTATGAGTTAGTGACATTAAGCTGTAAAATTTAAGTATTTTCAGTGTGTTAATGTATAGGCCACTTGTACAATTTATACATTCATGTGCATCAAGCATGATGTACTACCAAAGTACAAATCAACTCTCTACTTATGCAACCAAGGGAATTGTTTGTGAATATTCATGTAGAGAAGAGCAAGACAAGTGAAGGGGAAGATCACCATCTTCATCAAGTGATTAAAACATTAAATCCACAAGGAGAGTTCTTGCATCAACAAGAAATTAAGATAGAAAATCTAGATATTTTATTAAATAAGGACTACGCAATTTTCTTAATTACACCACTAATAAAGAAAATTAAGCCCTAATTCAAAAATACATAAACAGTAAAAATTAACCCAAAGACTAAATTTACTAGAATTATAAACATCAAGTAAACCTTATCGAAGCATTTCTGATATTATTACAAGCAATTTCTAAAAAAGAAGGGAATCATAAAACTTTAAAAATAAAGAAATATGATGAAAATTAGAATTACTAAAAATAGTATTTTTTCTGAAAATCACAACTTTGAATAGGAACCATGCATTTTCTCATGAAACGGATGGCCACAACCCACATGTGGGTTTATTAACCTACTATGGCCTGCTACATAAAGATCAATAAGTTGTACATCCCATAATGATTCCCAGATTAAAAGTTATAGGTAATTTATGGTTCACACTTTGTAACACCCCAAAAATTGACACCCAAGTACAAAGACCCCGATCCCGAGTTTTCGAGTGTTAAACAAATAAAATGCACATGTGACCTTGTTCATATTAACACTCATTTTACACGCGCAATCAAAGTAGGGCAATTCAAATTAACGGATCCAAAGCGAGGTAGAGATAACAAAAGTAGATAAATATGGGGCTGACAGTAAAGATACAATTAAAATATGGTGTCCACCCAAATGGGGATTATACAAGCCACAATATACAAACAGAAGATGATTAAAGTATAAATTATTTGATTTGGACCAATCACCCCTTCTGAATTCTTAGACCTCGCTTCTTAATATTGTGACTCTTCCATGCTGTGTCTCAAGAACCTCTTCAATACAGTCTGGATTGCTACTCTGAAACACAATGTCAGCGATGCAAGCCACCCTAAGCTTACCTGTCTAAGATTTTGATAGTACCTACATTGATAATATCACCTGGTTAGCGTTTTAAAACACCGTCCCAGAGTGGGAGTGAGTGATCATCTCAGTGGTTACATTAACTCTGAGTTACGCATGTTATCAATTCCACTAGAAAAAGTAATGATAAAGTAACTTAAACACCTAGTTCCTAAATACTCTTATTAATACACGTGCATGCTGTCATAAGATGATGCATGCCCTCAAATCCAACACTCCCTCATACGTGACTCTGACACCTCATTTGCAAATGCCAACACTCCCTCAACAAGTGACCACAATGCCTAAGTCGCCACTATTGAGTATCAAATATTACATATTTTCCCCTACTTATATCTTGGTTTTAAGAACATGTTAATGCTTAAAGGTATATTTTATACATGTTTGTGTTGCAAGGTGAATCTGGGAGCATGGATTTAATGCTCAAGAATCACCAAAACGAAAGATGGATCTTGGGAGACTAAGAATGAAGAATTCACATGCCAAAGATCCAAGGAAGTCAAGTATAAAAGATGAAGAAAGGACTTGAAAGAATGCAAAATCTATAGCAAAAAAAAAAAATAGACAGGTTCGGTCCGACCAAACCCATGTTCGATCCGACCGAAATCATACAAAATAGTCCAATGACCAACGATGAAATTTAGAAGATAATTCGGTTTGACCGAAGGGTAATTCAGTCTAACCGAAGGGAGGATTCAGCGCGACTGAAAGTGCATAAAAAGCTCTAGCGAAGAACAATGAATTTTGGAGTCAATTCGGTTCAACCAAAAGTTAATTCGGTCCAACCGAACCCAACTCGGTCTGACCAAAATTGGGCAACTGCGAAAACAAAATCCTTTCGAAGTTCGAACTCGACTTTAGTCTGACCAAAGTGTAATGCGGAAAAGCTTTAGATTATTTAACTTAAGGCGGTTTGCAAAAATCCCAAGTTGATGCGTAAGATGGGATTCACAAGTATAAATATAAGACCCTGGGACGTTTCTAGGCATCATCTAGGGTTTAAGGAGTGGAGAAAAAGGGTGGAGAGCCGTTATCAAGAGTTTTTCTTCTTCTTCCTTAGTTGTTTTATGTTTTCTTTAAGAGATTTTGGTTCAATCATGTCTATGGTTAACTAAACCTCTTAGCCCTAGCTAAGAGGTGAAGCTTGTAACGTGTTTGGATGTTTATCTTGCTTTGATTTTTTTTTTTATATTGAACTTCATTGATTTCTAGTTTGATTTTAAGGAATATTTTCAGTTTTTCATGGTTTATTGTGACTGAAATTACAATAGAGCCTGTGATAGCTTTAAATATCTTCTTTTCCATTTGAGATTATGGGATTAGTAGATCTTGTTAGTCACCATGGAATCCCTTCCAATCTTCACAATTTTCCTCCATTAAGGCTGAATTAATGAGAAGTTCAGAGAATTTATCATCTCTTCTTCCAACTAGATGAGATAGGACTCTGAATCCAGTTGTGTTTCCTGAATCAAGGTAACATCTCAATTACTAAAAGTGGATACTTGGCACCCTAGTTCCCACCTTTAAATTTACAAGTTTCAATTACAATAATCAAAATTACTCTCTTTATAAATTCAAATTTAGATTTAGATCTTCTTCTAGTTCTGATTCTAGTTAAATTCAGAAACGTATAAGATTAGTCCCTGTAGATTTGACCTCGGTCTTATCGAGTTATTACTACATCATGACCCTACACTTGGGGTTGTGAACAAGTTTTTAGCGCTATTGCCTGGGACTATGGCTGCATTTTTTTGAATTTAATTAGTATTAGAATTAGGTTAAGATTAGAATTAACTTTATATTTTCTTTCTAGGTTGGGAATTTGTCTGAACTTATTTTTAGAAACTAATGTTGTTCTCTGTTTTATAAGATCCTAACCTAGCATCTTCTATCTAGTAACTTCGTTCTATCTCTCTATCTTTGTCTCTTACTTCTTATTTACTTATAGGTTAGATTTTGTACTTTAAAGCTGAGAGTGTTTCATGCCCAAATGGGTCTGTGATAGCACTATACGTCTCTTAACTGAAGGAGGATTAGTCGAAGGGTTGCCTATCTATCATAAGAATAGACACCACTTGAGATCCTCAGAGTCAATAGAAGTGATGATTGCTAATCAACCTGCAAAGCAACCTCAACCCCCAGTTGAGGAAGCTCAGGATGAGAATAAGGTGCATCATTCACCCCCACCGCATACTTTATGAGACTATTTACAACCAGCAGGGGTAAGTATGCCTTCCTGTATGATTTTTTCAGAAAGTATAGGAAATATGGATATCAAGCCAAGAGTGATCCAACTCCTTCCAAAGTTCCATGGACTTGAATCTAAAAGTCCATATTTACACTTAAAAGAGTTTGACAAGATAATAGCCACTTTATATTTTCCTAATGTGTCTGAGGACACAATCAGGCTGAAACTATTTCCTTTCTCCTTAAAAGAAAAAGTTAAGATGTGGTTGCATTCACTACGTCCATAATCTATTGGCAGATGGAATGACATGACAAGGGAGTTCATTAAGAAATTCTTCCCATACCATAAAACGAACACCATCAGAAATTCAATCATGAACTTTGCCCAAAAGGAAGATGAAACATTCTTCCAATGTTGGGAGCTGTTCCAGGATCTTGTCAGTTCATGCCCACAACATGGTTTTGAGATGTGGTGCGTAACAAATTTCTTCCATAAAGGACTAATATCTTCCATGCGCCAATTTATCAAGACAATGTGCAATGGGGAATTCATGAACAAAGATGTCGATGATGTGCGGGATTACTTTGACAAACTCCAAGAAACTGCACAATCGTGGGACATATCCCAAAGACCTAGGCCCACTTCTAAGCCTACTCAATCAAAGGAGAAGGGCAGAATATAAATGTTAAAGTGGTCAGTCTCATAAGGAAACTCGAGGCCATGAAACTTAAGAAGGATACGGCTAAGGAAGTTGTTTGGGGTATTTGTGCTTGTAATGTTCATACAACTGATAATTGTCCAACAATACATGCTGTTCAAGAAATATTAAGTGAGCAATCGAATGCCGTGAACAACTACCAAAGGCCTTTCAAAGGACCCACTTCAAACACATACAATTCAAGTTGGAGAAATTATCCAAACTTCAGTTGGAGGAATGGACAAACTGCTACTCCTCAAGGAATCCCTCACCAATTCTTAAATCAAGGGAAACCTTAAGAGGAATTGGTTCAAAATCCTCAAGAGCTCATCCAGCAAAGTACTCTCCAAGCCTTACAAGAACTTACAAAGGCTATACAAAAGATAAACTCATGCATTGCGATTATATAGAAAGGGATCCTCCCAACTCAACCTATCCCCAATCCTAAACTGTAATACGAAGTTAGTAAACCAAGCTCTTCAAACCTGGCGGAGCAAGCCAAGTCTATCAACACTCTTAGGAGTGGAAAAACAATTGACAAATCTATTCTGGTAAGGGCTGAAAAGTCTAAGGACTCGGAAGAAGACACAGATGATAGACCTAGCACTACTCCACATAGATTAGAATCAGAACCTCTGAGCAAGCTAATTGTTCCATTCGCCTGACAGTTGATTGCACCCAAACTTCTAGCCAACTCACAGCATATTCTAGAGGTGTTGAAACAAATGAAGGTCGACATCCCTCTTCTGGATGTTATAAAACAAATTCATTCATATAACAAAATTCTGAAAGATCTATGCACAACTAAGAGGCGACAAAGTATCAAAAAGAAAATTTTTCTGACAGAAAAAGTGAGTGTCATCCTCAAGAAAAATGTGCCGCAAAAGTATACAGATCCAGGTATCCCGACTATCACTTGTGTAATTGGGAATCGCCAAATTGAGAACGCACTTCTCGACTTGGGGACAAGTGTAAATCTGATCCCTTACTCAGTCTATAAACAACTGGCTCTAGGTGAATTAAAACTCACCCGGACCACATTATAACTTGCTGATCGCTCAGTTCATGTACCAAGAGGGATGATTGAGGATGTATTAGTCCAAGTTGATAAATTTTACTATTCAGTGGATTTTATCATCCTGGATACTCAACTCATTACAGACATGGGCACTCAAATCCCTGTCATACTTGGTTGCCCGTTCCTTACTACATTAAATACTATCATTAATTGTAGGAATGGGGTCATGAATTTGTCTTTTGGAATCATGACATTGGAGCTCAATATCTTTTTCAACTTGAGCAGATAGGTAGAGGATGATGACAAGGTCCATGACATCAATATGATAGACTCTTTCGTGGAAGATAGAGCTCTAATGATCTTATCCTTTGACCCTCTAAAGACGTGTTTGGCCTACTCCCCTAATTTGGATGATAGCATGATTACGAACATGGATGCCTTTCTTGATGTTGCACCGGTACTTGAAGTTAATAGGTGAAGGCCATAATTTAAAAAATTTCCCCAAACTGATGTTGTGCCTCTACCGTCTAGCCTCAAATCACTAAAGCTTGACCTAAAACCTTTGCCCTCTAATCTTAAATATATCTATTTAGGTCAAGATGAGACATAACCGGTGGTGATTTCTTCCCACCTTGAACAAGAACAGGAGAGTATGCTTATTTCTACTCTCATTGAGCACAAAGGAGCCCTAGGATGGTCGATTGTGGACCACAAGAGAATTAACTCTTTGATTTGTACTCATCGTATTGATCCAGAGGATAATGCGAAAACCTCCTGACAACCACAACATTGATTAAATCCAGACATGAAATAGTGTTTAAAGGATAGGTACTGAAATTATTGGATATGGGTATCATATACCTTATATCTGACAGTAAATGGGTGAGTCCAACTCAGGTGATTCCTAAGAAATTTGAAATCACCATATTAGCCAATGCTAATAATGAACTCGTGCCAACTAGAGTTACTATTTGTTGGAGAATGTGCATTGACTATAGGAACTAGAATACCGTCCCGAGGAACGACCACTTTCTTTTGTCCTTCATTGATCAAATCTTGGAAAGGCTAGCTGGTCACTCTTACTATTGCTTCCTTGATGGATATTCGGGCTACAATCAGATAGAGATAGCCCTTGAAGATCAAGAGAAGACAATGTTTACATGTCCTTATCACACATTTGTTTACCAAAGGATGTCATTCGGACTATGTAATGCTCCTACCACTTTTCAGCGATGGACGTTGAGTATATTTTCTAACAGGGTAGGGTAATATTTAAAGGTCTTCATGGACAACTTTTCTATCTTTGGTCGATCCTTCAGCGAGTGTTTGAAAAATCTGAAAAATGTGTTGAAGCGATGTGAGGAAAAGAATTTGGTACTAAATTGGGAGAAGTGTCATTTCATGGTTTCTAAGGGAATAGTTCTTGGACATATAATCTCGTCCAAGGGAATTAAGGTAGACAAGGCTAAAATTGACCTTATCTCTAACCTACATCCACCCTAGAGCATATGAGATGTGTGATCCTTCTTAGGACACGCCAGATTTTATAAATGATTCATAAAGGATTTTAGTCACCTCTCTTGTCCTTTATATAATCTACTTCAAAAGGATGTACTATACGAGTAGACTGAGCAATGTTAGGAAGCCTTTTTTATGCTCAAAGGCATGTTGACCACCACACCTATCATACAGCCACCCGACTGGAGCATTCATTTTAAAATTATGTGTGATGTGTTTGATTATGCTATTGGGGTGGTATTAGACTAGAGAAAAGAAAAGAAGCCCTATGTTATTCACTATGCAAGTAGAACTTTAAATCCTAGCCAAGTGAATTACTCTATTAAGGAGAAGGAACTTTTGGCCATAGTTTTCTCTTTGGACAAATTTAGGTCCTACTTGATCGGATTAATATCATTATTTACACTGATCATGAGGCACTCAAGTACCTTCTTTTTATGAATGATGCTAAGCCCCATTTGATAAGATAGATCCTCCTACTCCAGGAATTTGATTTGAAAATACGAGACAAAAAGGGAGTAGAGAATGTAGTGGCTGACCATCTTTTCAAATTTGATCTCCCTGATTCTCTTAAGATAACACCTATAAATGACATGTTCACTAATTAACAATAGTTTAAACTCTCCCATTTACCTTGGTTTGCTGACATTGTAAATTATCTTGTTACCGGTTTCACGCCGACTTATTGGACTACGCAAGATAAGAAAAAATTCTTCACCAAGATTCATAAATTCTTTTAGGATGACCCGTATTTATTCAAATATCGCCCACATCAAATTTTAAGGAGATGTATGCAAGAAAATGAATACTAAAGTGTCATCTCCTTCTGTTCACTCTCAGGCCTATGGTGGTCACTTTTCTGCTAAAAAGACTATGACCAAAATTCTACAGTCTGGGTTTTACTGGCGCACAATGTTCAAGGACACTCATGAGTTCTGCAAAGCTTGTGAGTGTTGTCTCATCGAAATGTGATGCATATGAATCCCATTCTGATCATTGAAGCATAAACTACTGGGGCATCAATTTCATAAGGCCATTCCCCCAATCCTTCAGGAATTTTTACATTTTGCTAGCAGTAGACTATGTCACTAAATGGGTCGAAGTGATCCCGTACTAGAACAATGACCATCAAACGGTCATTAAATTCTTAAAAGAAAATATCCTTTCCCGATTCGGAACACCTCGAGCCATCATTAGTGATGGAGGTTCACACTTCTACAATATGCCATTTGAGAACTTAATGAAGAAATATGGCATCTCTCATTAGGTGAGCACTCCATAACACCCGCAAACAAGTGGGCAAGCTGAGATTTTCAATAGAAAAATTAAACACATTCTAGAAAAGATGATTAACCCTGATCACAAGGATTAGTCAATTCGCTTGACCGATGTCGTATGGGCCTACCGTTCTGCCTTTAAAACACCAATTGGAATGTCTCCCTTTAGACTTGTCTATGGGAAAGCTTGTTAGTTACCTATGGAATTGGAACATAGAGCCTATTAGGCTATTAAAAATCTAAACTTTAACTTGGACAATGCTGGCTCGCTACACAAACTTCAATTGAATGAACTCGAAAAAATACAGAATGACGCATATGAAAACTTGAGAATTTACAAGGATGGGATGAAGGTGTATCATAACAAGAACATCCTTTGGAAATCTTTCTTAACAGGTCAAAAAGTCCATTTGTATAATTTCCAGTTACATCTTTTTTCGGGTAAACTCTAATCTTGTTGAACTGACCCTTTCATCGTTACTAATGTCTATCCTCATGGGGCCGTTGAGATTCAGAATCCAACGAATGACAATGTTTTGAAAGTGAATGGACATCGTTTAAAGCCATTTATTGATAAATTTGATTCAGAGGACATGTCCATATTTCTGATTTATCTCAAGTTGAAATCTATTTGGAAAATGATAATATATGCACTTAAGAATGTTTTGAGTATAATGATAAGATAGGGATTGAATTTTGAATTGTTAGAGTTTGATAACTAAGTAGTCTATCACTTAAAGTTCTTGCACTCAATTAACTAAGAGGAAGTTTGGAATATCATGTTAATCTAAGTCACAAGACACGTCCAATTTGCTTTCTGTGAGTTGCACTAGAATTTCTGATTATTAGCATGAGAATCATTGATAAATGTTGAGAATTGAGTCTGGAGAATTTTATCTACCTTAAAAAGATAAAAAGAACCAGTTAAAAAATAAAAGATCGACAAAAAGGGTCTTATATGATTCGAAAAGAATGGAAAAAGAATAAAAAGAATGTACAGTCTGAAAAAGAATGAATGAAATGAGACCGTTGATATAAACTCAAAAACTGGAAAAAGAAGGAAAATGGGATAACTTCGGAATGAGTACTCGAGTTTTCATTTAATCTTGATATGGTGAGCATGGCTAACATTGTGAAATGATAGTATTCTTACGAGAAGCAAGTTGATTTTCACGAAGCACATTGAAAAACTCAATATATGAACTTATGCTTTGATTTAATGGATAAAGAACCTATTTGATTGTTTGCTTATATAATTTGGCTATAGGTTTTCAAAATCCCACTTCCTCATCTTAATTCTACTCATTCATACTTGACTACACAAAGGATTGATTTCTGAAAAAGGATTTGAACATTGAAAACTAAGAATTGTTTCACACATGTTTTTCTCGAGACTAGCAAAATGCTGGTTGGGGAGTGTGTTAAGTATCAAATATTACATATTTTCCCCTATTTATATCTTGGTTTTAAGAACATGTTGATGATTAAAAATATATTTTATACATGTTTGTGTTACAAGGTGAATCTAGGAGCTTAGATAGAAAAGAATGTTAAAAGCATGGATTTAATGCTCAAGAATCACCAAGGCAAAACATGGATCTTGGGAGACCAAGAATGAAGAATTCACATGCCAAAGACCAAGGAAAATAAGTACAAAAGTTGAGGAAAGAACTTAAAAGAATGCAGAATCCACAGCAGAAAAACAGACAGGTTCGGTCCAACCGAAATCACACAAAATAGTCTAATGCTCAACGATGAAATTCAAAAGGTAATTTGGTTTAACCAAAGGGTAAGTTTGGTCCAACCGAATGGAGGATTCAACGTGACTGAAAGTGCATAAAAAGCTTTAGCGAAGAACGATAAATTTTAGAGTCAATTTGGTTTGACCAAAAGTTAATTCAGTCCGACCGACAACTTAAGTTCAGTCCAATCGAACCCAACTCGGTCCAACCGAAATAAGGAAATTTCTGAAATAGAATCCTTTCCAAGTTCTAACTCGACTTTAGGTATCACCCATTTATCATACAAATCAATAATTCCAAAGGTAAGGCATGATACCCAAAGGTATGAAGATCAACTTGGTATGGGTCGTCACCCAAACATCGAGTATGATCATTCAGTTCCGAAGTGCGGGCTTGTCAGATAAAACTAAATCACCACAAGGAAAAATGGCTCATTACCCAACGCCATTCATGCCTGGGTTGTTCGAATAGTACTCTAGCATGGAACCATCGACTGGATAATTTGACGAGGGTCGTTCAAATAAGGATCTATCACCTTCTGTGCTCGTTGGTCACTACGGGGAGACTCGTCACCCCAGTGTAGGCCGACAGTACAAACACAGTGTCCCATACCACCATGCCTGACTCCCGAGACTTGGGGATCATATTACTAACTGTTAATAGTAAGACTCTTAAAGGTATGGGATGCTTCAGATTCAGGCAGGTGTGATCATACATGGTGAACACACATAGTTGGTCGGCTGTTATTCTAATTCAGTTGACTTGAATAAACTCTGACGTAACCAGCATTAGTTGTAAGCATCGCATGTAGTCTAACTACTGCCAATTATCCATATTCGGTGCAGATCAATCGGACTAGTCTGGGGCGACTGACTTGGTCAGGGCCGCCCTCGTGGATCTGCGGTTTGCCGGCCAACCCGACAATCTAAGTAGTCTCGATCAGTCAACTATACTAATAAATTGATTAACGACACTAAATGGTAATTCAAAGAATTTCACTCTATTGGGCATTTTATCGAACGTGTAGGTGGCATTACACTAAGCTAACAATTTATGGTAAGTCATTGGCCATACAAGTGCGCTAGTTAGCAAGCATTCATCTACGTAGTATCTTAATCATTAGTTGACACTGATTAATACACATTCATCCACACCCAACTAATAGTAACTAGCACTAGTTAGCATGCATCCGTCTACGCACTACACAATCATGAATCGACACTAATTATCTTGCATTGGTCCATACATTACTCAAATCAATAATCAGCACTAGTTAACATGCATGTAAAGCCCGTATCCTAGTACCATACCATTCCTTAGACTCCCACGATCCTCCATGCGGAATTTCGGTGACCCACGACCTGTAAACAGCATTTTCTCATGACCTTAAGTCGCATCCTATAGATCCGAGTCAACTCAACCCGAACCCGTACCGTTGCGATCACGCCATCGCCGCAGTTCCAATGCCGCGCCTTGTGCGCTAATGCCATGCCTAGACTAGGAGTTATGACACACGCATAATCCCATCCATACATTGTGCATTGCGGGACCGTAGGATTCCAGGTAGAAAAAGATCTCTATAAGAACCCATCATTGCATGACATCACCCTAGCCTAACCTAACCTAGGATGACATCATCCCTAGCCACTCATGCCTTACAAGTAATGATTGCTAGCATGCTTTCTCTCTCGCATGCCTCTTACAAGTCATGATTACCTCTTACAACCCATCATTACCTCCCTACACTACCCCTCTCTCTCTCCCATTCTCTCCCATTCTCCTCCATTGAAACCCAACATCCAAGCAAGGGAAGGAGAGAACCCAACACCCCATCCCATCTTCCACCCTTGATCTCCCAATCCAACCATTAGAACCTCATCTTCCTCCAGTAAAAGTGAAGCTTAGGAGCTTGGGATTGCTAGGAAGCTTGAAGAAGAAGAGGTGGGGTGCTCTTTAGGCTAGATTTCCTTATTTTTATGCATGGGGCAAGTGGAACCTACCAATCAATGGTAAGGATCCCATCTTGGACCCTAGGTATGGTCAATGGCCCACCTTGAGTTGCATACATGTACCATGATGGGGCCATTCTCCGTGGACCCCACCATGATGTTTCCTTGTTGCTCAGCATTAAGGGTCATCTAGAACCCTAATTTTTTGTGGGGATGGCATCCCCACCTTAATTTACTGATTTGAGGGCCCACCCAATCTTGGGACCCATCTCGATGTATGTGATGTGCACCTAGAGGGGGGGGGGCCTTAGTGGCGGAGCCCCTCCACCACTCGTTTCTCTCTCCCGCTCTCTCTCTCTCTCTCTCTTTCTTTCTATGATGATGTTGTGGCCCACCTAATGTGTTCTCATCTAATCTAGATTGTCTAGCAGGTGGGACGGCTTGGCTATCTAATTTTCTGGAAGCTGGCTGGCCCGCCTTGCTGCCCTGATATATATGATTCAAATGCAAGGGATAAAACATAAATGTTACCTTGATTTGGACACTGTGCGGCCCATCCAAGTGGACTATATCATGATGTATGTATTTTAATCCACACCATCCAATAACTGGGCTTAATTTACTGCCCATTTTCCAGCCTGCATGATCGGTCGGTCATGCAGGAAGGAATGAAGGGAAAATATCATCTTGATCCAGCTTGATTGGGTTATGGGGTGGCTCACTGGCGTGTGGCCCTCACCTTAATGTATGCCTTGTATCCTCACCATCCATCCATGGGGAGACCGTCCCTAGTGTGGGCCCACGGCCTGGACAGGCCAACTATTAGCACCGTCTAGCCGGCCTAGACGAAGGGAAAATATAAATATCAGCTTGGTCCCGAAGAAGGGGTGGCCCACCAACGTGGACCCCACCTTGTTATATGTGTATACATGCGTACTGTCCACCCATTTCTCCCATGCCAAACAGTCTATGGGCCTAGCCAAGAGGCAGATCCAATGCTCAAGGCCCAGCAACAGTAAAGTAGTGGGTTGACGCCTACCCAACCTTCCTAGGCCCACCGTTATGTTTCGGGAGTGGGCCCAGTGGCCGGCCCACCTCCTGGGCAACCCACTTCTAAGTGGGACCCACCGTGATGTGATTGAATCTAGGTTATCCATCTATGGGACGCCCAGCCAGGCCCAACATGGGATTGGGCTAACCGTCCAACACCCTGCTGGGCCCACCTTGATGTTTATATTATATCCACGCCATCCTTCTACTTTTGTGGCCCACCTGGACAGGGCCTACCCTTTGGTGGGACATTTGCAGGTGGGGTCCACCTTGTATAAGTGATATATCCAACCATCCATCAATTTGGGACATCCAGCAGGGCTGGGATGCTACTAGACTAACCGTCCAGCAGCAAGCCCACCCTAATGTATGTGTTGTATCCATTTTGTTCATCTAGTGGGGCCCACTGTGATGTGTATGGGTCACCATGAATTATGTATTTCATCCAGATAGCCCATCTACTGGATGCCCATTAGGTCCAGAAAGTTAGGAGGGCTAAACATCCAGCAAGGGCCCAACTTGCTGCATGTTTTATAATCCATGCTATAGTTGTGAGGCCCATCACGATGAAGTGTGATATATACACTGTGCAATCATTTTTCTGAGATCATGGACCCCATCAGAACCTTGTAAGGCCCACCTACCATCTGTGTGAATGAGGACCAGACTGTCCAAATTTCTAAACATTCAGCAGGCCCAGATGGGTTGGACGTCCAGCCATTGAGCCCATCTTATTGTATGCATGCTTTATATACATGTTGCCCATCCGTTTCGCTAGATCATGAGCTAACATGTAAGGCCCATTATGATGTATGTGTTGTATGTACCCTGCCTATCTATTTTTCTAGGCCATGGGTTGCCCCATGAGGTCCATTATGATGTAAGTGTTGCACATGCTACCCATCTATTTTGCTGGATTATATGGGTTGTCCCAAGAGGATAACCATGATGTATGTGATTATATTCATGCTACCCATCCATTGTCCAGACTACATTAGAGCCATGGGCCCCATTATAAGTTAGATTCTATGGTGGGTTGCACTCTAGGAGAAATGGTGGTTAAATGTCTACATTACAAACTCTCTAGGGCTCATTACTAAGCCCATTCCCCATCTATCCTTATTGGGCTATCTCAAATCATTGGGCCCCATTGATATTAGCATGATCCATCTCACCTTATTAGGCTAACCCCAAACCGTTGGGCCCCCATTGATGCTAGTGGGATTATCCAACCTAAAAGCCCACCTTATGTACTTATCGGGCCCCCCATAAGAAATCCTAGCTTACTATATGATAAGGTGGGTGAGGAAGCCATCTTATTGTACTTAGTCGCATCCTCTTGACTCCCTTTGTGTATGTGACATCAGTTTGATATATCCTCTGCTTAGAGTATATCTTGATGTTTGGATTAGATACCTGACCTTCTATAAACCCCACCATGAATACAGGCTAATTATTGTTTATGTATGATAATCATGCTTAGCATACATCATGATACATGCCCATATGCATCATTTGCATGCCTATTATGAGAATTGATTGATCATAGCATACACCATTGAGCTGAGATGTGCCTGTTATGAGGATTGATTGATCATAGCATATGCCATTGGGCTAAGATGTTTATAGGACTCCCTGAGAGATGGAGTTACCCCACATGAGTGCGCGGTACGCGTAGGTTTGATGTATGAATGGATGGTGTGACTCATGTATCTTGCATTCTGTATGATATGATCATTGTATGCCCTAGCGATATCAGGGTTGTGGCCTCCATAGTCATATCATTGATGGCAGTTTTGGATACCAAAAATATTCAGTTCTAGCACTGTGGGCACTTAGGATGTCCTTGGGTGAAAGTCCCAGAACCCTTATGGTGCTCCAATGTCGAGACCGAGTGGATGCATGAGTGCCCGAGTGCTAAATACTAGTAAGCCGTGTCTCCCGCTATGTCGTGGTCGGTTGGAAGGGGCTGTGACCTTATCCGCCCAAGGGGAGGGGGAAAATTTAGGATGAGTTTAACCAACTCAAGGAATGGGCCCGCTATCAACAAGCCGGGTAGATATTGGTAGACTACTGGCTAGGCGGATACTGAGGTCTCTTCCACTTGCACAGTTGTACACCTTGGATAAGATGACAATCTACCATAGAGTGTACTCGACCCCGGTGATATTCTAGAGAGGAACTATATTGATATATGGATCAAACTGAGGACTGGTGTGGATGGCATATGACATTTGGCTACGTAGGCTTTGCATCGCATAGCCTTGGTATGGATGACAACATTCATGTCTTGTACCGCATAGCCTTGGTATGGCCGACAACATTCATAGACTTGCCAGTATTTTTACTTACTCTAATATTTATATGTTTGGCACATGCATTGGACACACGTACACCACCCTCTGAGCTTCTCGTAAGCTTATGCACGACCATTGTGTGTAGGTGTGTAACAACCTTGGAATTTTCTGTGCTAATCTTTCCTTAAGTAGTTGTTTTGGGGTAATTAGTGCTTTACTCGATTGCTTGTGAAATTCGCATCAATCACTTTAAATTATATCTGCATGGCTCTAATCGTGTAGATTAGTGAGCGCTACGTTACTCTGAAATCTGGGATCCATCGCTAAATCCAGTTGTTCTGGGGAATTTTTGGAAGATCTGGATCGGACCTGGACCGCGCGTCGAAAGTCCGATGGCGATGATCTTAGGTTGTTGCGGTCACTGAGTTGGGCTTGATCTTCACCTCAAAAATCAAGTCGATCCGATGTTCTGGGTCGATTTGATTGAGTTCGGAGTGAAGAGTGTGAGAACGGTTGGAATTTATTAAGCTTTTAATGAAATCTGAGTCGTGTCGCTTGCGCGACGATTTTAAGCTATCTGACCGTTGGATTCTGACCCAATTTCACCCTCTGATCAGGATAGTTGGCCCAGGCATATCCTAGTGCTTGTGGACCTGATCGAGTTTCCGTGACCGTTGAATGGAGTGTGGTCTGCCATGGCTGATCTGAAGAGCCGGTCGGTATGAAAACTCAGCTTGACCTGGATCCATGGTCAAGGAGCTTAAGTCCGACCTTTCGTGGTTATAGGCCCACCAGAAGTGCTTCGTTGGATCGAGAAAGGCTTACTTTGGTTATAACCTAAGTATACGTTGTCCCTAGGGTTATTTTCATCAAGAAAAGGCCTATTTATAGTCCTTAAACCCTAGCCCTCTTTTCCATACGATTTTCTCTAAACCTAGCTTGGAAAGAGAGTGGAAAAGAGAGAGAAAGTGAGAGAGATAAGTTGGTGAATCATCTTGATTTCTTCCTTGTTCTTCTTCATCTTCGAACCTTCACTTTGAGTCGTTCTTCTGACGATTCTGAGTTCCTTTGGGGTAAGTTAACCTAACCCTAACCTGTGTTAGAGCTTAGATTAGACTTGGTGTTGTTGTATCTCATTTCTATCCTTATTTTAGGGTATTCTAGCGCCGTTGATGAAGACAACTCATCTAAATCAGCTTGGCGGTTCTTTCTTTGCTTAAGGTGCGGACTTTAAGTGTATAGGTTATGGTTTTCAAGGCTTTCAATCCTAGTTAGTGATTTATTCTTGTTATGGATGACATTTCACATGCCAAATGTTGTGTTTACATTGCTTTCCTGATATGCATGTGCTATATTGAGATTTGTGTATTCTAAGTGTATTTATAAAGTACCGTATACGTATAAAATACGCACTTGTGTTTGCCATGATTATTTGTCATGTATGTATACTAGATGCATGTATGACGACTCCTTGGTAAAAGGAATTGTCTAAGTGCATGTATTCCAACATACGCCATGTATGTTGTTCCATGTATGCTAAGTGTTGGTAGAAATGCATGAATGATCTAAGTGTAACTGATTACACTAATTGTGGGCGTTGAGAAGTGATTCTCAATACTCCTATTGATGCGCATGTTTTCCTTTATGCAGTTACATTCCAAGTTATTTAAATTCAAGCATTACCTATGCTTACATGTATGTTAAGTTGTTATTTCTTCAAGTGATGATGTACCATGATTTGAGTTATTGTTCCATTACTGTTTTACATTCCATATGAATATCTGTAGTAGTGTAGGATGTTTGGGACTATGCCTTAGTCCAGGAGATCGGTAATTGACCCTATATTCGTGGTTGAGATTGCTTTCGCCATGTAGGATGTATTAGACGAACCCGAGCCGTATTAGAGTTGGCGGCAGTGGTTTGGCCACGCGGAGTGTTTGCGCACTCTATGTCGTTCAATTCAACGTGCGCTCGTGCTAGTCGAGTTCGTCAAATAACCCGATTGTCCGATGTATGTTAACCATGTATGGACGCTACTGCTTGAATCTAGGGTACCGAACTTACCAGTGAAATCTTAATAACCATGGTACCTGATCCGCTAAGACTCATGAGCCGGACATGGTGGTATGGGACACCGTGGTCGAGCTGTCGGCCTACACTGGGGTGACAAGCCTCCCCGTAGTGACCAGTGAGCAACTAAACTCGTGAGCCGATTATGGTGGTATGGGACACTATATTCATGCTGTCGGCCTACATTGATTGGTGACGAGCCCTTTGTAGTGACCTCGAGCATACCTAGATACCACAAGGAGGTGACGAGCCGATCTGTGGTAGTAAGGGCATGAAAGGCGTGCATTGATTGGTGACGAACCCTTTGCTACGACCTCAAATATATAATCGTATGAGATGTCTAGGATTGACGACCTTAGTATGGATCATTGTTTGGATAGTGATATGAGGAAGGTATCTTAGCTTCCCAATCCTGTTGTGTGAAATGGACTAATAGCAACTTGGTAATCATATCCATGCACCGCATTTGCATGTGCTTTGTAGATGTGGTGCACTTTGAGGCGATGTCATGCGTAACGTAAGATGAAGACGCTGAGGGTGTACGCGTGAGGGCACGCATCATGTTGCATTCATACCTGCATTAACAAGAGTACTTAGGATTTATTTAATTGTCCTACTTTATCATTACTGTTTAATTGAACTGATAACATGTTAACCAGTGCCTTATTGTTCCACTGAGTTGATCACTCACTCCCACGTATCTGGGGCGGTGTTACACACCCACCAGACTGTCTTAGGCCCTGATGTTGCAGATGTGGATGCGACGTCTGAGGCAGAGCGGGAGCTGGATGACGACGAGGCTGCCTTCTCCTATATGCAGTTTTCAGACGGGTTCTAGTGAGCCTCGGTCTGTTGCGCGGGATCTCTGGGATTATTTTTGGGAACTGAAATGATGTAATTTGATACTTATAATTTTGTTAAATAACACTTTTACACGATCTGGTTGTATATGTAATTCAGGGATTTACACTTGTACACATTTTACTATAAGTCTTCCGCTTGCTTTATTCACTTATCCCTGAATCATATCTGTGTTTTTGGGCTTAATCTGTTCCATGTTTTATGTACTAATACAGTCAACATACATTCATCATTAAATATGATGCATAAGTGATGTTTTGGAACTCGGGAGCTGAGTTATGCTCGACCCCGAATTTCAGGGCGTTACAAGGTGACTCTAGGACGTAGCCGAACAGGTGCAGGAGCGTGCGGCGATATTTCTGGAGACTTGATACACACATACACATACACACACTTGTATTTTCCCTCTCCGTATTATACTCAAATGCTTTGATTATAGTGGATATGTGGTGATGTTATTTTGTGACTTGCCTATACTTATTGTTATGTCCCTTTACAAAATTTTTACTGAAAATTCTCCTTGTAGGGTCACAAGATCGGAATTCGATATATGGGTGTCGGATGCCGAGAATGGGGCGCTACAGAGGTTGTCAGCGTCGGATTCGGCGATCAGAAATTTTGTGAGCTCGGTTTCCGAGTTTGGGGCCTGACAATGCATCTGTCTTATCCAGGATACTATCTTGCTTGATTCAAGGATACAACTGGAATCAGAGTCCTATCTTATCCAATTGGTAAGAAGAGATTTGTTATATTTCTGAACTTCTCATGGATCTAATCATCAATGGATGAGAGTTGTAAGGATTTGGAAGTGATTCCATCACCTAACCATGCTCAAGAGACAAGGCAAATAATAGGATTTACCAATCTCACAACCAATCATAAGAGAATTGTAAAGATTAGGAAGGATTCCATCATCCTACCATGCCCAAGGGACGATGGTGAACAACGGGACTTACTAACTTCACAATCTCAAGTAAGAAAAAGAAGATATTCAAAGTTATCGTAGATCTATTGTAATTTGTCACAACAAACCATTAAAAACTAAAAATATTCCTTATAATCAAACTAGAATCCAAGAGAGTTCAACAAAACATGAATCAAAACAAAGCAAACATCCCAATCACACTACAAGCTTCACCTCTTAGCCATAGCTAAGAGGTTTAGCCAACCATAGACATGATTGAACTAAAATCTCTTAAGAAAAGCATAAAAACAACTAAGGAAAAGGAAGAAAAACTCTTAGCGACAGCTTCTCCACACTTTTGCTCCACTCCTCAAACCCTAGAAGATGCCTAGGAACATCTTATGGACTCCTATTTATAGTTTTGCAACTCTAACTTTCTTACCGAGTTGGAAAAATCTGAAAACCACCTCAAATTTACGCAGTCCTTGTGCTGTCCGCATAACCTTAGACGAGTAGAGGAAAACCTTCGATTGGTCGAGGATCACGTGAAATTAAAAGTGCATGTTGCTAGAGTTCGAGTCGAGGAATCTTCGACTAGTCGAGCAGGGGCCTCAGACTGGTTGTAGGAGGGCTTAGACTAGTCGAAGCAGGCAGACTTTTAGGGTTCCTTTTCTTCAATTCAAGTCTTCGATTCTCTTCATTCCTCACTTTGTTTTCTTAGATCTTTGGCATGTACATTTTTTATTTTTATCTTCTAAGATCCAACCTTTTCTTTAGTGATTCTTGAGCATTAAATCCATGCTTTTAGCATCCTTTGCAATCCACGCTCTTAAATTCACCTTGCAACACAAACATGAGTAAAATGGGACATTAAGCAGTATCATGTTCATAAAACTAAGATATAAATGGGGTCCAATATGCAATATTTGACCCTCAACACAATTCCCAACCAGCATTTTGTCAGTCCCGAGCAAAGTATGCAAAAAATAAATCTCAATACTTAATGTCAAAAATCTTTTTCAAAAAACAATCTTTTGTGCACTCAAGGATGAATGGGTAAAATTAAGATATGAAAGTGAGATTTTAAAAACCTAGAACCCAATCACATAAGCAACCAATCAAATAAGTTCTTTATCTGCTAAATCGAAGCATAATTTATATATCAAGTTTTTCAATGTGCTCAGTGAAAGTCAATTTACTTCCCATATGAATACTATCAAATCATCATGTTAGCTATGCTCCTCACTTTAAGAGCAGTTTGAAACTCAAGTACCGATTCCGAACTTATCCCCTTTTTCTTCTTTTTTTATCTTTTTATTTTATATCGACGATCAATTTTTATTCATTCTTTTCCATTCTTTTCATCCTTTTCATTCTTTTTCATGACCTCTTTGTCGATCTCCTGTTTTTTAACTAGTTCTTTTTTGATTTTAAGGTGGATAAAATTCTCAAGACTTGATTCTCACCATCTATCAATGATTCATATACAAATAATCATAAATTCTAGTGCGTCTTACAGAAGGCATTATTGAATTTAATCTATAACGTCCCGAAAAAATCCGTACAATGACCCGAGTACCACCTCAAGCAAAAATACCTAAGGATCGTATCCTATAGAAATTTAGGTGAAAATAGGTTAAGGCAAAACTAAATAATCGATAGATTTAACTCAAAACACCATTTACACAAATGGCAAGACCCAAAACCATCAATATCGCTAACTCGACACTACTTAAAAATCTAGGAAAAATTCCAAGAGTCTGTTGCTCTCGGGAGTACATTGAAACTCCGTATCGGACCTGGACCGCACATCGAAAGTCTAATGACTGTGAAATGATAGCGTTATGTCCGTCCTACTGGGCTTGACAACCATCGCGGGAATCGAGCCTAGATAATATCCAGAAAAGCACAACTTAAGCCCTGAGCAAAGTGTGTGAGAAACGTAAATATCTTTAGAAAATGTAATAAAACTTAAGTGAATTGGGCCATTGGCTTACGCACGAAGTTGAGGATTTCAGACCGTCAGTTTCTAACTAAACTTTACCCATGGGAAAGGAAAATTTCGCTGCACGTATCCGTATACTTATGGCCCCGATCGAGTAAGTACGACCGTTGATCTGACACAGGTCCTCCATGGTCGATCAGCCTATCTAATCGCACCGAAATCACATCCTAGCATATATCAATTATCAGGGAACTTACCCTACAACGTAAATGAGTAGTGGACCTCCAGATAAGCCCCGTTTGCCCGAAACAGGTGCCCTTTAGATACAAACTAAGTATACTATGGCCTTTGGGCCATTTGCATCACTTCTGGGCCTATATATAGCCCTTAAACCACCCCATTTCTATTCCATACGAATTTCTCCAACCCTAGGAGAGAGAAGAGAAAAAAGAAGAGAAAAGAGTATGGAGAGAAGAGAAAGTTTGGGAGATTGTTGCAGTGTTTCTCTCCCACAACTCCATGTACTGAATCGCCTTCCTGTTACGCTATACAATCTATTTCAGCTACGATTTGGGCAAGAAAACCTAACCCTAATCTTGATTTAAAGATCTGGATTGAGTAATCGATAAACTAGCTAACCTATTTCATGGTTTAGGTACCCGTTGTTCTGTTTTCGGGAACGTAGTGTTTGAACCGAGTCTGAATCATGTATTCCGATGAAAGGTGTGGACTATAAATGTTTAGGTTATGGTTTTCAATGCTTTCAATGTTAGCTAATGATTTATGTCTAACTTGATTCCTACCATATTGTCTTAGATACAACGTTTTTGATATAATATACATGTATGAACTATGTTGAATAAAAGATGTATCACATGTGTTTGTTGAAATGTTTGAATGAACATGTAAATATGATTTGTGTTTACCATGACTACTGATCTAAGATTCATCATTGTCACATGTATGCTGACTTCCTTGTGTAAGGAATTGCTATAATATACATCGTAACTAACCTAGTCTATGTATTCGGTAATGTATAGTCAAGGTATTTGTTAAATTGTCTGAATGAGAAATTGTTGATGATTTGTATTTATTAAGGGTATTGAGATAGGATTCTTAATTACCTTGCTCGTATGCATAGTTTCTTTCATGTAACCATAATTGCCACTATGCGAGTTATGGATAAAAATGCAAGTGTTTAGTAACATGTTCAATGTGTTTGATGAAATGCTCAAATGAGATTTTTCACTTGGATTGTTTGTTAAATGCTGAATTGGTTATCCCATGTACTTAGTTGTTGCATCTGAGTAAGATTGAGGCTACAACCTAGCCCAGCAATCGGTAATAGTCTTGTTTAGGTGGCCGAATTAGTCTCGCCACATTAGATGTGTTCGACGAATCTAGGTCGCATGATGACTGTCGACAATGGTTAGACCATAAGGGGTGCTTATGCGCTCCATGTCGATTAAGTCAGCGTGCGCTCGTACCAATCGAACTTCTCTAATAAACCGATTGGCCTATTGTGTGTTTACCATGTATGGACTCCACACTTTGAATCTAAGGTACCACTTACCAATTAAAGGCCCGTTTTACCCATGATACCACGATCCGCTAAGACTCATGAGCCGGGTATGGTGGTATGGGACACCGTGGTTGAGCTGTCGGCCTATGCTGGGGTGACGAGCCTCCCCGTAGTGATCAGTGAGCAACCCAAACTCGTGAGCCGAGCATGGTGGTATGGGACACCATGTTCGAGTTGTCAGCCTACGCCAAGGTGATTAGCCACCACGTAGTAACCACGAGTATAACCTTTTGAATTTGCCTATTGACTGCTTTACATTAGGGGTGATGTCCTACAACTTGCCTATCGTATGTGATTAACTAGGATTAACAACCTTAGATCGATCGCTCATTTAAGTTAATGATAAAAAGGGAGGTACCTTAGCTTCCCAAATCTGTAATATAAATAAGCTTAATTAAGTACTCGACTAACACAACCATGCACCGCATTGCATGTGCTTTGGCGAGGAAGTTGCACTTTAGGGAGGTTATCATGTGCGAACTTGGTTGTCGGAGTCGCTTGTGAGGGAGCTTTGTGCGAGAGCATACATCATTACTGCATACCATCCCTGCATTAACAAGAGTGGTTATGAAATGATTGTTGTATTGCTTTATCATTACTACTTGATTGACTTGATAACAAGTTAACCTTTCCCTTATAGTACCCCATTCTCAGCTTCCAGCTCTATACGCCAGATTCTAATCCTAGGATCCTACAAGGAGGATTTTCAACGTACATTTGTCTTATGAGAAGCATAACCACAAGTATACCCAAATCACACAAGCAACATCATCATCACATATCCACTAATATAAACATTTGAATACAATGTTAAAAGGGAAATACATATGTCAAAATCAAAGCTCCAGAAGTCCACTGCACGCTCCATACTCAACGCTGCTGCAACCTAACACCACCTGCACGCATCTATCGTGCAAAAGCTTATAAAAAGCTTAAAGGGTGGTGAAAGCGTGTGTGCAAGGTAAGTGCCAAGTAAGAAATATCAAACTAATCAGAGTAAGCGGACATGCTGACAAGCCTATAAATCATATAATATCAGAGTAATGCGAAAATATATTGATAAGCCCATAAATCATACAATATCAAAGTAATGCAAAAACATGTTAATAAGCCCATAAATACCATCAGCCTTATCCAGGCTATGCGATATAAGAATATAATAAACCAATATCATATACTAAGGAAGCAATGTAAATCAGCCATGTAATGCGATATGCAATGCGAAGAAATGATCAAGCTGGAGTGTGAAGTCGAGATGATAGTACGTAGTATCGCAGGCTACAGGGTCTACCACATGGGACTTCTATCCAAACCAGTCTCATACCTAAATTTGGATAGTCAGACTCAATATGGTAAACTCCTGATCTCATGTTAGTCGCGCGCCCCAACCGAAATCCTAGCCATTGGGAAGGTACACGTAGCAATTAGTTGCACACCACCAGCCCGAGTGTATAGTGAATGAATGAATGAATGAGTATGTAACTCCTGCTCAATAAGTCCACATATTAGTATAGTTCCTCTCTGAAAAATCACAGGGGTCTAGTACACTCTACATGCAAATCACCACCCACTAACATGCGACCATGCAAGTGGAAAAAACCTCACTATCCGCCTAGCCAGTAGTCAGCTAAGCACGTCAATAGCTAACCCATTCATGAGCTGGTCAAACTCAGCCTAGCTATGCCCCCTACTCTTAGGGGGGTAAGGCCACACCCCCCTCCAACTAACCACGACATAGTGGGAGATGCAGCCTCCTGGTATTCGGCACTTGAGCGCTCATGTATCCACTCGGTCTCAACATTGGGACATCCTCTGGTACCAAGAGGGTTTAGGGATTTTCACTCAAGGCCATCTATGGCAGCCCAATGCTAGTAACAGATTTCTGGTGTCCCATCTGGCCATCCACGATATGCCTGTAGAGGCTACGGCCCTAATGTCATTAGGACGTGCAATAATCACAACACACAATGCGAGATGCATGAGTCATACAATCCAGTCATGCATCAATCCTGTGCATACCGTGCACTCATGTGAGATAACCTCCGCCTATCAGGGAGTCTCATAACAACCTGCCCAATGATATATGCAATGGTCAACAACATCTCATAACAAACATGCAGATGATGCGTATGGGCATGTATCATGATGCTTATGCTGTCACATACTCATAATCGGTATCATTAACTGGCATCGACAATCGATCTCGACACTGTGGACATTTAACCAACATTGCCCCCAAGGAATGGCCCACATAGAGCCTAACATATAGTGGACCCATGGCCTCACACAAGGGCCAAAAATATAACACCATGGGCCTCACTTAAGAGCTTAATACACATCACGATGGGCCTTTCACATGGGGCTAACATACATCACAATGGACTCCATAGCCTGGCCCTCAAATGCACCACAATGAGCCTCATAAAATCATAATGGGCCGCATCACATAGGCCCAATACACATCACATGGGCCTATATACATCGGATAGGCCACATCACATGGGCCTCGAATACATCACAATAGGCCACAACCCATGAGCCCCAAACACATCGCAATGGGCCTGTCACACGAGTCCATTATGCATCACATCAAGATGGGCCTCAATGGATGGCCATAAATACGTGAAGATGGGCCTCATATACATCAAGTGGGCTGCATCACATGGGCCACATATACATCATAATGGGTCTCTAACACTGGCCTAATATACATCACAGAGGGCCACATCTCATGGGCCTTATATACATTACATTAGGCCTCGACAATCAGAATCGACCTCAACAATTAGAATTAGCCTCGACCAAACAGAATCGGTCTCGACCAAATGGAATCGGCCTCGACATACGGAATCGGCCTCTACCAAATGGAATCGGCCTCATCAAACAGAATCGGCCTCGACCAAACGGAATCGGCCTCGATAATCAAAATCGACCAAGACATACGGAATCAACCTTGACCGAACAGAATCGGCCTCAACCAAACGGAATTGGCCTCGATAATTGGAATCGACCTTGACATACGGAATCGGCCTCGACTAAACGGAAATGGGCTCGACCAAACGGAATCGACCTCATCAAATAGAATTGACCTTGATAATCGGAATCAGCCTTGACATATGGAATCGGCCTCGACCAAACGGAATCGGCCTCGACCAAACGGAATCAGCCTCGACCAAACGAAATCGGCCTCATCAAACGGAATTGGCCTCGACCAAACAGATCCGGCCTCGATGATCGGAATCGGCCTCGACATACAGAATTAGCCTCGACCAAATGGAATCGGCCTCGACCAAATGGGATCCACCTCGACCAAACGGAATCAGACTCGATATCGGCATAGGCCTCAACCAAACAGGATCGGCCTCAACCAAACGGAATCGGCCTCATTAAATGGAATTAGCCTCAACCAAATGGAATCAGCCTCGATAATCAAAATCGGCCTCGACATACGGAATCGGCCTCAACCAAACGGAATTGGCCTCGACCAAACGAAATCGGGCTTGACTAAACGGGATCGTCCTCGACCAAACGGAATCGGCCTCGACCAAAGGTAATCGACCTCATCAAACGGAATCGGCCTCGACCAAACAGAATTGGCCTCGATAATCAGAATCGGCCTCGACATACAGAATTGGCCTCGACCAAATGGAATTGGCCTCGACCAAATGAAATCGGCCTCGACCAAATGAAATCGGCCTCATCAAACGAAATCAGCCTCGACCAAATGGAATCAGCCTCGACATACGAAATTGGCCTTAACCAAACGGAATCGGCCTCGAGCAAACGGAATCAGCCTCATCAAACGGAATCGGCCTCGACATACAGAATCGGCCTAACGAAGGGCCTGAGGGAAGGTCACAGTGTAAACATCTAACCACCATTACCCATCAATGTAGACATTTAACCACATCGCTCCCAAGAAGTGGTCCACGTAGGGCTGAATATATAATGGGCCCATAGCCTCTCACAAAGGCCTCATACACAATACAATGGGCCGCATACTATCTCAATGGGCCTAATCGTATGGGTCAGAGATACATCACAATGGGTCACGACCTATGGGCCCCAGTACATCATAATGGGCCGCAACCCATGGGCCTCAAATACAACGAGTGGGCCACATCAATGGGCCGCACCAATGGGCGTCATATACATGACAGGTGGGCCCTGCACATGGGCCTCAAATACACAGCATGTGGGTCCTACACATGGGTCTCATAAACATCAAATGGGCCACGTATCTGAGACTCGAATGCATCAAATGGGCCACACATCATGGGCCTAATACATATCACAATGGGCCTTGTCCATAGGCCATGAATACATCACAATGGGTATTGCCCATGCGCCTCAGATTCAAGCAAGTGGGCCCCATTAAATGGGCCTCAAATATACATCTGACGGGCCTTATGGATGGGCCGTATCAATGGGCCTCAAGTGGACTTGGACCACGCCAAAATCCTTTCAATAAATGCAACTATAACATGTGTATCACTGTACACTATCATTTCATGGAGTACACAGCCCACCAGTGATGATCAATACTGTGTAAACATTGTCCAGGTAAATCAGCACCATCCGAACATTGTCTATGTAAATCAGCGTCGTCCAAACATTGTCCAACACCATCCAGCACAATCTGGATGGTGTGGATTACAAAACATACAACATTGTGGGTCTTTCGACAGATGGATAGCGGGGATTACAAAACATACAACATGGTGCGTCCCACGCATACAGTCCAGGGACGGACGGTGTGGATATAAAACATATACATTATAGTGGGGGCCACACCATCTGGATAGATGGCAGAGTGGAAATACAATTCATACACCAAGGTGGGTCCCATCCCACACGTACAGCACATGTGGGATGGCCCCACATGAGCTAAAAACAAATGAACGGTGTGTGAGAAACACATACGTCACCATGGGTCCACCGTCTGGACAAGTAGAAGTGGGTATAGAACAAATACATCATAGTGGGTCCCACACACATGGCCCACTGATGGACGATATAACCATGGTGGGACCCTCAGAGCTGAAGATAAAACACATATATCATGGTGTGGTCCATTGCACGGACAGTGCAGATGGAGCGCATGCATCACAACTGGCCCCACTAGCCAACGTCCATGTAAATGGATGGTGCAGATGGCGGATGGGACTCACAGAGCTTGGTGACATCACTTACAATACCTACGTAGCTGAGATGAGGTACTGTCACGCCCCAAACTTGAAAACCGGGCTCATAAAATTCCTGATCACTGAATCCGACTCCGACAACCTCCGTAGTACCTCATTCTCGGCTCCCGGCACCCATACACAAGGTTCCGATCCTGGGATCCTACAAGGAGGATTTCAAACGTGATTTTAATTCAATATAAGCATAACCATTAGCATAACCCATGAACAATAACCACAAGAACACCATCACAAAATCCACTATGATCAAAAACTTTAAAGTACAATGCATATGAAGGGAAATATAAGATAATAATAACGGAAACCCCTGAAGCTCGACTGTATGCTCCTGCTGCGACTATGTTACGGTTGCGTCCTGGCGTCGCCTGTACGCATCAATCGTGCATAAGCTTATAAAAAGCTTAGAGGGCGGTGTAAGTGTGTGCGCAATATGAAAGTGCTAAGAATGCAATGACAGAGTAATGTGGAATCATGTTGATGAGTACATGAATACAATCAGCTGTACCAAGGATATGCGGTGTAAAACACGAATACTATCGGCCATATCAAGGCCATGCGATGTAAAATGCAACTCACGTATGTCAATCCTCATCCACATATCAATGCATCTCATCACTAGAGCATCAAATATCAGTACAATTCTCATTCTGGATAATCACCGGGGTCTAGTACACTCTATGCTAGGTTGTCGCCCCTATCCGAGCGCACAACTGGGTGAGTGAAAGAGACCTCACTATCTGCTTACCAATATCGGGCCCGGGTCGTCGATAATGGACCTATTCCTCAAGCTGGTCAAACTCAACCTAGAAATTACCCCCTCACTCAGGCGGTAAGGTCACACCCCTTTCCAACCGACCACGACATAGTGAGAGACGCGGCATACTGGTATACGGCCCTCGCGCGCTCATACATCCACTCGGTCTCGACGTTGAAGTCATCCTCTAGTATCATCGGGTTTAGGAATTTTCACCCAGGGACATCTATGGCGCCCTGATGTTAGAAACAGTATTTTTGGTATCCAATCCGACCATCCACAATGTGTCTGTGGAGGCCATGGCCCTGATGTCGCTAGGGCATACAATAATCACAATCACACAATGCAAACTGCATGAGTCATGCAGTCCAATCATGCATCAATCCTACGCATACTGTACACTCACATGGGATAACTCCACCTACCAAGGAGTCCCATAAACCACCAGCACTATGGCATATGCAATGGTCAATCACATCTCATAACAAATATATAGATGATGTGTATGGGCATGTATCATGATGCTATGTTGTCACAAACTCATAATCGGCAACGGTAGCCGGTATCGGCAATCGACACCGATAATCAGTATCAATAATCAAATTCGATGCAAGGCGGGGTCCATACATGGATGACCAATGATGGATCATCTAAAATCCATGGGGCCCAAGCATTTGGGTTAACCAACTAGAGAATGATGAAAATGGGCCTAACAAGGTCTTAAGGGAAGGTCACAATGTGGACGTTCAACCATCATTGCCCATAAATGTGGTCATTTAACCAACATTGCTCCCAAGGAATGACTCTCATATGGTCAATCGTATAATGGGTCCATGGTCTCATACAGGGGTCTAATACGCATCATCATGGGCCTCGCTTATAGGGCATATACGCATCACATTGGGCCTCACTCATGGGCCAGTGTGTATATATATATATATATATATATATATATATATCATATTGGGTCGTATCAAATGGGCCGATCAAATGGGCCGAATCAAATGGGTCGAATCAATGGGCCAAATCAAATGAGCCGAGTTAAATGGGCCAAATCGAATGGGCCAAATCGATGGGCCAAATCAAATGGGCTAAGTCAAATGGGCCGATCATAACACAGTTCATCTATTTTTTATCAATACAGCGTATTATATATAAAAAAAAATGGATCATATCAAAAGATTAACTGGACCATACTACATCTAACAGTGGTGATAATGATTTGCACAGTTAAATTCTAGTGGGCCCCACCATAGGGTTTATTTTCCATCCATTCTATTCAAAAGGTCATAAGGACCAGGATTTGGAGGAAAAATAACTATCATAATGGTCCAAATTTTGTAACCCAAGGGTTTTAATGGTGGACATTCAAACCCACAGATTTCTGTAATGTGGTCCACCTGATAATAGGATCTGTCTTATTGTTAGTCTCAATCCCTGAGAAGAGCTCGCCATATGAATGGATTGTTAGGATGCAACATATGCATCAGATTGTGGGGCCCACTGTCCAACCATTTGGACGGTGTGGCTAAGACCCAAACATCACGGTGGCACCACAGAAATGGATGGACGGTAGGGATACAACACGTGCATCATGGTGGGGCTATTGGCCGTCCAGCAGATGGACGACCCAGATATCACTTACATCAGCTGGGCTCCACAGATCCTGCTGACGTCACGGCAATGGGACCCACATGGGTTGTTTGGCATGCAGTTGCTACCCAAGCCTTTGGACTGCCTGCATATATCAAGGTGGTCCCCACAGTCTAGACCTCTGGACGGTGTGGATGTAAACCGTACATCATGGTGGCTACTCAAAGCTTTTGACCGTCCCAGTAAGATGGATGGATGGTTTGGATGGAAAGCATCCATCACCTCTGGACGGTGATGATCTCACCCATGTCAGATGCTATTTCAGCTATGATATAGCCATTGAAGGTACAATGGGCCCCACGTGGGAGTGGCCCACCATCTCATCTGTTAAAATATAATATAATATATCATATAATATTACATATTATATATAAGTACAATTAAAAAAATGACAGAGGGCTGCCTAGAACCCACCGTCCAGATGAATCTGGACGGTGCAGATTTTCATATTAAAGGTGGGTTCCACGTGGAAGTGGCCCACCAGCATATGGTAACATATTATATTATATTATATAACAATATATATTATATTTATATATATACATGTGTGGGTGTATGAGAGGGAGAGAGGCCAGCGTCCAAACCCTCTGAGCGCTGGATGGATGGCTGAAACACGTACATCATGGTGGCTGGTTCCCACCGTGGATGGACGGTGCAGATATGAACCACATACATCATGGGTAGGGTCAACGTCCCAGCTGGACAGTGGGGACCCCACATGTGTGGCTAGGTCCCACCGTCCAGCAAATGGACGGACGGTTGGGGTATAATACATACCACATGATGGGATCCCACCCACCTATTGTCAGTACAGTAGCTATATATCCAGTGTGAGGTATCTAGCCAATCCACTTCCATTGCACTCCAAATGGGCCTCACGGTTTGGATCAAGCTGTTATTTGTGCTTTCCTTCATCCGAGTCTGTCCAAATGGACAGGCAGCAATCCCGTCCACTGGATAGTCAGCAAGGTGAGCCCATTGCATGGACGGATGGTTATGATACCTACTTCATAGGTGGGCCATACAATCAGGAAAAAGAAAGAGAGAGAGAGAGAGAGAGAGAGAGAGAGAGAGAGAGATGAGATGGGGGATCCCGCCACTATGGGCCCCTCAAGATTACAACACATACATCAACATGGGTCCCATAACAAATGGGCTCTAAATGAAATTCAGCAGTGGATCACCCACCTATCGGCCTTCTTCTTTAGCTCCTTGGACTCCTATTCACCTTGCCTTCAATTTTGATGGAGGATGATGATGAATGAATGGTTGAGATGAGAGATGAGAGGGTGGGAAAGTGGGCCACACATGTTTTTGGGAAAGCTTGGGGAGCTCATACGTTGGGGCTTGGGTTCCTTGGGAGTGAAGAGAGAAATGAGAAGGAGAGAGAAGTGATGGGTGAAAAGGGATGGGATGATGGGTGATGGGTGGAGTGATGGAGTTGTAAGAAAGGGATGGGTGAAGAGAGAGAGAGAGAGAGAGAGAGTTGACTTTGGGAATAGGAGAGATATGGGTTGTTTGTACTTGACTTGTACTTGTAATAGGATATGTACTTGACATTTATTGATTGATTAATTAATCGATTGATGGGATAGGTTGTAGAGATTTTCTCAAAATTCACAACGTGCGGCGTTTCTTCTGAATGAACGCAGGTCCACATCTCCTGGCTCAGGTATCGGATCGGTGCGCAAGTCACAGCGTTGGAACCGTGGCAACGGCGCGGTCACTAGATTACAAGTTTCGAGTCAAGTTGACTCTGATATGCAGGATTCAGCTTAGGATTGTACGGAAACATCAGATACAAGTCGAGAGTTGCCAGAATTCGACTGGGAGGACCGCGGATGCCTATGGAACAGTACAGTCTAACATATAGGTCTTATAGGTACACCAGCCAATCCACTCCCAACACGTCTGAATGGATGGACAGTGTATAAATAAATACATCATGCTGGGCTCCACGCAGCACACCGTCCAGATGGACGGTGTGGATTCAAGACACATATGTTAAGGTGGGTCCCACCCCCACACGTGTCACATGTGTGGGATGGGCCTCACGCATCCAGATATGGACAGACGGAGTGTATATAAACACATTCATCAAAGGTAGGGGTTTCATAGACCTAGCCAATGGACGGTGTGGAAAATGGCACATGTACATCAAGGTGGGTCCCACCCCCACGTGCCACACGTATGGGGTGGCCCCACACCAGAAAAGAAAAGGATGGGTGGTATGGTATAATACATACCTCGTGTCAGATCAACAGAACTTGCTGTCGTCAATACAGCAGCTGGTAACTGCTAGCATGAGGTGCTCCAGCTAATCCTCATCTAGATGGGTCCACACATGTGTGCCCACTAGTTACTGCCCCAAACTGGCATATATAGGCCACCATATACATCAGGATGGGGCCCACGTGGTGGCCCACCCGAGCCAGAATCAAGCTGATATTTGTGATTCCCCTTCATCCAAATCAGGCAGCGGGGCTGGCCCAATGGCTAGACGGTCTGAGTCATACATGCACAAAATAGGTGGGCCACATCAACAAGGAAGGAGAGAGAGAGAGAGAGAGAGAGAGAGAGAGAAGCACCTACTTCACTCTTTTTTTCTCCATATACTCCAATGCTTCTATGAAACTCTTTCAATGGTGAAGATGGCAATCTAGAGGTTGGATTGGCGGGGATCTAAGGTAGGAGAGGGCTGGATTTTTAGGATGGGTTGGACGTCCATGGCTCTTATAATGAAAAATCAAAAGGAAAGAGGGAGGGAGGAAGATATAGGAGAGAGAGAGAGAGAGGAAAAGGTCATGGCTTGCAATAATGATGTAAGGCCATCATTAATATCTTTGTAAGGGAGGGTGTTTGACTTTTGAGAAAAGGAGAGAAAATGATTACCTAGTACATCACCCCATGATGACTTAAAAAATTATGCCATTGTAATAGGTGGTTCCCACAACGTGCAGTCTTCAGTCATAACAATGTGCGAGCCATAACTTATGATCTAAGCATTGCATTGACATATGAGACACGGTGTTAGAACTGCGGTGACTGCGCAGTTGCTAGGATACTGGTTTCAAGTCGAGCTGACTCTAGAATACAGGATACAACTCAGGATCGTGCGCAACTACTGTCTACACGTCGCAGGTCATCGAAATTTGACTAGGAGGACCGCGGAAGCATACGGAACAGTTGTAATGACCCGAAAAATTTTGTGCTAAGACCCGAGTATTGCCTCTATTTTCCTTAGAAGTTATTTGTGGGTTAATTAGCGCTAAACTCGATTGCTTGTGAAATTAGCATCAATCACTTTAAATTTGATCTGCAGGACTCAAAACCTGTAGAATCGTTAGCGCTATGTTACTCTGAAATCTAGGATTCAACGCTAAATCCAGTTGCTCTTGGGAATTTTTAGAAGCTTTGGATCAGACCTGGACCGCGCGTCGAAAGTCCGATAGCGATGATCTTAGACAGTTATGGTCACCATGTTGGACTTGACCATCACCTCAAAAATCAAGTCTAGATGATGTCCTGGGTCGATTTGATTGAGTCCAGAGTAAAGAGTGTGAGAACGGTGAGAAATTAAATATGATTTTATAAAATCTGAGTCATGCCGCTTGCGTGATGATTTTAAGCAATCTGACCGTTGAATTCTGACCCAATTTCACCCTCGGATCAAGGAAGATGGCCCAGGCGTGTCATAATGCTTGTGGACCTGATCGAGTTTCGGTGACCATTGAATTGAGAGTGGTCCGCGACGGCTGATCTATAAATCCGATCGGTACGAAAACTTAGCCTGACTTAGATCCATGGTTAGTGAGCTTAAGTCCGACCGCACGTGGAGAAAGGACCACCGGAAGTGCTCCGTTAGATCGAGAGAGACCCGATTTGGTTATAACCTAAGTATACCTTGGCCCTGGGGCTATTTTCATCAATGTTAGGCCTATATGAAGACCTTAAAACCCTCACTCTCTTTTCCATACGAATTTCCTAACCCTAGCTAAGAAAGAGAGAGGAAAAGAGAGAGAAAGTGAGAGAGAAGTTGGTGAATCATCTTAAGATTCTTTCCTGTTACTCTACATCCTTAAACCATCACTTTTGAATCGTTATCCCGGCGATTCTAAGTTCCTTCTTAGGTAAGTTAATCTAACCCTAATCTGTTTAGAGCTTAGAATAGTCTATGTGTTGATGTAGCTCATTTCTATTCTTGCCTTAGGTTATCTAGTCACCGTTGACGAAGACATATCATCTGAATCAGTTCAGTGTGCTTTTTCTGGTTTAAGGTGCGGACTATATTCATATAGGTTATGATTTCAAGGCTTTCAATGTCAGTTAATGGTTTATTCTTGTTGTGGGTGCAATTTCACATGCCAAATGCTATGTTTACTTTGCGTTCCTGATATGTATGTGTTATATTGAGATTTGTGTATTCTATGTATATGTAGGAAGTATCGTATACGTATAAAATATGAACATGTACTTGCCATGATTAACTATCGTGTATTTGTGCTAGTTGTATGTGTGTCAACTCCTTGGCAAAAGGAATTGTCTAAATGCGTGTATTCCAACATACGTCATGTATGTTGAACTATGTAGTCTAAGTGTTTGTAGAAATGTCTGAATGGTCTAAAGTGTAACATATTATCCTATTTGCGGGCGTTGAGAAGCGATTCTCAACTCTCCTATTGGTGTGTATGATTTCCTACATGCAAGTCACATTCTTTGTTGTTTAACTTCAAGTATTACTTATGTGTAAATCCATGTTAAGTTAATATTCTTCAAATGCTCACATACTACATGATTTGAATTATTGTTCCATTACTGTTCTAAATTGTATATGCATAGCTATTATAATGGAATGTGTTTGGGACTATGAAATAGTCCAGGAAATCGGTAATCGGCCTTGAGTTCATGGCTGAGGTTGTTTTTACCACGAAGGACGTGATTTGACGAACCCGAGTCATATTAGAGTTGTTGGCAGTGGTTTGGCCACACGGAGTGTTTGCGCACTCTATGTCGTTCAACCCAACGTGCGCTCGTGCTAGTCGAGTTTGTCAAGTAACCCAATTGTCCGATGTATGTTCACCATGTATGGACGCTATTATTTGAATCTAGGGTACTAAACTTACCGATGAAATCCCGTTAACCGCTGTACCTTGATCCGCTAAGACTCATTAGCCGGACATGGTGGTATGGGACACCATGGTCGAGTTGTCGGCCTACACTGGGGTGACGAGCCTCCCCGTAGTGACCAGTGAGCACACCAGACTCGTGAGCCGATTATGGTAGTGTGGGACACTATATTCGTGTTGTCTGCCTACATTAATTGGTGAGAGCCCTTTGTAGTGACCTCAAGCATACCTGGATACTGCATTAAGGCGACGAGCCTTAGAGTAGTAATGAAGGTATGATAGGCGTGCATTGATTGGTGACGAGCCCTTTGCAGCGACCTAAAACCATATGATCGTATAAGATGGCCTAGGACTGACGACCCTAGAATGGATCACTGTGTGGAAATTGATATGAGGAAGGCACCTTAGCTTCTCAATCCTACTATATGAAAAGGACTAATAACAACTTGGTAATCATGTTCATGCACCGCATTGCATATGCGTGGAAGTCGTTGGCACTGCGGGAGGTTGTCATGCGTAGCGTAAGATGAAGATGTTGAGGGAGTGCAGGCGAGGGCATGCATCATTTACACATACATCCTTGCATTAACAAGAGTACTATAGAGTTGTTTAATTGTATTGCCTTACCATTACTGCTTGATTAATTTGATATCATGTTAACTTTTACGGTATTATTCCACTGAGTTGATCACTCACTCCCACGTTCTGGGGCGGTGTTTCAACACCAACCAGACTCTGTCTTAGATGCAGATGTTGACGCGACCCCTGAGGCAGAGCAGGAGTTCGAGGATGATGAGGCCGCATTTTCTTTTATGCAGTTCTCAGGCGGGTTCTTTTGAGCCATGTCCTGATGTGCGGGGATTCTGGGTTTTCTTTGTAATTGTACTAGATGATGTTATTTAATACTTGTGCTTTTGAAAGCAACACTTGTAAGTATGACCTGGCATGTATACGTATTTCAGGGACTTGCACATGTACACATATGTTTCTTTAAGTCTTCCGCTTGCGTCTTTCACTTATCCCTGAATTATGTTTGCAGTTTGGCTTAATCTATTCCATGTTTTATGTACTCTTACAGACAACATACATCCATCATTAAATATGTTACATAAGTGATGTTTTGAAACTCAGGAGCTGAGTTATGCTCGACCCCCGAATTTCAGGGCGTGACAACAGTACAGGCTAGGATACGGGTCTTACAGTCCCCGCCTTTAGTACCAGTAGTAGCGATAGCAGCTCCTACCATAGAGACCCCAGCAGCAGCCACAACAACAATGACCACAGAGGAGACACACACCTCCCCGCCTAAGGCAGACTTTATGCAACTTAGCAGGTCCCTCAGTCGCAGGAGTAATCGACGATTCGCGCAAGTCGATTCGCGCAACCAGGCCTTAAAATCGTCTTGTTAAATTAATCGTTAATGAGATTCTAAGGCTACAAGGTATCCCAGTTCTATCATTTCTGATCTGGGATCTGAGATTCAGTAGGGGTCACTATAGTGTTGATGAGGCATCTTAGGACGCAATGTTAAGATTAGAGAGCGTTATCCCCATCCTTTTGTAGACTGATTATGCCAACATATATATATATATATATATATATAATGCTTCCTCTTCCCTTATCTGTTCTGTAAATTTTGAAGATGAAATTTTTATTAAGAGGGGAGAGCTATTAGGCCTGTGTCCTAGTGACCATTCCATTCCTTAGGATCTCACGGTTCTCCCTGTCGAATTTCGACTACCAGCCACCTGTAGATAGCGTTTACGAGCAACCCTGAGTCGCACCCAGCCAACCTAAGCCGACTTAATCCGAGACCTATGCCATTGTGACTACATCATCATCATAGTTCCAATGTTGCGTCTCGTGCGTCAATACGACGTTTAGATCATAATATGTGGACTGCGCATTATAATGGACGTGGACCACACGTTGTGGGACCCACCTATCCCATGTGGCGTCATTTCTTAAGCAATCATGAAGCCTAGGCTAAGATGACATCATCCTAGCTCTAGTCACCTCACCCTAGCCATAATTACCTACAAGCAATAATAACTTCCCTCTTTCCCATGAGTCAAACCCAATCATGATTTCAAAGCCACGATTCCTCTCTCTCCCTCCCTCTTTCTTCTTCATTTCCTAGCAAAGGAGAAGCTTGGGACATCCAAGAAAACCTCATTTTTTCAAGCCATCTCCACCCTCTACACCTCCCAATCCAACCCTCCAAACTCCATCTCAACCATTAAAATCCCTCCCTTGAAGCTAAGAAGACCGAAGGTGGAAGAAGAAGGAGAAGATCCAAGGTGGGTACTTTTCTAGGATTAGATTTGTGTTTTCTTGCATGGATTTTCTAATTTCTCTAGCATGAGGCAACTAGGACCCACCAATCAATGGTGAGGATCCTACCTTGACCTCTAGGTGTGGCCAATGGCCCACCTTAGCTTGCATGCATGAATCCATGGTGGGGTCATTCTTCATGGACCCCACCATGATGTTTAATTTGATTTCCTAGTGCATGAAGGCCACCTAGGCCCTGATTTATGTGGTGGAAATAGGATTTCCTTATCAGATTTTTCTGATATATGGCCCACCTATTTTGGGCCCCATTGATATATATATTGTAAGGATGGGAGAGGAGCTCATATTGGCGGAGCTCCTCCCTCCCATGGCCGCCATTCTCTCTCTCTCTCTCTCTCTCTCTCTCTCTCTCTCTCTCTCTCTCTCTCTCTCTCTCTCGATGATGAGAAAGATTTTCTCTATGGCTACAGATTTGTTGATGAGGGCCAACAGGCCCACCGTGATGTATTTTATCCATGTTATCCATCCAGCAAGGCCACCTTGCTACCCGTTTTTGGGCTAGCCTGGACGGAGGGAAACCACAAAGATTAGCTTGCTCCCTAGCTGTGTGGACCACCTGTGTGGGCCCTACTATGATATATGTATTTTATCCATCAAGCAGGTTCCACACTGCTGACTGTCCAACAATATTCCTACTGTCTGGACCATCTGGACAGGCCCAGGTGAAGAGAAATGCAAATATCACCTTGTATCTAAGTGGTGGGCCACCCATGTGGACCACCATGATGTATGTATCATATCCAGGCCATCCATCGAATGGGCCAGTGGCCCAGGACGCTACTGGACACCATACAGCAGCTGTAGGGCCCACCAAGGTGTGTTTCATCTTCACGTCCAGCATGCCTGGACGATGGCAAAACATAAATATCAGCTTTATCAAAAGCTGGTGGGTCCCACACGTGTGGACCCACCAATGATGTGTGTGTTTCAACCATCCCATCCACCGTCCAGCTGCTAGATGGTGGAAACCAACCTTAAATGTATGTGTTTCAACCATGTTGTCCATCCGTTTTGGGGCGTGGACCCACCCCACATGTGCTGCACATGTGAGGGTGGGGCCCACCTTGAGATGTGTGTATATCCACACCGTCCACATGGGACCCACCTTGAATATATATGTATTTTACATCCATATTTTCCATTACTGGACGTGGGACTCCATCATGATGCATGCATGTATTCACAACATCTATGGACCCCACGTGATGTACGTGTTTGATCCAAGCTGTCCTCCATGGACCCCGCAGGATGTACGTGTTTTGTCCAAGCTATCCATTTGGATTGTACAGGCCCACCTGCTAATGTGCAGGGCCCACCTTTATGTGTATGTTGTACATTGTTGCCCATTTATTTTGGTTGAACCATGAGCTACCTCATGAGGCCCATTTTGTGGTGCAACAGGCCCACTTTGATGTATGTATTGTAAACACTCTGTCCACCTATTTTTCTGGACCATTAGGCTGATTTGTGAGGCCCACCTTGATGTGTATATTGACCTTGTTGCCCATTTATTTTCTTGGCTATGTAGGCTGCCCCATCAAGCCCACTATGATGTATGTGATGCACTCACCATCCATCCCTTGTGCCTAGCCCATGGGCCCTTGTGTAAGGCCCAATATGATGCACTTGTGGCCCTTGTGTAGGTCCCAATATGATGTATTTGTGGCCTTTGTGTGAGGCCCAATATGATGTATATGTGGCCCATTTGGTGAGGCCCAATATGGTGTATATGAGGCCTTTGTGTGAGGCCCAATGGGATGTATATGAGGCCCTTGTGAGAGGCCCAATGTATGTATTAGAGGCCCATATGATGAGGCTCACTATGATATATGAGAGGCCTATGTGGTGAGGCCATTAGGATGTGTAAACCCACTAAGATATATATATAGTAATGTTTATGATGCCCAACTATTGTCCTAGCTAGTATAAGGCCTTGGGCCCCCATCATGAGATAGATTCTATGGGCCATGCCTTAGGAGCAATGATAGTTAAATGTCCATATTATAAAAGTAATGGTGGTTAAATGCCCACCTTGTAATCCTCCCTAGGGCTCATTGTTAGGCCCGTTCTCATCTCCCCTTGTTGTCGGCTAACCCAAATTGATGGGCCCCCACTAGTATAAGTATGATCCATCTCATCTTTTTGGGCTATCCCAAATTATTAGTGTGAGACCTGTATCCTAGCCTGTACCATTCTGTAGGTTTTCGTAGTCCTCATATTTGAATTCTGGTGACCCACAATGCGTAGGTAGCATTTGCATGCAACCCTGAGTTGTATCTCATATTTCAGAGTCGGCTCGACCTGAGACTTGTACCCTTACGACATCGCCGCAGTTCCAACACCGTGTCTCGCGCGCTAAGGCGATACTCGGGCTAGGAGATATAGGCCCGCGTTCAATTTAAGAAAATACTACACATTTGCTAAACCTAAGAGAACATGTCCCATCAACCCCATCAATCAAGTACATGTCCTATCCCAAAAGCAACCCTTAAAGTCAACTCTCTCTCTCTCTACCCTTACCTATCAAGTACACACATCACTCACCCATCTCTCTCTCTCTCTTACAACCTCTCTCTCTCTCATCTCTCTCTCATTCTCCCAAGTAACTCATATCCAAGCTCCATGGGAAAGAGCTTGTGTGGCCCACCTTCCTACCTCCCATCTCCACCATCCAAGCTTCATCTCAACCCTTAAACCTTGTTCCTTTAAAGCTAAAGATGAGGATGAGTCCAAGAAGATTAAAGGTGAGTGATTTTTTTTTATTTTCAACCATTGATTGAGGGCCCACTTGTGGTGGGACCCATCTTAATGTATGCATTGTGTAGAGGGGCTCATAATGGTGAGGTCCCTCCACCATCTGACGTCTCTCTCTCTTTTTCTCTTTTTCTCTTTTTTTTCTCTCTCCCTCTTGTGATGCCGTGTGGCCCACCTGATTTATGTGTTTCATCCAACCATCTAGCTAGGATGGTGGAGCCCACCTGATGTGTGTATTTTACATCCACACCGTCCACTGCTGGACGATGCTGTGAAGGACACCAAGATGTATGGGTTTTATCCTGACTGTCCAGCCACCTAGACGTGGTCATGGACCCCATTAATGCACGTGTTTCATCCATCCATCCATCTGTGTGGGACGCACCATGAAGTATGCGTTTCATCATTAGCCGTCCATCTGGATGCTGCTAGACGGATGTCCAGCAGCTGTAAAGGCCACCGTGATGTGCGTGTCATCCACACTATCCATTGTTGGATGGTGCTGTGAGGGATAGCATGATGTATGTATTTTACTCACCGTCTGTCCAGGACGTGGCCCACCCCACACGTGTGGGTGGGATCCACATTGATGTATTTATTATATCTGCACCGTCCAGATCTTCTGGATGGTGGCCACACATTGATGTAAATGTTTTATATCCACGTCGTCCATCTGATTTCGCTGGGACCCACCTCGGATAAATGTGATCTATTCAAGCCGTCCATCTATTTTGCCAGCATGGGACCACCGTGATATATTTATTTCATCCACATTGTCCAGATTGTGCTGGACGGTGCTGTCCAATGTTTAGATGGTGCATATTTACATGGACAGTGTTTAGACAGTGATGTCCAATGTTTAAACAATGCAGATTTACATGGACAATGTTTGGATGGTGTAAATTTACATAGATAGTGTTTAGACGGTGCCGTCCAATGTTTGGATAGTGCTGATTTACATAGATAAAGTTTGGCAGTGCTGATCATCATTAGTGAGCCATGTGCCCCATAGAGTGATAATGTATAGTGATACACATGTTACACCTGCAACTATTGAAATGATTTTTGGTGTAACCCAAGCTCTCACTTGAGGCCCATTGGTGCAACCCATCCATGAGGCCCATCCGTTAAGTCCCACCTTGATGCAATTGTGGCCCATGTGATAAGGCCCATTGTGGTGGTGCATTAGGCCATGGGACATGGCCCATTGTGATGTATTTTCGGCCCATCTGATAAGGCCCATTATGATGTATATGTGGCCCAATATGATATTTGTGCGGCTCATGTCATGCGGCCCATTGTGATGTGTATAGACCCATGTCATGCGGCCCAATTTAATGTACATGAGGCCCACATGATGCCGGCCCATTTGATGTATTTGAGGCCCATTGATGCAGCCCACTTGATATATATAAGGCCCATTGGCGCGGCCCATTGATGTGGTCTACTTGATATATATGAAGCCCATCGGTGCGGCCCATTATTGTGGCCCACTTGATGTATATGAGGCCCATTGTGATGTATGTGCGGCCCATGAGTGAGGTCCGATGTGATGTATTTATGGCCCATGTGCTGAGGCCCACTAAGATTCATTTGAGGCCCATTGTTGTGGCCCATTGTCATGTATATGAGGCCCTAAGATGTGGCCCATTGTGATGTATATGTGGCCCATGAGTGAGGCCCATAGTGATGTGTATTGGGCCCTTGTGTGAGGCTATGAGCCCACTATATGTTTGGCCCTATGAAGACCATTCCTTGGGAGCAATGTTAGTTAAACGTCCACATTGATGGGTAATGATGGTTAAATGTCCACATTATGACCTTTCCTTAGGCCTTATTAGGCCCATTCTCATCGAGGCCGATTCCGATCGTCAAGGCTGATTATCGAGGCTGATTCCAATTATCGATGTTGATTACTGATACCTGTTATCGATACCAATTATGAGTATGTGACAGCATAGCATCACGATACATGCCCATACACATCATCTGCATGTTTGTTATGAGATGCGGTTAGCCATTGCATATGTCATAGGGCAGATTGTTCATAAGGCTCCCTGATAGGCGGAGTTGCCCCACATGAGCGCACGGTATGCGCAAGATTGATGCACGACAGGAATGTATGACTCATGTATCCTGCATTGTGTGTTGTGATTATTGTACACCCTAGAGACATCAGGGTCGTAGCCTCCACAGGCATATCATGGATAGCCAGATGGGACACCGAAAATGTTTGGTTCTAGCATATGAGTACCATAGATGTCCTTAGATTAAAATTCCTAAACCTCCGTGGCCAAGGGACGCCCCAACATCGAGACCGAGTGGATATATATATATATATATATATATATATATATATATATGAACACATGAGGGCCATATACTAGTAGGTTGTGTCTCCTACTGTGTCATGGATGGCCAAATGGGACACCGGAAATGTTTAGTTCTAGCATACAGGCGCCATAGATGTCCCTAGGTGAAAATTTCTAAACCTCTATGATCAGGAAACACCCCAACATCGAGATTGAGTGGATATATATGAGCACATGAGGGCCGTATACCAGTAAACCGTGTCTCCCACTATGTCATAGTCGGTTGGGAAGGGGTGTGACCTTACCCGCCTGAGTGACGGGGCAATATCTAGGTTGAGTTTAACCAGCTTGAGGAATGGGTCCACTATTGATGAACCGGGCCTAATATTGGTAGGCGGATAGTGAGGTCTCTTCCACTTACCCAATTGTGTGCTCGAATAGGGGCGACAAACTGGCATAGAGTGTAATAGACACCGGTAATGATCCCAAAGATGTACGGTACTGATATGTGGACTTATTGAGCAGGAGTTGTATACTCAGCATCTTACTCATTCATTCATTCATTATTCACTCAGGCTGGTGGTGCGTAACTAATTTGATATGTGTACCTTCTCAATGGTCAGGATTTTGGTTGGGGCACGTGACCAACCTGAGATCTGAAGTTTCTCACATTGAGTCTGACTATCTAAATTAGGTATGAGACTGATTTGGATAGAAGTCCCTTGTGATGGACCCCATATCCTGCAATACTATGTACTATCATCCCGACTTCGCACTCCATCATGGTTATTCCATTCGCACCACATATTGCATTACATCCGTAGCATATGACATTTTGGGTTTCTATGTTTCTGCATTGATATGGCCTAAATACGACTGACGATATTCGTGAACTCATCAGGAATTGTATATTACATTACATCATCGACATCTGATATTTGGCTCTTTATGACTCCTCATTTGCATAGCTGATTTGTATTATGTACTCTGATATTGTATGACTCATGGACTTGTCAGCATTTTCACTTACTCTGAAATTATATGATTCATGATCTTGCCAATATTTTCGATATTGTATGATTATGGCATTGTATTGAATACTTGGCACTTACCTTGTGCACGCACTTACACCACCGTCTAAGCTTTCTATAAGCTTATGCATGATAGATGTGTGCAAGTGATGTTAGGTTATAACAACATTGAGCTTGGAGCGTGCAACGGTCTTCTGGAGCTTTGATTTTTGATATATGTATTTCTCTTTCAGCATTGTATTCAAATGTTTATATTAGTGGATATGTGATGATGATGTTGTCTTTGTGATTTGGGTAAACTTGTGGTTATGCTTCTTATGAGACAAATGTACGTTGAAAAATTCTCCTTGTAGGATCCCAAGATCGAAATTTGGCGTATGGGCGCTGGGAGCCGAGAATGGGGTACTACGGAGGTTGTCGGCACCGGATTCGGCAATTGAGAATTTTTGTGAGCCCGATTTTTAGGTTTAAGGGGTGATAATTGGGCCCCCATTAATGTTAGCCCATTTATATCTATTGGGCCACATTGGTAACCCAACTGACTTTATAATAGGGTGGGTAAGGAAGCCCACTTACTGTGTGATTCGCTCTTGCCGTAAATAGAAGGATCAATGGTATCAAATTTAGTATATCCACTATTGAGGACTAATCTTCATGTTACGGATTAGATCTGATATACTTCTATGGACCCCTCCATATTTAGGCTGATTATTAATTACGACTATGTTAGTTTAGACATTGAGTATGCGTTAGCATAGCATTATGATTGTATAAGGTCATTGTGAGGTTTATTGTGATTATACGAGGCCTATCGTGATTGTATGATGCACATTGTATGATTGCATGAGGTCCATTGTGATTGTGTGAGGCCCATTGTGTGATTATATGAGGCCAAAAGTGTGATTGCATGAGGCCCATCGTGATTGTGTGAGGCCCATCGTGTGATTGTATGAGGTCCATTTGACTATATGAGACCCATTGTGATGGAATGAGGCCCATTGTGATTGTATGGGGCCCATTATATGGTATGAGGCCCATTGTGATTGTATGAGACTCATTATGATTGTATAAGACCCATTGTGATGGTAAGCGGCCCATTGTGATTGTATGAGGCACATTGTGATTGTATGAGGCTCATTATGATTGTATAAGACCTAATTGTGATGTATGAGGCCCATCATATGTATGAGGACCATTATATGCATGAGGCCCATTGTATGTGTGAGGCCCACCATGTGTAGGTGATTATGTGCACACTAAGTTTTCGATTATAGTGGATATGTGGTGATGATGATCTGGTTATTGTTTATGGGTTATGCTTATAGTTATGCTTCTTATGAAACAAATTTACACTGAAAATCCTCCTTGTAGGATCCTAGGATCAGAATCTAGCATATGGGCACTAGGAGCCGAGAATGGGGTATTATGGAAGCTGTCAGCACCGGATTCGATGATCAGGAATTTTGTGAGCCTGGTTTCTGAGTTTGGGGCGTGACAAAAGGAATCTCATTTGGAAAACTTAGGGACTCTTTAGTTAGAACCCCAGTATGTGTGTAGAGTGTGAGAGTTCTTCCTATATTGAGAGTTCTTTTACGCGCTATAGTAGAGGGATCACCCATCTTCTGGGGCCTTAATGGAAGGTATTTTATTGTATCCTCAAATCCTACTAGGACCTTTTTTTATTCCGTTGCTTCTCATTCATTTGTATATGAGAATTTTGTACATGCTTACATGTAGTGGTAGCAGGGGCATGGATGTTAGTAACAAACCCCTTAAGGAAGTCCATAGTCTCAGGCCTAGAGTGCCCATCTTGTCCTTAGTTCTTAGAAGAGTTAGAGTTGTCTGTCGATTTGTCCATGCTGAGAATGGACGAGTTCGAGGTGATTTTAGGGATAAATTGGTTGGCCACATATCATGCCATGTTGGACTATTTCAAGAAGATAGACATTTTTATTCTTGACTAATCGTAGTTTTAGTATGTTGTGGTGCCCAAAGAAGGGCCATTAGAGATGCTTATGTCTTGCACGTAAGAGGAGAAACTAGCAGTGCACATCGATCAGTTGTCAATCATTTACCACTTCCCGGATGTGTTTCTGGTAATTCCAAGGTTTTTGCCTAAGTGGGCTATAGAGTTTTGTATCCATCTGTTGCCCGATACTATGCTAATCAAAAGGGCCATGTATCATATGGTGCTGATAGATTTGAAGGACTAACAAAAGCAGTTAGATGAGTTACGCGTGCTAGTATTTTTTCATCTCAATAGTTATTCGTGGGGTGCATCAGTGCTTTTTATGAAGAAAAATGACGCATCGTTGAGGCTCTGCATAGATTATGGTGAGCTCAATCAGGTCACTATAAAGAATAAATACTCACTCTAGAGGATAGATGACCTATTCGATCAGTTGTGAGAGGCACAATACTTCTTGAAGCTAGATTTACATTCTAGGTATCATCAGGTGTGAGTCCGAATGGAGGATATCCCGAATATGTCATTTCGGACCTGTTATGGTCATATCGAGTTTTTGGCCATATCATTTGGACTATTAATGTGTCGGTAGTTTTCATGCAGTTGATGAACAAAGTCTTTTGCCCCATCCTAGACAAGTTCGTTGTTGTACTCATCAATAATATATTAATATACTTGAGGACCCAAGAGGAGCATCTGCATCATTTGGACATATTCCTGCAAACTCTACGTGAGCACTAGTTAGATATCAAGATAGAGATAAACAAGTTTTAACAGGAAGATGTGAAGTTCCTTGAGCATGTGATCATCCAGGAAGGAGTGAAGGATAAACCTACAAAGGTTGAGGCAATGTTGTAATGGGATGACCAACAATTGAGAACATAGATGAATTAGGATCCCAATTTACAAGGATCTAGAGACATCAACCTAAGATTCCTAGCTTGAGAACTTAAATAAAATAGGAATCTCATTTAGAAAACTTAGGGACTCTTTACTTAGAACCCCAGTGTGTGCGTAGAGTGTGTTAGTTCTTCCTATACTGAGACTTTTTTTAAGTGCTGCAGCAAAGGGTCCCTTGTCTTTCGGGGCCATAATGGAATGTATTCTATTGTATCCTCGATTCCTTCTAGGACCTTTTTTTATTCCAATGCTTCTCATTCATTTGTATCCGAGAATTTTGTGCATGATCTAGATTTACATGTAGTGGTAGCAGAGGAGTGGATGTTAGTAGCATCCTCCTTAAGGAAGTTCGTAGTCTCAGGCCTAGTGTGCTCATCTTGTCCTGAGTTCATAGGAGAGTCGGAGTTGTCTGTCGATTTGTCCGTGCTGAGAATGGCCGATTTCGAGGTGATTTTAGGGATAGATTGGTTGGCCCCGTATCATGCCATGTTGGACTATTTCAAGAAGACAGACACATTTTTATTCCCAACTAGCCGTAGTTTCAGTATGTTGTGGTGCCTAAAGAAGGGCCATTAGAGACGCTTATGTCTTGGACGCAAGAGGAGCAACCGGCAGTGCACATCGATCAGTTGTTGATTGTTTACCACTTCCCAAATGTGTGATAGGTGATTCCAAGGTTACTGCCTAAGAGGGCTATAGACTTTTATATCAATCTACTACCCGGTACTATGCTAATCTCAAAGGCCCCATATCATATGGTGCAGATAGAGTTGGAGTTGCAAAAGAAGTTAAATGAGTTATGCGTGTTAGGATTTATCCATCTAAGTAATTATCTGTGGGTGCATCCATGTTTTTTTTAAAGAAGAATAATGGATCGTTGAGGCTCTACGTAGATTATCGTGAGCTCAATAAGGTCACTATCAAGAATAAATATTCGCTTTAGAGGATAGATGACCTATTCGATCAGTTGTGAGAGGCACAGTACTTCTTGAAGATACATTTACATTCTAGGTATCATCAGGTGTGAGTCCGAATGGAGGATATTCCGAATATGGCTTTCCAGACCCGTTATGGTCATTTTGAGTTTCTAGTCATGTCATTTGGATTGCTTATATGTCGGTAGTTTTCATGCAGTTGATGAATGAAGTCTTTCGCCTCTTCCTGGACTAGCTCATTATTGTATTCATTAATAATATGTTAATATACTTGAGGACCCAAGAGGAGCATGAGTATCATTTGGAGATAGTCCTACAAACTTTGCATGAGCACCAGTTGGATGTCAAGATGGAGAAATGTGAGTTTTAGCAAGAAGATGTGAAGTTCCTTAAGCATGTGATCATCCGGGAAGGAGTGAAGGTCAGTGTTGCCGTGGGATGACCTACTAATGCCACTAAGATCCGAAGTAGGATTAGTCGATTTTTATCATCGATTTATCAAGGACTTTTCACGTATTGCCGCCTTGATGACCAAGTTGACCCGAAAGGGAGTGTTGTTTGAATGGAGCAACGCATGTGAGCAAGCATTCATAGAGTTGAAGACTCTTCTAACAAAGTCATTGGTCCTCACTCTCCCCTCTAGGAGTGAAGGATTTATGGTATATACTAATGATTTGTGCACTGGGTTAGGTTGTGTGCTGATGCAGCATGGAAAGGTTGTAGCGTATTTTTACGCCCTAAAAATTAACACTTGAGTACAAAGACCTTAGTCCCAATTTCTCAGGTGTGAACCAAATGAAAGTCTTATGTAACCTCATTCAGATTCACATTCATTCCATGCATGAATAATCGGAGTAACGTAATTTAACTTAGCGGATCCAAAGAGAGGTAGAGATAATGAAAATCCAAAAATATAGGGCTAACAGCCAAAATTGCAATTCCAATAGTGGTGATCGCCCAAAATGAGTATTATATAAGTTATAATAAACATACAACAAAATCAACGTATGGAGCACACCCATTCGGAGACTCCAACATATATAAGCACATAATTAACTAAATGAAAGGTCTTCCAATTTCGCCTGACACTCTCAAGACATCACGATGAAAGTACAAGCCAATGTAAGCCCACCCACCGGAGGCCTCGATAGAACTTGCATCATCAACAATGTTTGGTTGGTGTTTTAAAACACCGTCCCAACTGGGAGTGTAAGACTCGTATCCTAGCCTGTACTGTTCTGTAGGCTTCTGCGATCATCCCAGTCGAATTCCGGTGACCCGCGATCAGTTATCGGCATTTACGCGCGACCCTGAGACGTGTCCTGTATATCTGAGTCGACTCAACCTGAGACTTGTACCAGTGCGACCACGTCATCACCGCGGTTCCGATGCCACATCTTGCACGCCAATGCGGTACCCTAGCCAGGAGATGTGGGCCCGCATTCAGTTTGAGGAAAACGCCGTGCATTGTAAATCTCAAGAGAATCCATCACATCAATCACCTCACTTATCAAAAGTACACCCATCTCTCAACCCATTACTCTCCCCATTCCCAAGTACAAAAGCAATCCCAAAAGTTAACTTTCCCATCACCTCACCATCCTCTCTCCCATCACTTCTCTTACACCTCTCTCTCTCATCTCTCTCTCTCTCTTATTTTTCAAACTCCATCTCTCTCTACAAGCAACCCACATCCATGGCTTCCAAGAGGAGAAGCTAGTGTGGCCCACCTTCCTTACTCCCATCTCCACCGTCCATGATCCAATCTCGACCGTTGAAGTTCGTCCATTGAAGCTCTAGGATACTTTAGCGAAAGAAGGAGGAGAAGATCATAGGTGGGTGCTTCTTTCTCTCTCTCTCTCTCTTTCATTTTGAGTTGATTTGGCTGTGTGGCCCACCCAAATGGACCCCACCATGAAGTATACATCTTATCTATGCTGTCCATCAAGTGGGCCCACCTGACATCCCATAACCCACAGGCCGGGCATGGGGAAAACACAAATATCTGATTGATCCAATTAAGTGGGCCACGTCCATGTGGGAACCACTATGTTGCACGTGTTAGAGTTCCAGCGTCCCTGGATGCTGGACGTGCTCAATCATGGGCGCGACTAACAGTGAAATGTGAACTGACGTGTGGGGGTGGCTAAGGGTGATGTATGGACCGCTCCTATAGGCCCCACCTTAATGTATGTACTTAATCCAAGCTCTCCATCCTTTTCCACAGATTATTTTAGGCGTTGAGCCAAAATTTGAGACCAATCCGATTCTCGGGGGGGGCCATACCATAGGAAATAGTGGAATTACCGTTAAAACCCACCTTGATTCTTCTACTCGCCAAAAACACGTCACATATTGGTCTCATTTGGTCGATCAAGGACTGTAGAATCCAATGGCCGGGTTGGATTTTTCAGATGTGGGCCCTATATATGAAAACCCACAGAATTAAAAAAAAAATTTATAAGAACATGCAGCAACACCTGCTGCCTACAGCGTCAGCAGCGCAGGACGCTGCTGCTTGCTGCGCCATGAATGGAAGAGGCAGGGACATGGGTCCCAATTGTAGGCCCCACCGTGATGCGTATTGAGCATCCACGCTGTGCATTGGTGGGCCCCTTAGGGCAGTGGGCCCCCTCCTAAGATCAGCCATATATATGGCTCAGGTGGCCCACATCATAGGAAATGGTGGTGATTGAATGGCTGCCATTAGAACCCTTTTGGGCATTACAAAAATTTTGGGTCAATATGAAATTTATTTTTCCTCTGTATCCAGGTCTACATGACCTTATTAACAGATTGAATGGAAAATAGATGTTATGGTGGGCCCTACGTGGGACCCATTGGTGTATGTGTTGTATCCAGTGTGTGGACCCACCCAGCATGTGTGGCTTTCATCCACATCGTCCATATCATGGTGGACCTCACCGTGATGCACGTGTGAATCCTCACCGTTCATGGCTTGGACGGTGGGCCACAAGAATATATGTGTTTCATCCAACATCCATCTATGTGGACGCTGGTTGCTGTTTAATAATAATAATAATAATATAACTAATATATATAATAATATAATATACATATTATATATACCCAATATATATATTTGGGATGGTGGGCACCACGTGGGACCCACCCACGGTGTTAGCAACTGGGCTACTGTACGTGGGAATAAATCCACACCGTCCACTGTTGTGGCTTTCACCATGATGTATGTTTGTATATGCACCGTCCAGTTGCTGGACGGTGCTGTGTAGGCCCCACCTTAGTATCCATGCCACCCACTTGGTGTGCCTCTACCATAATGTAGGTGTTTTATCCCTACCATCCATTTAACCCGTGGACTATGCCATGATACATGTGTTTTATCTCTCTAGACAGTGGGTTGCACAGTGACGTTTATGCTTTATCAGACCGTCTAGGTCATGGGCCCCACTTGATGTGCACATCTACACCATCTAATGTGGTAGATTCAAATCTCTAGTGGGCCATGTGTGTGGACCCATCCATGATGCATATGTTGTATTCATACCGTCCATAGTCTGGACGGTGGACACCCACCCACTGTGCACACCGTCTAGATTAGTGGGACCCACATGATGTTTGTACATATCATCCATCCAAACATGGGATGGTGGAACACCACCATGATGTACGTGTTTCTCCTACACCATCCAGTGGTGCCATGGACCTGCCTTGATGTATTTACTATATTCACACCCAGCGGATCTGGAAGATGGGCCACACCTTGATGTATTTATTATATCCACATCATCCATCCCTGGATGTGGGGCCCACCTTGGTGATGTATCTGTCGCACCGTCCAGCATGGGATGGTGGGCCTGCTATGATGTACGTGTTATGAGATGTGGTTGACCATTGCATATGTCATTGGGCATGTTATTTTGAGACTCCCTGATAGGCGGAGGTTATCTCACATGAGCACACGATATGCACAGGAGTGATGCATGACTGGATTGTATGACTCATGCATCTTACATTATGATTACTATATGCCCTAGCGACATCAAGGTTGTAGCCTGCACAGGCATATTGTTGATGGCCAGACGGGACACCAGAAATTTATTCTAGCATTGGGCTGTTATAGATGTTCCTAGGTGAAAATCTCTAAACCCTCTTGGTACCAAAAGATGCCCCAACGTCGAGACCGAGTAGATACATGAGCGCCCGAATGCCGAATACCAGGAGGCCGCGTCTCTCGTTGTGTCATGGTCGGTTGGGAGGGAGTGTGGCCTTACCCACCCGAGCATAGGGGGTATAGCTAGGCTGAGTTTAACCAGCTCGTGAATAGGTCCGCTATCGACGTGCCGGATAGGTATTGGCAGACTATTGATCAGGCGGATAGTGAAGTTTCTTACGCTCGCTTGGACTGTGCTGTTGGGAGAGGGGCAATACCATTTGGAGTGTACTAAACTCCGGTGATGATCCCAGAGATGAACAGTACTGATATGTGGACTTATTGAGTAGGAGTTACATACTCATTCATTCATTCATTCACTATCCACTCGGGCTGGTGGTGCGTAACTATTTATTACATGTACCTTCGTAATGGCCAAGATTTCGGTTGGGGCACATGACTAACCTGAGATCAGGAGTTTACCACATTAAGTCTAACTATCCAAATTTAGGTATGAGACTGGTTTGGATAGAAGTCTCTTGTAATGGTCCCCATAGCCTGCAAGACACGTACTATCATCCTGCCTTCACACTCCGACAAGGTCATTCCGTTCGCTCCACATAATACATCCACAACATATAGTATTTTGGGTTGCTATGTTTCGGCATTTATGAGGTTGATGGTATTCGTTGCTCTTCCGAATTGCATATTGTATTGCATCATTAATATCTGATATCTGCTTCATTATGTTTCTGCATTGCATAGTTGATTTACATTACTTTCTTATTATATGACATTGGCTTGCTATGTCTTTTCATCACATATCCTGGATGAGGTTGATGATTTCTTTATGGACTTGTCAGTATTTCTGTTTACTTTGATATCAAATGATTCATGATCTTACTAATATTTTGGATATTATATGAATATGGCATTATGTTGAATACTTGGCACTTACCTTGTGCACACACTTACACCACCCTCTAAGCTTTCTATAAGCTTATGCACGGTAGATGTGTGCAGGTGATGTAAGGTTATAGCGGCGTGGAGCTTGGAGCGTGTAGCTGACTAATGGAGCTTTGATTTTATTTGACATATGTATTTTCCCTTTCAGTATTATATTCAAAATTTATATTACTGGATATGTGATGATGATGTCGCTCTTGTGATTTGGGTAAACTTGTGGCTATGCTTCTTACAAGATAAATGTACATTGGAAAAAAAATCCTCGTTGTAGGATCTCAGGATCGGAACCTAACATCCATACGCTGGGAAGCGAGAATGAGGTACTACGGAGGCAGTCGGAACTGGATTCGGTGATCGGGATTCCTATGAATCCGATTTCCGGGTTTGGGGCATGACAAGGAGTGAGTAGCTAACTCAGTGGTTCCATTAGTCCTAAGTTATACATGTTATTGACTCAATCACCATAGGTAATGATAAAGCATGTAAACAAACACTTCGTAAATACTTTTATTAAATGAACGAATATGATTATAAAATGATGCATACGCCTTACAATCCAACACTCCCTCACAAGCGACTTCAACACCTATTTCGTAAATGCTAACACTCCCTCATCAAGCGACTCCAATGCCAAATCGCAATATCCTATTCTCTTGCAATATAATTAATGTGCATGATTAGTTGAGTGATTATTAATTCCAATTCATACAACAGATTGGTGAAGCTATGATATGATGTTATATCACGAGTCCTTACCCGGATCACGTAGCTCGTTGCGGCACGTGGTGGCTCATCACCAGTGTCCCTTGATCTAAATTTAGGTATCACCAGTTTATCTCACAAATCAATATATTTTACAGGTACAACATGATACCCAAAGGTATGAGGATCAACCCGGTATGGGTCGTCACCCAAACACTTAGTGTGATCACTCAATTACAAGGTACGTGCTTGTCACATAAAACTAAATCACCATAAGGGAAAGGGCTCATCACTCAATTCCATTCACACTGGGGTCATTTGAACGGTACTCTGGCGCGGAACCATTGCCCAGGTAATTTGGCAAGGCCCATTCGAACAACAATCTTTCATCTTCATCAATGCTCACTGGTCTCTACGGGAGGATCGTCACCCAACGTAGGCCGACAGCTCGGAAACGGTGTCTCATACCACCATGCCTAGCTCATGAGTCTTAGTGGGATCATATCGTACAAACGGTTGTGAATGGACTCATCTAATGTAACGGAGTATCTTAGATTTAATTTATTTGTATCATACATTGTGAACATACATGATCAGTTGGCTAGTGGACTAATTTGATTGACTTGGGAGAACCTCAGTGCAACCAACATTGGGTGTAAGCATCTCATGTAGTCCAACTACTATTGGTTGTTCATGGTCAACCCGAGTCGATCGAACAAGCCTAGGGTGGCCGGCCTAACTCAAGCCACCCCTTAGTTCGGGCGATATACCGACTAACCTAACATCATAAGCTACTCTTCAATAAATCATGAAGAACTCGTAAAGGCTCAATCAACATCTCAAGGAAGACTCAACATCTCAAGCCTTAAAAGCTTTACATGGTTCGAAGATTGGAACACTTTGTACGTGTCAACCATTAAGTGGTATAACCTTAGATTGACCCTAGGTTAGGTGTATTTCACATGATATCAGAATAACATATGATTCAAAATAAAATACACTGGAGTTAGGCCAGCCCGACCTCAAGTTCGACCAGCCTAACTACCTTCAGCCAACCCAACATAATTCGGGCAAGTATACAATAAGAAAGGTTTTTTTCAAAGCAAGTTTGGCCGGCCCAACCTTGGGTTCGGCCATCCCAACCTATTTGCTCAACTAGCCCGAAGTATGTTCGGTCAAGTTTTCAGCAAGATAAGATTTCAGATCTCATGGTAATTCGGCTAGCCGAACTAGAGGTTCAGCCAGCCGAATTTTTGAAATATTTCATCTCACAAAATCCGAAGATCTGTTGGAACACAATCGTTGGAATTCGTCCAACCGAACCTAAAATCGGGCTAACTGAATTTCTAAATCCTTTGGCTATAAATAGAGGCTTTCTCTCACTCATTAAAAACATGAAAATTAGAGATCTATCTTCTCGAGAAAAGTGTGAAAGTCCAACCCTCTTTAAGTTATTTGTGCGGTAACTCCTAAATTTGATTTACCCTATTATATTCTCTTTCTCAAGTTAATTTACTCTTTTTTTAATAGAGTAATCCATACTCTACTTAAAAATTAGATAATTGAATTTGCAGCACTAGGGTATTGTTTATTACTTTGAAAATATATTAGATCCCTATATTCTTTTTGGGTTAAACACATATACGGCTTAATCAATATCCTAAGAAAGAATATCACTGCAATCAAGTTACAGTTACGTCTTCAACTCGCCAATTGAAGATAAGTACTGTATTTACTTAATTTAATTTTAGGCTTTTCTAAGATAAGCCTAGAAATCTCAGCGGGTTGTTTTGTGGTAATCCCGTGAAAATCGCAAAGGAGGGTTTTGTTGTGATAGACCATGAAAATCACAAAGAGGGTTTTGTTGTGATAGCCCGTGAAAATCACAAATAGGGTTTTGTTATGATAGCCCGTGAAAATCATAAGAACTGTATAAGGTTGTTAAGGTGATCATGTGAAAACCTTAAAATAGTGAAATCCAGAATTACGAGGGTAGTAATTTTGGGAGTGGAGTAAGTGTGGAGTTAAGCACCGAACTACTATAAATCCTTATACATTGTGGTTATCGTTTAATTCTTTATATGCTTTACTTTTGATAAATTGTCTCTTGCTAAGTTTGATATTTTGATCTCAAAGACATTGTAAAATAAGGTTGTCCTACTTAAATATTTTAGGTGAAGGTTGTCCTATGAACTATTTTGAATCAAGATTTCAATGCTCTAAGCAATTGAGAGTATTTGTTTTATTATTCCACAGTATATTAAAATATTGTCTTGTCCCATTCAAACTCCCTGCCCCTCTGGGACATCTGTATCTCGTACTTTCACACTCACTTGAGCATTTCATTTAACATGTGAGCATCAATAAAAGTACACATTCAACTAGGCATTCTATCAAATATGTGGGCATCAATAGAATAAAGCATTCAATCACTTAGGCATTTTATCAAAATGTGAGCATCCATAAACAAACAATAACACATGTTGTGATCAAATCAAAATGTGAACATGTTATAATACACCAAGTTATTTACAAACAACACATCATTAACCGAGACCATCAAGGGTCGATAATGGAAATGTAGGAATAATGGTCCACACCTTAAGAAGGGATTTTCAATCTTTGAGCTCCTAGCGTTAGGATTTTTTGGAAAAATCACCAATTCCTAATATAAAGAAAGGAAGCGCCATTTATTGCAAGTAAAGTAGGTATAAGTTGCGAAATCGAAGGGTTGAATGCAAGTCTTACCTTCGGTTGCAAGCGACGGTGGATTAGGCAAAAGATCTAGTAAGTTCAAGGGTTTGATCGATGAGATACTAACCCTCAATCACTAAGATCCTTCCCTCTCTCTCTCACACTCACGCTCTTACTCTTTCTCTCTTCCTTTTTCTCTTTCTCTCCTAAGGTATGAAATTCATATGGGAGCAAGGAAGGCCCCTCAATGCCCTATTTATAACACCAAAAAATGTGCAAATGGCCCTAAGTCTTATGTTTTCATTATACCAGCCCTATGAGAGGGTGTCTCTAACTTTTGGGGTCCACTATGGGGTTTAAGGGTCGATATAGACCATAAGATAGTTAGCCCTAGTGATGATTTATGTATGAATATAATTGGCCCGCCATTTGGATGTGTTGATCGACAAGTATGATTAGAAGTCAGTTCGACGGTCACCGATGGTCGATCGGGGCCGTGACTATATGAATGTGTGCAAGGTATTGTCCTAAGTTAGTCTCTTAAGTTTGATTGTGATATAACAGTCCGAAAGCCATAACTTAGGCCAATACTGAAAATGGATATTTAACTTAAGTTCCTAACAGACTCCAAAGGTATTCGCACATCTTTTACACTCACCTTATAAGTCCAAGTTGAGCGATTCAAGATGCAATCTCGACTAGATGTCTCACGAAAGATATTAAGCCATCTAAGACAAACATCTTTCTATAGTCTCGAGTTTAGTGGTCCACTAACAAGCAATCCATATCTTATTCAGATAATCAGGGCATTTTTGGAGTGAAATAAATAGCGAGATTTCTTGTGCATGACAATTAAGGTTTGGATTAGCTAAGTTTATAATGTGGCCTTTTCGCAATTATGGAAACGGTGATTTGACTCTAGTCACCCTAATCAAGAATCCTAATCCAACTATAATAGAAACTACCAGAATTAGTGAAATATACTAAAAATAAAAAATTCTAATTTAATCACATAGGATGATTCGGAGCATAATTGGAAACAATTCCTAAGAAGACACCGAATACAAAAACTTCAAGATGAAAAAGATGTGTGGTCCATCGGCAACATGAAGTTGCAGAAATTTTTAGTTTCAATAGGTATATTGTCAATAATATTTTTAGTACTTTTACTTACTTGGTTATTTTTATAATTTTTATAACAGTTCATCATGAAGTCTTATTTATCCCCACCAAATTTAATTCCATTTCTAGTTCTAGAAAAATTCTAAAAATTCTGAAAATACCAGCTACCTCAAACCAATGATTTTGCGATAGTTTTCAAAAAGTCCTAAAATTAATCTCATTTGATTTTATTTTTTTTATATATAACTAGACTTATCAAGCTTCAATATGGCTCTTGAAACACCTCAATCAGAGTTGTAAAGCAAAATATATGAATTTTTAAAGCTAGAGTGTACTAAAACTATCAATTCGGTACATAGCTATACATTGTTATACAGGGCTACTCGGTTCAATTGAGTCCCACACAGTTCAACAAAATATTGTTGTCTAGATTTACTCTGTTTAACCGAGTTCCACTCAGTGCAACCGAACCCTGTTGTTCAAATCTGCTCAGTTGCTCGATGTTTACTCAATGCAACCAAACCTTGTTGTCTCAGTTTGCTCAATGCAACTGAGTCCTATTCGGTTTAATCGAACTTTGTTGTCCATGTTCCCCAAAATTATCAAACTTTACTTGGTTGGTGGTTTTGATGGATCCAAGATCACTCCTTTTGGTCCCAAACATATGCGAACACACAGATATGCACTCTAGTCAGAAAATCAAAGGTAACACCTAAGGACGTCTAACTCCCAAGTTGGTAAAAAAATCAGAGATGTTACATATATGTTCTCGACAACTCCAAGTCCATGAGCAGAACTACCCCACACACAATCTCGAGTTGGCAACAGTTGTCTTCCTGCTGAAGATCTGGAGGCACTGTCTTTATAAGGGTGAAGTTTGAGTTCTTTTCGGACTGTAAGAGTCTGAAGTATCTCCTCCCAAAGTGAGTTGAATATGAGTATGAGGCAGTGGATGAAACTTCTGAAAGATTATGATTTCACTCTGTAATATCACTCGACCAAGGCGAACGTGGTGGCCGACACTTTGAGCTGACAGCCACGAGGCGTGGTTGCACAACTTATGTTTTGAGAGTGGAGGATGCTAGAGGAGATGACTGATTTTGATTTTTAGTTGAGCCTACAGGCCTCTATAGCGTCGCTTTCAAACTTATCAATTTAGCCTTCATTGGTGTCTATAGTTATCAAGGCTCAATAGGTGGATCAATCGTTACGAGTTCATAAAGAAAAGGTGAAGGGAGGTGAGCAATCGAACTAACAGGTTGGCTCTAATTGTGGATTGTGCTACCATGGTAGATTCTGTGTTTCAACTGTAGCAGAGTTGAGGCAAGAGATCTTGCATGAGGCGAATCGATCAAAATTCACAATGCACCCAAGCTTCACCAAGATGTATCGTGATATGAAGAGGCAGTATTGGTGGAGTGGAATGAAGTACGAGATTGTTAAATGCATATTTGAGTGTGATACTTGCAAGTGTGTGAATGTAGAGCATCAGTGTCCCTCTAGTCCCCTGCATCAGTCAGATGTCCCATGGTGGAAATAGGAGCACATTACCACAGATTTCATTATAGGGTTACTGAGGACTCAATGTAGTCATTATGTCATTTGGGTTGTTGCCGATCGCCTGACAAAGTCAGCATACTTTCTGGTGATAAACGCTTCTTAGACAAATGATTGACTAGCAAGGTTATTAATTAATGAGATCATGAGAATGCATAGTATTCCTGTTTCAATCCTATCCAACCATGACCCGAGGTTCACATCACAATTCTATAGGAGTTTCCAGAGGGCTTTGGGGTCTACCCGCAGGTACAACACCACATAACACCCACAGACTGATAGGCAGACTGAGAGGGTCAATCAGATCCTTGTGGGCATGCTTTGAATGTGTGTACTAGATTTCCCCTAGTAGTTGGGCCAGCCACTTGCCTTTGGCCAAGTTCACATATGATAACAATTATCAGGCAACCATTAGCATGACCCCATTCAAGGCATTGTACAGTAGACCTTGTTGGTCCCCAAGTCGTTCAATCGAGGTTGGAGAGCACCGCTTGCTAGGTCTTGAGGTTGTGTAGAGGACATCAAAGAAGATCGATATTATTAAGCAGAGAATGCATACAGCCTAGAGCCAGTAGAAGAGTTGTGTTTATCGTCGGTGGAGAGCCTTGGAGTTCATTGTAAGTGACCGAGTATATCTCAAGGTCTCACCTATGAAGGGTGAGGTTCGATTCGGTTGTAAGGGGATGCTTGTCCTAAGGTATATTGGACTCTTCGAGCTCGTGGAGCGTATTGGCACAACGACATATCGACTTGCCTTACCTCCTCATTTTTCTGGTGTGCACAATGTGTTTCATGTTTTAATGTTCTGGAAGTGTGAGCCAAACATAGAGCCTATGATTGATTAGCAAATGGTTAAGGTCCATAAAAATGCATCGTGCGTTGAACAACCAGTTCGCATTCTCGGCCGGAAGGAGCAGGTCCTCCGAACCAAGTTATCCCATTAGTTAAAGTTCAGTGGGGGCATCATAAAGAAGATAAGGCGTCTTAGGAGCATGAGGTTGATATCCACGAGTGATACCCTCACTTGTTCGATGTATGATGTATGATTTTGTGTTGTATGATATATCATATGTGTTAATGTTTGACTTTTGTGATGGTGTGTTTGCATTTGAAAATTTTGAGGATGAAGTTTTTGTTAGAGGGTAGGTTGTAAGACCCCATCCCTTCTATACCATTTCTGCACGTGCGTGTACGATGTTCAACATCCTTGGCAAACCCTAAACTGCCTGTGTAATAGTGCCCACCCCAGTGACCGGAATTCTGAGACCCATGTCGTATCGACTACCTCATTGTATGGTCGCGAGGGTACCACCCACGCATCCATGCAATGCCCCATTGGTTAGATATGCTATAAAGAATCCTTTGTGTTTCATTTGCGCATGGCGCCGCACATTTCGTCTCCACACATGTAAGCCACACCTACCTCTCGCGCATGCATCACACCCCACATGTGTGAGAGAATCTCTACCATACCCATATGACACTACTCTCCCATGCCTCCCATCATTCCATATGCACCCCACCATAGACTCGTAATAGTTTCAATATGAGATCATGAGTTCAAGCACCCATTGTAGTGTGAGTGCGCGCATGTGTGAGTAAGTGTTGTAGAAAAAAAAAAAAAAAAACCTAAACCAACTCGCTACCCATGGTTTATTCTCTAGAAATCCCCATCCCTTGACCATTTCATCCATTTTCATTCCAAGTAATAGAGAAAAAGAAGAGAGAAAGAAGAGTGGGTCATCAATCAATCTCAACCATCCATTTAGGAGATCAAGGTGATTATACCCCCCTTGTTTCTTCCTTTCTTTGCTCTTTTTACAAATTGCCTTACTTCTATCATAATGTAGGTGTGGGATCCACAAATGGTGAACCCCACGGTGGAGATGATGTGCCCTCGAAGTCATCCAACGGAGTATATGGCTGAAAAACATAAACATCAACTTGATTTAGAGGTTGTGTGGGACCCACTGACGGTGGGACCCATCATAAAGTGCATCTGACCTTTTTATAAGGGAAGCGGATTGACTGGTGTACCACACAGCAGCTATATATAGCTGGTGTATATACGTGTCGTGCGAAGACGAGCGCCGACACTACTCCTCATGCTCCGAATTGTACCAACGGTTCAAATGAGATCAAACCTACATGGGCCTCACAATAATGTATTTATTATATCCACACCATTCATCTATTTTTTTAGATCATTTTAGAGTATTGGACAAAATATTGGACAAATAATAGTAATGTCCAAAGCTCAAATGGACCACACCAAAAATAGCAGCAAGGATAATGATTTTCACCCTTAAAAAATTCGTAGGGCTCACCATGACGTTTATTTTCCATCCAATCTATTCATAAGGTATGAAGAGGAAAAAGAAATTTCATATTGATCCGAAACTCCTGTGACCCCCCAAAAGTGTTTCAATGGTAGACGTTCAATCCCCCACTTGGTCCACTTGATCTTTAGATCTGCCTTACTTTTCGGATCAAGCCTTAACGCGATCTTCCAAAATGGATGAACGGTTTGGATATAACACATACCTCATGATGTGACCCACAGAACTTGCTGACGTCAATACACCAGCTATGTAGCTGCTGTGGTACACCAGCCAATCCACTTCCGTTGATAGGGTCATAAGGAACTGGATAGAGGGACCGTGCAAACACCAGCTTGATCAAAAACTTGTGGGCCCCAACACGAGCCCGCTGTGATTTGTTTTCGTCATCCAAGCCGTCCAAATCTTGAAGCCCGTTAGGATGTACCGACACACACCCTCACGCAGACTCACGTACCCACACTCCCGCACAAAACAAAACAAAAATAATAATAATGATAACAGGATACAAGGCCCAAAGGACGCTGTCAGCGTCTCTCTGCCACTTTTGAGGCTGACGCTGTGGGGGCCACTGATGGCCCCACCATAATGTGCATGTTATATCCGCACCGTCCATCCAGTTTACCAGCCCATCCCATTTCATGGTTTCAAAAATCAGGCCGATCTAAATTTCCGATGGGCGATACACAGCAACAGTGAACTGAACACTTACCGTTGAAAAGTTCTTGTGGGCCCACCGTGATGTGTTGGTCTTATCCAGGCTGTCCATCCAGTTTTTCAGATCATTTTAAGGTGGGGACCAAAATCCGAGCCAAATCTACACGTCAGGTGGAACCCACCAGAGAAACAGTGGTTTGAACGTCCATCGATGATCATGTAAAGGGGACCACCGTTCCTTTTATCTGCCAGGCAACGTGAGAAGGTCTCCCAGTCCCAGACCTGTTAAACCATAGTAAAATAATAATAATAATAATAATAATAATAATAATAATAATAATAATAAATGAGTGAATAGCATGTGGGACCCACGCTGTGGTCCACACACTACTGGGGCCCACCTTAGTGTATATATTCCTTATCCTTGCCGTCCAAACTGGTGGGCCCTTGTGGACCCACCGTGCTGACGGACCGCAACAAAGTTGAAGCAGATTCAAATTTCAGGTGAACCATTCTGTAGGAAGCAGTGATGATTGAATGGCCCACTAAAAACCTCCTAGTGCCCGCTGTAGTAGTTATTCTCCATAAAACCCGTCCATTTATGTGGTCCACTAGGGACACCATTTAATGAAGGATTTTTATATTTCTTTGTCAATCCATTTTACCGACTCCTTTTGGAGCAGGACCCATTTTGAGTTGTGTGTTGGTCCGAATATTGGGTCCACCTTATAAGTAATATTGGGCCTTCTTGTGGACTCCTCTGAAGTGGGTCCACTAGCCTTGAAGCCCACATCTATGGATGCCTTGTGGGTCCATTGGTAGTAGCCTCGTTTGGGCCAATAAATAGGACCCCCTTTCGCAAGTACATGTGACCGCCATGTGTTATGTGTATGTCGTGCTACCTTTTTGCCTTGTGTATAATTAATGAATAAGCCCTTGGATGGACCGATTGTGGCAATCCAATGAGCCATTAATCGGTTGTGGTGATCCATTAATGGGCCCATCCAAGTGAAAAATTGAACCAGGCCTTAGTCCGCTTGGAATGACGAATTGACAATAATCATCTATGCTTTGCAATAGTGGGAAATTCATGTGATGATGATGCATGTATGTGATGATAATGTCGCATGAATGTGGTTGGATGTTGTGATGATACATGTAGATGCCTACGCCTGTGTGGACTTAAGGACTAAGTGGGGTCGTCTCATGTGTGGCCTTGAATTATCGGAAGCGTACTTAGTGGTATTTGGTGATAGGACACTTACACACAAACTCATTAGGAAACCAATAAGGTGGACTACCTAATCCTTATATGCGAATGAATGTGCTGCTAGAGCTGCCATTACAATTAAACCATATGTGATTCTAGTTGTGTTATGCTAAGTGATGGCTTGATGATTAGCGGATTTGTAAATGCTTGTGATGTGGAAGGTGAAATACTTGCATAGTCATATGACCATGTATAGAGAGTGCACACCGGACCACCATCGTGTGAAGTTGGAGCCACAGTTATTTCTAGCTAGCCTTAGATGCACACGCTGTATTTGCATGCAAACCTTCGTATACATGCATCATAGATGAGAAGTGCATAGTGTGTATGGTATGATCATGTGTAAATCATATGCATGTGGGGGAGTATGCTGGTGCGTGTGCACATGATATAATGTGATTCAGTCCGAGGGACCGTTGGTATAGGTGCTTAATGCACATTGTGCGGATATTATATGCATTTTTGGTCCATTATGACCATGGATTGAGGTTGGATGTGGATATGAGAGGGGCCCAGTTGACATTAGAGATGCCTCAGATGCATACATGGTTTATGTGCATAGCATTATTTGTGTGTAACTATACTGTATTGTGCACTTGTGGATGTCACAGCATGCCTCGTAGCATTCTCATATGATGGATTGAACACCACAACTACACTGTGGTTACAATGATGAGACCATCACAGCAGCATTGTGGTTGGTATCGTGGACACCAAAAATTTTGAGTTTCTTATGTTGGGTCCTAGACCCCTAGGTGAAATTCCCTTAACCTTGAGTGTTGCTATCAAGGCTCATTGTCATGACCGGGTGAATACCATGTGTCATCTAGTGCCGAACATTGTACGCCTAACTCCCGCTGGCATGGACGGGAGAGAAGAGGTTCGACCACACCTAACTGAAGATGTGGAGTGAATGTAGTTAGGTTTGACCAACTCCTGAAATGAGTCTACTACCAGTGTATCAGGTGGATTTTGGCATGGCGATAGGCCCCCCACTAATGATGTGGGCATGCAAGGTCTCTATCCAATAAGTTTTGGACTTGTGCTGGATACCAGAACTTGGTAATTTCCAGTGATGATAATTTTATTGTAATGTTAACTTTTAGGTGAGAATTTGCATGCCTGTATATACCCTGCATACTTTTGCATTGCATCCCACCCTGTTGGCTTCATGTAGTATTACATTGTCACCATGCTTCGGTTGTACACTCTGATATTTCAATTGTTGTTGCATGCTCGTACACACACATGAGTCTACTCATTAGGCTTTTAGATCATGCCTTCATTTTAACATTTTTCAGGATAGCAGTAGTTTATAGTACTTAGCTTTTTGGATGCATGCTATTTATTTTGTAATTTGGCAATGTTTATGTACCCTTTTTTGGAAAATATTATATCAGTAATCATATGAAGTAATAGTGAAAATTGTCTGCTTACTATTGTGATCATGAATCTGTATGCTTAGGTATTATTATTAAAAAATAAAAAATCACTCAAAAAATCTTCCTTGTGATGCGCCGAACTCAAGACTCGGTGTATGGGTGCCGGGTACCGAATTTGAGATACCACGAAAGTTGTCCATTCCAGGATTTGGGGCATAACATCCTCTAATAGTTATCTTCTGTTATTTGCTTATTGTGACTGTGATTGTGCTAGTAATAAGAAAGTTTTTCTCCCTTGGTTTTCCAAAATACAAAAAACCAAAAAAAAAAAAAAAAAAAAAACACGAACTAAAACAAAATAATTCCCACTATATTTTTTGTGATGGGTCCACTTCAGCTTTAGATCTGCCTCATCTTTAGGCTCATGCCCTAAAATTATATGACAAAATGGATAGAGGGCATGGATATAACTCATATATCATTGTGGGACCCACTTGTTACAAGGTTGACTTTTGCCATATTTTTGAGGTGAAATTCTAACTCTATTACAAACAACAAGCACTTATCAGAAATCATAATTATGATTTTACAATCGTTCACATGTATTTATGCCAAATTAAATACGCCTTACTAAAATTATAGTCCACATGGTCAAGCCCAATCACAAATAGAAAAATACCGGAATGACTTGTCAAAAGATATCGGACCAGTCCCAAATTTTATAAGGTGGTAGTACATTCATGCTTCTAATGAACAAATCATGTTGACCCCAAGCGATTCATTAAACAATATTGGATTAATCCTAAATTTTATAAGGTTATAGTGAATTTGTATATCTAACCAACATACATTTGTACATCTAACACACAAATTGGTACACAAAAAGACATTCACAATCAAAAAGTTATTATCAATCAAAGTGGGTCTGGAAGATCCCTAAGTGGAAGTTTTATTAGTAGTGCAAAAATAGTAATTATATCATTAAAATCCATCTATATGAACATTCTCTTTTCATTCATCATTAGACACAATGTGCATGGTAGTTTGAAAACACCTTAAACAAAAAGAACATGAAAAAATTGACAAAAAGAGATTGTATGTAACGCCTGTGAAAAAATAAATAAATAAATTGAATTTTAGAGAGAGATTTTGTATCTCATCTTTATCTCTTATCCAAACATAATCCTTATCTCCTATCTTATTTGTATGTTTAATCCTTCTCCCTTTTATATCTCTAAGTCTCCTTGTATCTCTCAACCTCTCAAATGAGCCTTTCTTTTTAAGGAGGGTGTAGTAAGAGGAGTTCTACTCCAACTTAGACATTAACTAAAAGACACCCTGCGTACAACTAAGAGAGAGAGGATTTTGGAGAAATTAGATTCAGTAAATTTGTTATTTTTCTTTAATTATTTTTGTTCATTTAATGTAATTCGACTCGATTTATGTAATGAACGGTATGGATCGGCTACACGTTCATTACATTAATTTGTAGGTAGATACAATGTAAGATAATGAAAGTCTAAAATTACATGCAAAGTTTCTCGTCGTGGAGATTAATTGGTATGCATCTGATCGAATCGTATTAGATCTGTACGGATCATACGATTCTTAAAGCCAAAATATAAAGGGGCCCTAACTTCCAGATCGATTTGACCATCAAATGGGCCAAACTAATTAGATCTAGAAGTATTTAATAACGAAAGTTCAGATTTTTACGCAAGTATTGGTATCACTTAGCGTAAAAGGTCGAGATAGGCCATCGATGTATGTGTGGTTAGATCCACACCATTTATCCAATGTGTAGAGTCGAAATATGTCATGACCTCAAGAATCTAGATGATCCAATCATCTACTGAGATACCTCGATAAATCAGTTGTCATTTAATTTCAGAATTTAGATGTAAATAATCATATAAATGATTCGGATTAGTAAATCCATGGGTATTCTCTGGTGTTTGACCAAGGAGTAAGCATTAATGGGTGTAAATATGTCTAAATTGGTTAAATTTTGTCCAACGATCTGTATACCTTAAAGTGTATTTTCTTGATTTGATGGCATCAATCGATAGTTGTCTAAATAGAATTTTTAAATATCTGAATTTTGATAATTGAATGTAATGAACATATTATTTCAATTATTTGGTCATTTAGAGTTTGATCACCTAGTATGTTAATCAAAAGTGGGCTCCACTGTGTAATATAATCGATGAATAACAATGTTGTGGATATAATTGATAAGTAGAGCTGTACATGAGCCAAACTAGCTCAAAAAGCTTGCTTGGCTTGGCTTGATTTAGCTCGGCTTGACTCGGCTTAAACGATAATTCGAGGCGAGCCAAGTTTCATATGACCCAACTCGTTTTGAAAACGAGCCGAGTTCGATCATAATGGAACTTAACTCGACTCGACGCGAACTTGGCTTGGCTCGACTCGAATATATATATATATATATATATATATATATATATATATATATATATATATATATATATATATATAACTTAAACCCTACCCAACCTATCTGTCCCTTTCCTATCGTTTCCCTTTCTTTCCCAACTCGCCACACCCGAGCTCCAGTCTCTCTCTCTCTCTCTCTCTCTCTCTCTCTCTCTCTCTCTCTCTCTCTCCAACAACAAGGTACCTCTATTGCTTTATCTAATATTATATATTATTAATTGAATATTTGATTTGAGAGTTGGGTCGGGTGCGGGTGTTGGGTCAATTGGGTCGGGTGGCTAGGTTGAATTGGTTGTGGTTTGGGTTGGGTTGCTGGGTTGAGTCGGGTGCAGGTTGGGTGTTAGGTTTGGTTAGGTTGGGAGCAAGCTCAACTCGACTCGAGGTAAGCTCACCTCAACTCAATCCACTAGCTCGACTCGAAAAGTTTAGCAAACAAGTCAAGCTCCAATGGTAAGCTCGAGGCGGATCTCGAGCTTGAGCTTGAACTAGATGAGAGCAGAGACGAGTCAAGCCAAGCTTGGCCCACCTAGAATTTCCGAATTCAAACAAGCCTGGTTATCTTGTGGATTTTATAATATTAGACTCAAGTGACTAACCCAAAATGTCTCATGTTCATAGGAATAAAAATGGGATTGGTTGTTGTGTTAATTTATTTATATGTATAGTTTGACTGATTTATTACCAGCTTAAAGTATTATTTTAACTAATGATGATATGTATGAAACTCTGTCACATGTTTATTTATATTCTCATATTTAAATTCTAGAAATATGATTTTAAATCACATACTTACATTTTTTATTTAAATAAGTGTATATGAACAAGTACGAAAATGATAAATTTATACATCATTTATTACATTTACATAATACATGGTTGATCCTGAGGGCCCTACCTAGAAGGAATGTCAATCTTGATAGAGCGTTACCAGATGCGGGCTATGCCCATACCTACCAAAAGGTGGAAGCCTACCCAATGGGAGGATGTGGGTTGAGGATCTCAAACCTAAGCAGATGGATGATCACGTCATATGGCTAGAGCTGTACACGAGTCGAACCGAGTCAAGCTTGGCACAACTCAACTCGGCTAGTAACTGCCCCTAACTTGAACTCAGCTTGGCTCAGTCCTCGAGCCTAACTAGCCAACTCGACTCGGTTTGGTCAGCAGCTCGAGGCAATATGCAAAACAACAACAACAGTTTACAAGTATTTCATCAAACACTTGGTAGGCAACATCAAAATCAAGATACGGAGGTCGTTTTATCATGTAAAGTTCTTTTTTTATATATAGTGCATTGTTTCGTATCCATACATTCCTCGCCACTAGCCGATCTTACAAAGAATGTATGCACCCAAAACAACACTTCATCGAGTCATTTCATCAAACACTTGGTGAGCAATGTCAATATCAAAATAACCAAGTCACCAAACTGATTCGATCCGACTTCGATTCGAGTTGAAGTTCGATCCGAGTCAATTCGAGCTCTGACAAGCTTGAACTCGACTTGAAATTTTTTCGAGCTCCAAAAATCAACTCAACTCGGCTCAAACTCAATTCCGAACTGAGTCGAATCGAGCTTTTTCGAGTCGAGCGAGTTAACCGAACTAACTCAATTCGTGTATAGCTCTACATCTAGCACATTCATACATCATGTGCAAACATTTTTGCATTCGGTGCTTTGTATTATTTTAATTGCTATGATTATGAACCATGTTGAGTTATTTCACTAAGTCTGGCCAGCTTACCTTTTTATTGATGGAAAAACCATACAGATGAGCTGTTTGCAGATGATGTGGCGCAAGAACTAGAATGAGCCACTGAACCTGAATGTAACCCATGTGAAACGTGGCCATACTTGTTTGAAGATGAATTGACAGCATTAGATCATTCCTGAATATTTGATTTATTTGATAGGATAGTTTGATTAGCGTACAATGCATATTGGTATTGATTATTGGATTTTAAGAAATTGTTTAGATTTATTTGATTGAGACAATATGAGTCTAGAATAAATATATTTATAGTAAGATGCTATAATAAATTAATGATGTTTGAGATTTATGTTATTTGAATGGTTATGAAGATTTATATATTAGCCTGGTTGATTGGTCCTAAGTGTTATGTATGCGTGATTAGAATTCGATGAAATGGGTAAAACTTAAAATGAATGTAATTCTCATCTCTAATTAAACTGATTAGAATATGAAGCTAGTACAATTTGTATACAGGTTACAAACCGAAACTCGAGTCTGAGGGTGCACAATCTGTACCTGGATTTTGGGGCGTGACATTATACCTTGTGATTTTTGTAAAATTTTAATTAAAAGGAAAAATTTTCCACAAAGGGTAATAGAATCCAATCCAGACTAGATTTCATCCTTAAACTTTCTTAATATGGTTAGAATAATACTATGAGTATTCATTCAAATTTGGAATCAATTTAAAATACTACCAAATCAATATTCTTAAAATTGTAATTCTTCTCAAAGTTGAAGTATTTTTTTTTTTTTTAATTGCATTCTAGGATTTATTCTCCCACTTAAAAATCCATGAAAGTTTATAATTTGAGATGTAAACTACATAACACTAAGAAAACCTCTACAACCGTTGGAAATTGTTTTGGTATAGAGTGGCCTTGAAAGCCAATAATGATTTTTATAATCATGTGTCTTTCATTTGCATCTTGATGCCATAATTAAATGAGTGGAAGCCTTAACTATTTAAAATATTATTAGTTAAAGAGAGAGAGGTTCCTTCTATTGTCTTAGGAGGAATATGAGTTTGGATGTAACGGATATTGGCCAATGTAGAGTTGTGTTTCATGGACCTCAATACCCTATATTTAATGGCCATAGTAGCATGATCCATGATAACATGATTGGGTAATCCATAAACGGTATATTGGTCCTCCTATGTGAGAGAACCTATGACGAGTTAGGATGAAATTTCTCCATCATCGAGCTTAATGAGATGTTGGTACCTACTCCCTACCTCACTTAGGAGTGTGTGTGTTCATAGTATGCATGTCCTTGTGGTTAGACCTACATTCACAATTGCATTAGAGGATGCCGTCGAGTGTTGAGACCGGAGACTCACCATGCCCAAATTAGATCAACTTGATTACGTTCCATCTTTTACTAGTCCTTAACCTAAGGTTATGTCGAGACTTCATGGCCCTAATGTTGCTTTGATTCACTTTCAAAGTAACATTAGTGACTGACATATAAGTGTGATTAGGTACATGCATTAGGATACAATATTAGGAGCCCACGTGTTCCAACATGGAATCCATTGGTTTCCTTGATGAACTAGTTTATGGCTGAGATTTTAGTGAAAAGACCCCTTCATCAAGTGATTTTCTAGTTGGGCTTGATGATCAAAAGTTTCAAATATTTAACTAAAACTTTTTAACTATTGATCTTTTGTTTTAACCATTCAAAATCTTTCATCACGCTTATTGAATATTCGAAGGTTGAGATCATATAGTCACCTCTTAGGCTAGCATGGGATCTTGGTCAATTTGGGTGCATGGATAAGGTTGGCTTACAAACTTTATCATTGGTGTGGGGTAATAACAAAGCCTGTAGAGGTGAGGAGTACCATAATTGGTGCTCTTCTTCTAAAACCTTGACTCCTTGTAAATCCCATTGGAGTTAAAGAAAGGGAGTGCCTTTGGATTCTCCCCTTGACATCTAGAGAGAAGAGAAAAATAGAAGAAAAGGAGAAGACATGTAAGGCACACCTAGGAAGTTTCCTTGTGTGTATGCGTCTTGCCCTACACTAGGCAGAGCTCTCCTCCTCGCTTCTTATCTATAATAGAATAAGGAGAGGCTTCCTACATTTGAAGACTAGCATTTGACTTCTACAGCAATCAAACAACTTGAATGTGTGATTTTTTAATTTTTAATGATAATGCTTACTATTTTTTAAAATCTAGATGTTTTTACAAATTTACATTTCTATTCCTTTATGAAAATTCCCAATAATTAAGTTTCCAAAAAATCATCATTATTGAATTGCACCATTGACATGCTTCTGGTCGACTAGCCATAACTCACTTATTCTTGGTCAATTTTGAACATACAATATACATTTTTGAAAATAAGAACCAGAGCAGTCTAATGATGAAATTTGTAGTAGAAAAGACCCCACAAATGAGAAGATATGGCCAATCAAATTGGACCATCTTTAGTTGCTTTGTGAAGAAGGGACAATCACCACGGCATTCTTCATGGCTAACTCTTTTACATGCAACAGACGATTGGAAAAGAGAATATCCTCCACAAGGAATCATCAATGGACCTTTTGCCTCTTGTTGAGTTCCATTGGTGATTTCGAATTTTATCAAGATTCAACAAGGTGCAACCAAAATCAAGAATAATTCATTTAACATGAGTTCTCTACCATGGCTAAATCACCATGAAAATTGGTAAAGAATGAAAAAGAAAACCCACTTAACATCATTCCACATGATGGGACTTCCATATAATCAAATCATTAAAAAAAAAAAAAAAAAAAAAAAAACAAGGTGATTCGATTGACAAGGATGCCTTGTTTCAGTTGACAAGGATGGGCTCATCCTATTGAGGCTTGTTTGGATTCCTATAAAATTTTAAGTTCTAAATACTTTACACTAGAAGATCTTTTCAAGTATAAGGTGTATACAGTCTAACATGTTTGGCTTTAAGCTTTAAAGTGTTTACAGGTGGCTGCTATTTGTAAGAAGAGAGTGAGAGAGAGAGAGAGAGAGAGAGAGAGAGAGAGAGAGAGAGAGAGAGAGAGAGGAGGCAACTGTTAGCGAAACCTCTCTTGAAGAATTTAAAATAATAATAATAATTGGGCCTATAATCAGATTACTTGTAATTTACAACACAACAAAATTCTAGGATTCTAAAAGTTCACGTAACCTATAAAGTTTTCAAAGCCCGTGAAGGATTTAAAGGCATCCAAATAGCCCTTATATTGTCTTTACTTGTAAATCCTTTACTACTAAAATTTTTTATAGGCATCCAAACAACCCCTAAATAATACAAAACTATGAATCCTGTCACAAGACTTCATTTCGAAAAATTGATACCAATTTAGTAACAATAAATAAATAAATAAAAATTACATGATCTTAGTTTGTTAGAAAGCTTACTTAATAAGCTTTTAAAAAGACCAATTTCCTATTGTTCTAACCTCATTTAATAGCCAAAAGGGGCCAGCAAGATAAGTGACATAATTCATCCGCGAAAGAGAAAAGAATAAAGTGATTCAAAACAACTGATAAACACAAATTAGCAATTAAATCTGACTTTTTACAATCCTTATATCATGCATTCAAATATAAAAGTAACCATACTTTGATACCATCTTCGTAGGCTTAAAGCTTCCCAATATCTAATTTCATTGATGATTGGGAAAGGAAGCAATATATCACAAAGAAAGGATAAAAACAGGAAAGACATAAATCGATTACCTTCGAAGAAGAGCACCAAAAGAGAAGATGAAATCCTGACAACCAATCCACAACACGGATGGCATCCAACATCAAGGGGAGGTCTAATTCACCCTAGGCAAGGGATCTATAAGGGAAAATCTCATATTAGGTGGAAAACCAAGTGCCATAACCCTCCACACACTCATGTACTGATGTACCTCTCTCAAATCTGCAGAGACCTAGCCAAACTGCTTAATTAGCAGTCATCCAGTACAATGTCAACCTTATAGATGCACTGTCCAATTACATCAACGGCTGAGAACACTTTTCCTGATGACAAGGAACTTCTATGCCAAATCGCTCTTTGTCATTATTCAGACCAGTGCACATGGCTTGCTCCAATATCATCATCAACTTGTTACATTTAATTGATTATGCAATTAAACAAAACCCATCATATGATGCAAAATAACTGGAATGAGAATAAGTAATGTGACATTAAATGCCATGCAAGATGATTGAAGCAAAGGGAACTGTGGGAATTGGCTTTTAAGTGCACAAATGCCAACTTAAAAAGCCAATGATCAGGTCTGTGATAGTGTTGACTGGTGATAAGCAATCCAAATTGCTGATTCGACTAAGAATAAATTTCATTTTCTTTTCTTTTTCGACTTCTCATTTGAGAATTAAGAATAATTTACATATCATCTGGAATTAGATGTAGATATAGAAATGCAATTATTGCATTCATTTTAACAAAAATAGCAAATGATTTATTTCTCGATGGTACTCAATCCAGAGACCAACCCTGCAAACAACAGTTAAGAAGATGGCAGTTAGTGACATAAAGTGTAGACTTGACATACTAATCTCATGTGGATTTAATTCTCGAACCTGAATCTTTCCATCGGAGGTACCAGCAAACAGCATTTCTCCATCAGAATCTGAGGCCAGCGAAGTAATCTTCGTGTTTCCTCCTCCATGAACTTTAAGTGATGCAACTCTAGTGAGCCGTTCTCTTAACCAGACCTCAATGATCCCACATTTGGTTCCCGTAAACACGAAATCGTTATTAGCAGCTATACTATGGATATCAAATCCTGTCGACAATGATCCAATGACCGCTCTAGTAGACAGAGAGAACACCTTCAATGCAAATTTAAAATCTTTGAGAAGGTGCAAGTCTACAGAAATATCAGGTATTGATGAAGTAACAGAGATTTTATCTTCAAAATTATTTTACTATTCCAGGATTCAAGGGCGACATCTTAACCCACCTTGCCGGCTAAACCATCAACCGAAGAACCACCAGCAAAGAGATGACCATCACGAATGCAGAGCGCATGTATGGTCTGCTTGCCTAGCAGTTTCCTTGTCCCTGAGTAGAATATGCTTGATGTGCCCTTTCTCAAATCTACTTCCTGACCATGAATCCATTCCTTGTGTTAGCACAGACAAATTACAAACATTCGTTGCCTTTGAATGCCATATCTGCTAACCATTCCCTAACTACCTCATGTAATAACCATTAAGCTCTCTCTACATTTATCCCTGGTTAGACAAGGTATTATGAAAGAAACAACATCCGTACATATGGGGCAACCTTTTAAAGATCTAATCTGTTCACCTGGTGAATCCCATCATGAGATGCAATATGCCCTAATATTTACCTAATGAAATGATCTTTCCACCCATTGATAATGAAAAAAGGGGAAAAAAAGAAATGATAATTGACAATGTTTATTCTTAATGGTCCAATGAGGATGTTAGAATCATCAGATGAGGTGATGTGGGATACCTTTGGGTGCCATTCAGAAATTGGAACACAAAATGGTTGGCTCACATGTACAGTCTTTTGATACATTCAAATGCTCAATTGTATATTGTACAGTTCCTTGCAGTTAAGACACATGGTAAACTTCTAGAATAAGGTCAGAGAAGTCTTCACAAGAGGACTGATTACACATAATAGCATAAGATTTGAAAGCAATGGGAAACGCCGGGCATGTAAAACCATTGGAATGCACTAGAAGTCTAGAAGCATTGTCAAGAATACATCACCTGGATGCTGTAGCCAGTACATCCACAATATATACTTTCTTCCATCATGGCAAGGCACTTGACATTTTTACTGAAGTTTACGTGCTTTGTAATCCCACCCCAGTTGTAAACCTGCAATCACAAGAAGTTCAGCAAAGAGATACAAGGATGGAATGAAGCTGTTTGGATTGTCAAAATGATAATGATATTATAAGGGCATTGACCTTGGCACCAGTTGCTTGAGAAGCAAAACATGCAAGGCTACTGCTAGCTGCCAATGAGTGTACTGACTCTTTCATGTCATAAACTTGGACACAATGGATTTCTTCTGGTCCAATCGCCCAAACCTTTAAATGGACAAAACAAAACAGTGATTAGTGCTTTTTTGGCAATCACAATGCATGTAACTTGAGGAATTCTGTAAACACCCTCCTGGGGATATGTAAACTATCCTTGGACCTTGAGCCTAGAAAGGTAGGGATGGCAATGGGCCGAGATTCAGGTTGCATGCAAGGGTACACATACACATACCCACCAATGGCTATTAAAGCCACACATGTACCCACACCTATGTTAGGCCTGAAATAGACAGTCGTACCCATACCCATTGGGTGCTAGGTACCCATTTATCATTTCAAATTTCAAAAAAAAAAAATAAAAAAATAAAAAAATCACCATTAACTTAAAAAAGGTTAGATTTTGAATCGGAAAATAAAATGTGGTTTCTCTTCAAAAATATAGATAAATAACAACATGATATTTTATATTAAAATTTGAAAAGTCAAGATCTATTAATGATGTTTTTGATCCATCACATGATTAATTAACGTACATGTGGCATGCACTTAAATTAAACTGTGAGTTGTATATATGGCCTACGTTATTGTTGGATTTGAGGAACTTTGGGGCGTCCACTTTCATTGTTTAATGATGTTTTTAATCTATCACACGACTAATTATGGTATAGGTGGGATGCAGTTACTCAAATTAAACACTGAATTATAATTGTGGCCCACATTATGGTTGGGTCTGCGAAACTTTTGAGGTTCCCACTTTCATGGTGGATCAACCCTATTAGACGGGTTGTATAGTGTGCACAATGAACACAATAAGGTGGGCCCACTTTTTATGGTGGATCAACCCTGTTGGATGGGTTGGATGGCATACACAATGCACAAACCAAGGCAGGCCTACTTTTCATGGTGGGTCAACCTGGTTTCTTGGGTTGGATAGCATACACAGACCAAGGTGGGTCCGCTTGTCATGGTGGGTCAACGTTGTAGGACAGGTTGGATGGTATGCACAGTTATTGCATATAACAAGGTGAGAATTAACCTCTTTTTCATTATGTAGATTTATAGATAAAAAATACTAATTATTGATTACAAATTAATTTTAATATTAAGAATTTAACATATATAAATATATAATATAAAATATAATCAGGTTCGAGCTGGGTCTAGGTATGGGCAGCCATATACTCACACCCAGCCCATTTATTAAACAGGCTTAAATTGATACCCATACCCAACCCATTTACCTAGAACCATACCCAGATAATGTCGGTCTGTGTTCGGGTACCCGTCAAGCATACCTGGCCCGTTGCCACCCCCATGTACAGGTGAGGTCCATTCTTTGGTGATCCCAACTGTTTATTTGACCTTGCCCAAACTTTTCCCGATTGGAGAAATCCTAAACATTTAGCCAACTTCCATTCTTGAATTTGGACCACAGTTGTATTTTTTGGCTAAGTTTCTCTGTCTATTCAATAAATCCCAGGGTTAGGATTAATCAAAAAGATTTTGGGGGTTGGTATATCCATAGTGGGGCTCCTTAGATCAATTTTCTGGATGGAAAATATCCATAACACAGATACAGGACTTGATTTTGATGGAAATATGGAGAGAAGCAACTGAAAATAGGTTTGGGTACTTGTTTTTCTTTCTGTGATTCCATTTAGTCCCTTGGCACACATTGGATGATGCAAAGAAATGCATTGATGATAGTCATAAAAGGAAAATCAGTGGGTTTTTACTTCCTTTGAATCTTATTTAAACAGTTCAAGCAACATCAGTCTGTGCAAGTATCAATCCTAGCTTTCAAAGTGTTCCTGGATACTAAAAGGAGTGATAATTTATTATGGACAGACATCTTCCATATAAATATGTATTCCAGATATTTGAATAGATTAGTTCCACCACTGGATGCCTTTGTTCCAATACATGATGTGCAAATGATAATAACCTGCCGGTGATGGATTAGTTTAACAGTTCAATAGAATCCAGAAACAGCACCAGTTTCATGCACTTTTGGAGAGAAGTACATGAACATGTTCCTGAACTGTACATCCAGTGCAATGAAGTAAAGCATCATAACTTTCAGTGTCATTGTCACCATTGCCATCATCACCATCATCATCATCATCATCCTAGCATTGTCCCAGATACTCAGGTTTGACTTCTTGAATGAAGCCAACCATACAAGATGAAAGGTGCACAGGGTATCATATTCAATCACAGTCAGCAATAACATCTTTTCCAGGATTTAGGGATAAACCACTTTCCATGATCATTTTCTTTCTTAAAAAGGTGCCCTTCAGCTATCATCCTCTGTGTGGGATAGGCATAAACCACTTTCCATGATCATTTTCTTTATTAAAATAGTGCTCTTCAGCTTGCAATAATATCTTTTCCTGGATTTAGGGATAAACCACTTTCCATGATCATTTTCTTTCTTAAAAAGGTGCCCTTATTAAAATAGTACTTGGAGCCAATGCATCAATAGAGTAATCTGGAGTTTCCTTGCATAGGTAATTGGGTCTTCTACCTCTGATTGAATGGCTTTTCTAATCACATTTGGGCATTAGGAATGTAGAGGGAATCTCTTTGCGTTACTTTCACATTCATAAACTAATAAAAAATCTATTTAGTGCTAGAACCAAAACAAGAGTAGCAATTGGCAAGGGCAAGGAAACAGAGTACATTAAATATTCTCTTCTTTAGTTGATATATATATATATATATATATATATATATATATATATATATATATATATATATATATATATATTGATTGGTAAACTAGGATCAGATTCATGTCTTAAACATTTTAGAATTTGAAAAATCACCAATGATCAACCCAAATATCACCTATGTTTGCATATCAAATTCTTTAGCTTGCCATGTACTCATGAACTTCCTCACAGATATGATTTGAACTGCATGAGTGTCATTCCTTGTGTGGATAAAATAGTATGTCTCTGATCACTGCACTGTCAGCTAAAGTACTTTGACCTGTATTTTCTTTTCTAATTTCAGTACAGTGCCATGCTCAGATCCTTTTTTGATGTTATTGATTTAGATGTATGCGAACCTTCCCATTTGCTGGAATTTCCATGGTCAAGAAGTACACTTTGCAGGTGTCTTTGTGGAAATTACAAAGGCCTGTTTTGCAATCAATTAGATCAATTTTTACAGGTACTGTGGTCTCAGGACATGTCCAAGATACACCTAGATTTCACTAGCCTTGTGACTAGTCAAAATTCAACCAATAAGGGAATCTTCAACAAGCTGCCATTGAAGATAGGTGGACAGATTTTCCCCTTTGCAGCCTGGAATCTCTAATGCGATCAAAGAGAAGGCCTTTGCCCTTTTGAATGAATTAATCTTCTGGAAGAGGTGCCTTACTATAATGCTTTGAATCAAGGGTCACTCTCAATTCCATTGTTCAGTAGTTTCTCTCTATAGAACAAGTTTGAGTATCCTCTCCAGCTTCTCATTGGGCCAAATCTTGCTGGGAAGAAAATTCAAATGTTGAGATATGCTCTCAAATCTTCAAATCAGGTTTTGCCACTGATTGGCATTCTGTACTAAATTTGCAATGTTTTCACCATAGGTACCTCAGGGAGATATTTCATTAATAATATATGAGCATTATTACTTGATCGAAGAAAAAAATAAATGCTATTTCATTAATAATAAATGAGCATTATTACTTGATTGAAGAATAAAAAAATGTTTCCCACTATCAGAAAGGATTTGTTTGTTTTTTTGGAGAAAAAAAAAAGTATTTAAAATCACTTCTGGCAAATCAAGAAAAGATATATTTCACTATTTCCTGATTATCTGGCAGTGATTTCAGTATTACATCCAAACAAGATACATCTTTCAAAAAGACAGTAGAAACAGAAGACCACTTACTCGAATTGTTTTGTCTAGAGAGCCACTGTAAAGCTTGTCACCTGAAGGTGGAATGAACATGCATGTTACTGCCTTTATGTGCTCACGAACTTCTTGAATCAACCTTAAAATCTTCTTCCCAGAATCCCAAACCTAGATAAATTACGTAAGGACAATTAACCTTAGTCAGCTTCAGATCATTCTTACTAAAGACTCCTAATTCTTCTCTCTTTCTGTTTCTCGCACTTATGGCCAGGCACTCAGCACCATGTCACATTGGACAAGTGACAAGTCAAATGAAGTAGTTATTTCTTGTATGAATGTAATTTTGGGACCAGATTATTGCACCTTTGGATAGGGACTTGGGGGGCACTAAAAATGGAAACCACATTAAGCAGACTTCCATTTTCATCCTTTTTTGCCCCAAAACAAGATATTAAGCACTTCAGGTAAAGCACATATTGATCTAGCATTTCTTTGGGGGAATAGCGTACCACCCATTCTAATACTCGCTGGATGATAAAATTCATTGCAACATACCTTAATGTGTCCATCAGAATGGCTGCTAAAAATCCGTCCTTTGAGATGAACCAAAGACAGGACATCCCCATTAGCACTTGCATCAATCTCAACTGCTTCTGCACATGACCATAGCTCGGTCTGAAACAGCAGAAATGTCAGGGGTTGGAAATCAACTCTGTTTGTTATTAAATGAAATTTTGGGAGAGCATGGTTCCACTCACTGCATTGACTGATGGCAAGTTCATTAGTGCTTTTAGTGTGTCTGCAACCACTACTGAACACCGTTTAAGCTTTCTCAAGGGCTTACAAATGCTATTTGCATACGTTCCAAGTTCTTTAAGTGCATCTGAAACCTTAGAAAATGTATCAGTTAACATCTGCATGTAATTTATGCTAGGAAAACAGAAAATGCTCAGTACACAGTTGTCAGACATGGTTGTCAAAATCGTGCTAGTACGGCTGAAAAAGTGGAAACATCTCATACTGTTTCAGGTCCCATAATACACTGCTTTTTCTAGTCTGCCCTTGTATCGGCAATTCTTCCTTCGTTTTTGTTTTTGGTTTTGTTTTTTTTTTTTTTTTAGTTGGAAAATTCATCTTCTCGAAATGTGAGGTTTAAGATGCATGAAACCCTCTCTTTCGGGAAGAAGTGATTTCCTATTTTTCTTAATTCCTAGAAAAAATTTACATGTTGTCTTTTTCCAAAACCAAATACCAAAATAAGTTGAAAGATATAGACTTTATGTTCCAGTAGGAAAAATGAAACCCACTGAAACAGAATTGACAACTATGGTAGTGCATGATCATATGAGCTTTCAGGGGGCAATATTACCTGGATCATGGATAAAGCTTCTCAAAGCTAGGGTGGCGAGAACCTTCTCCTCAAGGTTCTTAGACGACTGAAGGATATTAATGAATTGGTCAAGCAAACACTGACGAGCAATATCTCTAACTCCAGTATTAGGAAGATCATTAAGCATGTGGGTCAGCCATGTAGCGACAACCAAGCATTGTTTTGCCATCTCTAAGGAGTTGCTCTTAAAACATTCTTCTAATGCTTTGAAAATGGATCCATTTTCATGGTTGCAAAGGACAAATGCTACTCGCTTCTCCCATGCACTTGCAGCCTTCTCTTCTTCTTCCTATGCACCCCAAGTTACAATAGTCAGGAAACAAACACACACACACACAAAAAGAAGAAGAAGAAGAAGAAGAAGAAGAAGAACTTGAATTATATGATCCTCAATCAGAGAAAATCCTCAGGTCCATATACAGTACATGAGGCCAATGGATGGGAGATTGAAGTAGTTGACATGATGGGTTTCACAGTGGATGGACTATCACCTAACTGTTCAATTGGGGGCATGCAAATTGATGGTTCAGAAAAGAAATACAGCAATGGTCCTCATTCAACCTGAAAAAAAAAATGGTAAAGATTGGATGGCTAGGTTCTTCTAATCTGAAAGATTTCCAGCCACTCTCCATCCATGGAAGAACCATGGGCACACTTGTACAAACTGAAAACCCGAGGATAATATAAAACCAGGTCAATGATCATATAATTCAGCAAACCAGTCAGAATTGAGGCAACACAGACCATTTTTTCGATTGATTCATCCTCCACTTTTCGTGTCTTCTCTGCCTTCATTAAAGCATTATAAGGTTGATTAAGTCCTGCAGTCTTGAGTAACCAGGTTTCCGTAAGAGACTTTCCTGAGGCAGTTAATCGACCAGAGAGAGATGCCAATGCATCGAGGGCTATGATTTGAGAAACAGGGAAGTCTTTTCGGTGGAGTGCTTCAATTAATGTTTCTATAGCTTCTTCCCTGTAAATGCTCATCTTCCGAGGCTCCACCTAAAAAAAGAAAATCATAGTCATCAGGGCTTCTGACCATGATGGTTGCTGAGAACATTTGCCAGTGCAGTAATGTGATAAAAATGAGGCTGACCAGGAGATCAAGCTGAATAAGAAGGCTGGCAACAGCTGGTTGCTGGTCCATTGGGGCCATTTGAAGGTACGCCAAAAAAGTGTGCATGGTACTGAATGCACCTTCATCTCTAATTATCTGCAAAATCTGATTGCAGAATGTCCTCCTGCCGAATCACCGCAAGGAAATGTTATTGGTTATTGAGTAACAGCTTATTGGGAACTTGATTTGTAATAGATGAATCAAGTGTGCATGTTTTAGAGAGAGAGAGAGAGAGAGAGAGAGAGAGAGATCATGCAAAAACAAACATGAAGTATATATTACCACTGAAAAAAAAAGTCAGCATCCAAATGGGTTGATGAAAATTGAAATAAAAGTTTTTGGTGAAAATATCCCTTCTCGACCACACACATGGCGATCAAAAGAAAACAGAGAAAAGATGCAAACCACAACACAGATTTACTTGGTTCCCTTTTGGTATGTCCACAGATTCACACCGATCAACTATGCTCAAAGACAAAAAAAAAAAAAAAAAAAAAACCAGCTCTCAATACAATGATAGCTCTCTCTCTCTCTCTCTCTCTCTCTCATGACGGAATATATATTTCCCCAAAGAAACTAAGGTTTACATATAACACCTTGTGAGTACATCTTTGATGATCAGCAAAAAGAACTGAGTGAAAAATAATGACCGAATTATAAAATAATAATAATAATAAAATCATTTGCATTTGAAAAGAAGGACATCTAAATGAAATCCAAATATGCAGCTGGAATCATATTTGAATAAACTCATTCAAATGTCAACTTTTAGGGATCAAGGTGCATGTCATGGTGGAGGTTAGAGCATGAAACACAATTTTGACTAGAAACCTGATCCAGTAGGCTCAAAAAATTGAAAACCTTTAGCATTGGACAAGCAGAGACAAGATATACCAAACGGGTAAGAGCATACCTATTCAACCGAACCAGCTCCGAGATAAAATCAATGCATACACTCCTAGAGCTGTCGTCGCCTGCATGAAATAACTCAAGAACAGGAGACAACTCGGCTCTGTTTGCAATGAAATTCCTGCAACTCTTGTCTGCACGCATGCAGCTTAAAAGTATAGATACAACAGATACCCTTCCCTCAATCCGATGCAAGCATTTGATTAAAGCAGGAAGGCCATTCACAGAAATAACATTTGAAGCATTGTTCGACTTGCTGTTTTCATCCCCTCCCAACAGGATCTGATCTAGCATCACTATAGCAGCATCCTTGGGCTCCACGACCAACCGAAACTCATTGGATTCATCATTCTTGTTTATGATTACTTGAACAAGGGAGGGAATAAGGTCATGGTTTGAAAGCTGAGAGAATGCCGGCCTTAGCTGGTAAATAAGAACGGTGGCCTCAGCCAAGCCATTTTTCAGCAGAGCAGCCAGGCAATCAAAATCAGAATCTACACTGGTGAGAATCTCACCAATGCTTTCGTCTGTGAATATAAGCTCAGAGAGGATGTAAATTGACGTTCTGAGAACCTCTCTGTCGACAGAAGCCATTAGTATTTCAACAAACCCATTTACTATAGTTGGTTTCACCAGATAAGCATGGATTGCTGGATCGGCCTTTGAGTCCTTCCATATCCTTGCAACTTTTAAAACAGCTGCTTCACATTCTTGCAAGTCCTCTGAAGTGCATAGACATGAAGTGTAAGGCTTTAAACTGTTTATAACACTTTCAGTGGCTGCTTGAGATATCACACTGGTTGGAGAGGTAGCGACTACAGACTGCATGAATCTTCTGTTAATTTTTTCGCCTTTAATACCATCATTTGTAGTTCGTGGGATGAGAACATTGAAAGCCACTGATGGGGTTGACTTCAATGGCAATTCGCTTGAAGATGTGGAGCTTAGGGATGCTCTTGGGGTTTCGGAGTAGGAAAATTCTTGGGCAAGATCGGGATATTGTTCCTTCCAGGAGGTGATTAGTCTCTTCAACACATAGTTTGTTTTGGGTAGAATAGTTGCAGAGAGAGGCTGACGGGTAATGGGGCACGTAGTTTTTCCCATTCTTAACCATTCTTGGATTGCTCGTCTCTCATATGTTTGGCCTGTTTCAAGAGTCACTGGGTCACTAAAGAGCTGGCCTGTGATAGGACAGACGAAATCTTTCGAAGGTCTTGTTCGAGGAGTTTTCTCAGATGATGGGGGAGAGATGCTGCTCTGGCTCACTTCTTCCTCGGTTTCGCTGAGGAAACTACAGAATCCAAGAGATTTATGTCAGTGCATGTTTTGGTTGTGTTACCAACGGAAGTACTTTAAAGGAGGAATTACATGATTCTTGACAAAAGAAGTAAGACCCATGTTTCAGTGATCCTTATCATTGATCTGATGATCCCCACCATGGGTGGACCATGCCTGAAATATCTGCTGGATTGGAATATCCATTTAATCCAATCTTTGGCCTTTTGTAGTTGAATGTGAACGCGTTCTATATTTCTTTTTCAATAGGCCGGATCACCTAAATGCAATGTTTTAAATATCGATGATATAGGCAACTATATTCATAGATATATCTTGTATTCCACCTGTTCGATACAAAACGCACAGGTGGTGCCAATATATCCCTCATGTTCAATCCAATGAGTATTTTTAATTTCCGAACCTTTTTAGTTTTTTTTTTTTTTTTGAAATTATGTTAAATCAGTGTCTATTTTTTATAAATCCATTGGTTCTTCATGTTTTTTTTATGAAAAATTATGGAGTTGGAGCTTTGATTTCGATATCCATTGGTTCTTCATGTTCTCCATATTTTTTTCAAAAATTTTCTTCAACGAGCTATCAATTGAGACTAATTTCAAAGTATTTGGGAGTATTTAATGAAATGATCATCACATACATTCTAATTGCAGAATTTAAGTGTAGGTGGTCTGATTTGGGAAAAATTAGAGAAATTTCGAAATTTCCCCAATTTCTCCCAAATTGCTTGCAATGTTACACTCCAAACATGAAATCAAGTATGTATGAGGGCTGATATACTGATTTGTTAAGTCCTCGTCAATTTTCAGGAAATAAAAATCATGTTTTAATTAAAAATTATTATTAAAAAAAAAAAATTGTCTTCAACCGGCTATCAATTGAGACTAATTTTGAAGTATTTAAGAGTGTTTGATGAAATAACCATCATATACACTCTAAATGTTATGCATTCAATTTAAATATAGTTGAATTAGTTCAGTTAGATAGTGCATAGCATAAGACCCTATACAAGGGAAACATATTATGTGCACTTCTTTTTTGAGATGTTATGATTTAAAACCGTGTATTAAGGTCTTTTTTAACAAAACATGAAGTTTCATTGAAAAATTCAAACATTTCCCCAATGTTTCCCCACGTTTCCCAAAAAGTGCAATAAATTACCCAATACAAATGATATATCCCGTGCAAGAACCGATACATATCTGTATCCCAAGAATGCAATACGTAATGCAATACTGATATTTCGAACACTACCTAAATATGGGTTCCACTTGTACAAACCAAGGGCAGACTGTTGCTACACAACTTTCAGTCAAGGATCATAAAATTCTCTCATCAATGACTCCGACAAGGAAAAAAAGAAAAAAGGAATCCAATCAAAGGCGTCTTCCAATGGTATGTCGGCCCAAAAAACAAGCCAAGGAAAGAGAAATAATCATCATATGAACTCAAAGAAACCATTAACATTGAAAGAAAAAAAAATGCCATTTCTTACCCATCCTCTGAAACTTGGGTCTTTGTATTTCCAAAACTCATACTCCTGTTGCAACTGAAGCTCTTCCTGCAATTTTTCTGCACTTCCTGAATGGAGAACAACAATTCTTTCAAACAGAAACCCAATTTTACAAGTTCACAAAAAGATAAATAAAATAAAATAAATAAGAACTTAAATATGGTCAGGTGAGCGTTGAATCTGAAGAGGATTGAAGACACTTACTAGCACTTCGCCATCAGATTCTGCTGAGCTAATGCTGGAATCATTGCATGGACGAGGAGATTCAGGCAAAGAGTTAGGCAAGGAGATGGGCATGGTAGGATTTGTAAGACGACCAGACAAAAGCCGCAGTAACTGTTCAGGTTCTTTCTTAGAAGAGACCTCCAGTTGTGGCGATGCGACCTTGGGAGGAGTGCATGGGGAATCCATAGGAGAGAAAATATTGGGAGAATAGGATCGGCTATCCTTCCTTCTTGACTGCCGTATTTTCGACCCACTTCCCTCTTCCTTCACTGATGACATGCTTTTCGTAGCAACCACTTTGGGAGTTCTAACATTAGAATCCATATCAGCATCCCCATAATCAGCATCAAAGCCATCTTCATTTTCCGGAAGCATGATATCCTAACAACAACAACAACAACAATAAAAAGTCCTTTTACTGACTACATCCACAAAGCCTAAAAAAGATCAAAAGAAGGCAAAAAAATAAATCCAAAACAGCATTTCAAGCGTTCCAAAACAAGACAATAAGTGAATGAAAGTCGTAGTTTTTGGAGTCAGAATTGCATTGGAAACCATCTTAGAGGATACCTGCAGTTTCTGTCTGGCGTTTGAAGTTATGTTCAATCTGCTTGTCAAGAGATCCAAACACGGAAGAAAGAAATCAGAGTGCTATCAGAATAACAGGTCATGAATTTCACAAATTTCAAATTCAAAATTAAGATTGCTACTAATTTGAACTTTTCATTAGCAATGTGTTTGCATGCACAAATGAATTGAATTTCAATCAAGAGATGTTTCCTGGTATTCACAATGGGGAAGTATCCTAGAATTGCAGAAAGAATCCTTTTGAGTCCAAATTGAAAGAACTGCAATTGCAATTTGGATCCCCATCATTCGATATGAATATTCATTTCCACTATAATAACTATTGGAATTCAATTCAATGGTGCATCCAAGCCGCCCAATCGAAAAGAAATGATGAAGAAGACAAACCTGCAATGTTCTTGTTCATCATCTTTATCTTTCAAAATTGGAGAAAACCCAGCACTCTTAGGCAAGATCGGACCAAACTTCACATAATTCGGTATCGATCGGCTCACTTCATGCAAAGGTGTCATGGGTGGCTCTGCAATAGGAAACATTGGCATCCCCTTCTTGCTAACCGTCGAATTGAAGGTCACACACTCCTTATAATACCTTGCATAGAGCCGGGTGTTCTCATCCAATGATTCCCCATAGAGCTTTTCCAACTTCTGCAACTTGTCAGCTTGATCCGGCCGCATTGACAAGATCAAAGACTCATTGAAGAACTGATCAAAATCAGCTGTAAAGGACAGATCGGCAGAATCAGGAATCACTTCCATTACGATTTTATGCCTTGACTCTGAATACCACCCAACGATTGAGCTCATGTGAGGAAGAAATAGGACTTCCCACAGCTCAGGTGCAAAGTCGATCCGTGAGAAGAAAGGATCAACAATGAACATCTCAAGCACGTGAAGAACAGAGTTGTGAACATTGTTCCGAAGCTTCCATAAGAACGCAAGGTTGAGGTGGGCCCATGCAGAGAGATAGAAGTTAGGGACTCCGGCTGTTTTCTGGTGGGAATTCAACATCGCGCAGACCTGCAGCATCTTCTCCGCATAGTCCAATCGTGCATTCTTGGTCTCGATATTGGATGTGTTGATTGCTTCTTCAAGGGCATCAATCCCCCAGTCCAAATTCGCCAAGACTGCTTGATCAGAATATCGGACTTCTCCATTTTTGTCGCAGCTACCATCTTCAGCAGCTAACCTTTCTGCACACTGCTCCTTGTGTTGAATCCTCTGGTCCTTGTTGATCAAACGGTCTTGAGCAAAACTTCCAACTGTCGCAGACAGGAATCTAACTATATCTTTTCCGTCCATGGTGAACTTGTTGTATCCAGCCATACATGCAAAGACTATCGTGGCCTGAATGCGAATCACTCAGTATGATTTGAAATTAATCATTCCCATTGAGTTTCAGTTTCCTGACAAGGAATCGAATTATCCAACATTTAGAAGGAGAAAATTATTCATTTTTCTTCAAAATTAGGATGAAAAGCCAAAAAGATTTAAGAATTTTTTTATCAGTTTCAATAGCGACACTCAAAACATAGGAAGCATAAACTGCATGTTATGAAAACTGCAAAATAACGTATTTAAATCAGAAAATCCAAACTTAAAAAATCATGGTGGATTAGTCCAATATTTTTGTATCAGGAGAACGAAGAGTATAAGAAGCAGAACTGAGGATTTCCTGAATTAGAAATTGGTAACTCATCAATTTATGAAAACTCATTTCATCAAATGATTTAAGAACTCATTCAACTTCAACAATTTGGACAGAAGCCAGTGAAAATTGAAGACGAACCTTCGTCGATTCAATAGCAAAAATCAATTGTTTCTCATAGAACAAACAGTGATGTTCTGAATAGGAAATACAGAATGAATAGAAACTCTCAACAAGAAACCAGTTTCAATGACTCAACTGACAATCTGATCAGAAGAAATTGTGTTTTTCTGCTCGATCTACTGAGAGAGTATGAGTGGCGTCCACTCGACCATCATGGGATGGGAAATCCAACAGTAACACTCTTATGAGAACATCTAGCCATGTGATTGATAGCTTGCTAATAGGACCAAACAGCCAATGGTCCACATTATTGGGGTCCAGTCAGAGGTTCAAGATGATCCAATGGTGGAGAATTTTAGAGATCATCCATTTACCAAGGAGACCACTTATCTGAATTCCAGTCAAACGATTGCTGGGTACATCGATCACTGTATGTTTCCGTAGTTTCAATATCTAAAATTAACAGAACAGGAACAAAAAACCATCCATCTTCACAAAATAACTTGCAGAATAGCTCTAAATAAGAACAAAAAACCACAAAAGAGGGGAGAGGATAGCAGAATTCGCTTACCTTGGATGTAGAGAGAGAGAGAGAGAGAGAGAGGGAGAGCGAAGAATGTAGGAAAGAAATGCCGGCTTGTGTGAAAGGGGTGAGTGACAGATAGAGAGAGATGCTTAGTTGATTTTGAGAGGGAAATGCAGGGGTGCCGGCTTTGGCGCTTTTGCTGAAGCCATCTCCCAAAACCGTAGACTCAATGAAAGTGACGTGTTCGTGATTTGAATATAGGGAATTTGGCCATATTGTCCTTGAAGTTTGGTCAAATTACCTAACTAGATTCAACGTTTCAAATATTCCAAGGGTGGCCTTCTGACAAGCTTTCGTTCCATTGTCTGCTCCAGTAGTTGTATGGTTTTTTAGGGAGTAAGTTACGTCGTATTTAATGCCAAGAAAGTGACATGTATGGAACCTTTTTTTGCACGTGGGCAAGGACCAAACTAGTGGGGCCCACATTGATGTATGTGTATAATTCATGCCGCCAATCCTTTTTACTGTGTCACAGGGCTAAGGCCCAAATATCAGCCTTATCCAGAGCTCGTATGGGCCACATAATAGGAAATAATGGTGACAACAAAACCCACCTTGAAACTTTCCAGGCTCACTGTGATGTTTGTTAGAAGTGGACACTACCCAAGTTAGGACTTTTTGGGCCCACGGCGAGCAAGTCGACAAGGTGGACGGAACGGATTACCCCATTGTGGTCCTTAGGCTATTGTACCAATGGCTATCCTTTCATTTGATAGTAAAGAAAGTGAACATGTAACAACCGCGACCCATATTACATGAGAACTACGACCCATAAAACATGATAAGTACGACCCATGACAACCACGACCCTTACCACATTACAACCACGACCCATATAACATGACAACCACGACTCATATAACATGATAATCACGACCCATATAGCCTACATTTTCTACTCCTGTAGTCTATCAATAGTCATCTCATATTCGAAAAATGTCAGGCTAGCTTTGGTACAGATGGGCACGTTACCTTTCTAACTTTGTATAGTATAACTTCACGAGATAAGATCCATACCGTTTATTAAATGCCCCACCTTATATTTAGATTGAGGCCTAAAGATGAGAATGATTCAACAGTCAGGTGGGCTATTCCATGGGAAACAATTGAGATTGAAAATTTTACTCAGAATTCTACTCCATTCTCTACGTTATGGTCCATTTAAGATTTATATTTGAATGAAATTTAGTATCCACAGTGTAAATAGATCTTTTCATCTGATGGACAGTAAAGATCTTATGTATGTTTATCCCATGTAGTCACCAAGTTAGTGCAAGTCACGTTATAGTCATGCAAACGATATCTGTATAGTAGCATAGGTCGCATCAGGTGGTTGTAATGCGGTAAGGGTCGTGGTTGTAATGTGGTAAGAGTTGTAGTTATCATGGGCCGTGGTTGTCATGATATATGGGTCATGGTTGTCATGAGGTAAGGGTTGTAGTTGTCATGCTATATGAGTTGTAGTCTTTATTTTATAGGCTTTAACCTAAAATGAGAACCACGACTCATATAACATGATAACTACGATCCATGATAACTATGACCTATGACAACCACGACCCATATAACATGACAATCACGACCCATATAATATAACAACCACGACCCATAAAAACTACGACCCTCACCACATTACAACCACGACTCGTACTGCATTGCAACCACAACTTGGGAATTTGACCATACATCGAGGCTCACATTGATGTATGTGTATAATTCATGCCGCCCATCCTTTTTGTTGTGTCATTTTAGGGCTAGGGTCCAAATATCAGCCTGATCCAGTGCTCGTGTGGGCCACATAATAAAAAATAATGGTGATAGCGGCACCCACTCTTGAAACTTTTTAGGCTCACTGTGATGTTTGTTAAAAGTAGACATTGTCCAAGTCAGGACTTTTTGGTCCCACGATGAGTTGGCCGACAAGGTGGATGGATCGAATCACCCCGTTGTGGGCCTTAGGCTATGCTACCAATGACTATCCTTTCATTTGGTAGTAAAGGAAGTGAACATGTAACAACCGCGACCCATATCACATGAGAACCACGACCCATATAACGTAATAACTACAACCCATGACAACCATGACCTGTATAACATGACAACCACGACCCATGACAACTATGACCCTTACTACATTACAACCATGACCCATATAACATGACAACCATGACCTATGATAACTGCAACCCATATAACATGACAACCATGACCCATATAACATAATAACTACAACCCATAACAACCACGATCTATTTTTGGTAGTGTAAATGAATCAAAGGCTACAGATTAAGGTCGTGGTATAATCTAATTGATCTTTGGATATGCTTCAATTTTGGGCTCAACCCCTTAAATTAGATGGAAAAATGGATAGACGACATGGATAAGCCACATACATTCGAGGTGGGCCCAACCGAGTACTCAATCTAATTTCCTCTCTAGAGAGGAACTTACGTTGGGAAAAAGCTTGCATGAGGGAAAGAAAAATAGATGCGGATTGTTAATGACAGGTTGAGTATCCAGACTCGCTACTCAACTTGCACGAATTGCTACTGACAAGTTGAGTATCCAGACTCACTACTCAACCTGTTCGTACCTAATTAGGAACAGATTGGCTACTCCCCTTGCCACCAACCCCCATGGCTCGTATTTAATAGTCGATGTTCATTAAACACTATTTCCTTTAATGTGGTCCACTTGAGATTGGGATATATCTCATTTTTTGTGTAATACCATAAAACGATCTATAAAAATAGATGGACGACATGGATGAAACAGATACGTCATAGTGAGGCCCATAAAGCACTGGCTGGTGGCCGACTGTCGGTAGCTAATCCACGTCCTATCTAATCTGAGTCCGTATCCGGGACAGACATGGATTGCGTCCTACCTGCACCCGTCTCTAGCCCTGAACAGGCAGTTCTGTGGGCCGGCCCACCGTGATGTATCTGTTTATCCAAGCCATCCATCCCTGTTTTAAGATCATTTTAGGGCATGAGCCCAAAAATGAAGCAAATTCAACACTCAAATGGACCACACCACGGATGACTTTTGCATGGCATTTAATTCTTTGTGCATTTAATGCAACCAAGCTGATTATTTGGTGTGATCCACTTGAGCGTTGGATCTACCTCATTTTTACACTCGTGCCTTAAAATGATCTGAGAAAAAGGATGGATGGCTTGGATAAACAGATACATCACGGTGGGCCAACCCACAGAACTGCCCATTCGGAGCTAGGGACGAGTGGGGGTAGGACACAATCCGCATTGGGCTCGGATTAGCTACTGATAGGTTGAGTAGTGAGACTCGCTACTGAAGTGATGTCACCAAGTTTCATGGTCCCCACCATGATGTATGTTTTATATCCACACCTTCCATCCATTTGAAGAGATCATTTTAAGGCAATATCCAAAGAATGAGTTAAACCAAAGCTTCAGTGGACCCCAACAAATAAAATAGCGGGGACAGTGACGCCCACCATTAAAAACTTTTAAAGGCCACAAAAGTTTTAGATCAAGCTGATATTTGTGTTTTCCCTTATTTCATGTCTTTTTTAACTTTTGAACAGGTTGGATTTCAAATAAACATTATGGTGGGCCTTAGGATAATTTCAAAGGTGGGAATCACTCTCCCCACTGTTTTCTGTGGTAGAGTCCCCTACAGTTTTTTATTTGCCTCATTCTTTGGCTCATGCCCTAAAATGATATCTCAAAATGGATGGACAATGTAGATACAACACATACATCATAGTGGGGCCCACAGAACTTGGTGATGTCACTTCAGTAGCCGACTCGCTACTCAACCTGTAAGTATCTAATCTACATCCATCTGCGTCCATCCAGGACACGGAAGCCGATTGGCTGGTGTACCACATAGCTATATAGTTGTTGTATTGACGTCAGGAAGTTATGTGGGTCCCATCGTGAGGGATGTGTTATATCCAAACTGTCCATCCATTTGGCGAGCTCGTCCTAAGGCTTGAGACTAAAAATAAGACAAATCTAAGGATAAAGTGGACCACATTGCAAAAAGCGGCGGGGGATTTAACGTCTACAATTGAAATCCTTTTAGGGGTCACAGAAGTTTTGGATCAACATGAAATTTATTTTTCCTCTTCATACAGGTATTTGTGACCTTATGAACAGATTGAATGGAAAATAAACGTTATAGTGAGCCTTACAAATCACGACAAGACCCACGATCCTTATAACATCACAACATCGACCCTTATTACGTTATAACCACGAACTGCACATGTCACGTAACAACCTCGACCCATATAACATGATAACTACGATCCATATAATATGACAACCACGACCCATATAATATGACAACCACAACCCATATAACATGACAACCACGACCCACATAGCATGACAACCATGACCCATATAACATGATAAGTACGACCCGTGACAACTATGACCCGGATGACAACCACGACCCATATAACATGACAAGACAAACTTGACCCTTGCTACATGACAACCATGATCCATTCGAATGGTCGTGGTTCACATATATAATGGATCATGGTTTTCATCCACAAAGGGTCGTGGTTGACAACGATAATCCATAGTGCATGTGAACTACAACCTTCGAATGGATCGTAGTTGTCATCCACTTGTTTACTTTAAAATAATAGGAGTCGAGGCCCACTATAGGGTGATCTGTTACGTCCACCTTGTCGGCCAGCTCGCCGTAAGGCCAAAAATTCTTGACTTGGGCAGTGTCCACTTCTAACAAACATTATAGTGAGCTTATCATGTCCCAAACTTGGAAACTGGGCTCACAAAATTCCCGATTGCTGAATCTGGTGCCGACAGCCTTCGTAGTACTCCATTCTCGGTTCCTGGCGTCCATACGCCAGATTCTGATCCCGAGATTCTACAAGGAGGATTTTCTAATGTATATTTTACTCGCAAGAAGCATAACCACAGGTATACCCAAATCACAAAGGCAACATCATCATCACATATCCACTAATATAAACGTTTGAATACAATGCTGAAAAGGAAAATACATATATCGAAAATCAAAGCTCCAAAAGTCCACTGCACGCTCCAAGCTCATCATTGTTGTGACCTAACGTCACTTGCACACATATATCGTGCATAAGCTTATAAAAAGCTTAGAGGGTGGTGTAAGTGTTTGCATTGCACGTAACAAGCATATAGATATCAAAGTAAGCAGAAATACTGGCAATCCATAAATCGTACAATATCAGAGTAATATGGAAACATTCTGGTAAGCCATAAATACCATTAGCCTTATCCAAGCTATATGATACAAAAACATAATAAGTCAATGTCATATACTGAGAATGTAATGCAATATGCAAATCCTGATGAGTCCCCGAATGCCACCAGCCGTATCTAAGCCATATAAATGCAGAAATATAACAACCCAAAATGCCACATGCTGTAGATGTAATGTAATATGTGGTGCAAATGAAATGATCAGGCTAAGACGTGAAGTCGGGATGATAGTACGTAGTATCGCAGGCTATGGGGTCTATCACAAGGGACTTTTATCTAAACCAGTTTCATACCTAAATTTGGATAGATAGACTCAATATGGTAAACTCCTGATCTCAGGTTAGTTGCGCGCCCCGACCGAAATCCTGGCCATTGCGAAGGTACACACGATGGCTTGATTGTGTACCACCAGCCCGAGCGGATAGTGAATGAATGAATGAGTATAATGCTGAGTATGTAACTCCTGCTCCACAAATCAGTACTGTACATCTCTGAGATCATCACCGGAGTCTAGTACACTCCAAGCTGGCTGCTGCACCTGCCGGCCGTGCAGCCCAGCGAGTGGAAGAGACCTCACTACCCACCTATTAGAAGTATACCAATACCTACCCGGCTCGTCGATAGCGGACCCATTTGAGAGTTAGTCAAACTCAGTCTAGCTTATAGCCTCCTCACTCGGCGGATAAGGCCACACCCCCTCCCAACCCACCATGACACAGTGGGGGACGTGGTCTACTGGTATCCGGCACTCGAGCGCTCATGTATCCACTCGGTCTAACCGTTGGGGCGTCTCCTGGCCTCGGAGGTTTAGAGACTTTCACCCACGGACATATAAAGTGCCTAGATACTCGAACTAAATATTTTCGGTGTCCCATCTGGCCATCCACGACATGCAAGTGAAGGTCACAGCCCTGATGTCGCTAGGGCATACAGTAATCACCATCACACAATGCGAGATGCATGAGTCACGCGGTCCAATTATGCATCAATCCTGCGCATATCATGTGCTCATGTGGGATAACTCCGCCTATCAGGGAGTCCCATAGCAACCTGCCCAATAATATATGCAGTGGTCAACCACATCTCATAACAAACATGTAGATGATGCGTATGGGCATGTATCATGATGCTATGTTGTCACATACTCATAATCGGTATTAATAATTAGCATCGACAATCGACCTCAATAATGTGGACATTTAACCAACATTGCCCCCAAGGAATGACCCACATAGAGCCTATCATATAGTGGACCCAAGACCTCACACAAGGGACGAATATACAACACCATGGGCCTCACTCAAGGCCTTAATACACATTATGATGGGCCTCTCACATGGGCCTAATATACATCACAACGGGCTCCATCGCCTGGCCCTCAAATGCACCACAATGGGCCTCATCACATAGGCCTCATATACATCACATTGAGCCTTAAACATGGGCTGAATACATATCACAATAGGCCTCAAATACGGGTCGTATATACATCACATTAGGCCTCAACAATTGGCCTCAATATTCGACCTCGACAAATCAGAATCAACCTCGACAATCGAAATTGAAATCGGCCTCAACAATCAGAATCGAAATCAACCTCAATGATCGGCCTCGACAATCAGAATCGGTCTCAACAATCGGCCTTGACAATTGGAATCGACCTCGATAATTAAAATTGACCTCAACAATCGGAATTGGCCTCGATAATCTGAATCGGCCTCGACAATCGAAATCGGTCTCGACAACTAGCCTCGACAATCGGAATCGACCTCGACAATCGGCCTTGAAAATTGAAATCGGCCTCAATAATCGGAATCGGCCTCGACAACTGGCCTTAATAATCGAAATCGACCTCGACAATCGGCCTCGATAATCAAAATTGGCCTCAACAATTGGAATCGGCTTCGACAATCGGAATCGGCCTCAACAATCGAAATTGGCCTCGATAATCGAAATCGGCTTCGACAATCAGAATTGGTATCGACAATCAGAATCGGCCTCGATAATCGGAATCGAAATCGACCTCAACAATCGGCCTCGACAATCAGAATCGGTAGGAATGGACCTAATAAGGCCTAAGGGAAGGTCACAATGTGGACATTTAACCATCATTGCCCATCAATGTGAACATTTAACCAACATTGCTCCCAAGGAGTAGCCCACACAGGGCATAATATATAATGGGCTCGTGACCTCTCATAAGGGCCATATACATATCAAGTGAGCTGCATTGCATAGGCCTCTCACACATCACATCGAGCCTCGCCATCTGGGCCTCACATACATCACACTAGGCCTCACTCCAGAGCCACATATATAACTCAATGGGCTGCACATATGGGCCGAAAATACATCACAGTGGGCCCTACCAAATGGGCCGGAATACATCATAATGAGCCTTACCAAATGAGCCGGAATTACATCCCAATGGGCCCTACCAAATAGGTCGGAATCACATCACAATGGGCCACATCACACGAGTCGAAAATACATGACAATGATCCTCAACGCATGGCCTAAAAATATATCACAATGGGCCGCTCATACGGTCTAATATACATCACCATGGGCCACAACCCATGGGCCTAATGCACATCATAATGGGCCTCATTAATTGGGCTACAAAATATCACCATGGCCACGCCATATGGGTTGGGAATACATCTCAATGGGCCACGACCCATGGGCCTCATTACATCATAATGGGCTGCAATCCATGGGCCTTAAATAAAACAAGTGGGCCACATCAATGGGTCACACCAATGGGCCTCATATACACAACAGGTAGGCCCTACACATGGGCCTCATATACATCAAATGAGCCACGTGTTTGGGCCTCGAATACATCAAATGGGCCATGCGTCATGGGCCTAATACATATCACAATGGGCCTTACCCATAGGCCTCGAATACATTACAATGGGACTCAAATATACATCACAGGTGGGCCCTGTACATGGGCCTCAAGTGGACTTGGACCACACCAAAAATCATTTCAATGGTGGTAGGTGTAATATGTGTATCATTGTACACATCATTCCATATGGCACATGGCCCACTAATGATGATCAACACTGTCCAAACGTTGTCCAGGTAAATCAGCACTGTCCAAACATTTCCCATGTAAATCAGCTCTGTCTAAACATTGTCCAGCACCGTCCAGCACAATCTGGATGGTGTGGATGAAATAAATACATCCAGGTGTGGCCCACCGTCCAGATCTGTTGGACGACATGCATACAATAAATACATTAAAGTGGGGCCACGTCAAATGGATGAGTGGTGGATATACAATACATATAACTAAGGTGGGACCCACCACCCCAATTCAGCGGACTATGTGATGAAATGAACACGTCAAGGTGGACCCTGCACTCATACAGCAGGTACGTAGCTGGTGTGAGGGTACTCCAGCCAATCCGTTCCATATCAGGTGGGTCCCACATGGGGCCCACCACATATAATATTATTTTATTATAATTATTATTATTTATTTAAAAAAATCTGCCAATGAACAGGCTCTGGGCAGACAACTTGAATATACACTGTATAATCAAGGTGGGTCCCACCTACGCACACGTTTTACGCGTGTGGGGTGGGCCCACTCCATCAATAGATGGACGACGTGAATAAAGCATGTACAGCAGGGTGGCTCCCACCATCCCTGATGGACGGTGAGGATACAACAAATGCATCAGGGTTGGGTCCCACTACACGTGGCCCACCAGCTGGACAGTTGGGATTAAATACATACAGCAGGGTGGCTGGTCCTGCAGCTGCTGGACGGGCTTAGCCCTGTAATGGTCTCTTTAAATGGACAAGCAGGATGTAACACGTACCTCATGATAGAGCCCACAGGCCCTGCTGACATGATGCAAATAGATGGATGGTCTGGATGGAATATATAGTTCAGGTGGGGTCCATGTGCTGGATGCAACACTGCATCAGGTGGGTACCACCATCCAGGGTATCTGGACGGTGTGGATAAACATATACATCATAGTGCGTCCACACCATCCCACGTCCAGATGGACGACGTGGGTGAAACATACATCTTGGTGGGTCCAGCACCGTCCCCAGGCTGCTGGACAGTGTGGATGATACACACATCATGGTGTGGTCCACGTCAGCGTGGCCCATCTATTTGGATCAAACTGATATTTGAGATTCCCTTCATCTAGGGCCTACCAAAATCTAGCAGTAAGGTGGGCCACGTCCCAACACCAAAAAGGTAAAAAGAGAAAGAAATAGAGAAAAAGGGAGAGAGGTCGGAGTAGTCGAGGGGCCCCGCCGCTATGGGCCCCTCTTGATACATATCATACATTAAGATGGGTAAGTGGGCCCTTTAATCATCAAAATTAACAAACAAAATCACCCACTTTGATCTTCTCGGACTCCTCCTTCCATCGATGCGATCTAGAGCTCCAAGGGGTTGATTTTAACGGCTGAGATCAGCTTTGAACGGTTGGATTGAGTGGTAGGGAGTGGGAAATACAAAGCTCTCTCATGGAGCTTGCTTGGACATGGGTTGCTCTCATGGAGCTTGGGAGAAAAATGAGAGAGAGACGAGAGAGAGGTGATGTGAGTGATGGAGTGATGGAGAGAGGGATGGGTGAAGTGATGGAAAGTTGACTTTTGGGGATAGGTAGTTATACTTGGGGATAGGTGTGAGTGATGTGACGTGTACTTGACATTTGATGTGGTGGATTCTCTCGGGATTGTAATGCGTGATGTTTTCCTCGAACTGAATGCGGGCCCACATCTCCTAGCCCGGGTATCGCCTCGGCGCATGAGATACAGCGTCGGAACCGCGGCGACGACGCGGTCGCTAGGGTACAAGTCTCTAGTTAAGCAGACTCTGGAATAAAGGATACGACTCAGGATCGCGCATATGCCGATAACAGATCGCGAGTCGTCGGAATTCGACCAAGGGACCGCGGAAGCCTACGAAATAGTACGATATAGGATACAGGTCTTATAGAGCCCATCGATTATACACATACATCAATGTGAGTGTTATAAATTATACATATATATATCAATGTTTTACCATTTAGGTTGTGGTTTGCATGGGTTGTAGTTGTCATGTTATATGGGTCATGGTTGTCATGTTGCATGGATCGTGGTTTGCAACGTGTTCACTTATTTTTCTACCAAACCATTGGTACCATAGCTTAAGGCCCATGATTGAGTGATCCGATCCATCCACCTTGTCGGCCAGCTTGTCATGGGCCCAAAAAGTCTTGGCCTGGGTAGTGTCCACTTTTAACAAACATCAAAGTGAGCCTAAAAAGTTTCGACAGTTAACATTATTTTCTATTTTGTGGCCCACATGAGCGTTGGATTAGGCTGATATTTGACCATGTCCCTAAAATGACACAACAAAAAGGGTAGGTGGCATGGATTATTTGCATCATCAATGTGGGCCCATTTGGGTCGTGGTTTGCATGGGTCGTAGTTGCCATGTTATATGGGTCATGGTTGTCATGTTGCATGATTCGTGGTTTGCAACGTGTTCTCTTCCTTTTCTACCAAACCATTGGTACCATAGCTTAAGGCCCACAATGGGGTGATCCTATCCATCCACCTTGCCGGCTAGCTCGCTGTGGGCCCAAAAAGTCCTGACTTGAGCAATATCCACTTCTAACAAGCATCAAAGTGAGCCTGGAAAGTTTCTACAGTCTCCATTATTTTCTATTTTCTGGGCCACACGAGCACCAGATCAGCCTGATATTTGGGTCCTACCCCTAAAATGATACGACAAAAAGGATGGGTGTCATGGATTATACACATATTAATGTGGGCCCATATGGGTTGTTGTTTGCATGGGTTGTACTTGTCATGTTATATGGGTCGTGGTTGTTATGTTGCATGGATCGTGGTATCCATGTGTTCACTTCCTCTTCTACCAAACCATTAGTACCATAACTTAAGGCCCACAATGGGGGTGATCCGATCCATCCACCTTGTCAGCCAGCTCGTTGTGAGCCCAAAAAGTCATGACATGGGCAGTGTACACTTCTAACAAACATCACAGTAAGCCTGGAAAGTTTCAACAGTCACTATTATTTTCTATTATGTGGGCTATATGAGCATTGAGCTGATATTTAGACCCAAGCCCTAAAATGACATAGCAAGAAGGATGGGCGACATGGATTATACGCATACATCAGTGCGGGCCCCACAAGTTGGGCCTTGCCCATGCCCAAAAAAGGACTCCGTACACGTCATTAAATATGACGTAACTTCTTATTAAACCGCACAGCTATTGAACCGAGGACAAAGGGCATTTTGGTCCAAGTAAATTTCAGAAGCTTGTTAGAAGGCCACCCTCAGAGTATTCGAATAGTTGAATCTCTTTAGGAAATTTGACCATACATCGAGGTCAGTACGTCCCCTTGAACATATGAACCGTCCTCCACTACCGCCTTGTGACGCGTCCACGTGTGGCCCACTATATGGTTACTCTGACCGTTCATCTTCGTGTCAGCAGTAGATGGGGCCAATAGAGAAACAAGCTAACTGGTGTGGAAGATCTTTATAACCATTCAATGTTTGGCCATTTTTTCTATTTAAGTCTGGACCGTTGTTTTTTGTTCTTATTTCTCTTTTATATATATTAGTCATCTATTTGCAGAAGACAATCAAATCGGGTTTGATCGTTAGTGGGTCCACCGTGGTGATCGATGAATCAGCGGTTCTGATCACCGAAAAAAAGGCCCTACTCTTAGGAACTCAGGGCCTGAGGCTGCTATACATATCCTGCGCGGAGGATCATTTGATTCGCGTTCAATAACGAGAAGAAGCTTGGAAGAAGCTTTTGGTTTTGACCGTTTGTAAATTTTCACCGTCTGCCCGTCTGGTAGAAAATGAGTGCATGGGACCTGGACGCGGATTGACCGGTGACCCCTGCACCAGCCAGCTAGTTGGTGTCAAAGTTCTGTGGACCACACCATAATGCATGTGTTTCATCCACGCCCTCCATCCATCATGCGTGCTCATTTTAGGACATGAGCCCAAGAAATGTGGTAGATCCAAAGCTAAAGTGGACCACACCTTAGGAAACAGTGGGGATTGAGTGCTTACTTTTGAAAACTTCCCTGGGCCACTACAATGATCCTGGATGAAGGGAAAACAAAAATATCAGCTTGATCCAAAACTTCTAAGATTGAAAAAATCTAAAATCTAAATCCTCAACCAAATTTATGAAAATTCGCATGGAAAAAAGTGAGACATTCATAAATTTTTATACAAAACTAAATGGCATAATTAATTCTACATGGAATCTTGGAGAAAATATTCATTAAAGTAAGGTTTGTGTAAAAATACTAAGATCACTACCTGAACGGTTCATTATAAGGTTACTATTATACAAGAACTAATAGATACCAACAAAATGAAGGTTTAGAAATTGGTTGGATCTTTTCGAACATATGAGCTGAATTTCAAAGTTTCAAAGAACAAGTCTATTATCATCAAATTCTTTAAGTCCAAATTAAAGGTAATGAATGAAAATTCGGATAATGAGGAAAACGAGGATGATATTGGTGTATTGTCAAAGAAATTTTATAATATTTTCAAAAACAAAAAGAAAATTGATTTTCAAAAAACTTTTAACAAGAAAAATGGCAATTCTAACTAGGGCTGTACAAGAGCAGAGTTAGCTCGCTCGACCCGACTTGAAAATTTTCGATTCGACTCGGTTCAAAACTAAGTTCGATCCAAGTCAAGCTGATTTTTTGAGCTTGAAAAAATTTTGAACCGAGTTCGAGCTTGTCTGAGCTTGACTCGACGCAGATAAAACTCGGTTACTTTAATATTGCTGTTGCTCACCAAGTGTTTGATGAAATGACTCAATGAAGTGTGGCCGGTGGCAAGGAAGGTACGTATATGAAAAAAAATATCCTTTTTTCTTGATTTTTATGTTGTTTACAAGGTGTTTGATAAAATATATGTAAAACCATTGTTGTTGTTTTACATACAGTGAGGTTTTGAAGGTGCAAACCATGTGTTTGTGAAAATGTTGCACAGACGAACTCGGCTCGATCTTGGCTTGAACTGGCCCGAGCTGCTGACCGAATTGAGTTGAGCTAGCCAATCAGGCTCGAGGACCAAGCCAAGCCGAGTTCGAGCTGGGGTTAGCAAGTGGCTGAGCCGAGTCGAGTTGTGCCAAACTTGACTCGGTTCGACTCATGTACACTTCTAATTTTAACTATTGGAAAGCTAAATCTAAATACACTTGATGATACAATTGCTCTGAGTTTGGGCATCTTACTTTAAAATGTCCTAAAGAGGATAAATTAGTGTGTGTGTGTGTGTGTGTGTGTGTGTGTGTGTGTGTGTGTGATTGCCACTTGGGATGAATCATCAGAATTTGAATTCGATTCAAAATCCGATGAATTAGATCAAGGAAAAGTAGGAGATCAAAATGCATTCATAACAATAGCTAGAGTCACTACTTCAGAAGATAATGAAACATCTAGATATGAAACTCCCAAGAGTAACTCTGAAAATGAAGAAGACCTTCAAGAAGCATATGATGTTCTCTTCAACGAAAGTTGCAAAATTGCATCAAAATTGAAAATGTAAAAGAAAAAGTGTGAGGAATTGCAATTAGAACTTGAAAAAGTTATTTTGGAAAAATCTTTTTTTTTTAATTTATTGTTTTGAAAAATCCAAATTAATCCAAATTAGATTTAATTTTAAAAAATGTAGAACTTCAAAATCATAAGTCTGATTATGAGAAATTGAGAATTGAAGTTTCTTCACTTCAAAGTTCAAAGGATACTTGGAATTATACCCAACGAGACAAAAAACTTGAAAAACCACTAACATCATCTCGCTAATATGGTGATAAGTCTAGCCTTGGGTATAACATATCTAAAGCCTAAGACTTTTACTCCTACCTTTCTGAAAGGAGAATCCTCGAGCTCTAAAATGAAAACTCAAAAAGGGATGTAGTTTGATTACAAGAAAACTATCTTCAAAAATAAAAAACCCTTTTAAGAATTTACTAAAGTGAAAAACTTTGCCAACAACCAGAGATATCAAATGAGTGAAATTAACAATCTTTCTCTTACTAATAAAATTGTAGACTTTCTCAAAGAGTTGTTGAAAGCCAACTTAAAGAAAAAAGGAATAAACATGAAATAAATGGAGAAATCTTAACTCCCAAAGATAACAAAATGAAAGATACCCTCCAAAGCCAACAACCATCATGAAGTGAGTTCCAAAGGTTAAATGTCTTGTCATCCACACAACTTTCAAATAAAGTAGCCATTCAATATGGTACCTAGACAGTGGATGTTCTAGACATATGACAGGTAATAAAACCATTCTCTCAAATATCAACAAAATTGATGGTGGCTCAGTTACAATCGAATATGGTAGTAATTGCAAAATCATTGGTTAAGATAATGTACATCTTCCTAACTTACCTAATTTGAAAATGTTTTATATTTTAAAGGATTAAAACATAACCTTCTCAGTATATCTCAAATTTGCGACAATGATCATAGTGTAAGATTTTCTAATCATGGATTGGAGATAATAAAAAAATGAAATGTGGTATTAAATGGTCGCAGAACTTCTAAAAATTGCTATGTAATTGATGACGCTAGCTCAACAAACCTTTCATGTTACACGGTCTAAATAAACGTGATTGAATTATGGCACCAATCTCTTGAACACGTAAATTATAGAGATCTTTACAAGTTGAGCAAAGGAGATCACTTGCGAGGCTTACCCAAGTTGAGTAAGAAAGAAAATAAAGTATGTGGTGCTTGTCAAGTTAGAAAGAAAATTAAGAGTTCTCACAAGAAATTGAACTCCTTAGCCACTACTAGAACTCTTGAACTTCTCCACATGGACTTGGTTGGACCAACAAGAACAGAGAGTAGAGGAGAAAAAAAAATATTTCTTAGTTGCAGTTGGTGACTACACAAGATATTCTAGGCATATTCTTAAGATATGCAATAAATAGTCAGGCATATCATGTTCTAAACAAGAGAACTGGAGTAATACGATAATATATAAATGTTGTAATTGATGATCAATCGATTAATCCTAGTCTTCACTAAGATGATGGTAATGGTGATATCATTCTGATTAATCAAAAGTGAACCATTATCCAAAGAAGATATTACTAATTTTAGGTTGGCAAAAGACCATCCAACATATTAAATTCTTGGTAATCCTCTTTCTAGTATTCAAACCAGAAAGCAACTG